>NC_137611.1:6407727-7092617 GCF_963280865.1 Gymnoscopelus braueri
TCAGTGAGGAGCTGCTTTTTGAAAACTGTTAAAAGACCTATTGAGAACTAATGAGGGCGAATCTATTGAACAATGTATGGGGTTTTTGAAGAAAACATGTCTGGATCGGGAGTTCCATTGGCCTGTTGTGTGCACTGTGGTCAGCTAACTATGGACCACTCCATGTGCCATGGTCATACATCAGGAGTCAATCTCTGGAGAGGTGGTCTTTAAACAAATATAAAACTGAACTAAAAAACAATTGACTCCAGACCAAAAATGCTGAAGCCATGGTTGATGCCATCTTTGTATTGAAAGTCTTTTTGCTATATTTTTGTATGCAATTGCTTATAACCATGTCATCTAAATGCCAATTCATTAGAAACCCTGAATAATTTCAAATAAAGTAAATATAAAATGTAGATGAGGTGTTGAAATTATATTAAGCAGTAAAGGTCTGCTCCTTTTTGAGCTCAGCACCAAATCTCTTTACTGAAAATACACTCGCACACGCACACGCACACACACACACACACACACACACACACACACACACACACACACACACACACACACACACACACACACACACTCACACTCACACTCACACACACCCCTTATTGTTGTCTTATTTGCATTTCAAATATGCCGGCCGGCCCACTTGGCACAGCACAGATAATCTACACACACTTTAGGTGTGCCATTGTCTCCAAGTATCCCCCAATCTAGACTTGGTTGTCGTTGATCTACATGTGTTTCTCAAACTCTCTAATTTGAAGGACCCCACATTAGATTTGCATTAGACCACAAACCTCCATTTGACTTGATGTTTATCTCTGGAACCCAAATCTAAGGATATTTATGTTATTAGGAATGATTCAGTCAAATTGTCGGTCCTTAATACATTTACTGTCTATGTACTGAAGGTATGGAGATCACAGTGAAATTGTGATCAAATTCAATGACCTCTGGAGGTCCCCAAACCCTACATTGAGATCCACTGATCTACAATATGGCAAATTAAGAACTAACTAGAGACACCATGATTGATATACTGATATCTGTTTGGTGCATCTCATGTGTTTGGTAGTTGAAGAAACTCAGCATTTATGAATGAAACAATGTCATTAATTAGTAAACACTCCCCCACTCTGTGTGCAGTGCAAAGGGCCTTGATCAGCCACATCCTGAAAAGACAGGAGAGGATATGTAAAATGTTATTATATTAGGCAGTATCGTCTCAACAACCTAAGAGTCTCCAGATAAATATAAATCCCTGTCTGCAGATTTGACTCTAATTTAAAAACAATAAAAGACTAGGGGTCCTTTAGTTTAGGGCGTTTCAGGGGGATCCCAACTAATTTGGTGAAAGATTTGGTGTGGAGGAAAACAGGGAGGGGGGACCCCAGTCAACATAGTGGTTCATATAGCATAAAAATTATGACTATTGTAACCTGTTTTATACTATATATACTTCTGGGTCACTGTTCAAAATTATCATTTTATAATGACAACACAAAAACAACTAATAATAATAATAATAATGCATTTTATTTATAACGCACTTTACATTCTTGTAAATCTGAAAGTGCTTCAGGGTTTAAAAGCATGGCATAAAAACAGCATAGGCAACCAAACAATTACACGGGACCCAACTAGGCTAGATTATGGTCAAATTAAAACTACACCAAACCTCTTTGCCGAAAATAGCCGATCTACAAGCTCACAACGCGCGTTGTGAGCTTGTAGATCTGCTATTTTCGGCTATTTCCCCTCAGAATAGGGATTCTAAGGTTGAAGGTGTTAATGTAAAAAAGAAATCCTATCACTCAAAGATTTGGTGGCCCCCCTTTAGTAACTCTGAGGACCCCCTAGGGGTCCCGGACCCCCTGTTGAAGACCCCTGCTCTATATGAACAAACTTGTTATATCAACTTAACTATCGACTTATTTTCTATCAATTACACACCCCATGAAGCCTTGATTTCATGGATTTATTTTTGTTTTTGTGGCATTCCTAAGACAATAATTTGATGACCGTGTGTATTTCCGGTAGGAGACACAAATAATCTACTTTGTGTCTCCTACCGGATACATTAGCTGGTAGGAGACGGGAATCAAATTATTAGCTTAGGAATGTGACAAAAACTAAAAAGAATCCAATTGATAGAAAATAAGTCATTTTGTGGGTGAACTCCTCCTTTTAAACACAAAAAAGTCCTGGGGACTTGTTTTAACATAGCATAAAATAATAATAATAATAATAATAATAATAATAATAATAATAATAATAATAATACAATGTATGCAGACTGTAAAATGAATACTTAATCATGTACCCTGTAGTAATACAAGTATACACGGTATAAAGGCTAACATTTCTGTAATGATAAAGCACACATAGAGGACATACAGTGGTGAAACCTTTATTAAATCAAACAACCAAAAACATCAACATTTATTTTCCCAGGTATTAAAGTGTTTCTTTGGGTTTAAAAAAAATTAGTAAATGTAAATAAGTAATCTTTAAAAACAATTCCGTAAAAGTAAACTAAGTCAACTGTCAGCTGTCTCAGACATCTACCAAATATGTACTATGATAATTTAACAATACAAACATCACACGTGTCAACACACAGTGAACAGCTACACAAAACCAGCAGCTTGTCAGCACTTTACTGAACCATTATGCATGCATATCAATGAAAATAATAATGAACAAGACTCGTCTTAATCCCGACAAATGTGGACAGACAGTGGTGCTCATGTTGTTCTACCAATAACCTATAGGCTGGAGGGAATAATACAAGATTATAAAAAACAAGCAATTGAAATTACATCATGTTAAATGGAAAATAAGATCCATACACAAGATAAATCAAACATCTATATACACAAACAAATATCGGTATTCAGTCGTGTTGATATTGTCAGATTATGAGATTCTTCTGCTTTAGTATCCTTGTCATTGACATCCTGGATTAGACTGAATGATCATATGTGTGTCTGTGTGTGACTAACTTCAACTAAAGGCTTCCCCCCTGTATGAGTCCTCATGTGTGTTTTTAGATTACTTGTGCTAGCAAAGTTTTTACCACAAACTGTACAGGTATAGGGCTTTTCACCTGTATGAGTCCTCATGTGTGTTTTTAGATGACCCTTGTGAACACAGCCTTTACCACAAACTGTACAGGTATAGGGCTTTTCACCTGTATGAGTCATCATATGTGTTTTTAGATCACCCTTGTGAACACAGCCTTTACCACAAATTGTACATGTACAGGGCATTTCACCTGTATGAGTCCTCATGTGTGTTTTTAGATTACACTGTTGATTAAAGCCTTTACCACAAACTGTACAAGAAAAGGGCTTTTCACCTGTGTGAGTCCTCATGTGTGTTTTTAGATCTCTTGTGCTAATACAGCCTTTACCACAAACTGTACAAGAAAAGGGCTTTTCGCCTGTATGAGTCATCATGTGTGTTTTTAGATGAGCCTGTTGATTAAAGCCATTACCACAAACTGTACAAGAAAAGGGCTTTTCACCTGTATGAGTCATCATGTGTTTTTTTAGATGACTTGTGCTAACACAGCCTTTACCACAAACTGTACAGGTATAGGGCTTTTCACCTGTATGAGTCATCATGTGTGTTTTTAGATTACCCTGTTGATTAAAGCCTTTACCACAAACTGTACAAGAAAAGGGCTTTTCACCTGTATGAGTCATCATGTGTTTTTTAAGATGACTTGTGCTAACACAGCCTTTACCACAAACTGTACAGGTACAGGGCTTTTCACCTGTATGAGTCCTCATGTGTGGTTTTAGATCGCTTGTGCTAACAAAGCCTTTACCACAAACTGTACAGGTAAAGGGCTTTTCACCTGTATGAGTCATCATGTGTGTTTTAATAGTATTTTTCCGTTTAAAGCCTTTACCACAAACTGTACAAGAAAATGGCTTTTTGCCTGTATGAGTTTGTTTCTGTGATTTCAGGTCTTGGGACAGCTTTCGCTGTCCTCCCACATGTTGTGTCTTGTGTGATTTCAGTGTGTTTAAAGCTGACTGATCTGCCCTAGTCTCCTCCCAGTCATCACTGTCTTCAGTGTCTGATTCAGAACAGTGTGAAGAGAGGAGCTGGTCATCACTAGTTGGTTGTGATGTTCCACAGTCCTCTACATCAGCTTGTGTTTTCATGTGTTCAGTTGAGGTGCTGGCTACAGGCTCTGTTTCTCTGTTTTCATCATCATCTTCACTTTTCACAGCTAGTAATGTCAACGTTGACCCACCAGCCTCTTCTGGTCTTTGAAGTAGCTCCTCTTGTTCCTCTTTAATCTGTGGAGGTTGTGGTTCCTCCTGGAGCAGACTGGGGCTCCTCTCCTCTTCAGGGGAAACCTCCTCTTTACACACAGGGACATGCAGGAAGTCTACGAAAAGGATACAATGAGACCCTATAAAATGTTTGAATCTTGTACATCCACTGCAGTACCGCAGTGCAGAGTTGTGGCTGGAATAAGTATCAACAGATTACTCTTTGCCCACAACTGAACCATCGTCTGATTCATGGTACATTTAGATTGATGCAGCGGTCCGTGCATCAATGTAGTCACATTGTTAATGCTAAAATCGATAACCAATTCATATCGGTTCAACTTTACACCCTCAGTACCGGCCTACTTTCACCAATAAAATAAATAAAGAGAGTGTGCTTGAAACTTACTGAGATCCAGGTGGTCTTCAGGTTCCTGTTTAATAGAAACAGTCCTGGCTGGAGAAGTGATCTTCACCTGCAGACTGGACTCCACACACTGATCTGGAATGAAGGAATACAGCACACACTTTAATAATATGGACTTTGGTAAGACACAAATACAAACTTTAATAATAAGGACTTTGATGGGATGTGAATAAGGACTGTAATAATAAGGACTTTGTGAAATAAATAAGGACTTCAATAATAAGGACTTTGTGACATAAATAAGGATTTTTTAAAAACAATTATGAATCTAATCTCAAAATGAAAGAACCTCAGCGAGCAGTATTTTTTATTGCATATTAGAAACAGCCAATCAGTTTGATAACAGATGTATGATCCTAAAATAGATGACACAAGTAGGTATAATATTGTTGCTGTCAGGTGGAAACCAGGTGGACAATAATTTACGAGAAAAAAATCACTTCAAAGGTTAACATATGGAGATACAAGGTTTCTGCCCGACAGCAATGATATGTTGACAAAATGAACAGCTGCTATAATAGAACAGTGAGAATCAGGATATGAATCTCAGGATTCACATGGGAACGGTGCGGCTCCATCTAGAGTTACCAAATGGAAATCACATACTGAATTTATTGACAGAAAAGCTCATAACATGTCTATGGAGGATTTTTATGAAACAAAAACTTTACAGATAGTAAGAGGATCATTCAAGATTTCTTTACAGCTACAATGTTGGTGAGTTTAAATGTGTTTAATACAATCAGATAGGACTTTTCTGTTTGGATGTATGGGCTGTCAAGGGTTGGTATTAAAACTCTACAGTCCAGATATAAAAAATAGGATCTAAGAGTTGATTGCGGCTGTGTGTGTGCAACAGACATACATGCAGTGTGTAGTTTGATGTTGTGTGTGCAAGAGACATACCTGCAGTGTGTAGTTTAATGGTTAGAGTGTGTGTGTGTGTGTGTGTGTGTGTGTGTGTGTGTGTGTGTGTGTGTGTGTGTGTGTGTGTGTGTGTGTGTGTGTGTGTGTAACAGACAACCTGCAGTGTGTAGTTTGATGTTGTGTGTGCAACAGACATACCTGCAGTGTGTAGATCGATGTCCATATCAAAATCAATGTCCAGCAGTTTGTTTTGTTTCTCCAGCAGAGTTTCTAGTGTCTCTATCTCTCTCTGGAAGAGGTTGCACATGAACTCTGCAGCCGCACTGAGGCGCTCCAACACAAACACTCTGACAAGCTTCACACAAACATCAGCACCACGCTGTTGTTTGTCCAAAACACACAATATCTCCTCTCCCACCGACGTCATGTGTTCATTTATCTTCAGCCGTACAGACTCCATTTGACACGTTTTTACCTCCTTTATGGCCTTTAGCCCCCTGGTGGAAGAGGTGTGTAAGTGAAGACAGGGCTTTGGAAAGACAGTCTGTCCTCCCTCCTGAGAGTTTAACTGTGGTGTGTCCTGGAGTCTGAGCAGGAGGACAGAGTGGAGATTTGGAGTGAAAACACCACCATTTATCTTGAAGAGGAGAAACACCTCCCACCTCCTCACATTCTTCCAGTTCACTGCAATCAGGGCCCATTTCAATGTGAAAGGCTCATAACAAAAGACAGTGTAATGATGGGTCATCATCAGAGAAACATTTACATATATGCAAGTTCCAATGTCTTTTGTTTCATCAACATGTTGACTGTTTTTCTTTCACCAAAGAAAGCAAACCCATGATGACAGATTTCACTCACTTCTTTGAGGCAAAGGTGAATTTTGAGGTTTAAGTATTGATCAAGTTCTTCTGTGGAATTGTCCGTTTAGATAACAAAATGTTACTTTACTGTGAAAACAAGTGTCTTTGGTGGACATTACAATGATACGCTGTCATGCCACCCTTTTTTGTTTTAGAAAATGTGCTGAATTTTGGTTTTTTTCAGCACTGCACACAGAGTGGGAGTGTTTACTAATGAATGACTTTATTCCAGTGATTTTGTTCTTCTTTTACATAGCATGTGAATGAGTTCAATTCTTGAACGACCAACAATGTCTTTACTTTCATTTCAATACCCAGAGCAACATGTTGCGCAGATGTTAAAAATGTGCATACTGATTGACAGACAGACAGATACAGAACTAAAATATTAGTTAACTTTATATGGGGAACTATTACTAGGGAGGTTACAAATGTATTAAAATTAAAGGATGTAGGGCTTGGTAAAAATGTAGCATCCGGTTTATAAAGAAGAGCTTTGTGGTGAGGCCTTGAGTTGGAACAAACAGAAGGGTTGTGCAAGGAGCTCTGTGCCTTATTTTAATATTATGTATGGTGAGTTAGTAAGCACATTTGCACGTTTCAAATATTGGTCTGAAATGTCCAGTACAAATATTTATGTTAATCTGTGTGAAGATGCGTATGGTGGCCTTTTCCCCTACAAATGTCTAGATGACTCTCAAAAGCAGGTGTGTATAAAAATATTTGGAGTTAAAACATTTCTGAAAAAGAGGTATGTCATGTGGCTGGTCTCAGTGAGGAGCTGCTTTTTGAAAACTGTTAAAAGACCTATTGAGAACTAATGAGGGCGAATCTATTGAACAATGTATGGGGTTTTTGAAGAAAACATGTCTGGATCGGGAGTTCCATTGGCCTGTTGTGTGCACTGTGGTCAGCTAACTATGGACCACTCCATGTGCCATGGTCATACATCAGGAGTCAATCTCTGGAGAGGTGGTCTTTAAACAAATATAAAACTGAACTAAAAAACAATTGACTCCAGACCAAAAATGCTGAAGCCATGGTTGATGCCATCTTTGTATTGAAAGTCTTTTTGCTATATTTTTGTATGCAATTGCTTATAACCATGTCATCTAAATGCCAATTCATTAGAAACCCTGAATAATTTCAAATAAAGTAAATATAAAATGTAGATGAGGTGTTGAAATTATATTAAGCAGTAAAGGTCTGCTCCTTTTTGAGCTCAGCACCAAATCTCTTTACTGAAAATACACTCGCACACGCACACGCACACACACACACACACACACACACACACACACACACACACACACACACACACACACACACACACACTCACACTCACACTCACACACACCCCTTATTGTTGTCTTATTTGCATTTCAAATATGCCGGCCGGCCCACTTGGCACAGCACAGATAATCTACACACACTTTAGGTGTGCCATTGTCTCCAAGTATCCCCCAATCTAGACTTGGTTGTCGTTGATCTACATGTGTTTCTCAAACTCTCTAATTTGAAGGACCCCACATTAGATTTGCATTAGACCACAAACCTCCATTTGACTTGATGTTTATCTCTGGAACCCAAATCTAAGGATATTTATGTTATTAGGAATGATTCAGTCAAATTGTCGGTCCTTAATACATTTACTGTCTATGTACTGAAGGTATGGAGATCACAGTGAAATTGTGATCAAATTCAATGACCTCTGGAGGTCCCCAAACCCTACATTGAGATCCACTGATCTACAATATGGCAAATTAAGAACTAACTAGAGACACCATGATTGATATACTGATATCTGTTTGGTGCATCTCATGTGTTTGGTAGTTGAAGAAACTCAGCATTTATGAATGAAACAATGTCATTCATTAGTAAACACTCCCCCACTCTGTGTGCAGTGCAAAGGGCCTTGATCAGCCACATCCTGAAAAGACAGGAGAGGATATGTAAAATGTTATTATATTAGGCAGTATCGTCTCAACAACCTAAGAGTCTCCAGATAAATATAAATCCCTGTCTGCAGATTTGACTCTAATTTAAAAACAATAAAAGACTAGGGGTCCTTTAGTTTAGGGCGTTTCAGGGGGATCCCAGCTAATTTGGTGAAAGATTTGGTGTGGAGGAAAACAGGGAGGGGGGACCCCAGTCAACATAGTGGTTCATATAGCATAAAAATTATAGACCCGACCTTAATATATAGTCTTACCCTCCTTTTTTCCTGGTATGGCATTCTGGGCAGTGAGACCTGTCTCCCCCCACCACACACACACACACACACACACACACACACACACACACACACACACACACACACACACACACACACACACACACACACACACACACACACACACATTTTTCTTTACACCGATGATGATGGTGACCACAACATTAAATTGTACGTGTTGAAAGCATATGTTCTGGGGGTACGTATACGTGTACATTATGTCACAAGGAAAACTTGAGGGAATATAAGTTTTGGTTTGGTTAGCATGTGGTTTGCTAAATTAGACCTGCTGGTGGCGCTACAACAGGCCAATGTGAAAAGGGGGGCATTTCTTCCTCGGCCTAGTGGGAATGTGCGTACAAAATTTCACGGAAATCGCACACTGCGTTCATGATTTGAGGAATTTTGTTCAAAACGGACCTATCCTGCAAACTTTGTAAGGCAATGTTAGGCAAGTAGGATGGAATATGAAATATCGGACACATCCATCTTGATCACATGACTATAGAGATACTGTGTACCGATTTGTGTGTTTTTTGGACAGAATCTGAAGGAGTAAGAAGAAAACATTTGTGAACAATATGAACAATAAAGCACTGTCCAGAAAATTGGTCAAAAAAAAATACCAACAGATAACATCTTCACTCTTCGAAGTCAGCCAGCATATTCCCTTGCTAATGTCACATGGCTGTATAAACCACACAGGCCTTGATTGGCTTACAGTCCCTCTCACCCCATCAGTAACATGATTGGCCAAACTTAATTGCTTTGACCTGGTCAGCTAAGACACATTAAACTATATGTATAGTTTCTCTCATCAATTCAAATTTCAAACAGCTGTGAAACTGACTGATGTTAAATTATATTGATAATTGTCTCCGCCAGGCCGAAAGGCATGGCGAGAGAGTATGTTTTACCCACTGTCCGTCCGTCCGTGTGTCCGTCCGTGTGTGTGTCTGTCCTTCTGTCTGCGAGCAGCTAATCTACGCCACCGTTGGCCCGGTCGCTGTGAAACTGCGCACACACACTCCCTAGATGCCACAGCAGAACCTCTGCCCCACATTTTTCAGATCAGCCTGTCATAGCGCCACCATGAGGCCGACTTTTGCAAAACAATTTTCTCCTACAGATTTTGTCCAAACAACATGCAAATCGGTACACAATATGTCTATAGTCATGTGATCAACACAGATCTGTCCGATTTTCCATATTCCATCCTGATTGGCTAAGATTGGCTTCCAAAGTTTGCAGGATTGGTTCATTTTCAACAAAATGCCTCGAATCATGAACGCAGCATGCGCTTTCCGTGTTTTTTTTTTTCACATAGATTACCACTTGGCCCAGGAAGAAATGCCACTTGAAAACTTTCAAATCAGCCTCATGGTGGCGCTATAACAGGCCGATTCACGTTTTTAGCTATAACTGCACCGATCTGCATGAAACTTTGCACGCATACTCCCTAGAGGCCAAGGAAAAACCTTTGCCCTGCATTTTTCACATATGCCTTTTAGAGCGCCACCAGGAGGTTGAGTTTTGTAAAACATTTTTTTTGCTCTTACTCCTTCAGATTCTGTCCAAAAATCATGCAAATCGGTACACACAGTATCTCTATAGTCATGTGATCAAGATGGATGTGTCCAATATTTCATATTCCATCCTACTTGGCTACATTGGCTTCCAAAGTTTGCAGGATAGGTCCGTTTTCAACAAAATTCGTAACGCAGTGTGCGATTTCCGAAAAATTTTGCACGCAGATTCCCACTAGGCCGAGGAAGAAATGCCACCTTTTTCACATTGGCCTGTTATAGTGCCACCAGCAGGTCTAATTTAGCAAACCACATTTTTGGAACAAAATGCCTCAAATCATGAATGCAGTGTCCGATTGCCGTGCAAGGCCTAAGAAGAAATGGCACCCTTTTCACATTGGCCTATTATAGCGCCACCAGGAGGCCACAATAACCTACCTGACCTGGCGGAGACCTGTGCTCCGAGGAGCACTTTTTCTAGTTTCTCATCAATTCAAATTCAAACAGCTGTGAAACCTATAGCTACCTATAACAACAGCTGCAAAGAATTACTGATCATTGCAGTGAACTATTGAACTATTGAACTTTTATCACAGCTAATAAAGTAAAATATTAATAATAATAATAATACATGTCTATACTAATATAGAGCTTTTGTAAATATCCAAAACAACTATATTACAAAAAAAAATGTTTAAAGGTATAATAAGCTAAGTAAAACAAACAATTAAAGGGGGATTTAAATGAGTACAAACAAAGTTCTGATATACAGACATGAACATTATACAGTCAAATGAATACGGGTTGGATATGGCGGGGGTTCCTCCCCCAGAAACTTCTTAACACAGTAGATAGGACATAGGAAAATTATGGGTAAATTATTTTATTTTATCCATTACAAACTTAAACTTATAGAAATCGTTTTGATGACTGAAGCAAATAACCACTCCTGATATTGACATAATACTGACATGATACTGACCATGATGCTGACCATGATCCAATCCAATCCACTTTATTTGTATAGCACATTTCACAACCAGGGTTAAGGGTTTACAAAGTGCTGTACAGAAAATCATGCAAAATACAAGCTAAAATATGCTAAAAACACATGATACTGACATGATACTGACCATGGTACTGACCATGATACTGACCATGATGCTGACATGATACTGACCATGATACTGACCATGATGCTGACATGATACTGACCATGATAGGGGAGAACGGGGTAAGATGAACCTCTGGGTAAGTTGAACCACCCCCTGTATCTTTGAAACTATACACATGAGTTGTCATATGGCCTTAAAATCAGGACACACCCATCATTTCCACCTGGCTGTGAAGTTGAGAGACACATGGGCAAAGTGATAAGCATATTTCTACACAAAAAATAGTTTTTTGCTGGTCAAAGTTATTTTTTTACTTTTCTGGTATAATGATTTTTATTTTAAAGCAAATGTACCCAGGTCTAAACTTATATATCATGCATGTTGGTGATATTCCAATGTATAAAACCATGTGAATCATTTAGCTAAAGATTAGCCTGAAGCATTAAGCTAGCCAGGTTAGGTCAAATGGTGGCCATGGGGCAAGATGAACCAAATGCCTTGCGGTAAATTGAGCCAATTTTCCTAATATTAATCACTATTCATATTTTTTATTATGTCTTTGCTATTTTTTATTATGTCTTTGCTTCTCAAATTATGCTGTATGACCTTTCATTTGGATGAATACACTCATTTAAGAGAAGTTTTCAATATTGTATTAACAATTGCAAATATTAAAAGGTTCTGAATAACAAACTTTATTTAATTGGTTTTATATTGTTTAAATACCATTAAGAAAATAAATAAGACTATTTGCAAAAGGGAAATGTGTTATTAAATTATTGTTGATACGTGAATACATTTGTTCAAGTTTAAACTTGAAAATGCAAAATATCATATGGGTAAATTTACCCCTTGACTAGGATCAACTTACCCCTTACCTGGGGCAAGTTGAACCACATGACCACTTTTTTTTGAGAACCCATATTTTTACAACCATTTGTCATAGATGCACACTCATTATTTCAATTGATAGAAGACATCTTGAAGTTTTAGTAGATGTTTAGATTTTACTTCCATATAATTTTTCCTTGCCTAGAGGTCAACATAAGTAAAAAGTGGTTCATCTTACCCAGTTCTCCCCTACTGACCATGATACTGACATAATACTGACCATGATACTGACCATGATACTGACCATGATACTGACATGATACTGACCATGATACTGACATGATACTGACCATGATACTGACCATGATACTGACATGATACTGACCATGATACTGACCATGATGCTGACATGATACTGACCATGATGCTGAACATGATACTGACCATGATACTGACCATGATACTGACCATGATGCTGACCATGATACTGACCATGATACTGATCATGATACTGACCATGATACTGACATGATACTGACCATGATACTGACCATGATGCTGACATGATACTGACCATGATGCTGACATGATACTGACCATGATACTGACCATGATACTGACATGATACTGACCATGATACGGACCATGATGCTGACATGATACTGACCATGATGCTGACCATGATGCTGACATGATACTGACCATGATACTGACATGATACTGACCATGATGCTGACCATGATACTGACCATGATACTGACATGATACTGACCATGATTCTGACCATGATACTGACCATGATGCTGACCATGATACTGACCATGATGCTGACATGATACTGACCATGATGCTGAACATGATACTGACCATGATACTGACCATGATACTGACCATGATACTGACCATGATGCTGACCATGATGCTGACCATGATACTGACCATGATACTGACATGATACTGACCATGATACTGACCATGATGCTGACATGATACTGACCATGATGCTGACATGATACTGACCATGATACTGACCATGATACTGACCATGATACTGACCATGATACTGACATGATACTGACCATGATACGGACCATGATGCTGACATGATACTGACCATGATACTGACCATGATACTGACCATGATGCTGACATGATACTGACCATGATACTGACATGATACTGACCATGATACGGACCATGATGCTGACATGATACTGACCATGATGCTGACCATAATACTGACCATGATGCTGACCATGATACTGACATGATACTGACCATGATTCTGACCATGATGCTGACATGATACTGACCATGATACTGACATGATACTGACCATATATATATATATATATATTATATATATATATATATATATATATATATATATATATATATATTATATATATATATATATATATATATATATATATATATATATATATATATATATATATATATGCAATGGGCATGGCATGTCACAAAAAAGTACATTTATGACATCTCAAAAAGAGGAGGATGGATTTATGCATAACTTTGTGTGAGTTTGTCATAGGCTAAGGAATCAGTTCTTCCTTAGCCTATGACAAACTCACACAAAGTTATGCATAAATCCATCCTTATCATAAATGTACTTTTTGTGACATGCCATGCCCATTGCCATGCCCCCTCTTGGCAAAAATACATGGATTTTTGTATATATCTTGCCAGAAATATCTTAAGACAGACAGACAGACAGACAGACAGACAGACAGACAGACCAAAACATTATAATATTACATAGGGCTGATGGAACATAAGGCTGAAGGAACATAGGGCTGAGGGAACATAGGGCTGAGGGAACATAGGGTCTATTTTGGGATGAGGGAACATAGGGCTGAGGGAACATAGGGTCTGTTTTGGGATGAGGGAACATAGGGCTGAGGGAACATAGGGCTGAGGGAACATAAGGCTGAGGGAACATAGGGCTGAGGGAACATAGGGTTGAGGGAACTTGAGTACGCTCCCCACAAAACCAGCAGCTTGTCAGCACTTTACTGCACCATTATGCATGCATATCAATGAAAATAATAATGAACAAGACTCGTTTTAATCCCGACAAATGTGGACAGACAGTGGTGCTCATGTTGTTCTACCAATAACCTATAGGCTGGAGGGAATAATACAAGATTATAAAAAACAAGCAATTGAAATTACATCATGTTAAATGGAAAATAAGATCCATACACAAGATAAATCAAACATCTATATACACAAACAAATAATGTTTATTCAGTCGTGTTGATATTGTCAGATTGTGAGATTCATCTGTTTAGTATCCTTGTCATTGACATCCTGGATTAGACTGAATGATGTGTGTCTGTGTGTGACTAACTTCAACTAAAGGCTCCCCCTGTATGAGTCCTCATGTGTTTGTTTAGATTAATTTTGCTAGCAAAGCTTTTACCACAAACTGTACAGGTATAGGGCTTTTCACCTGTATGAGTCATCATATGTGTTTTTAGATGACCCTTGTGAATACAGCCTTTACCACAAATTGTACAGGTAAAGGGCTTTTCACCTGTATGAGTCATCATGTGTGTTTTTAGATTGCTTGTGCTAACACAGCCTTTACCACAAATTGTACAGGTAAAGGGCTTTTCACCTGTATGAGTCCTAACATGTGTTTTTAGATTACTTGTGCTAGCAAAGCTTTTACCACAAACTGTACAGGTACAGGGCTTTTCACCGGTGTGAGTCCTCACGTGTGTTTTTAGATTACTTGATATAGCAAAGTTTTTACCACAAACTGTACAGGTATAGGGCTTTTCACCTGTATGAGTCATCATGTGTATTTTAAGATGACCTGTGCTAAGACAGCCTTTACCACAAACTGTACAGGTACAGGGCTTTTCACCTGTATGAGTCCTCATGTGTGTTTTTAGATTACCCTTGTAAACACAGCCTTTACCACAAACTGTACAAGAAAAGGGCTTTTCTCCTGTATGAGTCATCATGTGTATTTTAAGATGACTGTTGCTAACACAGCCTTTACTACATACTGTACAAGCAAATTGCTTTTTGCCTGTATGAGTTTGTTTCGTTGATTTCAGGTCTTGGGACAGCTTTCGCTGTCCTCCCACATGTTGTGTCTTGTGTGATTTCAGTGTGTTTAAAGCTGACTGATCTGCCCTAGTCTCCTCCCAGTCATCACTGTCTTCAGTGTCTAATTCAGAACAGTGTGAAGAGAGGAGCTGGTCATCACTAGTTGGTTGTAATGTTCCACAGTCCTCTACATCAGCTTGTGTTTTCATGTGTTCCGTCGAGGTGCTGGCTACAGGCTCTGTCTCTCTGTTTTCATCATCATCTTCACTTTTCACAGCTAGTAATGTCAACGTTGACCCACCAGCCTCTTCTGGTCTTTGAAGTAGCTCCTCTTGTTCCTCTTTAATATGTGGAGGTTGTGGTTCTTCTTGAAGCAGACTGGGGCTCCTCTCCTCTTTACACACAGGGACATGCAGGAAGTCTACGAAAAAGATACAATGAGACTCTATAAAATGTTTGAATCTTGTATATCCACTGCAGTACCTCAGTGCAGAGTTGTGGCTGAAATAAGTATCAACAGATTACTCTTTGCCCACAACTGAACCATCGTCTGATTCGTGGTACATTTAGATTGATGCAGCGGTCCGTGCATGAATGTAGTCACATTGTTAATGCTAAAATCGATAACCAATTCATATCAGTTCATCTTTACACCCTCAGTACCGGCCTACTTTCACCAATAAAATAAATAAAGAGAGTGTGTTTGAAACTTACTGAGATCCAGGTGGTCTTCAGGTTCCTGTTTAATAGAAAAAGTCCTGGCTGGAGAACTGATCTTCACCTGCAGACTGGACTCCACACACTGATCTGGAATGAAGGAATACAGCACACACTTTAATAATATGGACTTTGGTAAGACACAAATACAAACTTTAATAATAAGGACTTTGATGTGATGTGAATAAGGACTGTAATAATAAGGACTTTGTGACATAAATAAGGATTTTTAAAAACATTAATGAATCTAATCTAAAAATGAAAGAACCTCAGCAAGGAGTATTTGTTATTGCATATTAGAAACAGCCAATCAGTTTGATAACAGATGTATGATCCTAAAATAGATGACACAAGTAGGTATAATATTGTTGCTGTCAGGTGGAAACCAGGTGGACAATAATTTACGAGAAAAAAATCACTTAAAAGGTTAACATATGGAGATACAAGGTTTCTGCCCGACAGCAACGATATGTTAACAAAATGAACAGCTGCTATAATAGAACAGTGAGAATCAGGATGTGAATCTCAGGATTCACATGGGAACGGTGCGGCTCCATCTAGAGTTACCAAATGGAAATCACGTACTGAATTTATTGACAGAAAAGCTCATAACATGTCTATGGAGGATTTTTATGAAACACAAACTGTGCAGATAGTTGGAGGCATAGATATAAAGGCTAGATGGCTCAAGGGGACGGCGCAAGCGTAGCTCAACCGCGGCCATCTTGAAACAGTCTATGGTATAACATGTCTATGGTGCATATACTTTGAAATAACCATAGCGTGCTCAATTTTCATCCGATTTTCAAACGGTTTGGTGTGTTGTAAACACCAAAGATGTAGTTATGATACTGCATACTTATAATTATAATCATGTTTTTTTATTTTTTTATTTTATAATTTGATTACATCTTTGGTGTTTACAAAACACCAAACCGTTTGAAAATCGGATGAAAATTGAGCACGCTATGGTTATTTTAAAGTATATGCACCATAGACATAATGTTATGAATGACTGTTTCAAGATGGCCGCCATGTGGCAACGTCGTACTCCATTGGCCAGCAGCGCGGGTGAGTCATCTAGCCTTTATATATATCTATGGTTGGAGGATCATTCAAGATTTATTTACAGCTACAATGTTGGTGAGTTTAAATGTGTTTAATACAATCAGATAGGACTTTTCTGTTTGGATGTAAGGGTTGGTATTAAAACTCTACAGTCCAGATATAAAAAATAGGATCTAAGAGTTGCTTGCGGATGTGTGTGTGTAACAGACATACCTGCAGTGTGTAGATTGATGTTGTGTGTGCAAGAGACATACCTGCAGTGTGTAGTTTAATGGTGTGTGTATGTATGTGTGTGTGTGTGTGTGTGTGTGTGACAGACAACCTGCAGTGTGTAGTTTGATGTGTGTGCAACAGACATAACTGCAATGTGTAGTTTAATGTTGTGCGTGTGTAACAGACTACCTGCAGTGTGTAGTTTGATGTTGTGTGTGCAACAGACATACCTGCAGTGTGTAGATCGATGTCCATATCAAAATCAATGTCCAGCAGTTTGTTTTGTTTCTCCAGCAGAGTTTCTAGTGTCTCTATCTCTCTCTGGAAGAGGTTGCACATGAACTCTGCAGCCGCACCGAGGCGCTCCAACACAAACACTCTGACAAGCTTCACACAAACATCAGCACCACGCTGTTGTTTGTCCAAAACACACAATATCTCCTCTCCCACCGACGTCATGTGTTCATTTATCTTCAGCCGTACAGACTCCATTTGACACGTTTTTACCTCCTTTATGGCCTTTAGCCCCCTGTTGGAAGAGGTGTGTAAGTGAAGATAGAGCTGTGGAAAGACAGTCTGTCCTCCCTCACTGTGAGTCCTGAGAGTTTAGCTGTGGTGTGTCCTGGAGTCTGAGCAGGAGGATAGAGTGGAGATTTGGAGTGAAAACAGCACCATTTATCTTGAAGAGGAGAAACACCTCCCACCTCCTCACATTCTTCCAGTTCACTGCAGTCAGGGTCCATTTCAATGTGAAAGGCTCATAACAAAAGACAGTGTAATGATGGGTCATCATCAGAGACACATTTACATAGATGCAAGTTCCAATGTCTTTTGTCTCATCAACATGTTGACTGTTTTTCTTTCACCAAAGAAAGCAAACCCATGATGACAGATTTCACTCACTTATGAGGCAAAAGTGAATTTTGAGGTTTAGCTATTGATCAAGTTCTTCTGTGGAATTGTCCGTTTAGATAACAAAATGTTACTTCGCTGTGAAAACAAGTGTCATGCCACCCTTTTTTTGTTTTAGAAAATGTGCTGAATTCTGGGTTTTGTCAGCACTGCACACAGAGTGGGAGTGTTTACTAATGAATGACATTATTCCAGTGATTTTGTTCTTCTTTTACATAGCATATGAATGAGTTTAATTCTTGAACTACCAACAATGTCTTTCATTTCAATACCCAGAGCAACATGTTGCGCAGATGTTAAACATCTGCATACTGATTGACATACAGATAGACAGATACAGAACTAAAATATTAGTTAACTTTATATGGGGAACTATTACTAGGGAGGCTACAAATGTATTAAAAATTAAAGGATGGACGGCTTGGTAAAAATGTAGCATCCGGTTTATAAAGAAGAGCTTTGTGGATAGGTGAGGCCTTGAGTTGGAACAAACAGAAGGGTTGTGCAAGGAGCTCTGTGCCTTATTTTAATATTATGTATGGTGAGTTAGTAAGCACATTTGCACGTTTAAATATTGGTCTGAAATGTCCAGTACAAATATTTATGTTAATCTGTGTGAAGATACGTATGGTGGCCTTTTCCCCTACAAATGTCTAGATGACTCTCAAAAGCAGGTGTGTATAAAAATATTTGGAGTTAAAACATTTCTGAAAAAGAGGTATGTCATGTGGTTGGTCTCAGTGAGGAGCTGCTTTTTGAAAACTGTTAAAAGACCTATCGAGAACTGTAATGAGGACGAATCTATTGAACAATGTATGGGGTTTTTGAAGAAAACATGTCTGCCATGGATCAGGAGTTCCATTGGCCTGTTGTGTGCACTGTGGTCAGCCAACTATGGACCACTCCATGTGCCATGGTCATACATCAGGAGTCAAAAGGTGGTCTTTAAACAAATATAAAACTGAACTAAAAAGACAAAAAACGATTGACTCCAGACAAAAAAATGCTGAAGCCATGGTTGATGTCATCTTTGTATTGAAAGTCTTTTGCTATATTTTTGTATGCAATTGCTTATAACCATGTATTCTACATGCCAATTCATTATAAACCCTGAATAATTTCAAATAAAGTATATATAAAATGTAAATGAGGTGTTGAAATTATATTAAGCAGTAAGGTCTGCTCCTTTTTGAGCTCAGCACCAAATCTCTTTACTGAAAATAGCCCATCTACAAGTCGCAATGTGACGCATTGTGAGCATTGTAGATCGGCTATTTTCGTCACGTTTGTCTCAAGGCCAGTCCACACCAATGTTACTCCTTGCAACTCCTTGCAACCATTATCACCAATGGCAGTTGCAAAGAGTTGCATTGGTGTGGACTGGCCTTAAAACTGTCTTGTTGCAAGGAGTTGCGACTAGTTGCATTGGTGCGGTCTGGTCTTTAGAATGGGGCAGTTGCTATAGAGTTTTTGTTCAGTAACAGCGGTCTCCCTGTCTCTCCAGGTCTTTAATAAACTGGACATTTTCAGGTTGGTTACAAATTAAGCCCCATCAGCAGAGGGAACCCCACAAATATAATTCCTCAGCTTGTGTCATACGTAGTTCCAATTTTGTCAAATTATTTTCACCAAATACACTTATTTATTCAGTTTTTACTAAAGAGCTGGAGAGACCCCAGTCGTCTATAGCAGTGGTTCTGAACCTTGTGTTATAATTAATACATATTGTGAAAACAGCAGATCTACATGCTCACAACGCCTCACATTGCGAGGTCTTAATAGTCCTTAAATTGTGACTTCATCCCAAAAATTAGACCCACAGGTTGAGAACCACTGGCCTATAGCAATGATTATACAGGAATATAGAGTGGGCAGAGGATGGGCCGTGGGTAGCGTGGGAACCAACGCCCATCCTGCCACATTAACAACACAGATCATCACTTTATTTTATTCACATACCAGTAGACTAACCTTTTTCATCATCTAAACTGACCATTTTATTGACCAAAATAATTTGATCACTTTGGAAATAAACTGTTAACATCTTGAGGTTTGCTTTCTTTGTCGAAGAACAGTCAGCATGTTGATGAAGACATTGTCAACTTGTCTCTATGTAAATATCTCTGATGATGGCCCATCATCATCTAGGTGTCTTTTGTTATGATCCTTTTACATTGAAATGGTCCCTGACTGCAGTTAACTGGAGGAGGTGGGAGGAGACACACACACACACACACACACACACACACACACACACACACACACACACACACACACACACACACACACACACACACACACACACACACACACACACACACACACACACACACACACACCTTATTGTTGTCTTATTTGCATTTCAAATGTGCCGGCCGGCCCACTTGGCACAGCACAGATAATCTACACACACTTTAGGTGTGTCATTGTCTCCAAGTATCCCCCAATCTAGACTTGGTTGTCGTTGATCTACATGTGATTCTCAAACTCTCTCATTTCAAGGACCCCACATTAGATTTGCATTAGACCACAAACCTCCATTTGACAAGATGTTTATCTCTGGAACCCAAATCTAAGATATTTATGGTATTAGGAATGATTCAGTCAAATTGTCGGTCCATAATACATTTACTGGGTATGTACTGAAGGTATGGAGATCAGTGAAAATTCAATGACCTCTGGAGGTCCCCAAACCCTACATTGAGATCCACTGATCTACAATATGGCACTTTAAGAACTAACTAGAGACACCATGATTGATATACTGATATCTGTTTGGTGCATCTCATGTGTTTGGTAGTTGAAGAAACTCAGCATTTATGAATGAAACAATGTCGTTAATTAGTAAACACTCCCCCACTCTGATCGATCAACTGTGCACGCATGGAGGCCAGAGCAGAACCAGTTTCCATACGTTTTTCACATCGACTTGTAATAGCGCCACCATTAGGCAGATCTTTTCAAAACTTTTTTTTAATATTACGCACGCAGCGGCCGATGACTGTAAACTTCACATTGGCCGGTTATAGCGCCACCAGGAGGCAGATGTTTGCAAAACAATACATGTTGCTATTAGAGATTTTGTCCAAACATCACGCAATCAGTACACATTATCTCTATAGTCATGTGATCAAGATCGACCTGTCCGATTTTTCATGTTTCATCCTGATCAGGGGCGCAGCCATGGGTGGGCCTGGGTGGGCCGTGGCCCACCCACATAGAAAGCTGGCCCACCCAATCGATTTTGCTAAAAATAAATACAAATGGAAATGTATTTATTTTATTTTTTTATAATTATTTTTTTGATAAAAAATTGGTAAGATCAGGCAAAAATAGGAATTAAATAACATAACCCTAACCCTAAAACCGAAATAAAGTAACAAAAAAAACTTGTCTTGTCTGCGGTTGACTGACACATCAGTCTCCTTGATCTCATTGACCTCAGTCTGTCAGTGTTATTGATCTATATACGGTTGATCAAACATATAGTATGTTTTGATTGATTGAATACTTTATTAGACAAAAATGTAAGCACTTGGTATTAACGTACAGTAGGTGGCCAGTGACTTTGACCAGTTTCACTTTCAAAACCTTTGCATCATCATCATGTCACACACACAGAATGCGGCACAAACACAACACCAATGGTTTGGATCATGTGGATTGTGGAAGTTAAATGGTGGATTTGTGGATAGGACTCTATATCAGGGGTCTTCAACCTTTTCAGGCCAAGGACCCCCTAGCTCAGTGTATATCAACCCTGGCAAACGTCCCAATTTTGGGCCGGGGCTACTGCTGAGGTGTGCCGCGCCGTTTGAAGAAGGTTTGAAAAAATATAATTTTGAAAAAAAAACAAAAAAACATTAATAATAATCAGGCATGCAAACAGCCCCGAGGTGAAAAGGGTGACAACATGCTGTTTTTTTTCGGGTCAGGTGTCACACTATTGCCCTATTTGGATTCAAAACGGCTAGTGGAAGCTGAAAAGCTACAAGTTTGCATGTCTGACAAGCTACAAGTTTGCATCGTTTCGTGAAATTAGTGTATCGGCACACCCCTAGTGTGTGTGTGTATATATATATATACCGTATATATATATATATATAATTATATATATATATATATACCGTATATCTAGGTGTGCCCTGGGATCTTTTGGGTATGCCAGGTGTGCCTTGGCACAAAAAAGGTTGATATACACTGCCCTAGCTGAGAGAGAGATGAAGCAGGGACCCCCTCTACATATTGTATAAAAGTGTGTTGCAGATTAAACCTTTTCATAGATTTCAACAGTGTTGTGTGAACTAATGTTTTTTGTTTATTTCACTTAAACCCTCAAGTCAATACTTCAATCATTGGCTCTGTACTTGATCTGCTCTTTTTTCCTTCTACACCAAACCTCTTTGCCGAAAATAGCCGATCTACAAGCTCACAACGCCTCGCGCTGCGAGGCGTTGTGAGCTTGTAGATCTGCTATTTTCAGCTATTTCCCCTCAGAATAGGGATTCTAAGGTTGAAGGTGTTAATGTAAAAAAGAAATCCTATCACTCAAATATTTGGTGGCCCCCCTTTAGTAACTCTGAGGACCCCCTAGGGGTCCCGGACCCCCTGTTGAAGACCCCTGCTCTATATGAACAAACTTGTTATATCAACAAAACGCATCGCATTCTGTTTGTGTGACATGCATGATGCAAAGGTTTTGAAAGAGAAACTGGTCAAAGTCACTGGCCACCTACTGTAAGACATTATAGGAGGAGTTCACCCAAAAAATGACTTATTTTCTATCAATTACACACCCCATGAAGCCTTGATTTCATGGATTTATTTTTGTTTTTGTGCCTAAGACAATAATTTGATGACCGTGTGTATTTCCGGTAGGAGACACAAATAATCTACTTTGTGTCTCCTACCGGATACATTAGCCGGTAGGAGACGGGAATCAAATTATTAGTTTAGGAATGCGACAAAAACAAAAAAGAATCAAATTGATAGAAAATAAGTCCTTTTTTGGGTGAACTCCTCCTTTAAGGCTAAACGCATAACACAAAAAAAGTCCTGGGGTCTTGTTTCCACATAGCATAAAATAATAATAATAATAATAATAAGGGTAATAATAATAATAATAATACAATGTATGCAGACTGTAAAGTGAATACTTACTCATGTACCCTGTAGTAATACAAGTATACAAGGTATAAAGGCTAACATTGCTGTAATGATAAAGCACACATAGAGGACATACAGTGGTGAAACCTTTATTAAATCAAACAACCAAAAACATTATCAACATTTATTTCCCCAGGTACTAAAGTGTTTCTTTGAGTAAAAAAAAAACGGAGTTAATGTAAATAAGTAATCTGTAAAAACAATTCCGTAAAAGTAAACTAAGTCAACTGTCAGCTGTCTCAGACATCTACCAAATATGTACTATGATAATTTAACAATACAAACAACACACGTGTCAACACACAGTGAACAGCTACACAAAACCAGCAGCTTGTCAGCACTTTACTGCACCATTATGCATGCATATCAATGAAAATAATAATGAACAAGACTCGTTTTAATCCCGACAAATGTGGACAGACAGTGGTGCTCATTTTGTTCTACCAATAACCTATAGGCTGGAGGGAATAATACAAGATTATAAAAAACAAGCAATTGAAATTACATCATGTGAAATTGAAAATAAGATCCATACACAAGATAAATCAAACATCTATATACACAAACAAATAATGTTTATTCAGTCGTGTTGATATTGTCAGATTATGAGATTCCTCTGCTTTAGTATCCTTGTCATTGACATCCTGGATTAGACTGAATGATGTGTGTCTGTGTGTGACTAACTTCAACTAAAGGCTCCCCCCTGTATGAGTCCTCATGTGTTTGTTTAGATTACTTGTGCTAGCAAAGCTTTTACCACAAACTGTACAGGTATAGGGCTTTTCACCTGTATGAGTCCTCATGTGTGATTTTAGATGACCCTGTTGATTAAAGTCTTTACCACAAACTGTACAAGAAAAGGGCTTTTCACCTGTATGAGTAATCATGTGTTTTTTAAGATGACTTGTGCTAAGACAGCCTTTACCACAAACTGTACAGGTACAGGGCTTTTCACCTGTATGAGTCCTCATGTGTTGTTTTAGATTACACTGTTGATTAAAGCCTTTACCACAAACTGTACAAGAAAAGGGCTTTTCACCTGTATGAGTCATCATGTGTTTTTTAAGATGACTTGTGCTAAGACAGCCTTTACCACAAACTGTACAGGTACAGGGCTTTTCACCTGTATGAGTCCTCATGTGTGGTTTTAGATTACACTGTTGATTAAATCCTTTACCACAAACTGTACAAGAAAAGGTCTTTTCACCTGTATGAGTCATCATGTGTTTTTTAAGATGACTTGTGCTAAGACAGCCTTTACCACAAACTGTACAGGTACAGGGCATTTCACCTGTATGAGTCCTCATGTGTGATTTTAGATGACCCTGTTGATTAAAGCCTTTACCACAAACTGTACAAGAAAAGGGCTTTTCACCTGTATGAGTCATCATGTGTGTTTTTAGATGACTCTTGCGAACACAGCCTTTACCACACACTGTACAAGAAAGGGGCTTTTCACCTGTATGAGTCATCATGTGTATTTTAAGATGACTTGTGCTAACACAGCCTTTACTACATACTGTACAAGAAAATTGCTGTTTGCCTGTATGAGTTTGTTTCTGTGATTTCAGGTCTTGGGACAGCTTTCGTTGTCCTCCCACATGTTGTGTCTTGTGTGATTTCAGTGAGTTTAAAGCTGACTGATCTGCCCTAGTCTCCTCCCAGTCATCACTGTCTTCAGTGTCTGATTCAGAACAGTGTGAAGAGAGGAGCTGGTCATCACTAGCTTGTGTTTTCATGTGTTCCGTCGAGGTGCTGGCTACAGGCTCTGTCTCTCTGTTTTCATCATCATCTTCACTTTTCACAGCTAGTAATGTCAACGTTGACCCACCAGCCTCTTCTGGTCTTTGAAGTAGCTCCTCTTGTTCCTCTTTAATCTGTGGAGGTTGTGGTTCCTCCTGGAGCAGACTGGGGCTCCTCTCCTCTTCAGGGGAAACCTCCTCTTTACACACAGGGACATGCAGGAAGTCTACGAAAAAGATACAATGAGACTCTATAAAATGTTTGAATCTTGTACATCCACTGCAGTACCTCAGTATAGAGTTGTGGCTGTAATAAGTATCAACAGATTACTCTTTGCCCACAACTGAACCATCGTCTGATTCATGGTACATTTAGATTGATGCAGCGGTCCGTGCATCAATGTAGTCACATTGTTAATGCTAAAATCGATATCCAATTCATATCGGTTCATCTTTACACGCTCAATACCGGCCTACTTTCACCAATAAAATAAATAAAGAGAAACTTACTGAGATCCAGGTGGTCTTCAGGTTCCTGTTTAATAGAAACAGTCCTGGCTGGAGAACTGATCTTCACCTGCAGACTGGACTCCACACACTGATCTGGAATGAAGGAATACAGCACACACTTTAATAATATGGACTTTGGTAAGACACAAATACAAACTTTAATAATAAGGACTTTGATGTGATGTGAACAAGGACTGTAATAATACGGACTTTGTGACATAAATAAGGACTTCAATAATAAGGACTTTGTGACATAAATCAGGATTCTTTTAAACAATTATGAATCTAATCTCAAAATGAAAGAACCTCAGCAAGCAGTATTTTTATTGCATATTAGAAACAGCCAATCAGTTTGATAACAGATGTATGATCCTAAAATAGATGACACAAGTAGGTATAATATTGTTGCTGTCAGGTGGAAACCAGGTGGACAATAATTTATGAGAAAAAAATCACTTCAAAGGTTAACATATGGAGATACAAGGTTTCTGCCCGACAGCAACGATATGTTAACAAAATGAACAGCTGCTATAATAGAACAGTGAGAATCAGGATGTGAATCTCAGGATTCACATGGGAACGGTGCGGCTCCATCTAGAGTTACCAAATGGAAACATACCTGCAATGTGTAGTTTAATGTTGTGCGCGTGTAACAGACTACCTGCAGTGTGTAGTTTGATGTTGTGTGTGCAACAGACATACCTGCAGTGTGTAGATCGATGTCCATATCAAAATCAATGTCCAGCAGTTTGTTTTGTTTCTCCAGCAGCAGAGTTTCTAGTGTCTCTATCTCTCTCTGGAAGAGGTTGCACATGAACTCTGCAGCCGCACTGAGGCGCTCCAACACAAACACTCTGACAAGCTTCACACAAACATCAGCACCACGCTGTTGTTTGTCCAAAACACACAATATATCCTCTCCCACCGACGTCATGTGTTCATTTATCTTCAGCCGTACAGACTCCATTTCACACGTTTTTACCTCCTTTATGGCCTTTAGCCCCCTGGTGGAAGAGGTGTGTAAGTGAAGATAGAGCTGTGGAAAGACAGTCTGTCCTCCCTCACTGTGAGTCCTGAGAGTTTAACTGTGGTGTGTCCTGGAGTCTGAGCAGGAGGATAGAGTGGAGATTTGGAGTGAAAACACCACCATTTATCTTGAAGAGGAGAAACACCTCCCACCTCCTCACATTCTTCCAGTTCACTGCAGTCAGGGTCCATTTCAATGTGAAAGGCTCATAACAAAAGACAGTGTAATGATGGGTCATCATCAGAGAAACATTTACATAGATGCAAGTTCCAATGTCTTTTGTTTCATCAACATGTTGACTGTTTTTCTTTCACCAAAGAAAGCAAACCCATGATGACAGATTTCACTCACTTCTTTGTGATGAGGCAAAAGTGAATTTTGAGGTTTAAGTATTGATCAAGTTCTCCTGTGGAATTGTCCGTTTAGATAACAAAATGTTACTTTGCTGTGAAAACAAGTGTGTTTGGTGGACATTACAATGATAGGCTGTCATGCCACCCTTTTTTGTTTTAGAAAATGTGCTGAATTCTGGGTTTTGTCAGCACTGCACACAGAGTGGGAGTGTTTACTAATGAATGACATTATTCCAGTGATTTTGTTCTTCTTTTACATAGCATGTGAATGAGTTTAATTCTTGAACTACCAACAATGTCTTTACTTTCATTTCAATACCCAGTGCAACATGTTGCGCAGATTTTAAACATCCGCATACTGATTGACACACAGATAGATAGATACAAAACTAAAATATAAGTTAACTTTATATGGGGAACTATTACTAGGGAGGTTACAAATGTATTAAAAATTAATGGATGGTGGTCTTGGTAAAAATGAAGCATCCGGTTTATAAAGAAGAGCTTTGTGGATAGGTGAGGCCTTGAGTTGGAACAAACAGAAGGGTTGTGCAAGGAGCTCTGTGCCTTATTTTAATATTATGTATGGTGAGTTAGTAAGCACATTTGCACGTTTAAATATTGGTCTGAAATGTCCAGTACAAATATTTATGTTAATCTGTGTGAAGATACGTATGGTGGCCTTTTCCCCTACACATGTCTAGATGACTCTCAAAAGCAGGTGTGTATACAAATATTTGGAGTAAAAACATGAAAAATGCAGGGCAAAGGTTTTTCCTTGGCCTCTAGAGAGTGTGCATACAAAGATTTACACTGATCGGTGCAGTTATAGGTAAAAACACAAATCGGCCTGTTACAGCGCCACCATGAGGCTGATTTGAACATTTTCAAATGGCATTTCTTCCTCGGCCTAATGGGAATGTGTTTGCAAAATTTCACGGAAATTGCATGCTGTGTTCAAGTCAAGTCAATGTTTGCCAATCAGGATGGAATATGAAAAATCTGAAATGAGCCGTTTCTTTTAATGACTATAGAGATACTATCTAGTAGTGATGAGCGGGTCGACCCGTAACCCGCGGGACCCGCGGGTCAACCCGCGGCGCGGGTAGGTCGAGTCAGGATTTCAGAGAAAATTATGCGGGCTGAGGGTGAGCGGGTCAGCCGCTCTCCACGAAAAAAAAAAAAAAAAACCCTATTTTGACCAACATGCTTGTTTATTCAGCCCATGACAATGTTGTGCTACTGTAGACATTTAAAGGGACTTTGGGTACTTAAAAGAGCGCTATATAATATATATATATTCCCACCGCGGGTCGCGGGGCGGGTTGAGCCATAGATTTATATATGGGTTCGCGGGGCGGGTTGAGGCGGGTCGCGTTCCGTCGCGGGTTGGGGCGGGGCGGGTCATGAAAAAACCCGACCCGCACATCACTACTATCTAGCGATTTGCTGGATTGTTGGCCAAAATCTCTAGGAGTACTGTCCAAAAATGTGTTTTGCACAAATCTGCCTCCTGGTGGCGCTATAAAAGGCCCATGTGAAAAATTTGGAGCAGAGGTTCTGCTCTGGCATCCAGGGAGTGTGTGTGCACAGTTTCGCTGCGATCAAGCCAACGGTGCCAGAGATTAGCTGTACACAAACTGACAGAATGACACACGGACACACACACACACACGGACGGACGGACAGGGAGTAAAACATACTCTCTCGCCATGCCTTTTGGCCTGGCGGAGACAACAATTGACTCCAGACCAAAAATGCTGAAGCCATGGTTGATGCCATCTTTGTATTGAAAGTCTTTTTGCTATATTTTTGCATGCAATTGCTTATAACCATGTCATCTAAATGCCAATTCATTATAAACCCTAAATAATTTCAAATAAAGTATATATAAAACGTAGATGAGGTGTTGAAATGATATTAAGCAGTAAAGGTCTGCTCCTTTTTGAGCTCAGCACCAAATCTCGTTACTGAAAATAGCCCATCTACAAGTCGCAATGTGACGCATTGTGAGCATTGTAGATCGGCTATTTTCGTCACGTTTGTCTCAAGGCCAGTCCACACCAATGTTACTCCTTGCAACTCCTTGCAACCGTTATCCCCAATGGCAGTTGCAAAGAGTTGCATTGGTGTGGACTGGCCTTAAAACTGTCTTGTTGCAAGGAGTTGCGACTAGTTGCATTGGTGCGGTCTGGTCTTTAGAATGGGGCAGTTTCTATAGAGTTTTTGTTCGGTGGTCTCCCTGTCTCTCCAGGTCTTTAATAAACTGTACATTTTCAGGTTGGTTAAAAATTAAGCCCCATCAGCAGAGGGAACCCCACAAATATAATTCCTCAGCTTGTGTCATACTTTTGTCAAATTATTTTCACCAAATACACTTGTTTATTCACAGAGCTGGAGAGACCCCAGTCATATATAGCAGTGGTTCAGAACCTTGTGTTATAATTAATACATATTGTGAAAACAGCAGATCTACATGCTCACAACGCCTCACATTGCGAGGTCTTAATAGTCCTTAAATTGTGACTTCATCCCAAAAATTAGACCCACGGGTTGAGAACCACTGGCCTATAGCAATGATTATACAGGAATATAGAGTGGGCAGAGGATGGGCCGTGGGTAGCGTGGGAACCAACGCCCATCCTGCCACATTAACAACACAGATCATCACTATATTTTATTCACATACCAGTAGACTAACCTTTTTCATCATCTAAACTGACCATTTTATTGACCAACATAATTTGATCACTTTGGAAATAAACTGTTAACATCTTGAGGTTTGCTTTCTTTGGCAAAGAACAGTCAGCATGTTGATGAAGACATTGTCAACTTGTCTCTATGTAAATATCTCTGATGATGGCCCATCATCATCTAGGTGTCTTTTGTTATGAGTCTTTTACATTGAAATGGTCCCTGACTGCAGTTAACTGGAGGAGGTTTTTCTCCACTCCAAGACAAAAGACACACACACACACACACACACACACACACACACACACGCACACGCACACGCACACACACACCCCTTATTGTTGTCTTATTTGCATTTCAAATGTGCCGGCCGGCCCACTTGGCACAGCACGGATAATCTACACACACTTTAGGTGTGTCATTGTCTCCAAGTATCCCCCAATCTAGACTTGGTTGTCGTTGATCTACATGTGATTCTCAAACTCTCTAATTTCAAGGACCCCACATTAGATTTGCATTAGACCACAAACCTCCATTTGACAAGATGTTTATCTCTGGAACCCAAATCTAAGATATTTATGTTATTAGGAATGATTCAGTCAAATTGTCGGTCCATAATACATTTACTGTCTATGTACTGAAGGTATGGAGATCACAGTGAAAATTGTGATCAAATTCAATGACCTCTGGAGGTCCCCAAACCCTACATTGAGATCCACTGATCTACAATATGGCAAATTAAGAACTAACTAGAGACACCATGATTGATATACTGATATCTGTTTGGTGCATCTCATGTGTTTGGTAGTTGAGGAAACTCAGCATTTATGAATGAAACAATGTCATTCATTAGTAAACACTCCCCCACTCTGTGTGCAGTGCAAAGGGCCTTGATCAGCCACATCCTGAAAAGACAGGAGAGGATATGTCAAATTATATTATATTAGGCAGTATCGCCTCAACAACCTAAGAGTCTCCAGATAAATATAAATCCCTGTCTGCAGATTTGACTCTAATTTAAAAACAATAAAAGACTAGGGGTCCTTTACTTTAGGGCGTTTCAGGGGGATCCCAGCTAATTTGGTGAAAGATTTGGTGTAGAGGAAAACAGGGAGGGGGGGACCCCAGTCAACATAGTGGTTCATATAGCATAAAAAGTATGACTATTTTAACCTGTTTTATACTATATATACTTCTGGGTCACTGTTCAAAATTATCATTTTATAATGACAACACAAAAACAACTAATAATAATAATAATAATGCATTTTATTTATAACGCACTTTATATTATTGTAATTCTGAAAGTGCTTCCGGGTTTAAAAGCATGGCATAAAAACAGCATAGGCAAACAATTACATGGGACCCAACTAGGCTAGATTAGGGTCAAATTAAAACTATAGGTGAAAAAGCAGGGCAAAGACAAAAAAACAAAGGCCCAGAAAAAATTAAGAAAACGCTTTGTTAATTTTTTTTGTGTTATCAATTATTTTAAATTAATTTTCATAATCATTTTTAAAAGCATCAGTGGACTGTGGTGCTCTCAGGTGTTTTCGGGGAGGGCATTCCCTCTGTGTAGCAGAAGGCCTGGTCGCCCATGGTGAAGGAGGTTGGTGTTGGGGATGTGTGAGAGTAGTAGAATGAGAATTTCCCCATGTTTTCCCATGTTTTTCCCCACATTTAACATTCGGACATATAGGCCTATATTAATGACATCCCGCTCTTTCTCAGAGCGAATTAGTATTCGTAGGTAACATTTCACTCGTCTCGCTCAAACCTTTGGGTCGAGCAGAACAAATGAATGCAGTTTTTGGAAAACTGCAAATACCCCCCAAAGCCCACCCTAAGCTGCCTCTCTTCCCTTTCCGGATGTTTTAGACCAGATATGATTATTTTGGGGGGGTCACAGCCTGAAAAGGTTGAGAACCACTGGCATAGCAAATTTAGGCTTAATGTTGCATACAATCCCTTTAAAATGACACAGATTAGTTCCCGGTCTTAATGGATTAACTTGGAGGTGTGTGTTATTTTTTTTTCTTCTGCACAGAGGTGGAAAGTAACTAAGTGAATTTACTCAAGTACTGTACAATTTTGAGGTATTTGTACTTTACTTGAGTATTTCCAACTTCTTCCAATACTTGTCCTTTACTCCACTACATCTCAGAGGCAGATATTGTACTTTTACACTACATTTATTTGAACACTTAAGTTACTAGCAGTGGTGGACGAAGTAACTCGACCCCAGTATCGACCATGACAGTAACCATAGAACCATGCTAGACATTATTGTCCACTGACAGTAATTAGCCTAATTTATACTGTCTCCTCCATAGACATGCTGGGTCTTTGGTACAACGGCTCCTTGGAGAATCCACAAGTCACTCCAGGGTCAAATTAAAACTATAGGTGAAAAAGCAGTTAAACTTTGCATCATCATCATGTCACACACACAGAATGCGGCACAAACACAACACCAATGGTTTGGATCATGTGGATTGTGGAAGTTAAATGGTGGATTTGTGGATAGGACTCTATATCAGGGGTCTTCAACCTTTTCAGGCCAAGGACCCCCTAGCTGAGAGAGAGATGAAGCAGGGACCCCCTCTACATATTGTATAAAAGTGTGTTGCAGATTAAACCTTTTCATAGATTTAGAACAGTGTTGTGTGAACTAATGTTTTTTGTTTATTTCACTTAAACCCTCAAGTCAATACTTCAATACTCTGTACTTGATCTGCTCTTTTTTCCTTCTACACCAAACCTCTTAGCCGAAAATAGCCGATCTACAAGCTCACAACGCCTCGCGCTGCGAGGAGTTGTGAGCTTGTAGATCTGCTATTTTCGGCTATTTCCCCTCAGAATAGGGATTCTAAGGTTGAAGGTGTTAATGTAAAAAAGAAATCCTATCACTCAAAGATTTGGTGGCCCCCCTTTAGTAACTCTGAGGACCCTCTAGGGGTCCCGGACCCCCTGTTGAAGACCCCTGCTCTATATGAACAAACTTGTTATATCAACAAAACGCATCGCATTCTGTTAGTGTGACATGCATGATGCAAAGGTTTTGAAAGAGAACTGGTCAAAGTCACTGGCCACCTACTGTAAGACATTAAAGGAGGAGTTCACCCAAAAAATGACTTATTTTCTATCAATTACACACCCCATGAAGCCTTGATTTCATGGATTTTTTTTTGTTTTTGTGGCATTCCTAAGACAATAATTTGATGACCGTGTGTATTTCCGGTAGGAGACACAAATAATCTACTTTGTGTCTCCTACCGGATACATTAGCCGGTAGGAGACGGGAATCAAATTATTAGCTTAAAATGCGACAAAAACAAAAAATTATCCAATTGATAGAAAATAAGTCATTTTTTGGGTGAACTCCTCCTTTAAGGCTAAAAGCATAACACAAAAAAAGTCCTGGGGTCTTGTTTCCACATAGCATAAAATAATAATAATAATAAGGGTAATAATAATAATAATAATAATAGTAATAATAATAATAATAATAACTAGAAAATGTGCTCCTCGGAGCACAAGTCTCCGCCAGTGGACCCGTGCTATTTTAATCAAATGAAATCACCTACCCTATCTTTAACCATAGTTCTCTAGGAATGTTCTAATTTCATAATATCATCATCATAATGCAAAAGGCGTTGGTTAAAATATTTTCTCTGTGTGATGTCTTTTTCTCTTTCTGTTTTTAAACCACCACGGCCATAAGGGTACTTTGATGGATTTGCCAATTCTTCAAACTTGTCGTCTAGATAGAATGCGCGTGGTTTTTGGTGTTCTGCAGGGGCGACTGAATATGTAGTGTCTTTCAGATTTACTGATGGCGTTCTCATCCTTAGAAGCGGTCAGTTGACACACCTATTTATAGAATTGTATTTCGTCATGCATCCCTCATGCATCCCTCTAGCCAATCAAAGGCATTGGTGTCAACATATTAACACGTATTAAGACTTCGGCCTTGTTGTGGGATCAATTCAACTCTAGTCCTCTTCTGTGTTACTGTTGTAGATGAGTATGCTTTCTTAGCTTTGGCCTTCTGCACCTTTGCTTGACCAATGTTAGGTGTTCTCAGAGGGACACACACACGCACGGACGGGTGATTTGGACTAGAAGATACTGTTCCAATCAAGACTGATTGATCCTGTCTTACCTCGCTTCAAAAACGTAAACGGCTTTTTGAAGTGACACACCTATTTATAGGATTGTATTTCGTCATGCGTCCCTCTAGCCAATCAGAGACATTGATGTCAACATATTGACACGTATTAAGACTTCGGCTTTGTTGTGGGATCATTTCAACTCTAGTCCTCTTCTGTGTTACAATTGTAGATGAGTATGCTTTCTTAGCTTTGGCCTTCTGCGCCTTTGCTTGACCAATGTTAGGTGTTCTCAGAGGGAAACACACACGCACAGACGGGTGATTTGGACTTACTGAAGGTACTGTTCCAATCAAGTCTGATTGATCCTGTTTTACCTCACTTCAAAAAGTAGGGGCTTTTTGAAGTGACACACCTATTTATAGAATTTTATTTCGTCACGCGTCCCTCTAGCCAATCAGAGGCATTGGTGTCAACAAATTGACACGTGTCACGTGGAGCTTGCCCAATGTTAGCTTGGCTGACAATGTTTGCTCACACAAAGCGAAAACATATTCTCCACCTTCGGCGGAGACAATAATACAATGTATGCAGACTGTAAAATGAATACTTACTCATGTACCCTGTAGTAATACAAGTATACAAGGTATAAAGGCTAACATTGCTGTAATGATAAAGCACACATAGAGGACATACAGTAGTGAAACCTTTATTAAATCAAACAACCAAAAACATTATCAAAATGTATTTACCCAGGTATTAGTGTTTCTTTGAGTTAAAAAAACCAGAGTAAATGTAAATAAGTAATCTGTAAAAACAATTCCGTAAAAGTAAACAAAGTCAACTGTCAGCTGTCTCAGACATCTACCAAATATGTACTATGATAATTTAACAATACAAACAACACACGTGTCAACACACAGTGAACAGCTACACAAAACCAGCAGCTTGTCAGCACTTTACTGCACCATTATGCATGCATATCAATGAAAATAATAATGAACAAGACTCTTTTTAATCCCGACAAATGTGGACAGACAGTGGTGCTCATGTTGTTCTACCAATAACCTATAGGCTGGAGGGAATAATACAAGATTATAAAAAAACAAGCAATTGAAATTACATCATGTTAAATGGAAAATAATATCCATATACAAGATAAATCAAACATCTATATACAAAAACAAATAATGTTTATTCAGTCGTGTTGATATTGTCAGATTATGAGATTCCTCCGTTTAGTATCCTTGTCATTGACATCCTGGATTAGACTGAATGATGTGTGTCTGTGTGTGACTAACTTCAACTAAAGGCTCCCCCCTGTATGAGTCCTCATGTGTTTGTTTAGATTAATTTTGCTAGCAAAGCTTTTACCACAAACTGTACAGGTATAGGGCTTTTCACCTGTATGAGTCCTCATGTGTTGTTTTAGATTACACTGTTGATTAAAGCCTTTACCACAAACTGTACAAGAAAAGGGCTTTTCACCTGTATGAGTCATCATGTGTTTTTTAAGATGACCTGTGCTAAGACAGCCTTTACCACAAACTGTACAGGTACAGGGCTTTTCACCTGTATGAGTCATCATGTGTGTTTTTTGATGACCCTGTTGATTAAAGCCTTTACCACAAACTGTACAAGAAAAGGGCTTTTCACCTGTATGAGTCATCATGTGTATTTTAAGATGACTTGTGCTAACACAGCCTTTACCACAAACTGTACAAGAAAAGGGCTTTTCGCCTGTATGCGTCATCATGTGTATTTTAAGATGACTGTTGCTAAGACAGCCTTTACTACATACTGTACAAGAAAATGGCTTTTTGCCTGTATGAGTTTGTTTCTGTGATTTCAGGTCTTGGGACAGCTTTCGCTGTCCTCCCACATGTTGTGTCTTGTGTGATTTCAGTGAGTTTAAAGCTAACTGATCTGCCCTAGTCTCCTCCCAGTCATCACTGTCTTCAGTGTCTGATTCAGAACAGTGTGAAGAGAGGAGCTGGTCATCACTAGTTGGTTGTGATGTTCCACAGTCCTCTACATCAGCTTGTGTTTTCATATGTTCAGTTGAGGTGCTGGCTACAGGCTCTGTCTCTCTGTTTTCATCATCATCTTCACTTTTCACAGCTAGTAATGTCAACGTTGACCCACCAGCCTCTTCTGGTCTTTGAAGTAGCTCCTCTTTAATCTGTGGAGGTTGTGGTTCCTCCTGGAGCAGACTGGGGCTCCTCTCCTCTTCAGGGGAAACCTCATCTTTACACACAAGGACATGCAGGAAGTCTACGAAAAAGATACAATGAGACTCTATAAAATGTTTGAATCTTGTACATCCACTGCAGTACCTCAGTGCAGAGTTGTGGCTGGAATAAGTATCAACAGATTACTCTTTGCCCACAACTGAACCATCGTCTGATTCATGGTACATTTAGATTGATGCAGCGGTCCGTGCATCAATGTAGTCACATTGTTAATGCTAAAACCGATAACCAATTCATATCGGTTCAACTTTACACCCTCAGTACCGGCCTACTTTCACCAATAAAATAAATAAAGAGAGTGTGCTTGAAACTTACTGAGATCCAGGTGGTCTTCAGGTTCCTGTTTGATAGAAACAGTCCTGGCTGGAGAACTGATCTTCACCTGCAGACTGGACTCCACACACTGATCTGGAATGAAGGAATACAGCACACAAATACAAACTTTAATAATAAGGACTTTGATGTGATGTGAATAAGGACTTTAATAATAAGGACTTTGTGACATAAATAAGGACTTCAATAATAAAGGACTTTGATGTGAATAAGGACTGTAATAATACGGACTTTGTGACATAAATAAGGACTTCAATAATAAGGACTTTGAAAAACAAATAAGGATTTTTTAAAACAATAATGAATCTAATCTCAAAATGAAAGAACCTCAGCAAGCAGTATTTTTTATTGCATATTAGAAACAGCCAATCAGTTTGATAACATATGTATGATCCTAAAATAGATGACACAAGTAGGTATAATATTGTTGCTGTCAGGTGGAAACCAGGTGGACAATAATTTACGAGAAAAAAATCACTTCAAAGGTTAACATATGGAGATACAAGGTTTCTGCCCGACAGCAACGATATGTTAACAAAATGAACAGCTGCTATAATAGAACAGTGAGAATCAGGATATGAATCTCAGGATTCACATGGGAACGGTGCGGCTCCATCTAGAGTTACCAAATGGAAATCACGTACTGAATTTATTGACAGAAAAGCTCATAACATGTCTATGGCGGATTTTTATGAAACACAAACTTTGCAGATAGTAAGAGCATCATTCAAGATTTCTTTACAGCTACAATGTTGGTGAGTTTAAATGTGTTTAATACAATCAGATAGGACTTTTCTGTTTGGATGTATGGGCTGTCAAGGGTTGGTATTAAAACTCTACAGTCCAGATATAAAAAATAGGATCTAAGAGTTGCTTGCGGCTGTGTGTGTGTAACAGACATACATGCAGTGTGTAGATTGATGTTGTGTGTGCAAGAGACATACCTGCAGTGTGTAGTTTAATGGTGTGTGTAGTTTAATGGTGTGTGTATGTTTGTGTGTGTGTGTGTGTGTGTGTGTGTGTGTGTGTGTGTGTGTGTGTGTGTGTGTGTGTGTGTGTGTGTGTGTGTGTGTGTGTGTGTGTGTGTGTGTGTGTGTGACAGACAACCTGTAGTGTGTAGTTTGATGTTGTGTGTGCAACAGACATAACTGCAATGTGTAGTTTAATGTTGTGCGTGTGTAACAGACTACCTGCAGTGTGTAGTTTGATGTTGTGTGTGCAACAGACATACCTGCAGTGTGTAGATCGATGTCCATATCAAAATCAATGTCCAGCAGTTTGTTTTGTTTCTCCAGCAGAGTTTCTAGTGTCTCTATCTCTCTCTGGAAGAGGTTGCACATGAACTCTGCAGCCGCACTGAGGCGCTCCAACACAAACACTCTGACAAGTTTCACACAAACATCAGCACCACGCTGTTGTTTGTCCAAAACACACAATATCTCCTCTCCCACCGACGTCATGTGTTCATTTATCTTCAGCCTTACAGACTCCATTTGACACGTTTTTACCTCCTTTATGGCCTTTAGCCCCCTGGTGGAAGAGGTGTGTAAGTGAAGATAGAGCTGTGGAAAGACAGTCTGTCCTCCCTCACTGTGAGTCCTGAGAGTTTATCTGTGGTGTGTCCTGGAGTCTGAGCAGGAGGATAGAGTGGAGATTTGGAGTGAAAACACCACCATTTATCTTGAAGAGGAGAAACACCTCCCACCTCCTCACATTCTTCCAGTTCACTGCAGTCAGGGACCATTTCAATGTGAAAGGCTCATAACAAAAGACAGTGTAATGATGGGCCATCATCAGAGAAACATTTACATAGATGCAAGTGTCTTTTGTTTCATCAACATGTTGACTGTTTTTCTTTCACCAAAGAAAGCAAACCCATGATGACAGGTTTCACTCACTTATGAGGCAAAAGTGAATTTTGAGGTTTAGCTATTGATCAAGTTCTTCTGTGGAATTGTCCGTTTATAACAAAATGTTACTTTGCTGTGAAAACAAGTGTGTTTGGTGGACATTACAATGATAGGCTGTCATGCCAACCTTTTTCTTTATAGAAAATGTGTTGAATTCTGGGTTTTGTCAGCACTGCACACAGAGTGGGAGTGTTTACTAATGAATGACATTATTCCAGTGATTTTGTTCTTCTTTTACATAGCATGTGAATGAGTTTAATTCTTGAACTACCAACAATGTCTTTACTTTCATTTCAATACCCAGAGCAACATGTTGCGCAGATGTTAAACATCTGCATACTGATTGACAGACAGATACAGAACTAAAATATTACTAGTTAACTTTATATGGGGAACTATTACTAGGGAGGTTACAAATGTATTAAAAATTAATGGATGGTGGGCTTGGTAAAAATGAAGCATCCGGTTTATAAAGAAGAGCTTTGTGGATAGGTGAGGCCTTGAGTTGGAACAAACAGAAGGGTTGTGCCTTATTTTAATATTATGTATGGTGAGTTAGTAAGCACATTTGCACGTTTAAATATTGGTCTGAAATGTCCAGTACAAATATTTATGTTAATCTGTGTGAAGATGCCTATGGTGGCCTTTTCCCCTACAAATGTCTAGATGACTCTCAAAAGCAGGTGTGTAGGCCTATACAAATATTTGGAGTAAAAACATTTCTGAAAAAGAGGTATGTCATGTGGCTGGTCTCAGTGAGGAGCTGCTTTTTGAAAACTGTTAAAAGACGTATTGAGAACTGTAATGAGGACGAATCTATTGAACAATGTATGGGGTTTTTGAAGAAAACATGTCTGCCATGGATCAGGAGTTCCATTGGCCTGTTGTGTGCACTGTGGTCAGCCAACTATGGACCACTTCATGTGCCATGGTCATACATCAGGAGTCAATCTCTGGAGAGGTGGTATTTAAACAAATATAAAACTGAACTAAAAAGACAAAAAACAATTGACTCCAGACCAACAATGCTGAAGCCATGGTTGATGCCATCTTTGTATTGAAAGTCTTTTTGCTATATTTTTGTATGCAATTGCTTATAACCATGTCATCTAAATGCCAATTCATTATAAACCCTGAATATTTTCAAATAAAGTATATATAAAATGTAAATGAGGTGTTGAAATGATATTAAGCAGTAAGGTCTGCTCCTTTTTGAGCTCAGCATCAAATCTCTTTACTGAAAATAGCCCATCTACAAGTCGCAATGTGACGCATTGTGAGCATTGTAGATCGGCTATTTTCGTCACGTTTGTCTCAAGGCCAGTCCACACCAATGTTACTCCTTGCAACTCCTTGCAACCATTATCCCCAATGGCAGTTGCAAAGAGTTGCATTGGTGTGGACTGTTCTTAAAACTGTCTTGTTGCAAGGAGTTGCGACTAGTTCCTCTTTGCCTCTTTGCCTGGCCTACTTGTTGTTAACTAGTTGTACGAACGCTTGTTTTATTGTTGTATTGTTTTATTGGATCTTGTTTAGTCGATACAATTATTTGTTTTAGCTCCTGCTCATTTGATTTTGCTATTTTCTCTCATCTGTTTAAGGAAATAGGTAGCTGATATATTGCACTTTTACCTTAGCGCTAGGTATACTCTTGGTTGCTTGTTTTAGCAGAAAATGCACTTAAGACTTCTGGTGATTAGTAGTTTTTGTTCCCTACCTATGTTGAATGCACTTATTGTAAGTCGCTTTGGATAAAAGTGTCTGCTAAATGACTGCAATGTAGTTGCATTGGTGCAGGCTGGTCTTTAGAATGTTGCTTTAGAGTTTTTGTTCAGTAACAGTGGTCTCCCTGTCTCTCCAGGTCTTTAATAAACTGTTCATTTTCAGGTTGGTTACAAATTAAGTCAAATTTGTCAAATTAAGTTTTGTCAAATTATTTTCACCAAATACACTTGTTTATTCACTTTTTACTGAAGAGCTGGAGAGACCCCTGTCGTCTATAGCAGTGGTTCTGCTCCTTGTGTTATAATTAATACATATTGTGAAAACAGCAGATCTACATGCTCACAACGCCTCCTTAAATTGTGACTTCATCCCAAAAATTAGACCCACGGGTTGAGAACCACTGGGCTATAGCAACGATTATACAGGAATATAGAGTGGGCAGAGGATGGGCCGTGGGTAGCGTGGGAACCAACGCCCATCCTGCCACATTAACAACACAGATCATCACTTTATTTTATTCACATACCAGTAGACTAACCTTTTTCATCATCTAAACTGACCATTTTATTGACCAAAATAATTTGATCACTTTGGAAATAAACTGTTAACATCTTGAGGTTTGCTTTCTTTGGCGAAGAACAGTCAGCATGTTGATGAAGACATTGTCAACTTGTCTCTATGTAAATATCTCTGATCATCATCACCTAGGTGTCTTTTGTTATGAGCCTTTTACATTGAAATGGTCCCTGACTGCAGTTAACTGGAGGAGGTGGGAGGAGGTTTTTCTCCACTCCAAGACAAAAGACACACACACACACACACACACACACACACACACACACACACACACACACACACACACACACCTTATTGTTGTCTTATTTGCATTTCAAATGTGCCGGCCGGCCCACTTTGCACAGCACAGATAATCTACACACACTTTAGGTGTGTCATTGTCTCCAAGTATTCCCCAATCTAGACTTGGTTGTCGTTGATCTACATGTGATTCTCAAACTCTCAAATTTCAAGGACCCCACATTAGATTTGCATTAGACCACAAACCTCCATTTGACAAGATGTTTATCTCTGGAACCCAAATCTAAGATATTTATGTTATTAGGAATGATTCAATGATTGTTTGCTCACACAAAGCGAAAACATATTCTCCACCTTCGGCGGAGACAATAATACAATGTATGCAGACTGTAAAATGAATACTTACTCATGTACCCTGTAGTAATACAAGTATACAAGGTATAAAGGCTAACATTGCTGTAATGATAAAGCACACATAGAGGACATACAGTAGTGAAACCTTTATTAAATCAAACAACCAAAAACATTATCAAAATGTATTTACCCAGGTATTAGTGTTTCTTTGAGTTAAAAAAACCAGAGTAAATGTAAATAAGTAATCTGTAAAAACAATTCCGTAAAAGTAAACAAAGTCAACTGTCAGCTGTCTCAGACATCTACCAAATATGTACTATGATAATTTAACAATACAAACAACACACGTGTCAACACACAGTGAACAGCTACACAAAACCAGCAGCTTGTCAGCACTTTACTGCACCATTATGCATGCATATCAATGAAAATAATAATGAACAAGACTCTTTTTAATCCCGACAAATGTGGACAGACAGTGGTGCTCATGTTGTTCTACCAATAACCTATAGGCTGGAGGGAATAATACAAGATTATAAAAAAACAAGCAATTGAAATTACATCATGTTAAATGGAAAATAATATCCATATACAAGATAAATCAAACATCTATATACAAAAACAAATAATGTTTATTCAGTCGTGTTGATATTGTCAGATTATGAGATTCCTCCGTTTAGTATCCTTGTCATTGACATCCTGGATTAGACTGAATGATGTGTGTCTGTGTGTGACTAACTTCAACTAAAGGCTCCCCCCTGTATGAGTCCTCATGTGTTTGTTTAGATTAATTTTGCTAGCAAAGCTTTTACCACAAACTGTACAGGTATAGGGCTTTTCACCTGTATGAGTCCTCATGTGTTGTTTTAGATTACACTGTTGATTAAAGCCTTTACCACAAACTGTACAAGAAAAGGGCTTTTCACCTGTATGAGTCATCATGTGTTTTTTAAGATGACCTGTGCTAAGACAGCCTTTACCACAAACTGTACAGGTACAGGGCTTTTCACCTGTATGAGTCATCATGTGTGTTTTTTGATGACCCTGTTGATTAAAGCCTTTACCACAAACTGTACAAGAAAAGGGCTTTTCACCTGTATGAGTCATCATGTGTATTTTAAGATGACTTGTGCTAACACAGCCTTTACCACAAACTGTACAAGAAAAGGGCTTTTCGCCTGTATGCGTCATCATGTGTATTTTAAGATGACTGTTGCTAAGACAGCCTTTACTACATACTGTACAAGAAAATGGCTTTTTGCCTGTATGAGTTTGTTTCTGTGATTTCAGGTCTTGGGACAGCTTTCGCTGTCCTCCCACATGTTGTGTCTTGTGTGATTTCAGTGAGTTTAAAGCTAACTGATCTGCCCTAGTCTCCTCCCAGTCATCACTGTCTTCAGTGTCTGATTCAGAACAGTGTGAAGAGAGGAGCTGGTCATCACTAGTTGGTTGTGATGTTCCACAGTCCTCTACATCAGCTTGTGTTTTCATATGTTCAGTTGAGGTGCTGGCTACAGGCTCTGTCTCTCTGTTTTCATCATCATCTTCACTTTTCACAGCTAGTAATGTCAACGTTGACCCACCAGCCTCTTCTGGTCTTTGAAGTAGCTCCTCTTTAATCTGTGGAGGTTGTGGTTCCTCCTGGAGCAGACTGGGGCTCCTCTCCTCTTCAGGGGAAACCTCATCTTTACACACAAGGACATGCAGGAAGTCTACGAAAAAGATACAATGAGACTCTATAAAATGTTTGAATCTTGTACATCCACTGCAGTACCTCAGTGCAGAGTTGTGGCTGGAATAAGTATCAACAGATTACTCTTTGCCCACAACTGAACCATCGTCTGATTCATGGTACATTTAGATTGATGCAGCGGTCCGTGCATCAATGTAGTCACATTGTTAATGCTAAAACCGATAACCAATTCATATCGGTTCAACTTTACACCCTCAGTACCGGCCTACTTTCACCAATAAAATAAATAAAGAGAGTGTGCTTGAAACTTACTGAGATCCAGGTGGTCTTCAGGTTCCTGTTTGATAGAAACAGTCCTGGCTGGAGAACTGATCTTCACCTGCAGACTGGACTCCACACACTGATCTGGAATGAAGGAATACAGCACACAAATACAAACTTTAATAATAAGGACTTTGATGTGATGTGAATAAGGACTTTAATAATAAGGACTTTGTGACATAAATAAGGACTTCAATAATAAAGGACTTTGATGTGAATAAGGACTGTAATAATAAGGACTTTGTGACATAAATAAGGACTTCAATAATAAGGACTTTGTGACATAAATAATGATTTTTTAAAACAATTATGACAAATGAAAGAACCTCAGCAAGCAGTATTTTTTATTGCATATTAGAAACAGCCAATCAGTTTGATAACAGATGTATGATCCTAAAATAGATGACACAAGTAGGTATAATATTGTTGCTGTCAGGTGGAAACCAGGTGGACAATAATTTACGAGAAATAAATCACTTCAAAGGTTAACATATGGAGATACAAGGTTTCTGCCCGACAGCAACGATATGTTAACAAAATGAACAGCTGCTATAATAGAACAGTGAGAATCAGGATGTGAATCTCAGGATTCACATGGGAACGGTGCGGCTCCATCTAGAGTTACCAAATGGAAATCACGTACTGAATTTATTGACAGAAAAGCTCATAACATGTCTTTGGCGGATGTTTATGAAACAAAAACTTTGCAGATAGTAAGAGGATCATTCAAGATTTCTTTACAGCTACAATGTTGGTGAGTTTAAATGTGTTTAATACAATCAGATAGGACTTTTCTGTTTGGATGTATGGGCTGTCAAGGGTTGGTATTAAAACTCTACAGTCCAGATATAAAAAATAGGATCTAAGAGTTGCTTGCGGCTGTGTGTGTGTAACAGACATACATGCAGTGTGTAGATTGATGTTGTGTGTGCAAGAGACATACCTGCAGTGTGTAGTTTAATGGTGTGTGTAGTTTAATGGTGTGTGTATGTTTGTGTGTGTGTGTGTGTGTGTGTGTGTGTGTGTGTGTGTGTGTGTGTGTGTGTGTGTGTGTGTGTGTGTGTGTGTGTGTGTGTGTGTGTGACAGACAACCTGTAGTGTGTAGTTTGATGTTGTGTGTGCAACAGACATAACTGCAATGTGTAGTTTAATGTTGTGCGTGTGTAACAGACTACCTGCAGTGTGTAGTTTGATGTTGTGTGTGCAACAGACATACCTGCAGTGTGTAGATCGATGTCCATATCAAAATCAATGTCCAGCAGTTTGTTTTGTTTCTCCAGCAGAGTTTCTAGTGTCTCTATCTCTCTCTGGAAGAGGTTGCACATGAACTCTGCAGCCGCACTGAGGCGCTCCAACACAAACACTCTGACAAGTTTCACACAAACATCAGCACCACGCTGTTGTTTGTCCAAAACACACAATATCTCCTCTCCCACCGACGTCATGTGTTCATTTATCTTCAGCCTTACAGACTCCATTTGACACGTTTTTACCTCCTTTATGGCCTTTAGCCCCCTGGTGGAAGAGGTGTGTAAGTGAAGATAGAGCTGTGGAAAGACAGTCTGTCCTCCCTCACTGTGAGTCCTGAGAGTTTATCTGTGGTGTGTCCTGGAGTCTGAGCAGGAGGATAGAGTGGAGATTTGGAGTGAAAACACCACCATTTATCTTGAAGAGGAGAAACACCTCCCACCTCCTCACATTCTTCCAGTTCACTGCAGTCAGGGACCATTTCAATGTGAAAGGCTCATAACAAAAGACAGTGTAATGATGGGCCATCATCAGAGAAACATTTACATAGATGCAAGTGTCTTTTGTTTCATCAACATGTTGACTGTTTTTCTTTCACCAAAGAAAGCAAACCCATGATGACAGGTTTCACTCACTTATGAGGCAAAAGTGAATTTTGAGGTTTAGCTATTGATCAAGTTCTTCTGTGGAATTGTCCGTTTATAACAAAATGTTACTTTGCTGTGAAAACAAGTGTGTTTGGTGGACATTACAATGATATGCTGTCATGCCAACCTTTTTCTTTATAGAAAATGTGTTGAATTCTGGGTTTTGTCAGCACTGCACACAGAGTGGGAGTGTTTACTAATGAATGACATTATTCCAGTGATTTTGTTCTTCTTTTACATAGCATGTGAATGAGTTTAATTCTTGAACTACCAACAATGTCTTTACTTTCATTTCAATACCCAGAGCAACATGTTGCGCAGATGTTAAACATCTGCATACTGATTGACAGACAGATACAGAACTAAAATATTACTAGTTAACTTTATATGGGGAACTATTACTAGGGAGGTTACAAATGTATTAAAAATTAATGGATGGTGGGCTTGGTAAAAATGAAGCATCCGGTTTATAAAGAAGAGCTTTGTGGATAGGTGAGGCCTTGAGTTGGAACAAACAGAAGGGTTGTGCCTTATTTTAATATTATGTATGGTGAGTTAGTAAGCACATTTGCACGTTTAAATATTGGTCTGAAATGTCCAGTACAAATATTTATGTTAATCTGTGTGAAGATGCCTATGGTGGCCTTTTCCCCTACAAATGTCTAGATGACTCTCAAAAGCAGGTGTGTAGGCCTATACAAATATTTGGAGTAAAAACATTTCTGAAAAAGAGGTATGTCATGTGGCTGGTCTCAGTGAGGAGCTGCTTTTTGAAAACTGTTAAAAGACGTATTGAGAACTGTAATGAGGACGAATCTATTGAACAATGTATGGGGTTTTTGAAGAAAACATGTCTGCCATGGATCAGGAGTTCCATTGGCCTGTTGTGTGCACTGTGGTCAGCCAACTATGGACCACTTCATGTGCCATGGTCATACATCAGGAGTCAATCTCTGGAGAGGTGGTATTTAAACAAATATAAAACTGAACTAAAAAGACAAAAAACAATTGACTCCAGACCAACAATGCTGAAGCCATGGTTGATGCCATCTTTGTATTGAAAGTCTTTTTGCTATATTTTTGTATGCAATTGCTTATAACCATGTCATCTAAATGCCAATTCATTATAAACCCTGAATATTTTCAAATAAAGTATATATAAAATGTAAATGAGGTGTTGAAATGATATTAAGCAGTAAGGTCTGCTCCTTTTTGAGCTCAGCATCAAATCTCTTTACTGAAAATAGCCCATCTACAAGTCGCAATGTGACGCATTGTGAGCATTGTAGATCGGCTATTTTCGTCACGTTTGTCTCAAGGCCAGTCCACACCAATGTTACTCCTTGCAACTCCTTGCAACCATTATCCCCAATGGCAGTTGCAAAGAGTTGCATTGGTGTGGACTGTTCTTAAAACTGTCTTGTTGCAAGGAGTTGCGACTAGTTCCTCTTTGCCTCTTTGCCTGGCCTACTTGTTGTTAACTAGTTGTACGAACGCTTGTTTTATTGTTGTATTGTTTTATTGGATCTTGTTTAGTCGATACAATTATTTGTTTTAGCTCCTGCTCATTTGATTTTGCTATTTTCTCTCATCTGTTTAAGGAAATAGGTAGCTGATATATTGCACTTTTACCTTAGCGCTAGGTATACTCTTGGTTGCTTGTTTTAGCAGAAAATGCACTTAAGACTTCTGGTGATTAGTAGTTTTTGTTCCCTACCTATGTTGAATGCACTTATTGTAAGTCGCTTTGGATAAAAGTGTCTGCTAAATGACTGCAATGTAGTTGCATTGGTGCAGGCTGGTCTTTAGAATGTTGCTTTAGAGTTTTTGTTCAGTAACAGTGGTCTCCCTGTCTCTCCAGGTCTTTAATAAACTGTTCATTTTCAGGTTGGTTACAAATTAAGTCAAATTTGTCAAATTAAGTTTTGTCAAATTATTTTCACCAAATACACTTGTTTATTCACTTTTTACTGAAGAGCTGGAGAGACCCCTGTCGTCTATAGCAGTGGTTCTGCTCCTTGTGTTATAATTAATACATATTGTGAAAACAGCAGATCTACATGCTCACAACGCCTCCTTAAATTGTGACTTCATCCCAAAAATTAGACCCACGGGTTGAGAACCACTGGGCTATAGCAACGATTATACAGGAATATAGAGTGGGCAGAGGATGGGCCGTGGGTAGCGTGGGAACCAACGCCCATCCTGCCACATTAACAACACAGATCATCACTTTATTTTATTCACATACCAGTAGACTAACCTTTTTCATCATCTAAACTGACCATTTTATTGACCAAAATAATTTGATCACTTTGGAAATAAACTGTTAACATCTTGAGGTTTGCTTTCTTTGGCGAAGAACAGTCAGCATGTTGATGAAGACATTGTCAACTTGTCTCTATGTAAATATCTCTGATCATCATCACCTAGGTGTCTTTTGTTATGAGCCTTTTACATTGAAATGGTCCCTGACTGCAGTTAACTGGAGGAGGTGGGAGGAGGTTTTTCTCCACTCCAAGACAAAAGACACACACACACACACACACACACACACACACACACACACACACACACACACACACACACACCTTATTGTTGTCTTATTTGCATTTCAAATGTGCCGGCCGGCCCACTTTGCACAGCACAGATAATCTACACACACTTTAGGTGTGTCATTGTCTCCAAGTATTCCCCAATCTAGACTTGGTTGTCGTTGATCTACATGTGATTCTCAAACTCTCAAATTTCAAGGACCCCACATTAGATTTGCATTAGACCACAAACCTCCATTTGACAAGATGTTTATCTCTGGAACCCAAATCTAAGATATTTATGTTATTAGGAATGATTCAGTCAAATTGTCGGTCCATAATACATCTACTGTCTATGTACTGAAGGTATGGAGATCACAGTGAAATTGTGATCAAATTCAATGACCTCTGGAGGTCCCCAAACCCTACATTGAGATCCACTGATCTACAATGTGGCAAATTAAGAACTAACTAGAGACACCATGATTGATATACTGATATCTGTTTGGTGCATCTCATGTGTTTGGTAGTTGAAGAAACTCAGCATGTATGAATGAAACAATGTTATTCATTAGTAAACACTCCCCCACTCTGTGTGCAGTGCAAAGGGCCTTGATCAGCCACATCCTGAAAAGACAGGAGAGGATATGTAAAATTATTAGTCAACATTTGTCAACTTATTACTTATTAGTAATAAGTTAACTTATTAGTCATTATTAGTCAACACACAAAACAGTCAACATGTTGTTTCATCAACATGTTGACTGTTTTTCTTTCACCAAAGAAAGCAAACCCATGATGACAGGTTTCACTCACTTATGAGGCAAAAGTGAATTTTGAGGTTTAGCTATTGATCAAGTTCTTCTGTGGAATTGTCCGTTTATAACAAAATGTTACTTTGCTGTGAAAACAAGTGTGTTTGGTGGACATTACAATGATAGGCTGTCATGCCAACCTTTTTCTTTATAGAAAATGTGTTGAATTCTGGGTTTTGTCAGCACTGCACACAGAGTGGGAGTGTTTACTAATGAATGACATTATTCCAGTGATTTTGTTCTTCTTTTACATAGCATGTGAATGAGTTTAATTCTTGAACTACCAACAATGTCTTTACTTTCATTTCAATACCCAGAGCAACATGTTGCGCAGATGTTAAACATCTGCATACTGATTGACAGACAGATACAGAACTAAAATATTACTAGTTAACTTTATATGGGGAACTATTACTATTACTTATATCATATTAGGCAGTATCGTCTCAACAACCTAAGAGTCTCCAGATAAATATAAATCCCTGTCTGCAGATTTGACTCTAATTTAAAAACAATAAAAGACTAGGGGTCCTTTAGTTTAGGGCGTTTCAGGGGGATCCCAGCTAATTTGGTGAAAGATTTAGTGTAGAGGAAAACAGGGAGGGGGGGGGACCCCAGTCAACATAGTGGTTCATATAGCATAAAAAATATGACTATTTTAACCTGTTTTATACCATATATACTTCTGGGTCACTGTTCAAAATTATAACACAAAAACCAGGTGTTTTTTTAACACAAAAACAACTAATAATAATAATAATGCATTTTATTTATAATGCACTTTACATTATTGTAAATCTGAAAGTGCTTCAGGGTTTAAAAGCATGGCATAAAAACAGCATAGGCAACCAAACAATGACATGGGACCCAACTAGGCTAGATTAGGGTCAAATTAAAACTATAGGTGAAAAAGCAGTTTCACTCTCAAAACCTTTGCATCATCATCATGTCACACACACAGAATGCGGCACAAACACAACACCAATGGTTTGGATCATGTGGATTGTGGAAGTTAAATGGTGGATTTGTGGATAGGACTCTATATCAGGGGTCTTCAACCTTTTCAGGCCAAGGACCCCCTAGCTGAGAGAGAGATGAAGCAGGGACCCCCTCTACATATTGTATAAAAGTGTGTTGCAGATTAAACCTTTTCATAGATTTCAACAGTGTTGTGTGAACTAATGTTTTTTGTTTATTTCACTTAAACCCTCAAGTCAATACTTCAATCGTTGGCTCTGTACTTGATCTGCTCTTTTTTCTTTCTAAACCAAACCTCTTTGCCGAAAATAGCCGATCTACAAGCTCACAACGCCTCGCGCTGCGAGGCGTTGTGAGCTTGTAGATCTGCTATTTTCGGCTGTTTCCCCTCAGAATAGGGATTCTAAGGTTGAAGGTGTTAATGTAAAAAAGAAATCCTATCACTCAAAGATTTGGTGGCCCCCCTTTAGTAACTCTGAGGGACCCCCTGTTGAAGACCCCTGCTCTATATGAACAAACTTGTTATGTCAACAAAACGCATCGCATTCTGTTTGTGTGACATGCATGATGCAAAGGTTTTGAAAGAGAAACTGGTCAAAGTCACTGGCCACCTACTGTAAGACATTAAAGGAGTTCACCCAAAAAATGACTTATTTTCTATCAATTACACACCCCATGAAGCCTTGATTTCATGGATTTATTTTTGTTTTTGTGGCATTCCTAAGACAATAATTTGATGACCGTGTGTATTTCCGGTAGGAGACACAAATAATCTACTTTGTGTCTCCTACCGGATACATTAGCCGGTAGGAGACGGGAATCAAATTATTAGCTTAGAAATGCGACAAAAACAAAAAAGCCTTACAGACTCCATTTGACACGTTTTTACCTCCTTTATGGCCTTTAGCCCCCTGGTGGAAGAGGTGTGTAAGTGAAGATAGAGCTGTGGAAAGACAGTCTGTCCTCCCTCACTGTGAGTCCTGAGAGTTTATCTGTGGTGTGTCCTGGAGTCTGAGCAGGAGGATAGAGTGGAGATTTGGAGTGAAAACACCACCATTTATCTTGAAGAGGAGAAACACCTCCCACCTCCTCACATTCTTCCAGTTCACTGCAGTCAGGGACCATTTCAATGTGAAAGGCTCATAACAAAAGACAGTGTAATGATGGGCCATCATCAGAGAAACATTTACATAGATGCAAGTGTCTTTTGTTTCATCAACATGTTGACTGTTTTTCTTTCACCAAAGAAAGCAAACCCATGATGACAGGTTTCACTCACTTATGAGGCAAAAGTGAATTTTGAGGTTTAGCTATTGATCAAGTTCTTCTGTGGAATTGTCCGTTTATAACAAAATGTTACTTTGCTGTGAAAACAAGTGTGTTTGGTGGACATTACAATGATAGGCTGTCATGCCAACCTTTTTCTTTATAGAAAATGTGTTGAATTCTGGGTTTTGTCAGCACTGCACACAGAGTGGGAGTGTTTACTAATGAATGACATTATTCCAGTGATTTTGTTCTTCTTTTACATAGCATGTGAATGAGTTTAATTCTTGAACTACCAACAATGTCTTTACTTTCATTTCAATACCCAGAGCAACATGTTGCGCAGATGTTAAACATCTGCATACTGATTGACAGACAGATACAGAACTAAAATATTACTAGTTAACTTTATATGGGGAACTATTACTAGGGAGGTTACAAATGTATTAAAAATTAATGGATGGTGGGCTTGGTAAAAATGAAGCATCCGGTTTATAAAGAAGAGCTTTGTGGATAGGTGAGGCCTTGAGTTGGAACAAACAGAAGGGTTGTGCCTTATTTTAATATTATGTATGGTGAGTTAGTAAGCACATTTGCACGTTTAAATATTGGTCTGAAATGTCCAGTACAAATATTTATGTTAATCTGTGTGAAGATGCCTATGGTGGCCTTTTCCCCTACAAATGTCTAGATGACTCTCAAAAGCAGGTGTGTAGGCCTATACAAATATTTGGAGTAAAAACATTTCTGAAAAAGAGGTATGTCATGTGGCTGGTCTCAGTGAGGAGCTGCTTTTTGAAAACTGTTAAAAGACGTATTGAGAACTGTAATGAGGACGAATCTATTGAACAATGTATGGGGTTTTTGAAGAAAACATGTCTGCCATGGATCAGGAGTTCCATTGGCCTGTTGTGTGCACTGTGGTCAGCCAACTATGGACCACTTCATGTGCCATGGTCATACATCAGGAGTCAATCTCTGGAGAGGTGGTATTTAAACAAATATAAAACTGAACTAAAAAGACAAAAAACAATTGACTCCAGACCAACAATGCTGAAGCCATGGTTGATGCCATCTTTGTATTGAAAGTCTTTTTGCTATATTTTTGTATGCAATTGCTTATAACCATGTCATCTAAATGCCAATTCATTATAAACCCTGAATATTTTCAAATAAAGTATATATAAAATGTAAATGAGGTGTTGAAATGATATTAAGCAGTAAGGTCTGCTCCTTTTTGAGCTCAGCATCAAATCTCTTTACTGAAAATAGCCCATCTACAAGTCGCAATGTGACGCATTGTGAGCATTGTAGATCGGCTATTTTCGTCACGTTTGTCTCAAGGCCAGTCCACACCAATGTTACTCCTTGCAACTCCTTGCAACCATTATCCCCAATGGCAGTTGCAAAGAGTTGCATTGGTGTGGACTGTTCTTAAAACTGTCTTGTTGCAAGGAGTTGCGACTAGTTCCTCTTTGCCTCTTTGCCTGGCCTACTTGTTGTTAACTAGTTGTACGAACGCTTGTTTTATTGTTGTATTGTTTTATTGGATCTTGTTTAGTCGATACAATTATTTGTTTTAGCTCCTGCTCATTTGATTTTGCTATTTTCTCTCATCTGTTTAAGGAAATAGGTAGCTGATATATTGCACTTTTACCTTAGCGCTAGGTATACTCTTGGTTGCTTGTTTTAGCAGAAAATGCACTTAAGACTTCTGGTGATTAGTAGTTTTTGTTCCCTACCTATGTTGAATGCACTTATTGTAAGTCGCTTTGGATAAAAGTGTCTGCTAAATGACTGCAATGTAGTTGCATTGGTGCAGGCTGGTCTTTAGAATGTTGCTTTAGAGTTTTTGTTCAGTAACAGTGGTCTCCCTGTCTCTCCAGGTCTTTAATAAACTGTTCATTTTCAGGTTGGTTACAAATTAAGTCAAATTTGTCAAATTAAGTTTTGTCAAATTATTTTCACCAAATACACTTGTTTATTCACTTTTTACTGAAGAGCTGGAGAGACCCCTGTCGTCTATAGCAGTGGTTCTGCTCCTTGTGTTATAATTAATACATATTGTGAAAACAGCAGATCTACATGCTCACAACGCCTCCTTAAATTGTGACTTCATCCCAAAAATTAGACCCACGGGTTGAGAACCACTGGGCTATAGCAACGATTATACAGGAATATAGAGTGGGCAGAGGATGGGCCGTGGGTAGCGTGGGAACCAACGCCCATCCTGCCACATTAACAACACAGATCATCACTTTATTTTATTCACATACCAGTAGACTAACCTTTTTCATCATCTAAACTGACCATTTTATTGACCAAAATAATTTGATCACTTTGGAAATAAACTGTTAACATCTTGAGGTTTGCTTTCTTTGGCGAAGAACAGTCAGCATGTTGATGAAGACATTGTCAACTTGTCTCTATGTAAATATCTCTGATCATCATCACCTAGGTGTCTTTTGTTATGAGCCTTTTACATTGAAATGGTCCCTGACTGCAGTTAACTGGAGGAGGTGGGAGGAGGTTTTTCTCCACTCCAAGACAAAAGACACACACACACACACACACACACACACACACACACACACACACACACACACACACACACACACACACACACACACACCTTATTGTTGTCTTATTTGCATTTCAAATGTGCCGGCCGGCCCACTTTGCACAGCACAGATAATCTACACACACTTTAGGTGTGTCATTGTCTCCAAGTATTCCCCAATCTAGACTTGGTTGTCGTTGATCTACATGTGATTCTCAAACTCTCAAATTTCAAGGACCCCACATTAGATTTGCATTAGACCACAAACCTCCATTTGACAAGATGTTTATCTCTGGAACCCAAATCTAAGATATTTATGTTATTAGGAATGATTCAGTCAAATTGTCGGTCCATAATACATCTACTGTCTATGTACTGAAGGTATGGAGATCACAGTGAAATTGTGATCAAATTCAATGACCTCTGGAGGTCCCCAAACCCTACATTGAGATCCACTGATCTACAATGTGGCCAATTAAGAACTAACTAGAGACACCATGATTGATATACTGATATCTGTTTGGTGCATCTCATGTGTTTGGTAGTTGAAGAAACTCAGCATGTATGAATGAAACAATGTTATTCATTAGTAAACACTCCCCCACTCTGTGTGCAGTGCAAAGGGCCTTGATCAGCCACATCCTGAAAAGACAGGAGAGGATATGTAAAATTATATCATATTAGGCAGTATCGTCTCAACAACCTAAGAGTCTCCAGATAAATATAAATCCCTGTCTGCAGATTTGACTCTAATTTAAAAACAATAAAAGACTAGGGGTCCTTTAGTTTAGGGCGTTTCAGGGGGATCCCAGCTAATTTGGTGAAAGATTTAGTGTAGAGGAAAACAGGGAGGGGGGGGGACCCCAGTCAACATAGTGGTTCATATAGCATAAAAAATATGACTATTTTAACCTGTTTTATACCATATATACTTCTGGGTCACTGTTCAAAATTATAACACAAAAACCAGGTGTTTTTTTAACACAAAAACAACTAATAATAATAATAATGCATTTTATTTATAATGCACTTTACATTATTGTAAATCTGAAAGTGCTTCAGGGTTTAAAAGCATGGCATAAAAACAGCATAGGCAACCAAACAATGACATGGGACCCAACTAGGCTAGATTAGGGTCAAATTAAAACTATAGGTGAAAAAGCAGTTTCACTCTCAAAACCTTTGCATCATCATCATGTCACACACACAGAATGCGGCACAAACACAACACCAATGGTTTGGATCATGTGGATTGTGGAAGTTAAATGGTGGATTTGTGGATAGGACTCTATATCAGGGGTCTTCAACCTTTTCAGGCCAAGGACCCCCTAGCTGAGAGAGAGATGAAGCAGGGACCCCCTCTACATATTGTATAAAAGTGTGTTGCAGATTAAACCTTTTCATAGATTTCAACAGTGTTGTGTGAACTAATGTTTTTTGTTTATTTCACTTAAACCCTCAAGTCAATACTTCAATCGTTGGCTCTGTACTTGATCTGCTCTTTTTTCTTTCTAAACCAAACCTCTTTGCCGAAAATAGCCGATCTACAAGCTCACAACGCCTCGCGCTGCGAGGCGTTGTGAGCTTGTAGATCTGCTATTTTCGGCTGTTTCCCCTCAGAATAGGGATTCTAAGGTTGAAGGTGTTAATGTAAAAAAGAAATCCTATCACTCAAAGATTTGGTGGCCCCCCTTTAGTAACTCTGAGGGACCCCCTGTTGAAGACCCCTGCTCTATATGAACAAACTTGTTATGTCAACAAAACGCATCGCATTCTGTTTGTGTGACATGCATGATGCAAAGGTTTTGAAAGAGAAACTGGTCAAAGTCACTGGCCACCTACTGTAAGACATTAAAGGAGTTCACCCAAAAAATGACTTATTTTCTATCAATTACACACCCCATGAAGCCTTGATTTCATGGATTTATTTTTGTTTTTGTGGCATTCCTAAGACAATAATTTGATGACCGTGTGTATTTCCGGTAGGAGACACAAATAATCTACTTTGTGTCTCCTACCGGATACATTAGCCGGTAGGAGACGGGAATCAAATTATTAGCTTAGAAATGCGACAAAAACAAAAAATAATCCAATTGATAGAAAATAAGTCATTTTTTGGGTGAACTCCTCCTTTAAGGCTAAAAGCATAACACAAAAAAAGTCCTAGGGACTTGTTTCCACATAGCATAAAATATGAATAATAATAATACAATGTATGCAGACTGTAAAATGAATACTTACTCATGTACCCTGTAGTAATACATGTATACAAGGTATAAAGGCTAACATTGCTGTAATGATAAAGCACACATAGAGGACATACAGTGGTGAAACCTTTATTAAATCAAACAACCAAAAACATTATCAACATTTATTTTCCCAGGTATTAAAGTGTTTCTTTGAGTTAAAAAAAAACGGAGTAAATGTAAATAAGTAAAATAAGTAAAAGTAAACTAAGTCAACTGTCAGCTGTCTCAGACATCTACCAAATATGTACTATGATAATTTAACAATACAAACAACACACGTGTCAACACACAGTGAACAGCTACACTAAACCAGCAGCTTGTCAGCACTTTACTGCACCATTATGCATGCATATCAATGAAAATAATAATGAACAAGACTCGTTTTAATCCCGACAAATGTGGATAGACAGTGGTGCTCATGTTGTTCTACCAATAACCTATAGGCTGGAGGGAATAATACAAGATTATAAAAAACAAGCAATTGAAATTACATCATGTTACATTGAAAAGAAGATCCTTACACAAGATTTAAAAAAAATCTATATACAGAAACAAATAATGTTTATTCAGTCGTGTTGATATTGTCAGATTATGAGATTCCTCTGCTTTAGTATCCTTGTCATTGACATCCTGGATTAGACTGAATGATCATATGTGTGTCTGTGTGTGACTAACTTCAACTAAAGGCTTCCCCCTGTATGAGTCCTCATGTGTTTGTTTAGAATACTTGTCCTAGCAAAGCTTTTACCACAAACTGTACAGGTAAAGGGCTTTTCACCTGTATGAGTCATCATATGTGTTTTTAGATTACCCTTGTGAACACAGCCTTTACCACAAACTGTACAGGTATAGGGCTTTTCACCTGTATGAGTCCTCATGTGTGTTTTTAGATTAGACTGTTGATTAAAGCCTTTACCACAAACTGTACAAGAAAAGGGCTTTTCACCTGTGTGAGTCCTCATGTGTGTTTTTAGATCGTTTGTGCTAACACAGCCTTTACCACAAACTGTACAAGAAAAGGGCTTTTCGCCTGTATGAGTCATCATGTGTATTTTAAGATGACTGTTGCTAACACAGCCTTTACTACATACTGTACAAGAAAGGGGCTTTTTGCCTGTATGAGTTTGTTTCTGTGATTTCAGGTCTTGGGACAGCTTTCGCTGTCCTCCCACATGTTGCGTCTTGTGTGATTTCAGTGAGTTTAAAGCTGACTGATCTGCCCTAGTCTCCTCCCAGTCATCACTGTCTTCAGTGTCTGATTCAGAACAGTGTGAAGAGAGGAGCTGGTCATCACTAGTTGGTTGTGATGTTCCAAAGTCCTCTACATCAGCTTGTGTTTTCATGTGTTCAGTTGAGGTGCTGGCTACAGGCTCTGTGTCTCTGTTTTCATCATCATCTTCACTTTTCACAGCTAGTAATGTCAACGTTGACCCACCAGCCTCTTCTGGTCCTTGAAGTAGCTCCTCTTGTTCCTCTTTAATCTGTGGAGGTTGTGGTTCTTCCTGGAGCAGACTGGGGCTCCTCTCCTCTTCAGGGCAAACCTCCTCTTTACACACAGGGACATGCAGGAAGTCTACGAAAAAGATACAATGAGACTCTATAAAATGTTTGAATCTTGTACATCCACTGCAGTACCTCAGTGCAGAGTTGTGGCTGGAATAAGTATCAACAGATTACTCTTTGCCCACAACTGAACCATCGTCTGATTCATGGTACATTTAGATTGATGCAGCGGTCCGTGCATCAATGTAGTCACATTGTTAATGCTAAAATCGATAACCAATTCATATCGGTTCAACTTTACACCCTCAGTACCGGCCTACTTTCACCAATAAAATAAATAAAGAGAGTGTGCTTGAAACTTACTGAGATCCAGGTGGTCTTCAGGTTCCTGTTTAATAGAAACAGTCCTGGCTGGAGAAGTGATCTTCACCTGCAGACTGGACTCCACACACTGATCTGGAATGAAGGAATACAGCACACACTTTAATAATATGGACTTTGGTAAGACACACATACAAACTTTAATAATAAGGACTTTGATGTGATGTGAATAAGGACTGTAATAATAAGGACTTTGTGACATAAATAAGGACTTCAATAATAAGGACTTTGTGACATAAATAATGATTTTTTAAAACAATTATGACAAATGAAAGAACCTCAGCAAGCAGTATTTTTTATTGCATATTAGAAACAGCCAATCAGTTTGATAACAGATGTATGATCCTAAAATAGATGACACAAGTAGGTATAATATTGTTGCTGTCAGGTGGAAACCAGGTGGACAATAATTTACGAGAAATAAATCACTTCAAAGGTTAACATATGGAGATACAAGGTTTCTGCCCGACAGCAACGATATGTTAACAAAATGAACAGCTGCTATAATAGAACAGTGAGAATCAGGATGTGAATCTCAGGATTCACATGGGAACGGTGCGGCTCCATCTAGAGTTACCAAATGGAAATCACGTACTGAATTTATTGACAGAAAAGCTCATAACATGTCTTTGGCGGATGTTTATGAAACAAAAACTTTGCAGATAGTAAGAGGATCATTCAAGATTTCTTTACAGCTACAATGTTGGTGAGTTTAAATGTGTTTAATACAATCAGATAGGACTTTTCTGTTTGGATGTATGGGCTGTCAAGGGTTGGTATTAAAACTCTACAGTCCAGATATAAAAAATAGGATCTAAGAGTTGCTTGCGGCTGTGTGTGTGTAACAGACATACATGCAGTGTGTAGATTGATGTTGTGTGTGCAAGAGACATACCTGCAGTGTGTAGTTTAATGGTGTGTGTATGTGTGTGTGTGTGTGTGTGTGTGACAGACAACCTGCAGTGTGTAGTTTGATGTTGTGTGTGCAACAGACATAGGCTAACTGCAATGTGTAGTTTAATGTTGTGCGTGTGTAACAGACTACCTGCAGTGTGTAGTTTGATGTTGTGTGTGCAACAGACATACCTGCAGTGTGTAGATCGATGTCCATATCAAAATCAATGTCCAACAGTTTGTTTTGTTTCTCCAGCAGAGTTTCTAGTGTCTCTATCTCTCTCTGGAAGAGGTTGCACATGAACTCTGCAGCCGCACTGAGGCGCTCCAACACAAACACTCTGACAAGCTTCACACAAACATCAGGACCACGCTGTTGTTTGTCCAAAACACACAATATCTCCTCTCCCACCGACGTCATGTGTTGATTTATCTTCAGCCGTACAGACTCCATTTGACACGTTTTTAACCTCCTTTATGGCCTTTAGCCCCCTGGTGGAAGAGGTGTGTAAGTGAAGATAGAGCTGTGGAAAGACAGTCTGTCCTCCCTCACTGTGAGTCCTGAGAGTTTAACTGTGGTGTGTCCTGGAGTCTGAGCAGGAGGATAGAGTGGAGATTTGGAGTGAAAACACCACATTTATTTACTGGAATTTACATTATTCCAGTGATCTTGAAGAGGAGAAACACCTCCCACCTCCTCACATTCTTCCAGTTCACTGCAGTCAGGACCGCGGTGAAGTTGGTTTCAGGTTGGATATTCACCCAGTTGGATATTCGAAAATCTTAGGGACCGTCAATAAATTACAGATTGCAATTTAAAAAAAATGCTATATCTCCTAGACAAAACCACCTGGACACACCAAAACACATCACAATGTTCATTGACCATGCATACACTATGCACACCCTTTATTTTGAAAATTTTCCTAAAAATGTATTTTTTATGATTTTCCGAAATCTAAGAAATGTAATAACTTTTTGGTCGCATGACCTTTTCAACAAAATCATTGTTCAAATTATTTGTCAGTAATTCCTACATCATGCACACCCTTTATTTTGAAAGTATTCCTAAAAATGTATTTTTTATGAATTTCTGAAATCTAAGAAATTTAATAACTTTTTGGTCACATGACCTTTTCAATAAAATCATTGTTCATATTGTCTGTCAGTCATGCCTACATGATGCACACCCTTTATTTTGACATTTTTCCTAAAAATGTATTTTTTATGATTTTCTGAAATCTAAGAAATGTAATAACTTTTTGGTCGCTTGACCTTTTCAACAAAACCATTGTTCAAATTATTTGTCAGTAATTCTTACATCATGCACACCCTTTATTTAGAAAATTTCCCTAAAAATTTATTTTTTTATGAATTTCTGAAATCTATGAAATTGAATAACTTTTTGGTCACATGACCTTTTCAACAAAATCATTGTTCATATTGTCTGTCAGTCATGCCTACATGATGCACACCCTTTATTTTGAAAAGTTTCCTCAAAATGTATTTTTTATGAATTTCTGAAATCTAAGAAATTGAATAACTTTTTGGTCGCATGACCTTTTCAACAAAATCATTGTTCATAAGGGCTGGGTTTCCCAAACGCATATGGTGTAAGACTTGTAGTGCTGCACATGCTCAGATGCTCCTCTAGGCCGCACACAGAAGCCTGTGAACATAGACATTTCGTACATAGATGTGCCACGCACAAATTTAATTTAATAATAGTTGCTGGACAGCTGACAGTAGGCTCTCTTTACTCTTAAAATGTATATATATGTGTATATATATATATATATATATATATATGTATATATATATATATATATATATATATATATATATATATATATATATATATTCACCTCTACCCTAATGGACAGGGGGTACACACTACAGTAGAGAAGAGAGCAGAACAGAGGAGTACAGCACAGTACAGTACAGCAGAGCACAGTACAGAACAGTACAGTACAGTACAGTACAGTACAGTACAGTACAGTACAGTACAGTACAGTACAGCAGTACAGCAGTACAGTACAGTACAGAAGAGAAGAGAGCAGAACAGTACAGTACAGTACAGTACAGTACAGTACAGTACAGTGGAGTACAGTGGAGTATAGTACAGTACAGTACAGTACAGTACAGTACAGTACAGTACAGTACAGTACAGAAGAGAACAGAGGAGTACAGTACAGTACAGTGCAGTACAGTGGAGTGCAGTACAGTACAGTGGAGTACAGCACAGTACAGTACAGTGGAGTACAGCACAGTACAGGGAGCACAGTGCAGTAAAGTACAGTACAACACAGTGCAGAGGACAACAGTACAGTACAGGAATACAGTATACTATTCCCGCTAGGTTGCCACATTTACGACATTCAAGCAACTTGATATATATTGCCACTTGCCATGCTTGCTTTTAGACGGAAATAAAAACAAGCAAAACAAACAATGGGGCCACTCAGCCAGGTTGCCAAGTTTGCACTTTCCAAGCAACTGGATATATGAAAAACATGGGTTGCCATGTTTGCTTTTCCAAGTAAATCGAGTATCGCCTTCCCGCTATTGCCTTCTTCCCATTTACGACGCGTGACGCTAGGATGAGCGGGCCGAAGGCCCGCGAAATTCTAGTATATATATATATATATATATATATATATTTATATGTGTGTGTGTGTGTGTATATATATACATACATAAATATATTTCTTTTTAAGAGTAAAGAGAGCCTACTGTCGGTCCAAATATTATTAAATTAAATTTCAGAATGGTAGACCTGAGGCCTGAGGCCTACCATTGCGTGGCACATCTATGCACGGAATGTTTATGTTCACAGGCTTCTGTGTGCGGCCTAGAGGAGCATCTGAGCATGTGCAGCACTACAAGTCTTACACCATATGCGTTTGGGAAACCCAGCCATTGTCTGTCAGTCATGCCTATATGATGCACACCCTTTATTTTGAAAGGTTTCCTCAAAATGTATTTTTTATGAATTTCTGAAATCTAAGAAATTGAATAACTTTTGGGTCACATGACCTTTTCAACAAAATCATTGTTCATAGTGTCTGTCAGTCATGCCTACATGATGCACACCCTTTATTTTGAAAAGTTTCCTAAAAATGTATTTTTTTATGAATTTCTGAAATCTAAGAAATTGAATAACTTTTGGGTCACATGACCTTTTCAACAAAATCATTGTTCATAGTGTCTGTCAGTCATGCCTACATGATGCACACCCTTTATTTTGACATTTTTCCTCAAAATGTATTTTTTATGAATTTCTGAAATCTAAGAAATTGAATAACTTTTGGGTCGCATGACCTTTTCAACAAAATCATTGTTCATAGTGTCTGTCAGTCATGCCTACATGATGCACACCCTTTATTTTGAAAAGTTTCCTCAAAATGTATTTTTTATGAATTTCTGAAATCTAAGAAATTGAATAACTTTTGGGTCACATGACCTTTTCAACAAAATCATTGTTCATATTGTCTGTCAGTCATGCCTACATGATGCACACGCTTTATTTTGACATTTTTCCTCAAAATGTACTTTTTATGAATTTCTGAAATCTAAGAAATTGAATAACTTTTGGGTCACATGACCTTTTCAACAAAATCATTGTTCATAGTGTCTGCCAGTCATTCCTACATGATGCACACCCTTTATTTTGAAAAGTTTCCTCAAAATGTATTTTTTATGAATTTCTGAAATCTAAGAAATTGAATAACTTTTGGGTCACATGACCTTTTCAACAAAATCATTGTTCATAGTGTCTGTCAGTCATGCTTACATGATGCACACCCTTTATTTTGAAATTTTTCCTCAAAATGTATTTTTTATGAATTTCTTAAATCTAAGAAATTGAATAAATTTTTGGTCACATGACCCTTTCAACAAAATCATTGTTCATAGTGTCCGTCAGTCATGCCTACATGATGCACACCCTTTATTTTGAAAATAAAAATACTCAAGTTCTTTTTTTCATGAATTTATTACATCAAAGTAATAAAATAACGTTCAGGTCACATGACCTTGACAACCAAATCTTGTTGTTCAAGAGGCTGGTTCCACTGTCAATGGATGTGATGGGGGAAGTCAGCAGACAAATCTCAGGTTCACCACATCTTAGGCTTAGTGTAAATTATATAGAACAGTCTGTTTTGATCTATGTGACAATTGTCCAAAGTAAAATATATTAGTCAATGTATTTTTTTTCAACTTACAAAGGTAAATCAGCAAAGAGCACACTTCCATGACCGCTTTGCCTTTTGAAACATTCTTGTGGTCATGTTAAGGCAGCGTTTATGGAACCACCTTTTGCAGCTCTCGCACTCGATCTGAAAAGTAATTAACAAATTACACAATGACATAATATAATTACTATTTTAAGGTCCTTCAAGATAATCTAATCTGACAACAGTTCACTCTATACAGGAGCCACATTGTTAATTTTCAGATAGTATTACATTTTGTATAATGCAACCATACCATCACCAATTCTGTGATTCACTTGTGTGATTACTCCACATGTAAAACTACTTTCTGATTTCTGTCTTTAAATGCATGCTTGTGTGTGCATGAAGGGGGATCTTAAATTGCTGAAGTGTTGGTAACATCACCAAGGGAGTGAGACATCCCAAGACAAGATAGTGACAAGATAGTGATAAAATATTTAAATTGATGGCATGTCATCAATATGACATACAGACATCATGTGCTAAGGTCCACACAGTGTGCTCTGACAATGTGTACAACGAGTACGCGGAAAGAAGTACAGTGGGTAATGCATGACCAGGTGGGTCATGCATTCATAACATTCATTGTTCCCAAGTACATTTCTCATTTCATTTTAATTTATTGTTACATTCTTAACACTGACCCAGTCTACCCAGAATGTTCCATCTCCAGGGGGTTTGTCCTGTGCACACAAGGAGCATTGGTGCTTCTTATCAAAGGCTACAAAAAAAAATGTAATTAGTTTGATATTATTGTTGATTGTTGATAATATTTAAACCTATACTGTAATCTACCCACTTGAGCTTTCCATAATTGTGCAAGCAATTTCCTTTCGCTTTAGTGCCATTGCTTTCTTCGATGGGTCTATGTCCATGGTTTGGGGGACATTGGGGTGGTTTCCCAACACCAGAACTGCCATCTGAACCATCAGACAAAACATTTCAGTATTGCATTAAAACTGTATTATGAAATAACAAGGAATTGACATTTGAAAATTGGATTGTATTATACACACTACAAACATGTTATTATGTACTAACCTGCATAACAAATACACCACAGCTGAAAGAGTCCTTCTGTTTGGTGTGTTTTATCACCCCTCCTCTCCATTTCTGGTCAACCCAGTCTGTTTTGCCATGCCTTGTCCTTCTCATCTTGAAGAACTCCCTTCAAGCATAACATAAGTTAACATTAAAAGGCTTTAATTTTGCGTTTTCAAACCATTTAAATTGTATTTGCTGTGTATAGTTGGGGGGAAGGGAGGCCGCATATTGTTGTTTTAAATATTTTGACTTTTTATTAGTTTAAGTGGGTTACAAATAAAATTGATTATTAATAAGTTATGATGTTTGTGTGAAATTCCAACAAATACTAGACAGATAATCTACTTGAATAAAATTATTATTTCACCGTGTTTCTGGCAACTACTAATTACTGCAATAAATTACTTTATTTATAGTGCTTTTGATTGAACTGTAATTGTAAGGCAGTAAAATGTAATAATTCATTAGGGCATTACAAAGGTAACCACACGATTAGTTGATAGCCCGGTATTTCTTATACCTAATTGCTTTTATTATCAGTCTCATCAACCTATTTTTAAATATAACCTTAACAAAATTCCATAATCTTTACACATTTTCAGCCACTTTGAAAAACACAAAAATACTAAAAACACCACAATATTTATTTTCACCTGAATCTGGCTGCAGCACTGTCAGAGTCCGATTTTTCTTTGTTTCCAGCTGCAGGATCCACAAGAAATACCTGCTCTGTTGCTTTGTGCATAAACTGTTTGGGCGAAAGGTGTTGCTTAATACACAAAAACTGTCATTGAATCATTAGATTGTCTCACCTATTGATATTTTCCTCAAAAACATAATTAAATACTTACCAGAAATTTCCAGTGGTTGTTGTTGCAGTTTACAAAACTAATCACTGCACTGTAGTCCTCGAAGTTGACCTAAAAATGTAGCATGGATTATTACTTAGTAATAAATCTAAATAAACTATCACATTCTTAAGCCTAAGCAACAATTTAATTTAAACTTACCCGTGAAAGACTGTGTTTATGAAATGATGACCTTTCACCATGCAAAATCACACTAGCTATGAAGTGGTTTAGCATGTAGACACTCTGTCCATGTCCACTGTTAGCCAGAGCTGTGTGGAAGAAGCATTCAATAGCCTAAAAGAAGAGCATACAACATCACCAACGATGGTTACAATTGTGACACATTGTATGCATGTTAAGCACTCCATGAGCCTAAGATGCAATATAACATTGTAGGAAAATAGTAATTAATTAAAAACACACACACACACACACACACACACACACACACACACACACACACACACACACACACACACACACACACTTGGTGGATATTATATTTACCTCTCCGACAAGCCACTCGTGTGGCTGGATTGATTGGAACTCAGAATGGTGTAAAATGTAGTTGTTGCCCTTTTTGTTAGCTGAATTAATGACAGCAACCACCACCTCTGTCATTTTCCTTTTTTTCCATAGCGCTTGTATCTGCAAAAATATGTGCAAATTATTACATTTACAGTATGTCCCCAACCACAAAGCATATTTACACTCAACAGAATGATCATGATCAACATAAAATGCAGTACCTCTGCTAGATCCGCAGAAGGGTTGTGATCCATAGGACCTGCTGCTTTAGAGGTGCCACTCTCTTCCACAGCCACAGGTTCTACTCCCTTTGTGGGACTGGCCTTTTTTTCCCCTTTAGACTGCTTTGCCTTGGGAATCTTTTCTGGGGGTGGGGGATCAAAGTATTTGGTTTTCTTTTTGGCTTTATTTTGGTGTTTCTCTCTCTTTGCCCATTGTTCTTCGGCCTGGTCCAAATCATTCAGAATTGGGAGAGGATCTGTTAGCAGATCATGTGACAATTTGAATTTCATGATATGCTCTTTGTACCGGCCCTGCAAAGAGCCATACATCTTCCGAATGAAATGTGCAGGCCGGAGGAATTTCTGTTTGAGGAGTATGGTTTGTTTTACAATCCAGAACCACAGCTCCACGTGGCAGTTGGTCTCACGGGTCTTTGTAATTGCACTTTCATTGCTGTCATGCAGGTCTCTGGCATATCTTGACAGATTTCCAAGCAGTACCCCACTCCAAAGTGGAAATATCCCCAGGTAATTATTGAACAGCATGTCAAGAAGTTCTGGACATGAGTAGATGTTCTCCACACCAGTTCCTTCCTCCATCAGGATGTCAGACTGTGCCTGGTGACGAACTGCCAAAAAGTCGGCTGTGAATGGAGATTGCCCCATCACAGTTGAAGTTTGAGTTGTTTGGAGGTGTTCCTCGTTCCTGGTTTGTTGAACATCCTCAAATTCGATGTCTTTGACAGACGTTATGAGCAGGTCCAGGTTGTGCTTGGCGTCTGTGACCAGAGGGCTTTCTTCTCGCGATGTGAACAATACACACATACGCTGAAATATGCAAAGTGCTTCTGCCATGCTGGTGCAGTTGAGAAGTGCAGCAAAGCAAAATGTGGCATATTCTCTGAGGCCTTTGTCCTTGTTTTTTTTGGCAAATCCATTGGAGACTGCTTTCAGGATGTGGGCTGAACAGAGATGCAGCACTGTGAAGGCGAGAAGCTCTGACTTGCTCATCTGTTTTTGCATTGCAGTGTGGGCTCTAATTAAATATGTAGGAATACTCTCCTTATTGAAAGCGAGTAATACACTGTTCATTAGAGCCCAACTGTAATCGGTCTCCACCTGCCTGACTCTGCGTGAGGTACATTTGGATACCTTTCTGACTGTTTCCATCAACCAAAATGAAAGGGTTGGTATGGAGTGCTCATTGGACAGCAGCTCAGAGATGGGGAGAGGTGGTTTGTCCTTTCCACTTCCTGGCAGTACAAGGGCATAGTAGAGGACTCTTTTGGGTTGGTTTGGTATTTTGGATACAACCCCACCAGTAGCATCTATGTACAGTGTAACTGGTGGACCTTTTCTTAGGTGCTCTACTAAAATCCGAAGACCAGCGTCCATGTACATATGGACTCCGAATGGGTCCACCTGCAGGTGCTGGATGTAACCCCCATTCGTGATGTTGGTACTGATACCCAACTCCCTCATGATGTTCTGGGTTAGCATCAGCTCCAGCATGATATCATCATGGAATCGTGTGCTTTTCTTCACTTCAGAGGAGATCTTCTTTAGCACATCTTTGGTAAGACTCCTGGTGATATTTCCTGCGATCAGCTCTAATTTTGGCGTTTCCCCAAGCAGCTGATAATGGATGTTGCTCACTCCTTTTTTAATAGATCTTGCAATTTGTCCCCTTCTTCTGTAGCTTGCTTGCCGAAATTTCTGTTCTTTTTTGCTATGGGTGACATCTCCATACCGGACCACTTTGATGGTTATTTCTTTTTGTGTGTTTTGAGGTCTTTGTCTTACTGTGAACATGTACTGTGCTTTGCATGTTTTAAATGTACACACCGCACAAGCACGTAGGAAGGGGGAGAAGGTTTTTCGGCTGGGATCTTGCTTCACATGCTGGTATTTAAATGCAAGCGTGCAGCATGGGTTCGTTTTGATAAACTGTTTGTACAGTACCTGTGTCCATGGTGTCTTAAAGGAGAATTTTGGACTAAAGTTTTCTTACCTTTTCTATGACGTTATGATATCTTAGGATGAATGGTACAGTAGAAAAATGTCATAACCCCACCCCTGAGCCGCCACAGCTTAAAAGGTGCGCGGATAGGCCTTAGGTTAGATCACATATTTTAATATCTTTTTTTTTTAATTTTTTTGGTGAGATCTGACGTTCATAGTGACAGAACACTATGCAACCAAAAAAAAAAAGCAAAAAAAAAAACAGAAGTCTCGCAAGACAAGATTGAAATCTCGAGATTTCAATCTCGTCTAGCGAGACTTCTGTTTTTTTTTTTTTTTTTTTTTTTTTTGGGACAGTGTTCTGTCACTATGAACGTCAGATCTCACCAAAAAATGTAATAAAAAAAGCTGTTAAAATATGTGATCTAACCTAAGGCCTATCCGCGCACCTTTTAAGCTGTGGCGGCTTAGGGGTGGAGTTATGAAAATTTTCTACTGTACCATTCATCCTAAGATATCATAACGTCATAGAAAAGGTAAGAAAACTTTAGTCCAAAATTCCCCTTTAAGTCTCGTTTCTGCTGACACTGGCATAATTTTTTTCCAGTCCTTAATTTTTATTGCAATGTTAAAAACTTTAGGACCAGGTTCTGTAGCTCTAAGCGCCTCCTCTTCCTCATCATCATCATCATCAGGCTTTTCTTTCTCTCCCTCCTCTTCCTCATCATCTTCAGAGGGTTTTTCTTTCTCTCCCTCCTCTTCCTCATCATCATCTTCATCATCAAGGGCTTTTCTTCCTCCTCTTCATCAGAGTGCTTTTCTTCCTCCTCTTCATCAGAGGGCTTTTCCTCCTCCTCTTCCTCATCTTCATCAGAGGGCTTTTCTTCCTCCTCTTCCTCATCATCATCATCAGGATTTTCTCTCTCTTCCTTCTCTTCCTCATCTTCAGAGTTTTTTTCTTTCTCTCCCTCCTCTTCCTCATCATCATCTTCATCAGAGGGCTTTTCTTCCTCCTCTTCATCAGAGGGCTTTTCTTCCTCCTCTTCATCAGAGGGCTTTTCTTCCTCCTCTTCCTCATCTTCATCAGAGGGCTTTTCTTCCTCCTCTTCCTCATCATCTTCAGAGGGTTTTTCTTTCTCTCCCTCCTCTTCCTCATCATCATCATCTTCCTCAGAGGGCTTTTCTTCCTCCTCTTCATCAGAGGGCTTTTCTTCCTCCTCTTCTTCATCTTCATCAGAGGGCTTTTCTTCCTCCTCCTCTTCCTCATCATCATCATCAGGATTTTCTCTCTCTTCCTCCTCTTCCTCATCATCATCAGAGGGTTTTTCTTTCTCTCCCTCCTCTTCCTCATCATCATCTTCATCAGAGGGCTTTTCTTCCTCCTCTTCATCAGAGGGCTTTTCTTCCTCCTCTTCCTCATCTTCATCAGAGGGCTTTTCTTCCTCCTCTTCCTCATCATCATCATCAGGATTTTTTCTCTTTTCCTCCTCTTCCTCATCATCTTCAGAGGGTTTTTCTTTCTCTCCCTCCTCTTCCTCATCATCATCTTGATCAGAGGGCTTTTCTTCCTCCTCTTCATCAGAGGGCTTTTCTTCCTCCTCTTCATCAGAGGGCTTTTCTTCCTCCTCTTCATCAGAGGGCTTTTCTTCCTCCTCTTCCTCATCATCATCATCAGTATTTTCTCTCTCTTCCTCATCTTCCTCCTCTAGGACATCATCATCAGGATTTTCTCTCTCTTCCTCATCTTCCTCCTCTAGGACATTATCATCATCATCATCATCAGGATTTTCTCTCTCTTCCTCCTCTAGGACATTAGCATCATCATCATCATCAGGATTTTCTCTCTCTTCCTCCTCTAGGACATTAGCATCATCATCATCATCATCAGGATTTTCTCTCTCTTCCTCCTCTAGGACATTAGCATCGTCATCATCATCAGGATTTTCTCTCTCTTCCTCGTCTACCTCCTCTAGGACATTATCATCATCATCAGGATTTTCTCTCTCTTCCTCCTCTTCCCTTTCTCTCTCATATTTATCAAATACCTTTTCTCTGATCTGTCTCCTGTTGTCATTCCATATGACTTGTAACCATTTACACAATTTTGGTGAATCGTTGTTAAAAATGTGGAGAGCTAAAGTGGTCCATGTTCCTGGGTTTTTTGTTTTTTGTCTTTCTCCAAAGCCGTTTTCAAAAAAGGCCAGAATAACTAGATCAATCCCACCAGCTTCGTCCCAGAGAGATGGGTTTGGTTTCCCTTTCTTTTTTCCCATGATCTGTAGAAGAAATAACCCTAAATCCATTTAGCATCATCATCATCATCGTATTCTTCTATTAACTACACTTTTAAATATATGTGCCTACTGTAATTATTCAAAGGTACATTATTAAAACATTTTAATATTAATGGATTAGACATATGTTTGACATGGTTTAGACATATGTCAAAATAAAAAAAAACTTTTGATAGATTAAAAAGAAAACAGTGAAAATAGCACATCTACAAGGTCACAACACATAACCAAAGAAATGACGACAATGTAAACAAGCCACCAGGACCTTTTGGTGTTATCCTTTTAGCCTTAATGTGTTACTGTTCCACATGCCGTTTACATTTCTGACTAATTATCAATCAAACAAGCAATCACGATGTGAAGTGTTGTGAGCTTGTTGAAATATTTCTACAATTGAAGTGGACTCCAAAGTACAATATTTCACTTTGAAATGTGGTGGAGTGTATCCACAAATTACAAATAACCATGTAAACCCATGCTTGGGGTCATTTTAACATCTACTCAGGTTTATGTGAACACCCAGACAGTTTTAAGTTCCTTGATTCTGTATTTAGATATTAGATATTCATGTTACCTTCCTATACAAACCCATTGTAAAGTCAAACTAAATTTAAACATGCTAGATTTATCAAAAACACATCTCCTTGATTCTGGTGACTGATGTGTCCTTCTAATATGTGAGGGTGTAGTGTTTTCCCCACCAAAAAGTATAAAAACTAAATGGAAAAAAGTAGGCCTGTAAGAAATATGCCCCCCTTGTGCAATGATCAGTAACCAGATTTCAATTAATCTAACTAAAATGGGTTTGGATAGAAAGGATGCGTTTCTGATTAATTTGTGAATAAAGCAATTTAATAACTGGGGTGCTCACAAGAGCCATGACTTAAAATGACACCAAACATGTTTAAAATGAAATATCCCTGTACTCAAGTAAATGTATAGTAGGTTTACATTCCACCACTGGAGGAACAATAATACATCTGAAAACCTAATCAGCAATATGAACAGCACATGTGGAATAATGAATACAATGGTGTCTGTGGTGCTGATTCACCAACAACATGGCCAACTGTCAACCAATCAATCAATCAATCAAGCCTGGCAACAAGTATACCTCTATATTTCTAAAGAGCTTTACTTAATTTCAGAAGTGACAAAACAATGCCCAGAATCACAGCCTATATATTAAATACATTCAATGACTATCTCAGTACAATACATCTAAAAACAGTTATATTTACGAGTTTAATTTATTAATAGTTGCGTAGCGTGGATCAAATGATTGACTGGGCTAATTAGCAGGGGGGGGGGCACGTGGCCCAATGGACCCTAGAAAACCGTCTCTCTAAGATTCTATTAATCTCCACAACTCTAGTTTTCACTAATTGACACTTTTCGACCACGCACTGACGCACATTACATATTGCATCAAAAGGAAAAGCAAACTCGACCCCTGGTAGATTATTTTGTTGTTACATCTCATGTGAGAGACCTTAATAAAATGATTGGATGGATGAATGCATATCACGATATTAACAAAGTATACTGTGTATAGACGGTAGATGACGGTGAATGTCTTTGATGTCCGCCTCGGAGACCGCAGAAGTTTTCCTTCTTTTTCAGCTTGGTCATTAAATTGATGCGCTCTCCAGACTTTTATACCACCGTGGCACCGTCCATATACACTCATTAAGGCCCTTAAAGAGCCACCCAATCAACATCTTCATGCCCCAAACTTAACAAGCTATACCCTATCAGAAGAAACTACTAATTTTAATTTAGCTTGTTAACTGGAATGTACCGACTGGGAAAATGTGACGCACTTAAAAATAACCTATAGCCTTTACTTGAGGCATGGGAAGTACCTATAGTTGGAATGAATAGCCTTTTATTGAGGCTTGGCCTTACTTAATGTCAATAAATGCCAACATTGTCAAAGCCTATACATTAACTTCGTTCCAATATTATCTCAACCCATTAAATCTGGGAACAGGGCAATTTGGGAGTCTTAGTAGCCAAGTCTGTATTAGAACACGAGAAGCTGATGCGGTTTCAGCACCATGGACAGCGCCAACCGGACTTGTATGGCAAAGGAGCGGGAAATAGGGATGTAACTGCTGGTGACACTTGGTTCTGCAATCATTTTCTTTAGTTTGAAGTGGTCCCTTAATTAAATTAAATTCATTCCCTTTTTTTCCAGTCATTCCTACATGATGCACAGCATGCTTTATATTTTACATCCAGCAGAGACATACTGTATGCAACATATTTCAAAATGATAGAGAAACAAACATTATGACAATTGTGTCTGCCGGGATTCCTGTTAAATGGATGTGTATACAGGTAATATATCTTCCCTTCCTTCCCTGACCAAAAGGTTATCAATTTATATCATTCAATTTCTTAGATTTCAGAAATTCATAAAAAATACCTTTTGAGGAAAAAAAAATCAAAATAAATGCTGTGCATTTTGAGGAAACTTCTTAGATTTCAGAAATTCATAAAAAATACATTTTGAGGAAAAATGTCAAAATAAAGGGTGTGCATCATGTAGGCATGACTGACAGACAATATGAACAATGATTTTGTTGAAAAGGTCATGTGACCAAAAAGTTATTACATTTCTTAGATTTCAGAAAATCATAAAAAATACATTTTGAGGAAAAATTTCAAAATAAAGGGTGTGCATCATGTAAGCATGACTGACGGACACAATGAACAATGATTTTGTTGAAAAGGTCATGTGACCCAAAAGTTATTCAATTTCTTAGATTTCAGAAATTCATAAAAAATACATTTTGAGGAAACTTTTCAAAATAAAGGGTGTGCATCATGTAGGCATGACTGACAGACACTATGAACAATGATTTTGTTGAAAAGGTCATGTGACCCAAAAGTTATTCAATTTCTTAGATTTCAGAAAATCATAAAAAATACATTTTGAGGAAAAATGTCAAAATAAAGGGTGTGCATCATGTAGGCATGACTGACAGACACTATAAACAATGATTTTGTTGAAAAGGTCATGTGACCCAAAAGTTATTCAATTTCTTAGATTTCAGAAATTCATAAAAAATACATTTTGAGGAAAAATTTCAAAATAAAGGGTGTGCATCATGTAGGCATGACTGACAGACACTATGAACAATGATTTTGTTGAAAAGGTCATATGACCCAAAAGTTATTCAATTTCTTAGATTTCAGAAATTCATAAAAAATACATTTTGAGGAAACCTTTCAAAATAAAGCGTGTGCATCATGTAGGCATGACTGACAGACACTATGAACAATGATTTTGTTGAAAAGGTCATGCGACCAAAAAGTTATTCAATTTCTTAGATTTCAGAAATTCATAAAAAATACATTTTGAGGAAACGTTTCAAAATAAAGGGTGTGCATCATGTAGGCATGACTGACAGACAATATGAACAATGATTTTGTTGAAAAGGTCATGTGACCAAAACGTTATTCAATTTCATAGATTCCAGAAATTCATAAAAAATACATTTTTAGGGGAATTTTCTAAATAAAGGGTGTGCATGATGTAGGAATTTCTGACAAATAATTTGAACAATGGTTTTGTTGAAAAGGTCATGCGACCAAAAAGTTATTACATTTCTTAGATTTCAGAAAATCATAAAAAATACATTTTTAGGAAAAATGTAAAAATAAAGGGTGTGCATCATGTACGCATGACTGACAGACAATATGAACAATGATTTTATTGAAAAGGTCATGTGACCAAAAAGTTATTCAATTTCTTAGATTTCAGAAATTCATAAAAAATACATTTTTAGGAAAACTTTCAAAATAAAGGGTGTGCATGATGTAGGAATTACTGACAAATAATTTGAACAATGATTTTGTTGAAAAGGTCATGCGACCAAAAAGTTATTACATTTCTTAGATTTCGGAAAATCATAAAAAATACATTTTTAGGAGAATTTTCAAAATAAAGGGTGTGCATAGTGTATGCATGGTCAATGAACATTGTGATGTGTTTTGGTGTGTCCAGGTGGTTTTGTCTAGGAGATATAGTATTTTTTTTAAATTGCAATCTGTAATTTATTGACGGTCCCTAAGATTTTCGAATATCCAACTGGGTGAATATCCAACCTGAAACCAACTTCACCGCGGTGCAGTACCGGTCCATTTCAATGTGAAAGGCTCATAACAAAAGACAGTGTAATGATGGGCCATCATCAGAGAAACATTTACATAGATGCAAGTGTCTTTTGTTTCATCAACATGTTGACTGTTTTTCTTTCACCAAAGAAAGCAAACTCATGATGACAGATTTCACTCACTTCTTTGTGATGAGGCAAAAGTGAATTTTGAGGTTTAAGTATTGATCAAGTTCTTCTGTGGAATTGTCCGTTTAGATAACAAAATGTTACTTTGCTGTGAAAACAAGTGTGTTTGGTGGACATTACAATGATAGGCTGTCATGCCAACCTTTTTCGTTTTAGAAAATGTGCTGAATTCTGGATTTTGTCAGCACTGCACACAGAGTGGGAGTGTTTACTAATGAATGACATTATTCCAGTGATTTTGTTCTTCTTTTACATAGCATTAGAATGAGTTTAATTCTTGAACTACCAACAATGTCTTTACTCTCATTTCAATACCCAGAGCAACATGTTGTGCAGATGTTAAAAATGTGCATACTGATTGACAGACAGATACAGAACTAAAATATTACTAGTTAACTTTATTTGGGGAACTATTACTAGGGAGGTTACAAATGTATTAAAAATTAATGGATAGTGGGCTTGGTAAAAATGAAGCATCCGGTTTATAAAGAAGAGCTTTGTGGATAGGTGAGATCACTGCCCATATTTCGCCGCAGGCTGAAAACTCACCTCTTCAGGAAACACTACCCTTCCTCTCTGCCTGACCTACTTGTTGTTAACTAGTTGTACGAACGCTTGTTTTCTATTGCTGTATTGTTTATTGGATTATTGGATTGTTTATTGGATCTTGTTTAGTCGATACACTTATTTGTTTTAGCTCATGCTCATTTGATTTAGCTATTTTGTCTCATCTGTTTAAGGAAATAGGTAGCTGATATATTGCACTTTTACCTTAGCGCTAGGTATACTCTTGGTTGCTTGTTTTTGCAGAAAATGCACTAAAGACTTCTGGTGATTAGTAGTTTTCGTTCCCTACCTATGTTGAATACACTTATTGTAAGTCGCTTTGGATAAAAGCGTCTGCTAAATGACTGTAATGTAATGTAATGTAATGTGAGGCCTTGAGTTGGAACAAACAGAAGGGTTGTGCAAGGAGCTCTGTGCCTTATTTTAATATTATGTATGGTGAGTTAGTAAGCACATTTGCACGTTTAAATATTGGTCTGAAATGTCCAGTACAAATATTTATGTTAATCTGTGTGAAGATGCGTATGGTGGCCTTTTCCCCTATAAATGTCTAGATGACTCTCAAAAGCAGGTGTGTATAAAATATTTGGAGTAAAACATTTCTGAAAAAGAGGTATGTCATGTGGCTGGTCTCAGTGAGGAGCTGCTTTTTGAAAACTGTTAAAAGACCTATTGAGAACTGTAATGAGGGCGAATCTATTGAACAATGTATGGGTTTTTTGAAGAAAACATGTCTGCCATGGATCAGGAGTTCCATTGGCCTGTTGTGTGCACTGTGGTCAGCCAACTATGGACCACTCCATGTGCCATGGTCATACATCAGGAGTCAATCTCTGGAGAGGTGGTCTTTAAACAAATATAAAACTGAACCAAAAAGACAAAAAACAATTGACTCCAGACCAAAAATGCTGAAGCCATGGTTGATGCCATCTTTGTATTGAAAGTCTTTTTGCTATATTTGTGTATGCAATTGCTTATAACCATGTCATCTAAATGCCGATTCATTATAAACCCTGAATAATTTCAAATAAAGTATATATAAAACGTAGATGAGGTGTTGAAATGATATTAAGCAGTAAAGGTCTGCTCCTTTTTGAGCTCGGCACCAAATCTCTTTGCTGAAAAAAGCCCATCTACAAGTCGCAATGTGACGCATTGTGAGCATTGTAGATCGGCTATTTTCGTCACGTTTGTCTCAAGGCCAGTCCACACCAATGTTACTCCTTGCAACCGTGATCCCCAATGGCAGTTGCAAAGAGTTGCATTGGTGTGGACTGGCCTTAAAACTGTATTGTTACATTTTCAGGTTGGTTACAAATTAAGCCCCATCAGCAGAGGGAACCCCACAAATATAATTCCTCAGCTTGTGTCATACTTTTGTCAAATTATTTTCACCAAATACACTTGTTTATTCACAGAGCTGGAGAGACCCCAGTCGTCTATAGCAGTGGTTTTGAACCTTGTGTTATAATTAATACATATTGTGAAAACAGCAGATCTACATGCTCACAACGCCTCACATTGCGAGGTCTTAATAGTCCTTAAATTGTGACTTCATCCCAAAAATTGGACCCACAGGTTGAGAACCACTGGCCTATAGCAACGATTATACAGGAATATAGAGTGGGCAGAGGATGGGCCGTGGGTAGCGTGGGAACCAACGCCCATCCTGCCACATTAACAACACAGATCATCACTTTATTTTATTCACATACCAGTAGACTAACCTTTTTCATCATCTAAACTGACCGTTTTATTGACCACAAATAATTTGATAACTTTGGAAATAAACTGTTAACATCTTGAGGTTTGCTTTCTTTGGCGAAGAACAGTCAGCATGTTGATGAAGACATTGTCAACTTGTCTCTATGTAAATATCTCTGATGATGGCCCATCATCATCTAGGTGTCTTTTGTTATGAGCCTTTTACATTGAAATGGTCCCTGACTGCAGTTAACTGGAGGAGGTGGGAGGAGGTTTTTCTCCACTCCAAGACAAAAGACACACACACACACACACACACACACACACACACACACACACACACACCTTATTGTTGTCTTATTTGCATTTCAAATGTGCCGGCCGGCCCACTTGGCACAGCACAGATAATCTACACAAGACAGGAGAGGATATGTAAAATGATATTATATTAGGCAGTATCGTCTCAACAACCTAAGAGTCTCCAGATAAATATAAATCCCTGTCCGCAGATTTGACTCTAATTTAAAAACAATAAAAGACTAGGGGTCCTTTAGTTTAGGGCGTTTCAGGGGGATCCCAGCTAATTTGGTGAAAGATTTGGTGTAGAGGAAAACAGGGAGGGGGGACCCCAGTCAACATAGTGGTTCATATAGCATAAAAATTATGACTATTTTAACCTGCTTTATACTATGTATACTTCTGGGTCACTGTTCAAAATTATCATTTTATAATGACAACCCAAAAACAACTAATAATAATAATAATAATGCATTTTATTTATAATGCACTTTATATTATTGTAAATCTGAAAGTGCTTCAGGGTTTAAAAGCATGGCATAAAAACAGCATAGGCAACCAAACAATGACATGGGACCCAACTAGGCTAGATTAGGGTCAAATTAAAACTATAGGTGAAAAAGCAGTTTCACTTTCAAAACCTTTGTCATCATCATCATGTCACACACACAGAGAATGCGGCACAAACACAACACCAATGGTTTGGATCATGTGGATTGTGGAAGTTAAATGGTGGATTTGTGGATAGGACTCTATATCAGGGGTCTTCAACCTTTTCAGGCCAAGGACCCCCTAGCTGAGAGAGAGATGAAGCAGGGACCCCCTCTACATATTGTATAAAAGTGTGTTGCAGATTAAACCTTTTCATAGATTTCAACAGTGTTGTGTGAACTCATGTTTTTTGTTTATTTCACTTAAACCCTCAAGTCAATACTTCAATCGTTGGCTCTGTACTTGATCTGCTCTTTTTTCCGTCTACACCAAACCTCTTTGCCGAAAATAGCCGATCTACAAGCTCACAACGCCTCGCAGCGCGAGGCGTTGTGAGCTTGTAGATCGGCTATTTTCGGCAATTTCACCTCAGAATAGGGATTCTAAGGTTGAAGGTGTTAATGTAAAAAAGAAATCCTATCACTCAAAGATTTGGTGGCCCCCCTTTAGTAACTCTGAGGACCCCCTGTTGAAGACCCCTGCTCTACATGAACAAACTTGTTATATCAACAAAACGCATCGCATTCTGTTTGTGTGACATGCATGATGCAAAGGTTTTGAAAGAGAAACTGGTCAAAGTCACTGGCCACCTACTGTAAGACATTAAAGGAGGAGTTCACCCAAAAGAATCAGAATCAGAATCAGTTTTATTGTCACATCACAGGTTTACAAGGTAAAAAAGTGGGTGAAATTCTTTTTTGTACATCGTTCCCATCGCAACGTTAGTTTCCATAGAAAGAAGAGGGGGGGGGGGGGAGAAGAAGAGGGTGGGGGGCAGGTGGGAAGGAGATCAAAAACAAGAGAGCAACAGAAGGCCAGACAAGTTATCTACATATTTACAAATTACCTGAGATAATAAAAAACTAAAAAACTAAACTAAGGTGCCTGAGCATAGCAGCAATGTATTGTATACTGTGCATGTTATACTTATACTGTGCATGATAGACAAAGGACGTTAAGGTGCTTAGAGGAAAAGGAGCACAATAAAAAGACCCAAAAAAAGTCAGTGCGTTATACAAGGGATTAAGGTGCAAAAGGTCAGTGCGTGTCCACCTAGAGTGGACTGACCCTAGTATAATCCGCATGTAGCTCCATGAGGGAGTGCAACAAAAAGTCATTTGTACCTGGTGTAGTCCACAGGTGTGTCCGAGGGGGGGCTAAAGTCCAAGTCATTGTCCCTGGTATAATCCACAGGTGTGTTCGGGAAGAGCCAGAAAAGTCTGCGCCGCCTGCTGTCAGGCTGCTGAACTCATCCAGGCTTATGCCCCATTCAGCATTCTGACAGCAGCTGGATTGAAACTACACCAAAATCTGGTGGTGGAACTCTTGATACTGCGGTAGAGCCCCTTGCCCGGTCGCGGTCGTTGTAGGGGGTTGAACAGTCTGTGACTTGGGTGGTGCTTGTCCTTGATGATGCGCTTGGCTTTGACCACGCACCGCTTTTTGTACAGTTCCTGGAGCGCTGGGAGCTCGATTCCCATTATCCGCTCTGCCGATCGCACTACTCGTTGTAGGCTGACCTTTTCTCGGGCAGTGCAGTTCCCGTACCAGGCCGTGACACAGCCTGTTAGGATGCCTTCAACAGAACTGTTGTAGTACAGCCTGAGGATGCGACGTCCTACTCCGAGCTTCTTCAGGCGGCGGAGCCAGTACAGTCGCTGCTGAGCCTTTTTCCTCACGTGTGTGGAGTGCGTCTCCCATTTGAGGTCCTCCTCGATGTGTACTCCGAGGAACTTGAACTCGCTGACCCTTTCCACTGCAGCACCGTCGATGAGGATGGGCGCATGGTCTCTCCGCGGCCTCCTGAAGTCCACGATCAGTTCTTTGGTCTTGTCGACGTTAAGAGAGAGGTTGTTCTCACGGCACCAGTGTGCCAGTGATTTGATCTCCTCTCTGTAGTCAGACTCGTCGTTGTTGACGATTCGGCCTATCACTGTCGTGTCGTCCGCGTACTTTATGATGGTGTTGGAGACATGTGTGGCTATGCAGTCATACGTGTACAGGGAGTAGAGGAGAGGGCTCAGCACGCATCCCTGGGGTGCTCCGGTGTTGAGGGTCAGGGGGTCGGATGTGATGCTGCCCATTCTCACCACCTGATGTCGGTTGGACAAGAAGTCCTGTATCCAGTCGCACATGCTCGGGTGTAGCCCTAGGTGTCTGAGCTTTTTGTCAAGTATTGCTGGGACAATGGTGTTGAATGCTGAGCTGTAGTCCACGAACAGCATACGTACATATTTGTCCTTCAGCAGCTTGTTGTCCATGTGCGAGAGGACGGTGTGGAGAGCCATGGCAATAGCGTCGTCGGTGGATCTGTTTTTGCGGTATGCATACTGCCACGGATCCAGCGAGGCAGGTAGCGTGGAGCTGATGTATTCCCTCACCAGTTTCTCGAAACACTTGCTGACGATCGGGGTGAGAGCAACAGGTCTCCAGTCGTTCAGGCATGTCACTTTGGCCTTTTTGGGAATGGGCACAATGGTTGACATTTTGAACCCTGCAGGGACCACAGCCAGGGAGAGGGAGAGGTTAAAGATGTCAGCGAAGACACCCGCCAGCTGGTCTGCACATGTCTTAAGGACCCGGCCTGGAATCCCATCAGGTCCGGCTGCCTTGTGGATGTTGACCCGTGTGAAGGCTGTACGCACTTCTCTCTCCGAGATGGTTAGAGGAGGGTTCTCCTCTGCTGGTGCTGCTGATGGCCCCGCTTGGCTGCCGCGGTTGGAGCTGATCTCAAACCGGCCGTAGAAAGTGTTCAGTTCGTTGGGGAGGGAGGCAGGCGGGTTCACCTCGCTTCTGGTTCTTGTTTTGCAGTCTGTCAAGGTGTGTACTGCCTGCCATGTGCTCCTGATGTCGCCACTGCTGAGTTTGTCTTGCATCTTTTTTGTGTAGGCCTTTTTCGCCTTCCTGATGGCGCTGTTTAGGGCCGCGCGCGTCGTGTTGCGCGTTTCCACGTCGCCAGATTTGAAACCAGCGTCCCGTTCATGCAGATGTGCACGTACTCCGCTGTCCATCCATGGTTTCTGATTGGGATAGATCCGAACTGTCTTTTTTGGGACTATGTCATCTATGCACTTGCTGATAAAGCCAGTGACTGAGTCTGAGAGTTCGTTGATGTTATTCCCAGCGGCGTTCTTAAACATCCCCCAGTCAGTCTGGTAGAAGCAGGATTGTAGCATAGCGTCTGTGTCCTCAGACCAGATTCGGATTTCCTTCTCAACGACCGGCTCCCTTTTTAGCCTCTGTTTGTAGGCAGGTAGCAGCTGGATGGCGTCGTGGTCAGAGCTTCCTAGCGGTGGGCGGCGGAGAGCTTTGTATCCATCCTTGAAGGGCGTGTAGCAGTGGTCAAGAATATTGTCACCACGGGTACCAAAAAATGAAGCCTTGATTTCATGGATTTATTTTTGTTTTTGTGGCATTCCTAAGACAATAATTTGATGACGTGTGTATTTCCTAATTAGGTAGGAGACAAATATAATCTACTTTGTGTCTCCTACCGGATACATTAGCCGGTAGGAGACGGGAATCAAATTATTAGCTTAGGAATGCGACAAAAACAAAAAAGAATCAAATTGATAGAAAATAAGTAATTTTTTGGGTGAACTCCTCCTTTAAGGCTAAAAGCATAACACAAAAAAAGTCCAGGGGTCTTGTTTCCACATAGCATAAAATAATAATAATAATAATAATAATAATAATAATAATAATAATAATAACTAGAAAATGTGCTCCTCGGAGCACAAGTCTCCGCCAGCAGACTATAGCAATTATATTATCATAGCAATAACTAATGAGATACAGTAGAGTAAAAGATATATACTGTAGTTAAATAAAAAGGTGTATTTCGTCATGGGTCCCTCTAGCCAATCAGAGACATTGATGTCAACATATTGACACGTATTAAGAGTTCGGCTTTGTTGTGGGATCATTTCAACTCTAGTCCTCTTCTACGTTACAATTGTAGATGAGTATGCTTTCTTAGCTTTGGCCTTCTGCGCCTTTGCTTGACCAATGTTAGGTGTTCTCAGAGGGAAACACACACGCACAGACGGGTGACTTGGACTTACTGAAGGTACTGTTCCAATCAAGTCTGATTGATCCTGTTTTACCTCACTTTTGCCTTTGCTTGACCAATGTCAGGTGTTCTCAAAGGGACACACACACGCACGGACGGGTGATTTGGACTAGAAGATACTGTTCCAATCAAGACTGATTGATCCTGTCTTACCTCGCTTCAAAAACGTAAACGGCTTTTTGAAGTGACACACCTTTTTATTATAGGATTGTATTTCGTCATGCGTCCCTCTAGCCAATCAGAGACATTGATGTCAACATATTGACACGTATTAAGAGTTCGGCTTTGTTGTGGGATCATTTCAACTCTAGTCCTCTTCTACGTTACAATTGTAGATGAGTATGCTTTCTTAGCTTTGGCCTTCTGCGCCTTTGCTTGACCAATGTTAGGTGTTCTCAGAGGGAAACACACACGCACAGACGGGTGACTTGGACTTACTGAAGGTACTGTTCCAATCAAGTCTGATTGATCCTGTTTTACCTCACTTCAAAAAGTAGGTGCTTTTTGAAGTGACACACCTATTTATAGAATTTTATTTCGTCACGCGTCCCTCTAGCCAATCAGAGGCATTGGTGTCAACAAATTGACACGTGTCACGTGGAGCTTGCCCAATGTTAGCTTGGCTAACAATGTTTGCTCACACAAAGCGAAAACATATTCTCCACCTTCGGCGGAGACAATAATACAATGTATGCAGACTGTAAAATGAATACTTACTCATGTACCCTGTAGTAATACAAGTATACAAGGTATAAAGGCTAACATTGCTGTAATGATAAAGCACACATAGAGGACATACAGTGGTGAAACCTTTATTAAATCAAACAACCAAAAACATTATCAACATTTATTTCCCCGGGTATTAAAGTGTTTCTTTGGGTTAAAAAAAACGGAGTAAATGTAAATAAGTAATCTGTAAAAACAATTCCGTAAAAGTAAACTAAGTCAACTGTCAGCTGTCTCAGACATCTACCAAATATGTACTATGATAATTTAACAATACAAACAACACACGTGTCAACACACAGTGAACAGCTACACAAAACCAGCAGCTTGTCAGCACTTTACTGCACCATTATGCATGCATATCAATGAAAATAATAATGAACAAGACTTGTTTTAATCCCGACAAATGTGGACAGACAGTGGTGCTCATGTTGTTCTACCAATAACCTATAGGCTGGAGGGAATAATACAAGATTATAAAAAACAAGCAATTGAAATTACATCATGTTAAATGGAAAATAAGATCCATACACAAGATAAAACAAAGATCTATATACAGAAACAAATAATGTTTATTCAGTCGTGTTGATATTATGAGATTCCTCTGCTTTAGTATCCTTGTCATTGACATCCTGGATTAGACTAATCCTGGATTAGACAGAATGATCATATGTGTGTCTGTGTGTGACTAACTTCAACTAAAGGCTTCCCCCCCTGTATGAGTCCTCATGTGTGTTTTTAGATTACTTGTGCTAGCAAAGCTTTTACCACAAACTGTACAGGTATAGGGCTTTTCACCTGTATGAGTCATCATATGTGTTTTTAGATGACCCTTGTGAACACAGCCTTTACCACAAATTGTACAGGTACAGGGCTTTTCACCTGTATGAGTCATCATGTGTATTTTAAGATGACCTGTGCTAAGACAGCCTTTACCACAAACTGTACAGGTACAGGGCTTTTCACCTGTATGAGTCATCATATGAGTTTTTAGATGACCCTGGTGATTAAAGCCTTTACCACAAACTGTACAAGAAAAGGGCTTTTCACCTGTATGCGTCATCATATGTGTTTTTAGATTACCCTTGTGAACACAGCCTTTACCACAAACTGTACAGGTAAATGGCTTTTCACCTGTATGAGTCATCATATGTGTTTTTAGATGACCCTGTTGATTAAAGCCTTTACCACAAACTGTACAAGAAAAGGGCTTTTCACCTGTATGAGTCATCATGTGTTTTTTAAGATGACTTGTGCTAAGATAGCCTTTACCACAAACTGTACAGGTACAGGGCTTTTCACCTGTATGAGTCCTCATGTGTTGTTTTAGATCACCCTGTTGATTAAAGCCTTTACCACATACTGTACAAGAAAAGGGCTTTTCGCCTGTATGAGTCACTGATCTGCCCTAGTCTCCTCCCAGTCATCACTGTCTTCAGTGTCTGATTCAGAACAGTGTGAAGAGAGGAGCTGGTCATCACTAGTTGGTTGTGATGTTCCACAGTCCTCTACATCAGCTTGTGTTTTCATGTGTTCAGTTGAGGTGCTGGCTACAGGCTCTGTCTCTCTGTTTTCATCATCATCTTCACTTTTCACAGCTGTATGCGTCATCATATGTGTTTTTAGATTACCCTTGTGAACACAGCCTTTACCACAAACTGTACAGGTAAATGGCTTTTCACCTGTATGAGTCATCATATGTGTTTTTAGATGACCCTGTTGATTAAAGCCTTTACCACAAACTGTACAAGAAAAGGGCTTTTCACCTGTATGAGTCATCATGTGTTTTTTAAGATGACTTGTGCTAAGATAGCCTTTACCACAAACTGTACAGGTACAGGGCTTTTCACCTGTATGAGTCCTCATGTGTTGTTTTAGATCACCCTGTTGATTAAAGCCTTTACCACATACTGTACAAGAAAAGGGCTTTTCGCCTGTATGAGTCATCATATGTGTTTTTAGATGACCCTTGTGAACACAGCCTTTACCACAAACTGTACAAGTATAGGGCTTTTCACCTGTATGAGTCATCATGTGTGTTTTAAGATGACTTGTGCTAAGACAGCCTTTACCACAAACTGTACAGGTATAGGGCTTTTCACCTGTATGAGTCCTCATGTGTGTTTTTAGATTACCCTTGTAAACACAGCCTTTACCACAAACTGTACAAGTATAGGGCTTTTCACCTGTATGAGTCATCATGTGTGTTTTAATAGAATTTTTCAGATTAAAGCCTTTACCACATACTGTACAAGAAAAGGACTTTTTGCCTGTATGAGTTTGTTTCAGTGATTTCAGGTCTTGGGACAGCTTTTGCTGTCCTCCCACATGTTGTGTCTTGTGTGATTTCAGTGTGTTTAAAGCTGACTGATCTGCCCTAGTCTCCTCCCAGTCATCACTGTCTTCAGTGTCTGATTCAGAACAGTGTGAAGAGAGGAGCTGGTCATCACTAGTTGGTTGTGATGTTCCACAGTCCTCTACATCAGCTTGTGTTTTCATGTGTTCAGTTGAGGTGCTGGCTACAGGCTCTGTCTCTCTGTTTTCATCATCATCTTCACTTTTCACAGCTAGTAATGTCAACGTTGACCCACCAGCCTCTTCTGGTCTTTGAAGTAGCTCCTCTTGTTCCTCTTTAATCTGTGGAGGTTGTGGTTCCTCCTGGAGCAGACTGGGGCTCCTCTCCTCTTCAGGGCAAACCTCCTCTTTACACACAGGGACATGCAGGAAGTCTACAAAAAAGATACAATGAGACTCTATAAAATGTTTGAATCTTGTACATCCACTGCAGTACCTCAGTGCAGAGTTGTGGCTGGAATAAGTATCAACAGATTACTCTTTGCCCACAACTGAACCATCGTCTGATTCATGGTACATTTAGATTGATGCAGCGGTCCGTGCAGCAATGTAGTCGCATTGTTAATGCTAAAATCGATAACCAATTCATATCGGTTCAACTTTACTTTCACCAATAAAATAAATAAAGAGAGTGTGCTTGAAACTTACTGAGATCCAGGTGGTCTTCAGGTTCCTGTTTAATAGAAACAGTCCTGGCTGGAGAAGTGATCTTCACCTGCAGACTGGACTCCACACACTGATCTGGAATGAAGGAATACAGCACACACTTTAATAATATGGACTTTGGTAAGACACAAATACAAACTTTAATAATAAGGACTTCGATGTGATGTGAATAAGGACTGTAATAATAAGGACTTTGTGACATAAATAAGGACTTCAATAATAAGGACTTTGTAAAAAAATAAGGATTTTTTAAAACAATTATGAATCTAATCTCAAAATGAAAGAACCTCAGCAAGCAGTATTTTTATTGCATATTAGAAACAGCCAATCAGTTTGATAACAGATGTATGATCCTAAAATAGATGACACAAGTAGGTATAATATTGTTGCTGTCAGGTGGAAACCAGGTGGACAATAATTTACGAGAAAAAAATCACTTCAAAGGTTAACATATGGAGATACAAGGTTTCTGCCCGACAGCAACGATATGTTAACAAAATGAACAGCTGCTATAATAGAACAGTGAGAATCAGGATGTGAATCTCAGGATTCACATGGGAACGGTGCGGCTCCATCTAGAGTTACCAAATGGAAATCACGTACTGAATGTATTGACATAAAAGCTCATAACATGTCTATGGCGGATTTTTATGAAACACAAACTTTGCAGATAGTAAGAGGATCATTCAAGATTTCTTTACAGCTACAATGTTGGTGAGTTTAAATATGTTTAATACAATCAGATAGGACTTTTCTGTTTGGATGTATGGGCTGTCAAGGGTTGGTATTAAAACTCTAGAGTCCAGATATAAAAAATAGGATCTAAGAGTTGTTTGCGGCTGTGTGTGTGCAACAGACATACCTGCAGTGTGTAGATTGATGTTGTGTGTGCAAGAGACATACCTGCAGTGTGTAGTTTAATGGTGTATGTGTGTGTGTGTGTGTGTGTGTGTGTGTGTGTGTGTGTGTGTGTGTGTGTGTGTGTGACAGACAACCTGCAGTGTGTAGTTTGATGTTGTGTGTGCAACAGACATACCTGCAATGTGTAGTTTAATGTTGTGCGTGTGTAACAGACTACCTGCAGTGTGTAGTTTGATGTTGTGTGTGCAACAGACATACCTGCAGTGTGTAGATCGATGTCCATATCAAAATCAATGTCCAGCAGTTTGTTTTGTTTCTCCAGCAGAGTTTCTAGTGTCTCTATCTCTCTCTGGAAGAGGTTGCACTTGAACTCTGCAGCCGCACTGAGGCGCTCCAACATAAACACTCTGACAAGCTTCACACAACAAACATCAGCACCACGCTGTTGTTTGTTCAAAACACACAATATCTCCTCTCCCACCGACGTCATGTGTTCATTTATCTTCAGCCGTACAGACTCCATTTGACACGTTTTTACCTCCTTTATGGCCTTTAGCCCCCTGGTGAAAGAGGTGTGTAAGTGAAGACAGAGCTTTGGAAAGACAGTCTGTCCTCCCTCCTGAGAGTTTAACTGTGGTGTGTCCTGGAGTCTGAGCAGGAGGACAGAGTGGAGATTTGGAGTGAAAACACCACCATTTATCTTGAAGAGGAGAAACACCTCCCACCTCCTCACATTCTTCCAGTTCACTGCAGTCAGGGTCCATTTCAATGTGAAAGGCTCATAACAAAAGACATTGTAATGATGGGTCATCATCAGAGAAACATTTACGCAAATTCCAATGTCTTTTGTTTCATCAACATGTTGACGGTTTTTCTTTCACCAAAGAAAGCAAACCCATGATGACAGATTTCACTCACTTCTTTGAGGCAAAGGTGAATTTTGAGGTTTAGCTATTGATCAAGTTCTTCTGTGGAATTGTCCGTTTAGATAACAAAATGTTACTTTGCTGTGAAAACAAGTGTCTTTGGTGGACATTACAATGATACGCTGTCATGTCACCCTTTTTTGTTTTAGAAAATGTGCTGAATTTTTTCAGCACTGCACACAGAGTGGGAGTGTTTACTAATGAATGACATTATTCCAGTGATTTTGTTCTTCTTTTACATAGCATGTGAATGAGTTTAATTCTTGAACGACCAACAATGTCTTTACTTTCATTTCAATACCCAGAGCAACATGTTGCGCAGATGTTAAAAATGTGCATACTGATTGACAGACAGACAGATACAGAACTAAAATATTAGTTAACTTTATATGGGGAACTATTACTAGGGAGGTTACAAATGTATTAAAATTAAAGGATGTAGGTCTTGGTAAAAATGTAGCATCCGGTTTATAAAGAAGAGCTTTGTGGATAGGTGAGGCCTTGAGTTGGAACAAACAGAAGGGTTGTGCAAGGAGCTCTGTGCCTTATTTTAATATTATGTATGGTGAGTTAGTAAGCACATTTGCACGTTTAAATATTGGTCTGAAATTTCCAGCACAAATATTTATGTTAATCTGTGTGAAGATGCGTATGGTTGCCTTTTCCCCTACAAATGTCTAGATGACTCTCAAAAGCAGGTGTGTATAAAAATATTTGGAGTTAAAACATTTCTGAAAAAGAGGTATGTCATGTGGCTGGTCTCAGTGAGGAGCTGCTTTTTGAAAACTGTTAAAAGACCTATTGAGAACTGTAATGAGGACGAATCTATTGAACATTGTATGGGGTTTTTGAAGAAAACATGTCTGCCATGGATCAGGAGTTCCATTGGCCTGTTGTGTGCACTGTGGTCAGCCAACTATCGACCACTTCATGTGCCATGGTCATACATCAGGAGTCAATCTCTGGAGAGGTGGTCTTTAAACAAATATAAAACTGAACTAAAAAGACAAAAAACAATTGACTCCAGACCAACAATGCTGAAGCCATGGTTGATGCCATCTTTGTATTGAAAGTGTTTTTGCTATATTTTTGCATGCAATTGCTTATAACCATGTCATCTAAATGCCAATTCATTATAAACCCTGAATAATTTCAAATAAAGTATATATAAAACGTCGCAATGTGACGCATTGTGAGCATTGTAGATCGGCTATTTTCGTCACGTTTGTCTCAAGGCCAGTCCACACCAATGTTACTCCTTGCAACTCCTTGCAACCGTTATCCCCAATGGCAGTTGCAAAGAGTTGCATTGTTGTGGACTGGCCTTAAAACTGTCTTGTTGCAAGGAGTTGCGACTAGTTGCATTGGTGCGGTCTGGTCTTTAGAATGGGGCAGTTTCTATAGAGTTTTTGTTCGGTGGTCTCCCTGTCTCTCCAGGTCTTTAATAAACTGTACATTTTCAGGTTGGTTACAAATTAAGCCCCATCAGCAGAGGGAACCCCACAAATATAATTCCTCAGCTTGTGTCATACTTTTGTCAAATTATTTTCACCAAATACACTTGTTTATTCACAGAGCTGGAGAGACCCCAGTCATCTATAGCAGTGGTTCTGAACCTTGTGTTATAATTAATACATATTGTGAAAACAGCAGATCTACATGCTCACAACGCCTCACATTGCGAGGTCTTAATAGTCCTTAAATTGTGACTTCATCCCAAAAATTAGACCCACAGGTTGAGAACCACTGGCCTATAGCAACGATTATACAGGAATATAGAGTGGGCAGAGGATGGGCCGTGGGTAGCGTGGGAACCAACGCCCATCCTGCCACATTAACAACACAGATAATCACTTTATTTTATTCACATACCAGTAGACTAACCTTTTTCATCATCTAAGCTGACCATTTTATTGACCAAAATAATTTGATCACTTTGGAAATAAACTGTTAACATCTTGAGGTTTGCTTTTTTTGGCGAAGAACAGTCAGCATGTTGATGAAGACATTGTCAACTTGTCTCTATGTAAATATCTCTGATGATGGCCCATCATCATCTAGGTGTCTTTTGTTATGAGCCTTTTACATTGAAATGGTCCCTGACTGCAGTTAACTGGAGGAGGTGGGAGGAGGTTTTTCTCCACTCCAAGACAAAAGACACACACACACACACACACACACACACACACACACACACACACACACACACACACACACACACACACACACACACACACACACACACACACACCTTATTGTTATCATATTTGCATTTCAAATGTGCCGGCCGGCCCACTTGGCACAGCACGGATAATCTACACACACTTTAGGTGTGTCATTGTCTCCAAGTATCCCCCAATCTAGACTTGGTTGTCGTTGATCTACATGTGATTGATTCTCAAACTCTCTAATTTCAAGGACCACACATTAGATTTGCATTAGACCACAAACCTCCATTTGACAAGATGTTTATCTCTGGAACCCAAATCTAAGATATTTATGTTATTAGGAATGATTCAGTCAAATTGTCGGTCCATAATAGAGACACACGGCCGGAAGCGGAAGGCCTACAAATCCACGCCCACTTTTGACACTCGGGGTCCGTTAGAACGATGAACTGCAGCTCTCAATGCAATCTCTATGAGAGGCATTGTAAAATACCGTCATTTCACTGGTTAACTACTGAGGCTGTAGCGATTTTTTTGGTGTTCTAATAATCTGTCCCATTTGTTTAATTTGTCCTTTTAATGTACCATATCTTTCATCTCGATATACTACCCACAATATACTATAATATACTCCATCAGTATGTCAAAATCGCTAGCATCGGAGATCTAGAGTTTAAGTGATTGCATGGTATATACGTCACGGACGCATCCCTTGAGGTTTTCAATACCCAGAAAACTGGCCGTTTTCATCATTATCTCTGGAACAGAAGGTCCAATCTGCTCAGTTCAAAGCTTGTTGGATGCGTGACTTTGAGGACATTAAGCACGCAATGACACATTTTCGGGTTATTTTTTTTTTTAGGGGAGGCCAGATCTTAGTTGGGCAGGCGACCGCCTCTCCTGCCTCTACAGTGGGAACGCCACTGGTCGGCGCTCGGCAGGCACTCGTAAAGACAGTGATGTCACTGAAATGCCCGTCTGCTGTCTACCCTCTGCTGTGTTAGCATTATGGGTAACTCGTTAAAGTGGCAAATTAAATGTGAAACACATCAACTATTAAGAAAACAAGAAGATATGTTGACAAAGACACTCCATACATTTGGAAACATATTTTTATTTAAATCAATATCGTCTTCAGTTAATGGAGGATAATTTTAAAAGTAGGCTAATTCTCATATCCTCTCATAGGGAATGCATTGGCAGCTGCAGTTCATCGTTCTAATGGACCTCGAGTAGCGGCGCTGTCTCAAAAGTGGGCGTGAAATTTGTAGTCCCGTGTGTCTCTATACAGTTACTGTCTATGTACTGAAGGTATGGAGATCACAGTGAAATTGTGATCAAATTCAATGACCTCGGAGGTCCCCAAACCCTACATTGAGATCCACTGATCTACAATATGGCAAATTAAGAACTAACTAGAGACACCATGATTGATATACTGATATCTGTTGGGTGCATCTCATGTGTTTGGTAGTTGAAGAAACTCAGCATTTATGAATGAAACAATGTCATTCATTAGTAAACACTCCCCCACTCTGTGTGCAGTGCAAAGGGCCTTGATCAGCCACATCCTGAAAAGACAGGAGAGGATATGTAAAATGTTATTATATTAGGCAGTATCGTCTCAACAACCTAAGAGTCTCCAGATAAATATAAATCCCTGTCTGCAGATTTGACTCGAATTTAAAAACAATAAAGGACTAGGGGTCCTTTAGTTTAGTGCGTTTCAGGGGGACCTCAGCTAATTTGGTGAAAGATTTGGTGTAGAGGAAAACAGGGAGGGGTGGACCCCAGTCAACATAGTGGTTCATATAGCATAACAATTATGACTATTTTAACCTGTTTTATACTATATATACTTCTGGGTCACTGTTCAAAATTATCATTTTATAATGACAACACAAAAACAACTAATAATAATAATAATAATGCATTTTATTTATAATGCACTTTACATTATTGTAAATCTGAAAGTGCTTCAGGGTTTAAAAGCATGGCATAAAAACAGCATAGGCAACCACACAATGACATGGGACCCAACTAGGCTAGATTAGGGTCAAATTAAAACCATAGGTGAATAAGCAGTTTCACTTTGAAAACCTTTGCATCATCATCATGTCACACACACAGAATGCGGCACAAACACAACACCAATGGTTTGGATCATGTGGATTGTGGAAGTTAAATGGTGGATTTGTGGATAGGACTCTATATCAGGGGTCTTCAACCTTTTCAGGCCAAGGACCCCCTAGCTGAGAGAGAGATGAAGCAGGGACCCCCTCTACATATTGTATAAAAGTGTGTTGCAGATTAAACCTTTTCATAGATTTCAACAGTGTTGTGTGAACTAATGTTTTTTGTTTATTTCACTTAAACCCTCAAGTTAATGCTTCAATCGTTGGCTCTGTACTTGATCTGCTCTTTTTTCCTTCTACACCAAACCTCTTTGCCGAAAATAGCCAATCTACAAGCGAGGCGTTGTGAGCTTGTAGATCTGCTATTTTCGGCTATTTCCCCTCAGAATAGGGATTCTAAGGTTGAAGGTGTTAATGTAAAAAAGAAATCCTATCACTCAAAGATTTGGTGGCCCCCCTTTAGTAACTCTGAGGACCCCCTAGGGTCCTCAGAGTTACACACCCCATGAAGCCTTGATTTCATGGATTTATTTTTGTTTTTGTGGCATTCCTAAGACAATAGTTTGATGACCGTGTGTATTTCCGGTAGGAGACACAAATAATCTACTTTGTCTCCTATCGGATACAGGAAAAGGAGACGGAAAAGGAGACGGAAATCAAATTATTAGCTTAGGAATCAAATTGATAGAAAATAAGTAATTTTTTGGGTGAACTCCTCCTTTAAGGCTAAAAGCATAACACACAAAAAGTCCTGGGGACTTTTTTCCACATAGCATAAAATAATAATAATAATAATACAATGTATGCAGACTGTAAAATGAATACTTACTCATGTACCCTGTAGTAATACAAGTATACAAGGTATAAAGGCCAACATTGCTGTAATGATAAAGCACACATAGAGGACATACAGTGGTGAAAACTTTATTAAATCAAACAACCAAAAACGTTTAAATATTGGTCTGAAATGTCCAGTACAAATATTTATGTTAATCTGTGTGAAGATGTGTATGGTGGCCTTTTCCCCTAAAAATGTCTAGATGACTCTCAAAAGCAGGTGTGTATACAGAGATATTTGGAGTAAAACATGAAAAATGCAGGGCAAAGGTTTTTCCTTGGCCTCTAGAGAGTGTGCATACAAAGATTTACACTGATCGGTGCAGTTATAGGTAAAAACACAAATCGGCCTGTTACAGCGCCACCATGAGGCTGATTTGAACATTTTCAAATGGCATTTCTTCCTCGGCCTAATGGGAATGTGTTTGCAAAATTTCACGGAAATTGCATGATGTGTTCATGATTTGAGGCATTTTGTTCAAAACGGAGTACTCCTGCAAACTTTGAAAGTCAATGTTTGCCAATCAGGATGGAATATGAAAAATCTGAAATGAGCCGTTTCTTTTAATGACTATAGAGATACTATCTAGCGATTTGCTGGATTTTTGGCCAAAATCTGTAGGAGTACTGTCCAAAAATGTGTTTTGCACAAATCGGCCTCCTGGTGGCGCTATAAAAGGCCCATGTGAAAAATTTGGATCATCCAGGGAGTGTGTGTGCACAGTTTCGCTGCGATCAAGCCAACGGTGCCAGAGATTAGCTGTACACAAACTGACAAAATGACACACGGACACACACAAACGGACGGACGGACAGACAGGGAGTAAAACATACTCTCTCGCCATGCCTTTTGGCCTGGCGGAGACAACAATTGACTCCAGACCAAAAATGCTGAAGCCATGGTTGATGCCATCTTTGTATTGAAAGTCTTTTTGCTATATTTTTGCATGCAATTGCTTATAACCATGTCATCTAAATGCCAATTCATTATAAACCCTGAATAATTTCAAATAAAGTATATATAAAACGTAGATGAGGTGTCGAAATGATATTAAGTAGTAAAGGTCTGCTCCTTTTTTAGCTCGGCACCAAATCTCTTTAATGAAAATAGCCCATCTACAAGTCGCAATGTGACGCATTGTGAGCATTGTAGATCGGCTATTTTCGTCACGTTTGTCTCAAGGCCAGTCCACACCAATGTTACTCCTTGCAACTCCTTGCAACCGTTATCCTATGGAATCGGATCACTGCCAATACTCCTAACTTCAAATAAAGGTTTCAGAACCTTGAAAACCTTTTTTGCAAGACTGAAAACTCGTTTCGAACCTCTGAAAAAAGTGTTGAATCTCTGAAAAAAGTGTTGAATCTCTGAAAAAAGTGTTGATAGGCCGAAAAAAAAAATGCAAAACTCTGAACAAATATTTTACAGTGTTTCGCCAACACATTTTCAGAGTTTCAAATTTGTCACAAACACACTTTCAGAATATGCATTTTGGCACTGTTCTCCCTGGGTATTATTTTGTTTTACATGTGTGAAACCTTGTAAACTCCTGACTTAAAATAAAGGGTTCAAAAGGCTTGAAAATAATTTCAAGACTGAGAACTGGTTTTGAATCTTTGAAAAAAGTGTTGATAGGCTGAAAGTGTTTCTCAAATCCTTGCAAACACATTTTACAGTGTTTCGTCAACACCTTTTCAGAGTTTCAAATTGGTCACAAACACACTTTCAGAATATGCATTTTGGCACTGTTCTCCTTGGGTATTATTTTGTTTTCCATGTTAGAAACCTTTTAAATGGGAATCGTTTTTGAAACTAGCAACTTTATTGTTGAAAGACTGAAAAAAAAAATCAATGGTTAAACTTTATTTTGAGACTGTGATTTAGCGTCACACACACAGCAGCACATTCTCCTCAAATCTCTGAACACACACACACGCGCGCGCGCACGCACACACAGCAGCAGCAGCGGCAGAGGCATGCCATAAGTGTTGAAACTCTGAAACTGCTACTCGAAACCTCGCAGGGAGGCGGGGGGGAGCGGAGGCGGGACCAGAGGCGGGGCCGTTTGAAGTCCATTCCATTCGCTCCAAATGACACACTTCAGTTTTATTCATGGTTTACACAGGAAATAATGAACTGATTACAATAATGTAAATTCTCTCAAATCAGTAACAGGTAGGTGATACATATGCCCATCAAATATGGTTTTATTGAAAGGCAATCCAGGTACCAACATTCGGGGAATATCTGACGGCTTGGAGCGCCTCAGTGCGGCTGCAGAGTTCATCTTGGAATTTGTCATTACAATTTTACTGTAATCCACATTCCTAAACCCCCCCACTCCTACACCCCCCCCCCAAAGGGACCCCCCCCCGGAACCCCCCCCCCCCCCCCCCTGGCCCAAGGGGTCACTCATAATAATTCTATATCAGCATATTTTGTGCATTCAAACAGAACAGTTGAGATTTCATTTGGCCAGATCTCTGGCAATTGTACTTGAATTCTTATAATTTTAATGTTTATATGGTCTTTCAAGTTTATATTTTCATTTGGTATCAGTCATGAATTTATTAGAATGTATTAGAATTCATTTTCTCTATTGATATCAAGCCGGATTTTCCCACGTGCGCAAGTGCATGCTGTAACATAATAATACACAACGTGTACTGTACATATATATAGCCCACTGTAGGCTAACATTTTTGGGGGTTTTAGCTATGGACCCTCAAGCTCCAAGCTCCACCTTAGCGCCGCTAATGGAGCGGTTTCAGAAAAGAAAAATGAAAAAAATTCAACCGAAAAAAAGGTGTGTCTGTCTGTCTGTCTATCTATAAATCTATCTAAATATCTATCTATCTATCTATCAAACTATCTATCTCCAGCATGTTGTTCAACAAATAGCAGATCTACAAGCTCACAACAACTGTTATTGTGAGCTTATCTGCTATTTTCAAATAGCGTATGTATAAAATACGTCTGAATTGGTTAGTGATTCATAATATAATCATTTATATCTGCGAAGTGTAGGATTATTATAATTATTATTATTATATCACAATTAAAGTAAGCGCATCGGTTAGTGTGATTCGGTCGGTCGGTCTGTCTGTCGGTCTGTCTGTCTGTCTGTCTGTCTGTCTGTCTGTCTGTCTGTGTATATGTATCTATCTATCTATGTATCTTGTAGATCGATCGATCTGTCTGTCTGTCTGTCTGTCTGTCTGTCTGTCTGTCTGTCTGTCTGTCTGTCTGTCTGTCTGTCTGTCTGTCTGTCTGTCTGTCTGTCTGTCTGTCTGTCTGCCTGTCTGTCTGCCTGTCCGTCTGTCTATCTAACTATCTATCTCCAGCAATATGTACCACTTGCCTACAGCTGCCCCCCCCCCCCCCCCAATAAATAATATCAGTCCAGTAATGACAGCCCCAGATGTAAGCTCCCAACGCGGTGATTAGCAACACGTTGTTCAACAAATAGCAGATCTACAAGCTCGGTTACTGTGAGCTTGTAGATCTGCTATTTTCAAACATTCAGGCGGAACCCCACAAACTCTATCTCAGGCACGGCGAAGACACATTTGTCCCCGTTCAGAGTGAGGTGCTGGCTGGCAAGGACATGGAGGACTCGGCGAAGGCGCTCGTCGTGGGCAGCAGGCGTTGAGCCATGAACCACAATGTCAATCAAATAGATCGCTACCCCAGGGATGCCTGCTAGTATGGTGGCCATGATTTTCTGGAAACAGCTGGGGGCCGAGCTGGGTCCGAAAGGCATCCTCGTGTATCGAAACACCCCCATGTGTGTGACAAAGGCGGTGAGACTCCGGCTGTCAGGGTGTAGAGGAACCTGCAGATAGCCCTGCCGAAGATCCAGCTTTGTGAATATGGTAGAACCATGGAACTGTGTGGTCAGTTCCTCCGCTGTAGGCAACGGGTACTTGTCGGGGATGACTGCCTTGTTAACTGCCTTGAGATCAATGCACAGGCGCAGCTTCCCTGTCTTCTTCCGCACAGCCACCAGATTCGAGATCCATGGTGCCGCGTTGACTGGCTCAATTATGCCTGCCTCCAAGAGGTTGTTGAGCTCTCCAGCCACCTCGTCGCGCAGGGCAAGAGGAACGCGTCGCAGGGGCTGGATGACAGGGTGTACATCAGGGTTGAGGAGGGGCTGGTGGTTAAAGGCAGTGAGGCAACCCAGCCCAGCGAACAGTCCAGGCCATTGTTGGGGCCACAGTGAATCAACATGGTGGATAGTGAGCCCACTGTAATCCATGAGCACAAAACCTAGGTCAGTGAACAAGTCCAGGCCCATGAGGTTAGCACCGTGGCTTGCCACTTGGAATGTGAAAGAGGAAACAGTCTTAGTGCCATAGCGCACCGCGGAGCTGAAGGTGCCCACAATGTTAATTTTGGAATTACCATAACCCTTGAGGGGCACTTTGGACGGCGCAGCAAGCGTGTGGTGTGGGAAAAATTGTGTGACTGTAGCCGCATTCAAGAGGGACGCGTTAGCCCCAGTGTCGAGCAGTAACGGCAGGCACACGCCATCAAGCTCCACAGTACACACCTTGAACGGCCGGCGAGCAGCACTCACAGAGTGTATAGTAGTCGTGGGTGCAGGGTCAGTAGCTGAGAAAGGCTGCCGTGGGGTGGTGGCCGGGGCAGAACGGCAAACCTTGGAAAAATGGTTTTGTTTACCACAACGTTGGCAACGCTGGCCCCTGGCGGGACAGTTTTGGGCTCTGGAAGCATGTGATGATGAGCCGCAGTTACTGCAGCGCTGACCTGGGGGGCGCTGTCGTCCAGCATAGTTTAAGTGGGAAGCGTCCTGGAGAGGATCAGGGCTAGCTGAACGCGATGGGGACTCGACCTGCTGTGCTGTGAGTGCAGGCAGTGGAGATGAGGCGCAAGCCAATTGCCTGGCAAACCCCTCTGCTGTCTCAAGTTGAAAAGCTATTTCCACAGCCTTATGGAGAGTCAGATCATCTGGGGACATTATCAATTTCTCACGAACCTTTGGGTTGTTTGTGTGCTCGGCTAGCTGGTCTCTAATCATTTCGTCCTGTAATGCTTCAAACTTGCACAGGCTGGCCAAACCCCTCAGATCGGCCACATATTGGTGAACTGACTCACCCGCACGTTGTCGGCGCTGGCGAAACAAAATCCTACGGAGGATAACGCTTTGTGGGGCTGCAAAATGTCCAGACAGTAATGTGACACAGTCTGCATATTTTTCGGCGGTCCCAAGAGTGGTGAATATCCGCTGTCCTTCTGTGCCCAGGCAGTGGATTAAGATGGCCCTTTTCCGTGCATCGCTTACGTCCGTGAGTCCCAGAGCCGTGATGTAGGTCTCGAACGACCCCAGCCGGCGAGTCCATGGTACAGGAGGCTCGCCCGGGAACGATAAGAAAGCGGGAGGCGGTGAGAAAGTCATCTCCATCCTCGTCGTCAATGTTATATCCACATAATAAGGCACGCTACTAGAAGGGTGAGCTTTATAGGTCCGTCTTTACTGGGTAACAAACATGTACGCTGGCAACGCACGTTACAAGCCGGTACAACAACAGAGCAGTCACACTTTACGGTCTAGTGTCGTAAACACAACGGTACACTCATACACAACACAACTACTATTACGCTATTGTTATTATTATTATTATTATTATTATTATTATTATTATTATTATTATTATTATTACTATTATTATTATTATTATTATTACATTAATGTTGATGTTCTGTCACAGCTCACTGTTGCGCGCACGTTGATTGACGGGTCAGGGTCAGTAATCATCACGTATAGGCCTACTCAGAGACGCTCACATGCTGCAGGTTTCTCAGATGTTTTCTCGTTAATTAACCCACTTGTCACATCTCACATGAATAGTATACGCATCAGACAGACAGACAGACAGACAGACAGACCCAGACCCAATCACACTAACCGATGCGCTTACTTTATTTGTAATATAATAATAATAATTATAATAATCCTACACTTCGCAGATATAAATGATTATATTATGAATCACTAACCAATTCAGACATATTTTATACATACGCTATTTGAAAATAGCAGATAAGCTCACAATAACAGTTGTTGTGAGCTTGTAGATCTGCTATTTGTTGAACAACATGCTGGAGATAGATAGTTTGATAGATAGATAGATAGATAGATAGATATTTAAATAGATTTATAGACAGACAGACAGACAGACAGACAGGCCTTTTTTTCGGTTTAATTTTTTTCATTTTTCTTTTCTGAAACCGCTCCATTAGCGGCGCCAAGGTGGAGCTTAGAGCTTGGGGGTCCATAGCTAAAACCCCCAAAAATGTTAGCCTAGTGGGCTATATATATGTACAGTACACGTTGTGTATTATTATGTTACAGCATGCACTTGCGCACGTGGAAAAATCCGGCTTGATATCAATAGAGAAAATGAATTCTAATACATTCTAATAAATTCATGACTGATACCAAATGAAAATATAAACTTGAAAGACCATATAAACATTAAAATTATAAGAATTCAAGTACAATTGCCAGAGATCTGGCCAAATGAAATCTCAACTGTTCTGTTTGAATGCACAAAATATGCTGATATAGAATTATTATGAGTGACCCCTTGGGCCAGGGGGGGGGGGGGGGTTCGGGGGGGGTCCCTTTGGGGGGGGGGGGGTGTAGGAGTGGGGGGGTTTAGGAATGTGGATTACAGTAAAATTGTAATGACAAATTCCAAGATGAACTCTGCAGCCGCACTGAGGCGCTCCAAGCCGTCAGATATTCCCCGAATGTTGGTACCTGGATTGCCTTTCAATAAAACCATATTTGATGGGCATATGTATCACCTACCTGTTACTGATTTGAGAGAATTTACATTATTGTAATCAGTTCATTATTTCCTGTGTAAACCATGAATAAAACTGAAGTGTGTCATTTGGAGCGAATGGAATGGACTTCAAACGGCCCCGCCTCTGGTCCCGCCTCCGCTCCCCCCCGCCTCCCTGCGAGGTTTCGAGTAGCAGTTTCAGAGTTTCAACACTTATGGCATGCCTCTGCCGCTGCTGCTGCTGTGTGTGCGTGTGCGCGCGCGCGTGTGTGTGTGTGTTCAGAGATTTGAGGAGAATGTGCTGCTGTGTGTGTGACGCTAAATCACAGTCTCAAAATAAAGTTTAACCATTGATTTTTTTTTTCAGTCTTTCAACAATAAAGTTGCTAGTTTCAAAAACGATTCCCATTTAAAAGGTTTCTAACATGGAAAACAAAATAATACCCAAGGAGAACAGTGCCAAAATGCATATTCTGAAAGTGTGTTTGTGACCAATTTGAAACTCTGAAAAGGTGTTGACGAAACACTGTAAAATGTGTTTGCAAGGATTTGAGAAACACTTTCAGCCTATCAACACTTTTTTCAAAGATTCAAAACCAGTTCTCAGTCTTGAAATTATTTTCAAGCCTTTTGAACCCTTTATTTTAAGTCAGGAGTTTACAAGGTTTCACACATGTAAAACAAAATAATACCCAGGGAGAACAGTGCCAAAATGCATATTCTGAAAGTGTGTTTGTGACAAATTTGAAACTCTGAAAATGTGTTGGCGAAACACTGTAAAATATTTGTTCAGAGTTTTGAATTTTTTTTTCGGCCTATCAACACTTTTTTCAGAGATTCAACACTTTTTTCAGAGATTCAATACTTTTTTCAGAGATTCGAAACGAGTTTTCAGTCTTGCAAAAAAGGTTTTCAAGGTTCTGAAACCTTTATTTGAAGTTAGGAGTATTGGCAGTGATCCGATTCCATATTATCCCCAATGGCAGTTGCAAAGAGTTGCATTGGTGTGGACTGGCCTTAAAACTGTCTTGTTGCAAGGAGTTGCGACTAGCTGCATTGGTGCGGTCTGGTCTTTAGAATGGGGCAGTTGCTATAGAGTTTTTGTTCAGTAACAGTGGTCTCCCTGTCTCTCCAGGTCTTTAATAAACTGTACATTTTCAGGTTGGTTACAAATTAAGCCCCATCAGCAGAGGGAACCCCACAAATATAATTCCTCAGCTTGTGTCATACTTTTGTCAAATTATTTTCACCAAATACACTTGTTTATTCACAGAGCTGGAGAGACCCCAGTCGTCTATAGCAGTGGTTCTGAACCTTGTGTTATAATTAATACATATTGTGAAAACAGCAGATCTACATGCTCACAACGCCTCACATTGCGAGGTCTTAATAGTCCTTAAATTGTGACTTCATCCCAAAAATTAGACCCACAGGTTGAGAACCACTGGCCTATAGCAACGATTATACAGGAATATAGAGTGGGCAGAGGATGGGCCGTGGGTAGCGTGGGAACCAACGCCCATCCTGCCACATTAACAACACAGATAATCACTTTATTTTATTCACATACCAGTAGACTAACCTTTTTCATCATCTAAGCTGACCATTTTATTGACCAAAATAATTTGATCACTTTGGAAATAAACTGTTAACATCTTGAGGTTTGCTTTTTTTGGCGAAGAACAGTCAGCATGTTGATGAAGACATTGTCAACTTGTCTCTATGTAAATATCTCTGATGATGGCCCATCATCATCTAGGTGTCTTTTGTTATGAGCCTTTTACATTGAAATGGTCCCTGACTGCAGTTAACTGGAGGAGGTGGGAGGAGGTTTTTCTCCACTCCAAGACAAAAGACACACACACACACACACACACACACACACACACACACACACACACACACACACACACACACACACACCTTATTGTTATCATATTTGCATTTCAAATGTGCCGGCCGGCCCACTTGGCACAGCACGGATAATCTACACACACTTTAGGTGTGTCATTGTCTCCAAGTATCCCCCAATCTAGACTTGGTTGTCGTTGATCTACATGTGATTGATTCTCAAACTCTCTAATTTCAAGGACCACACATTAGATTTGCATTAGACCACAAACCTCCATTTGACAAGATGTTTATCTCTGGAACCCAAATCTAAGATATTTATGTTATTAGGAATGATTCAGTCAAATTGTCGGTCCATAATAGAGACACACGGCCGGAAGCGGAAGGCCTACAAATCCACGCCCACTTTTGACACTCGGGGTCCGTTAGAACGATGAACTGCAGCTCTCAATGCAATCTCTATGAGAGGCATTGTAAAATACCGTCATTTCACTGGTTAACTACTGAGGCTGTAGCGATTTTTTTGGTGTTCTAATAATCTGTCCCATTTGTTTAATTTGTCCTTTTAATGTCCCATATCTTTCATCTCGATATACTACCCACAATATACTATAATATACTCCATCAGTATGTCAAAATCGCTAGCATCGGAGATCTAGAGTTTAAGTGATTGCATGGTATATACGTCACGGACGCATCCCTTGAGGTTTTCAATACCCAGAAAACTGGCCGTTTTCATCATTATCTCTGGAACAGAAGGTCCAATCTGCTCAGTTCAAAGCTTGTTGGATGCGTGACTTTGAGGACATTAAGCACGCAATGACACATTTTCGGGTTCTTTTTTTTTTTAGGGGAGGCCAGATCTTAGTTGGGCAGGCGACCGCCTCTCCTGCCTCTACAGTGGGAACGCCACTGGTCGGCGCTCGGCAGGCACTCGTAAAGACAGTGATGTCACTGAAATGCCCGTCTGCTGTCTACCCTCTGCTGTGTTAGCATTATGGGTAACTCGTTAAAGTGGCAAATTAAATGTGAAACACATCAACTATTAAGAAAACAAGAAGATATGTTGACAAAGACACTCCATACATTTGGAAACATATTTTTATTTAAATCAATATCGTCTTCAGTTAATGGAGGATAATTTTAAAAGTAGGCTAATTCTCATATCCTCTCATAGGGAATGCATTGGCAGCTGCAGTTCATCGTTCTAATGGACCTCGAGTAGCGGCGCTGTCTCAAAAGTGGGCGTGAAATTTGTAGTCCCGTGTGTCTCTATACAGTTACTGTCTATGTACTGAAGGTATGGAGATCACAGTGAAATTGTGATCAAATTCAATGACCTCGGAGGTCCCCAAACCCTACATTGAGATCCACTGATCTACAATATGGCAAATTAAGAACTAACTAGAGACACCATGATTGATATACTGATATCTGTTGGGTGCATCTCATGTGTTTGGTAGTTGAAGAAACTCAGCATTTATGAATGAAACAATGTCATTCATTAGTAAACACTCCCCCACTCTGTGTGCAGTGCAAAGGGCCTTGATCAGCCACATCCTGAAAAGACAGGAGAGGATATGTAAAATGTTATTATATTAGGCAGTATCGTCTCAACAACCTAAGAGTCTCCAGATAAATATAAATCCCTGTCTGCAGATTTGACTCGAATTTAAAAACAATAAAGGACTAGGGGTCCTTTAGTTTAGTGCGTTTCAGGGGGACCTCAGCTAATTTGGTGAAAGATTTGGTGTAGAGGAAAACAGGGAGGGGTGGACCCCAGTCAACATAGTGGTTCATATAGCATAACAATTATGACTATTTTAACCTGTTTTATACTATATATACTTCTGGGTCACTGTTCAAAATTATCATTTTATAATGACAACACAAAAACAACTAATAATAATAATAATAATGCATTTTATTTATAATGCACTTTACATTATTGTAAATCTGAAAGTGCTTCAGGGTTTAAAAGCATGGCATAAAAACAGCATAGGCAACCACACAATGACATGGGACCCAACTAGGCTAGATTAGGGTCAAATTAAAACCATAGGTGAAAAAGCAGTTTCACTTTGAAAACCTTTGCATCATCATCATGTCACACACACAGAATGCGGCACAAACACAACACCAATGGTTTGGATCATGTGGATTGTGGAAGTTAAATGGTGGATTTGTGGATAGGACTCTATATCAGGGGTCTTCAACCTTTTCAGGCCAAGGACCCCCTAGCTGAGAGAGAGATGAAGCAGGGACCCCCTCTACATATTGTATAAAAGTGTGTTGCAGATTAAACCTTTTCATAGATTTCAACAGTGTTGTGTGAACTAATGTTTTTTGTTTATTTCACTTAAACCCTCAAGTTAATGCTTCAATCGTTGGCTCTGTACTTGATCTGCTCTTTTTTCCTTCTACACCAAACCTCTTTGCCGAAAATAGCCAATCTACAAGCGAGGCGTTGTGAGCTTGTAGATCTGCTATTTTCGGCTATTTCCCCTCAGAATAGGGATTCTAAGGTTGAAGGTGTTAATGTAAAAAAGAAATCCTATCACTCAAAGATTTGGTGGCCCCCCTTTAGTAACTCTGAGGACCCCCTAGGGTCCTCAGAGTTACACACCCCATGAAGCCTTGATTTCATGGATTTATTTTTGTTTTTGTGGCATTCCTAAGACAATAGTTTGATGACCGTGTGTATTTCCGGTAGGAGACACAAATAATCTACTTTGTCTCCTATCGGATACAGGAAAAGGAGACGGAAATCAAATTATTAGCTTAGGAATCAAATTGATAGAAAATAAGTAATTTTTTGGGTGAACTCCTCCTTTAAGGCTAAAAGCATAACACACAAAAAGTCCTGGGGACTTTTTTCCACATAGCATAAAATAATAATAATAATAATACAATGTATGCAGACTGTAAAATGAATACTTACTCATGTACCCTGTAGTAATACAAGTATACAAGGTATAAAGGCCAACATTGCTGTAATGATAAAGCACACATAGAGGACATACAGTGGTGAAAACTTTATTAAATCAAACAACCAAAAACGTTTAAATATTGGTCTGAAATGTCCAGTACAAATATTTATGTTAATCTGTGTGAAGATGTGTATGGTGGCCTTTTCCCCTAAAAATGTCTAGATAACTCTCAAAAGCAGGTGTGTATACAGAGATATTTGGAGTAAAACATGAAAAATGCAGGGCAAAGGTTTTTCCTTGGCCTCTAGAGAGTGTGCATACAAAGATTTACACTGATCGGTGCAGTTATAGGTAAAAACACAAATCGGCCTGTTACAGCGCCACCATGAGGCTGATTTGAACATTTTCAAATGGCATTTCTTCCTCGGCCTAATGGGAATGTGTTTGCAAAATTTCACGGAAATTGCATGATGTGTTCATGATTTGAGGCATTTTGTTCAAAACGGAGTACTCCTGCAAACTTTGAAAGTCAATGTTTGCCAATCAGGATGGAATATGAAAAATCTGAAATGAGCCGTTTCTTTTAATGACTATAGAGATACTATCTAGCGATTTGCTGGATTTTTGGCCAAAATCTGTAGGAGTACTGTCCAAAAATGTGTTTTGCACAAATCGGCCTCCTGGTGGCGCTATAAAAGGCCCATGTGAAAAATTTGGATCATCCAGGGAGTGTGTGTGCACAGTTTCGCTGCGATCAAGCCAACGGTGCCAGAGATTAGCTGTACACAAACTGACAAAATGACACACGGACACACACACACGGACGGACGGACAGACAGGGAGTAAAACATACTCTCTCGCCATGCCTTTTGGCCTGGCGGAGACAACAATTGACTCCAGACCAAAAATGCTGAAGCCATGGTTGATGCCATCTTTGTATTGAAAGTCTTTTTGCTATATTTTTGCATGCAATTGCTTATAACCATGTCATCTAAATGCCAATTCATTATAAACCCTGAATAATTTCAAATAAAGTATATATAAAACGTAGATGAGGTGTCGAAATGATATTAAGTAGTAAAGGTCTGCTCCTTTTTTAGCTCGGCACCAAATCTCTTTAATGAAAATAGCCCATCTACAAGTCGCAATGTGACGCATTGTGAGCATTGTAGATCGGCTATTTTCGTCACGTTTGTCTCAAGGCCAGTCCACACCAATGTTACTCCTTGCAACTCCTTGCAACCGTTATCCCCAATGGCAGTTGCAAAGAGTTGCATTGGTGTGGACTGGCCTTAAAACTGTCTTGTTGCAAGGAGTTGCGACTAGCTGCATTGGTGCGGTCTGGTCTTTAGAATGGGGCAGTTGCTATAGAGTTTTTGTTCAGTAACAGTGGTCTCCCTGTCTCTCCAGGTCTTTAATAAACTGTACATTTTCAGGTTGGTTACAAATTAAGCCCCATCAGCAGAGGGAACCCCACAAATATAATTCCTCAGCTTGTGTCATACTTTTGTCAAATTATTTTCACCAAATACACTTGTTTATTCACAGAGCTGGAGAGACCCCAGTCGTCTATAGCAGTGGTTCTGAACCTTGTGTTATAATTAATACATATTGTGAAAACAGCAGATCTACATGCTCACAACGCCTCACATTGCAAGGTCTTAATAGTCCTTAAATTGTGACTTCATCCCAAAAATTAGACCCACGGGTTGAGAACCACTGGCCTATAGCAACGATTATACAGGAATATAGAGTGGGCAGAGGATGGGCCGTGGGTAGCGTGGGAACCAACGCCCATCCTGCCACATTAACAACACAGATCATCACTTTATTTTATTCACATACCAGTAGACTAACCTTTTTCATCATCTAAACTGACCATTTTATTGACCAAAATAATTTGATGACTTTGGAAATAAACTGTTAACATCTTGAGGTTTGCTTTCTTTGGCGAAGAACAGTCAGCATGTTGATGAAGACATTGTCAACTTGTCTCTATGTAAATATCTCTGATGATGGCCCATCATCATCTAGGTGTCTTTTGTTATGAGCCTTTTACATTGAAATGGTCCCTGACTGCAGTTAATTGGAGGAGGTGGGAGGAGGTTTTTCTTCACTCCAAGACAAAAGACACACACACACACACACACACACACACACACACACACACACACACACACACACACACACACACACACACACACACACACACACACACACACACACACCTTATTGTTGTCTTATTTGCATTTCAAATGTGCCGGCCGGCCCACTTGGCACAGCACGGATAATCTACACACACTTTAGGTGTGTCATTGTCTCCAAGTATCCCCCAATCTAGACTTGGTTGTCGTTGATCTACATGTGATTCTCAAACTCTCTAATTTCAAGGACCCCCACATTAGATTTGCATTAGACCACAAACCTACATTTGACAAGATGTTTATCTCTGGAACCCAAATCTAAGATATTTATGTTATTAGGAATGATTCAGTCAAATTGTCGGTCCATAATACATTTACTGAAGGTATGGAGATCACAGTGAAATTGTGATCAAATTCAATGACCTCTGGAGGTCCCCAAACCCTACATTGAGATCCACTGATCTACAATGTGGCAAATTAAGAACTAACTAGAGACACCATGATTGATATACTGATATCTGTTTGGTGCATCTCATGTGTTTGGTAGTTGAGGAAACTCAGCATTTATGAATGAAACAATGTCATTCATTAGTAAACACTCCCCCACTCTGTGTGCAGTGCAAAGGGCCTTGATCAGCCACATCCTGAAAAGACAGGAGAGGATATGTAAAATGTTATTATATTAGGCAGTATCGTCTCAACAACCTAAGAGTCTCCAGATAAATATAAATCCCTGTCTGCAGATTTGACTCTAATTTAAAAACAATAAAAGACTAGGGGTCCTTTACTTTAGGGAGTTTCAGGGGGATCCCAGCTAATTTGGTGAAAGATTTGGTGTAGAGGAAAACAGGGAGGGGGGGGGGGGGGCAGTCAACATAGTGGTTCATATAGCATAAAAATGATGACTATTTTAACCTGTTTTATACTATACTTCTGGGTCACTGTTCAAGATTATCATTTTATAATGACAACACAAAAACAACTAATAACTAGACGCGTCGCAATTCTGGGAAATTGCAAAGTTTGGTTGCGCCGACGCCGGTCGCTGGTGCCGGCCGCCGGGACTCGAGGAATACGCCTTGAGGAATAGCGTCGGAGGCTGCACGACGTGCGATTCGAATACGGGAATTCGTGACACGTGACGTTTTGATTTGAGGAAATAGTCCCCTCCCACTAAAGAAACAGGCCCCTCCCATAAATGTAGCAGGCCAATGACATCATCATGTCACTCCTGAGATCACTTGCTTTTCTTTTTGAGAGAACTGATCCCTCCAAAAATCATGTTTTTGTGTCAAACAGTTACATTTTGCGCATTTGTGGCGCACCCTGTGGGTCAAAGTGGAAATGCTTTTGGGGATTTGTTGAGTAAACCATCTTCGACATGAGATTCAAATTTGGGATTGACTGGACGTTTCGTTCGAGTTTTTTGGCATTTTTTGTAAAACAGGCTCCTCCCGCTAACTTTGAAATCCAATTACGAACGGTATGGACTATCAAAATTCCGCTTGGATGTGTTTATCGCATGGCTCCATAGATCATGTGTACCGATTTTTGTGAGATTTGGAAAAAATCTGTAGGAGGAGGAGCTAAAAGTGTGTTTTGAAGAAAATTCAAAATGGCGGAAAATCTATCCAGACGGAAATGGGCGTGGCCTATATGGGGAGTTGCGTCGTGACCCATGGAATCCAGGGGAAAATATGTTTTTATTTTACGACATACGGTTCAAGAGTTATAGGCCAAAACGTGAAGGGAGCTGTTATAGCGCCACCATGTAGCCACATAGTGGCGCTATAACAGCTCCCTTCCTTTATAATAAAATGCATTATTATTATTATTATTAGTGTGGTTGACTGGTGTAATCTTTTTATTAATAATTTAGCAATAAACTATGAACCTCCCCTCAATTTGGGATTGACTGGACGTTTCGTTCGCGTTTTTGTAAAACTTTGAAATCCAATTACTGTCAAATGGCCGATCTACAAGTAGATTTGTAGATCTGCTATTTTCGTCTATTTCCCCTCAGAATAGGGATTCTAAGGTTGAAGGTGTTAATGTAAAAAATAAATCCTATCACTCAAAGATTTGGTGGCCCCCCTTTAGTAACTCTGAGGACCCCCTAGGGGTCCCGGACCCCCTGTTGAAGACCCCTGCTCTATATGAACAAACTTGTTATATCAACAAAACGCATCGCATTCTGTTTGTGTGACATGCATGATGCAAAGGTTTTGAAAGAGAAACTGGTCAAAGTCACTGGCCACCTACTGTAAGACATTAAAGGAGGAGTTCACCCAAAAAAAATACTTATTTTCTATCAATTACACACCCCATGAAGCCTTGATTTCATGGATTTATTTTATTTTTTGTGGCATTCCTAAGACATAATCAAATTATTAGCTTAGAAATGCGACAAAAACAAAAAAATATCTAATTGATAAAAAAATAAATCATTTTTTGGGTGAACTCCTCCTTTAAGGCTAAAAGCATAACACAAAAAAGTCCTGGGGTCTTGTTTCCACATAGCATAAAATAATAATAATAATAATACAATGTATGCAGACTGTAAAATGAATACTTACTCATGTACCCTGTAGTAATACAAGTATACATGGTATAAAGGCTAACATTGCTGTAATGATAAAGCACACATAGAGGACATACAGTGGTGAAACCTTTATTAAATCAAACAACCAAAAACATTATCAACATGTATTTCCCCCGGTATTAAAGTGTTTATTTGAGTAAAAAAAAACGGAGTTAATGTAAATAAGTAATCTGTAAAAACAATTCCGTAAAAGTAAACAAAGTCAACTGTCAGCTGTCTCAGACATCTACCAAATATGTACTATGATAATTTAACAATACAAACAACACACGTGTCAACACACAGTGAACAGCTACACAAAACCAGCAGCTTGTCAGCACTTTACTGCACCATTATGCATGCATATCAATGATAATAATAATGAACAAGACTCGTTTTAATCCCGACAAATGTGGACAGACAGTGGTGCTCATGTTGTTCTACCAATAACCTATAGGCTGGAGGGAATAATACAAGATTATAAAAAAACAAGCAATTGAAATTACATCATGTTAAATGGAAAATAATATCCATACACAAGATAAATCAAACATCTATATACACAAACAAATAATGTTTATTCAGTCGTGTTGATATTGTCAGATTATGAGATTCCTCTGTTTAGTATCCTTGTCATTGACATCCTGGATTAGACTGAATGATCATATGTGTGTCTGTGTGTGACTAACTTCAACTAGAGGCTTTTCACCTGTATGAGTCATCATGTGTTTTTTAAGATGACTTGTGCTAACACAGCCTTTACCACAAACTGTACAGGTATAGGGCTTTTCACCTGTATGAGTCATCATGTGTGTTTTTAGATTACACTGTTGACTAAAGCCTTTACCACAAACTGTACAAGAAAAGGGCTTTTCACCTGTATGAGTCCTCATGTGTGTTTTTAGATGACCCTGTTGATTAAAGCCTTTACCACAAACTGTACAAGAAAAGGGCTTTTCACCTGTATGAGTCCTCATGTGTGTTTTTAGATTACATTGTTGATTATGGCCTTTACCACAAACTGTACAAGAAAAGGGCTTTTCACCTTTATGAGTCCTCATGTGTGTGTTTTTAGATGACCCTGTTGATTACAGCCTTTACCACAAACTGTACAAGAAAAGGGCTTTTTGCCTGTATGAGTTTGTTTCTGTGATTTCAGGTCTTGGGACAGCTTTCGCTGTCCTCCCACATGTTGTGTCTTTTGTGATTTCAGTGAGTTTAAAGCTGACTGATCTGCCCTAGTCTCCTCCCAGTCATCACTGTCTTCAGTGTCTGATTCAGAACAGTGTGAAGAGAGGAGCTGGTCATCACTAGTTGGTTGTGATGTTCCACAGTCCTCTACATCAGCTTGTGTTTTCATGTGTTCAGTTGAGGTGCTGGCTACAGGCTCTGTCTGTCTGTTTTCATCATCATCTTCACTTTTCACAGCTAGTAATGTCAACGTTGACCCACCAGCCTCTTCTGGTCTTTGAAGTAGCTCCTCTTGTTCCTCTTTAATCTGTGGAGGTTGTGGTTCCTCCTGGAGCAGACTGGGGCTCCTCTCCTCTTCAGGGCAAACCTCCTCTTTACACACAGGGACATGCAGGAAGTCTACGAAAAAGATACAATGAGACTCTATAAAATGTTTGAATCTTGTACATCCACTGCAGTACCTCAGTGCAGAGTTGTGGCTGGAATAAGTATCAACAGATTACTCTTTGCCCACAACTGAACCATCGTCTGATTCATGGTACATTTAGATTGATGCAGCGGTCCGTGCATCAATGTAGTCACATTGTTAATGCTAAAATCGACAACCAATTCATATCGGTTCAACTTTACACCCTCAGTACCGGCCTACTTTCACCAATAAAATAAATAAAGAGAGTGTGCTTGAAACTTACTGAGATCCAGGTGGTCTTCAGGTTCCTGTTTAATAGAAACAGTCCTGGCTGGAGAACTGATCTTCACCTGCAGACTGGACTCCACACACTGATCTGGAATGAAGGAATACAGCACACACTTTAATAATATGGACTTTGGTAAGACACAAATACAAACTTTAATAATAAGGACTTTGATGTGATGTGAATAAGGACTGTAATAATAAGGACTTTGTGACATAAATAAGGACTTCAATAATAAGGACTTTGTGACATAAATCAGGATTTTTTAAAAACAATAATGAATCTAATCTCAAAATGAAAGAACCTCAGCAAGCAGTATTGTTATTGCATATTAGAAACAGCCAATCAGTTTGATAACAGATGTATGATCCTAAAATAGATGACACAAGTAGGTATAATATTGTTGCTGTCAGGTGGAAACCAGGTGGACAATAATTTACGAGAAAAAAATCACTTCAAAGGTTAACATATGGAGATACAAGGTTTCTGCCCGACAGCAACGATATGTTAACAAAATGAACAGCTGCTATAATAGAACAGTGAGAATCAGGATGTGAATCTCAGGATTCACATGGGAACGGTGCGGCTCCATCTAGAGTTACCAAATGGAAATCACGTACTGAATTTATTGACATTGTGTGTGTGTGTGTGTGTGTGTGTGTGTGTGTGTGTGTGTGTGTGTGTGTGTGTGTGTGTGTGTGTGTGTGTGTGTGACAGACATACTTGCAGTGTGTAGTTTGATGTTATGTGTGCAAGAGACATACCTGCAGTGTGTAGTTTAATGGTGTGTGTGTGTAACAGACAACCTGCAGTGTGTAGTTTGATGTTGTGTGTGTGTGTGTGTGTGTGTGTGTGTGTGTGTGTGTGTGTGAGTGAGTGTGTGTGTGTGTGTGTGTGTGACAGACATACTTGCAGTGTGTAGTTTGATGTTGTGTGCAAGAGACATACCTGCAGTGTGTAGTTTAATGGTGTGTGTGTGTGTAACAGACAACCTGCAGTGTGTAGTTTGATATTGTGTGTGCAACAGACATACCTGCAATGTGTAGTTTAATGTTGTGCGTGTGTAACAGACTACCTGCAGTGTGTAGTTTGATGTTGTGTGTGCAACAGACATACCTGCAGTGTGTAGATCGATGTCCATATCAAAATCAATGTCCAGCAGTTTGTTTTGTTTCTCCAGCAGAGTTTCTAGTGTCTCTATCTCTCTCTGGAAGAGGTTGCACATGAACTCTGCAGCCGCACTGAGGCGCTCCAACACAAACACTCTGACAAGCTTCACACAACAAACATCAGCACCACGCTGCTGTTTGTCCAAAACACACAATATCTCCTCTCCCACCGACGTCATGTGTTCATTTATCTTCAGCCATACAGACTCCATTTGACACGTTTTTACCTCCTTTATGGCCTTTAGCCCCCTGGTGGAAGAGGTGTGTAAGTGAAGATAGAGCTGTGGAAAGACAGTCTGTCCTCCCTCACTGTGAGTCCTGAGAGTTTAACTGTGGTGTGTCCTGGAGTCTGAGCAGGAGGACAGAGTGGAGATTTGGAGTGAAAACACCACCATTTATCTTGAAGAGGAGAAACACCTCCCACCTCCTCACATTCTTCCAGTTCACTGCAGTCAGGGTCCATTTAAATGTGAAAGGCTCATAACAAAAGACAGTGTAATGATGGGTCATCGTCAGAGAAACATTTACATAGATGCAAGTTCCAATGTCTTTTGTTACATCAACATGTTGACTGTTTTTCTTTCACCGAAGAAAGCAAACCCATGATGACAGATTTCACTCACTTCTTTGTGATGAGGCAAAAGTGAACTTTGAGTTTTAGCTATTGATCAAGTTCTTCTGTGGAATTGTCAGTTTAGATAACAAAATGTTACTTTGCTGTGAAAACAAGTGTGTTTGGTGGACATACGCTGTCATGCCACCCTTTTTTGTTTTAGAAAATGTGCTGAATTCTGGGTTTTGTCAGCACTGCACACAGAGTGGGAGTGTTTACTAATGAATAACATTATTCCAGTTATTTTGTTCTTCTTTTACATAGCATGTGAATGAATTCTTGAACTACCAACAATGTCTTTACTTTCATTTCAATACCCAGAGCAACATGTTGCGCAGATGTTAAAAATCTGCATACTGATTGACATACAGATAGACAGATACAGAACTAAAATATTAGTTAACTTCATATGGGGAACTATTACTAGGGAGGTTACAAATGTATAAAAAAATAAAGGATGGAGGGCTTGGTAAAAATGTAGCATCCGGTTTATAAAGAAGAGCTTTGTTGATAGTTGAGGCCTTGAGTTGGAACAAACAGAAGGGTTGTGCAAGGAGCTCTGTGCCTTATTTTAATATTACGTATGGTGAGTTAGTAAGCACATCTGCTTTTTGAAAACTGTTAAAAGACCTATTGAGAACTGTAATGAGGACGAATCTATTGAACAATGTATGGGTTTTTTGCCATGGATCAGGAGTTCCATTGGCCTGTTGTGTGCACTGTGGTCAGCCAACTATGGACCACTCCATGTGCCATGGTCATACATCAGGAGTCAATCTCTGGAGAGGTGGTCTTTAAACAAATATAAAACTGAACTAAAAAGACAAAAAAACAATTGACTCCAGACCAAAAATGCTGAAGCCATGGTTGATGCCATCTTTGTATTGAACGTCTTTTTGCTATATTTTTGTATGCAATTGCTTATAACCATGTCATCTAAATGCCAATTCATTATAAACCCTGAATAATTTCAAATAAAGTATATATAAAACGTAGATGAGGTGTTGAAATTATATTAAGCAGTAGAGGTCTGCTCCTTTTTGAGCTCAGCACCAAATCTCTTTACTGAAAATAGCCCATCTACAAGTCGCAATGTGACGCATTGTGAGCATTGTAGATCGGCTATTTTCGTCACGTTTGTCTCAAGGCCAGTCCACACCAATGTTACCCCTTGCAACCATTATCCCCAGTTGCAAAGAGTTAAATTGGTGTGGACTGTTCTTAAAACTGTCTTGTTGCAAGGAGTTGCGACTAGTTCCTCTTTGCCTCTTTGCCTGGCCTACTTGTTGTTAACTAGTTGTACGAACGCTTGTTTTATTGTTTTATTGGATCTTGTTTAGTCGATACAATTATTTGTTTTAGCTCCTGCTCATTTGATTTTGCTATTTTCTCTCATCTGTTTAAGGAAATAGGTAGCTGATATATTGCACTTTTACCTTAGCGCTAGGTATACTCTTGGTTGCTTGTTTTTGCAGAAAATGCACTTAAGACTTCTGGTGATTAGTAGTTTTTGTTCCCTACCTATGTTGAATGCACTTATTGTAAGTCGCTTTGGATAAAAGCGTCTGCTAAATGACTGCAATGTAGTTGCATTAGTGCGGTCTGGTCTTTAGAATGTTGCTTTAGAGTTTTTGTTCAGTAACAGTGGTCTCTCCAGGTCTTTAATAAACTGTTCATTTTCAGGTTGGTTACAAATTAAGTCAAATGTGTCAAATTAAGTTTTGTCAAATTATTTTCACCAAATACACTTGTTTATTAACTTTTTACTGAAGAGCTGGAGAGACCCCTGTCGTCTATAGCAGTGGTTCTGAACCTTGTGTTATAATTAATACATATTGTGAAAACAGCAGATCTACATGCTCACAACGCCTCACATTGCGAGGTCTTAATAGTCCTTAAATTGTGACTTCATCCCAAAAATTAGACCCACAAGTTGAGAACCACTGGCCTATAGCAATGATTATACAGAAATATAGAGTGGGCAGAGGATGGGCCGTGGGTAGCGTGGGAACCAACGCCCATCCTGCCAAATTAACAACACAGATCATCACTATATTTTATTCACATACCAGTAGACTAACCTTTTTCATCATCTAAACTGACCGTTTTATTGACCAAAATAATTTGATGACTTAAACTAAATAATAAATAAACTGTTAACATCTTGAGGTTTGCTTTCTTTGGCGAAGAACAGTCAGCATGTTGATGAAGACATTGTCAACTTGTCTCTATGTAAATATCTCTGATGATGGCCCATCATCATCTAGGTGTCTTTTGTTATGAGCCTTTTACATTGAAATAGTCCCTGACTGCAGTTAACTGGAGGAGGTGGGAGGAGGTTTTTCTCCACTCCAAGACAAAAGACACACACACACACACACACACACACACACACATACACCTTATTGTTGTCTTATTTGCATTTCAAATGTGCCGGCCGGCACAGCACAGATAATCTACACACACTTTAGGTGTGTCATTAGATCCAAGTATCCCCCAATCTAGACTTGGTTGTCGTTGATCTACATGTGATTCTCAAACGCTCTAATTTCAAGGACCCCACATTTCAGTTCAGTTCAGTTCAGTTCAGTTCAGTTCAGTTCAGTTCAGTTCAGTTCAGTTCAGTTCAGTTCAGTTCAGTTCAGTTCAGTTTTTTTTTATTTTCGGATAATGGGCACAAACATGATAACAAATAACATTTCATTATTATTATTATTATTTTCTCAGTAGTGTCCAAGAGTCTGAAAAGGGGCTAGGGAGAAGCACTAGGCTTGTCGGGCCCTGCCCTGTAGTCTTCATTATTGTTTTAATCACAAAGCACGCCCCATGGCGTACTTCCCAGTGAGCCATAGTCGTTTTTTAGACGTTCGTTTTTTTTGTAGACCTAAATTAGATGGTCTAGATTCGGTCTATATCTAGACCAAATCTAGCCGATTGAATTTAAACAATTATTCCATAAATATTGATTAAAAAAAACAACTGTAAGTTGCATAACTGATCTCCAAATATTGGACAAAAATAAATTGAATAGCCATTGATCAATATACAGTATAGTTTAGATTTAGCCTTGATCTAGACGTTTATATCAAAACTATATATCAACGTTCAAATGTAGACCATTTCTAAACTTTTATTTTTTATTCATGTTGTTTGAAAATCTTTATTTTAGGGTTTATTTTTTACCTAACATTAGGTTCAGAAATTATTATATCTCACTATTGTCACTATTGATCAATGTACAGTATAGTTTAGATTTAGCCTTGATCTAGACGTTTAAATCAAAACTATATATCAACGTTTAGATTTAGACCATATTTAAATCATTAAATACATTTTATGTTTTAGTCATGTTTTTTGAAAACGTACATATTAGGATGCTAATATGTTTAGAAATACTATTACAGCGAAATAATGCAGTTTGCATAATGGTGATAATATGCAAATATATTTTTTTAATATGTATAAATATAACAAATAAAGGCAGTTTGCACTAATGGTGATAGGCTAATATAAAATACAGAAGAACGAGTGAAAGCCAAGCAGTAAACTGCTAACCTCGCATCACTAGACTTTCTACAGTAAACCGCAGATTGGGTTTGGAGGTCGTTTTGCTTGTTTCTTTCACGAGACTTGGCAACATTGGTTTTGCTTAGCGGTCTCACAAGACGTGGCAACCCCTGGAGAGGTTTTGTAACAACACGGAAGTCAGCAACGCGTTCTAAGGCAAGCGGAAAACTGAACAGAAGAGACTATAAAGAACAGAATTGCAAAAAACATTAATTCTGAACTCAGTACACTGCATAGGTGAGTGCTAAAGGATACATTATTTGAAGGAGATGTTTATTTGTGTTGACATAGTTAGTTGGTCATGTACTAGTTAGCATTAGCCAACTAGCTGCCAGCTAGCTTCTGCCCAAACACAATTCAATGTTTTTTACTGGTGGACCGTAACGAAGTACAATCACTTGAGTTTAAATACAAATTTTAATACTTTAACAATAAAATAATCGTTTATATGTGTAAGGTTTAATCTGGAGTTAAGACTTTACAGAACCTTGTGGAATGTTTGATTAATGTATTATTTTTTCTTTATTTTTTTTGAACGACCTGTACCAGTAAAACCGACAAAGAACAACAATAATAATGGTGCTATCAGATGAAACACCACAGGTAAAAAAACATTTCGTGAGTTTTACATGTAACTGGCCTTAAAAACAATGTATCTAGCTATTTCTCACCACTAGTAAGACAACATTATTAACCTTTCCTTGAGTTGGGCCATGTGTTGAATATATTGTTTAAATCAATCAGTAGCCTATTTACATTTATTTACAGCTCTCAATCTAGGTGATGTCTAAAAGTGGCAAACTGGTGACTTTTGTCACATTTTATCTATCTATCTATCTATCTGGCTATTCCACGACAATGACTGCAACTCCTTGCAACTATTTGTGGAGCAGTTACTCTGCTCTTTTCCTTATGATAGTAAGGTCTAGATAATATGGGTGTTAAAGTGCTGAGAATATAGCATCTCCTATCTGTCATATTACTATGTCCAAAGATGTGGAAGGAGGCTAAGGTTATTCCTATAGATCTAGGTTATACCTAGAACTATAAGTATTTTACCTGTTTTGAGCAAAATCATGGACAAGTTTGTGCATTCACAAATTCAAGCTTGTTTTGTTTCAAACAAGCTTGCAACATATTCTCAACATGCCTATAGAGCTGGTCACTCTACTTATACTGCTTTGATACAGGTGACTGATGACTGGCTTAAAGCTATAGATAACTCTATGCTGGTGGGAGCTGTGCTGTTAGATTTGTTTGTTATTTTGTCCTTTTTATGTTGGGAGTATTGTCATATTCGTTCATTACAATAATATACATCTGGCCTAATTATCCTCCCCAGGTGAATCACTGCCCAGTGCCCATAGCTAAGACAGTTTTGACAGCCCCTCTACACACCTCAACACCAGGTAAATTTAAATGCTATGTTAATTGATTTAAGCCCAATGTTAAATATATATATATTGTAGATGGAAATTACAGCCTGTATCAGTATTAATGTCAAAACAAAACCTTAAGAGTTTTCTAATTCCTTCATTTCGTTTTCTGCTGTAGATCTTGACAAAACTCCGGTCAGCCGTAAAAGAGGAAGAACTGCACAAGGTGACTGCACATGAATGATTAACATTTTAAATACATTTTGACAGTTTTTGTTTGTTTGTTTACCCGCCTGTATTATCGTTGGGACTACTACTACTATGCTTTAGGTCCTCTAGAAAAAATGAGTGTAACAGAACGTTTAGCCGGAAGATTAAAATAAAAATGTATTAAAATATATTATGTATTTCAACAACAGTACATCTACTGTGGGGGCCTTACTCCTGAACAGAACAAACTAGGACTCCACAATGAAAATGTGGATAAAGCACAGCATATATCATACATGACTTGATGGTGTAAGAAGGTGTAATTTCAATGTGTTTTCACACCCAGCAGAACATTGAAGCTACACACCGGTCCAAATCAGATCCAGAAATACACAAGGTAACTTTCAATTGACTGTAGCAGTGAGCAAAATGGGTTTCAATGGGGGTTTTCTCTCCCCCAACAGTGAAGCCATAATCTGGGCCAAGAAAATGTCTGGACTCTACTCCACCTTTCAATTGACTATAACAGTAATCCTCAATGGTGATGTTGCAAGTATGACATGTAGCCTAATTACCTTGTCTTTCACCAACAGGAAATCTTATCAGAACTCCCAGGAGAAAGTCACAGGATTCCAAAAGGTACATTTTGATAAAGTTTGGAAGTCATCTTACTCTGTCAAAAGTTTAATTGGGGAGAGATAATGATGTTGAACTTGAAAACAAGTAATGTTGTTTATTAAGATCTGCACCAGCCAAAGTATAGCCTCACATTCTAAATCACAGGCAGACTGTCACATGGTTTGTTTATTTCAGTTTCCCATGTCGGAGAAAAGTAAGAATGGAATTATTTATCACATTCCACTGTGTTAGTGTATTATTTCTGTTTCATATCAACATAATTGTCTTCATTGCAGGTTGGCAGAGTGTGCCGTTTTTCTTTTTGCAATTTAGCTTCACGTTTTCTTTTTGTTTCAGACTTTTCACCAATGGCCTGATGAGTCCTTTCTACTTGCATGGACAGCAGGAGAGAGCTTTCAAAAGCACTGCCTTCTATCTGTCATCAATGGTAAAAATAACTTTGTCAGTGCTAGTTATTTGTTGATTGCTTATTCACGTTGTACACGTGTGACTGACATATACTAGATAACCTCTGTAATGTCTACTGTCAGTCTGAGAGTTATTTGTCATTGTTTTGACTGCAGAAGACATTCAGAGAGACAATGGAGAACCTCGTCAGCGCTGCCATCTCTGACCACTTCAAGCAGGCGCCTGGTAGAAGTGGTGGAGAGGGATACAAGAAGAAGAAGAAGCAAATCCAATGTTATTATTTGGTCAAAACATTTTGTTAAAACTTGTCTTTTCTTGTTGTTTAACGCATTAAGACAGGGAACGCATTTCTTTGGCTATTCAAAAAATAGCAGATATACAAGCTCATAGTGCGGAACTCTGTGCCGCGCTAAGAGCTTGTAGATCTTCTATTTTTTGAAGATTAAAAAAAAAAGTGTAAATCTTTGAATAAATATATATATGCATTTAAACTCAAGTCTAGGCAAAGCAAAGATTTGACGTAAAAACATACATTCAAAGATTTGCAAAAATGTTCAAGATTGTTAAAACAAAAATATAGCAGATCGACTAGCGCTGAGTGCCGTGCTATGAGCTTGTAGATCTGCTATTTTTGAATAGCTCAAGTATAAGATGTGTTAAAGCAGAGGTCTTCAACAGAGGGTCCGGGACCCCTAAGGGGTCCTCAGAGTTACTACAGGGGGTCCGCCAGATCTTTGTGTGATATGATATTTTTTACATTAACCACTTGAACCCTAGCATTCTTTTTCTGAGGAGAGCTTTAGCCAAAAATAGCAGATCTACAAGCTCACAACGCCTTGCGCTGCGAGGCGTTGTGAGCTTGTAGATCTGCTATTTTTGGCAAAGAGGTTTGGTGTAGAGGGGGAAAAAAAGATGAATATACAACACAATGTTATAGATATGGGGGTCCCTGCTTCATCTCTCTCTCAGCTAGGGGGTCCTTGGCCTGAAAACGTTCAAGACCCCTGTGTTAAAAATCTAACATGACAGGTCTTAATGGCTTAAAGCATTAAGAGGCGCAGAAATTAAAGAACGATTGTACAAGCTTTGGTATGTTTTTTTGTTGAAATATGTATTGTGATTACAGTTGAAGGATAGTTATGTTCAGAGTAGATCAACGTTAACATTAAGAAACATGATTTTATCCAGTGGTACAATAAAGAGTAGCATGACATTAGTGTCACACTGCAACCTATTTAAAAGATCCAGAAAGATAACAACATAATGTTAACAAATTATCAGAACATCATGGGACTACACCACTACCAAGGTAAGCAAAACAGGTAAAATTTGGTCCATCAGGTAGTTTTTGTAGAGAACCTGGATCTGCATTAAAATTGAGGCATTTAAATGCATTAATATAGGTTTCGTGTGAATAATTTGATAGATCTTAAAGGTGTATATTGCCTACAAGTTGTTTAGATGTTATTTAAACATATGATTTAATTATAAGTATATTAATATCCTTATTAAATAGACGTTTACATGACGTCTAAACAACGTTCATAGTCTATAATAGGGTTTAACCCACTGAGCGTCTATTAGACGTCTAAATAACGTCTAGGCCAAATCCGGTTTATGAGTGGTCTAAAAATGAAAGTTTTTTCGACGTCTAGGCTAAGCCTAGACGTTCTTTCAACGTCATTTGAACGGTTATATATTTATATCTAGCCGTCCAAACGACGTTGAAATAACGTCTAGGCTAGGTTTAGACGTTGAAAAAACTTTCAATTCTAGACCACTCATAAACCGGATTTAGCCTAGACGGCTAGGTGACGTTTAGACGTCATTTAAACGTCTAATAGCCCGAAAAATGCTCAGTGGGTTACTTACGTATAAATTATTTATATATACATATATATATGTACATATATACATGGTATGTGGTATATACATCCCAATATAATACAATAGTATGTTGTATATTATAATATAATTCAATATTACAATAGCAATAGTATAGTAACAATATAATAGTATATAGTATAATTGCAAATATATAACACAACATATCCCAACACATCATTTAATATAATATGTTATGATATAATATGATATAACAATACAGCAATTACAATATTATAACCATTTCTACTGTCTAATATAATTATACAATGTAATTATATAACACTACATCATACTTTCAATCAAGCTCTTCTTCCCTTCTGTACCTATCGAAAATAGATCTCTTTAGTCTAACTTTGAATTTATGTATGTTTTCACAATATTTTAATTCATCCTCTAACCCATTCCATAGGGTGGCTCCATAAGAAGAGATACACATTATTTTAAGATCTGTTTTCATCACATGTTTCTTGAAGTTCAGTGGTCCTCTGAGGTTATATCCCCCCTCTTTATCCAAAAATTTGCTTCGTACATTTCCCGGTAATTGATTATATCTTGCTTTATACATGACCTGTAGTGTTTTAAAGATGACCATATCCTTGAACTTCAAAAGATGTGATTGAAGAAACAATATATGTGTATGGTCCCGATATCCTGCATTATTTATTACTCTTATTGCTCTTTTTTGAATTATGATTAATGAATTTATGGTTGATTTGTATGTGTCACCCCATACCTCTGAGCAGTAATATAAATAGGGTAATATCATTGCACAGTACAGGGTATGTAATGAGCTGGGATTAAGTTTGTATCTTGCCTTACTTATGATTGCTATGCTCTTTGCCATTTTTTTCCTCACATGTTCTATATGGGGTTTCCAGCAGAGTTTATGGTCTAGGATCACTCCCAAGAATTTATTTTCATATACTCTTTCTATTATATTATTATCTATTATCAACTGGATATCTATTTTTATCTGGCGGTTTCCAAAGACCATACATTTTGTTTTATTTAGGTTTAGAGATAATTTATTTCTGTCAAACCAGAGTTTGTATTTGCTCATTTCTATTGTTAAGACCTTCATAAGCTGCTGGATGTCCTCCCCAGTACAGAACATGTTAGTATCATCAGCAAATAGTACACACTTCAATACACTTGACACTGAGCACAAATCATTGATGTATAAGTTAAACAGTTTGGGACACAAAACTGACCCTTGGGGGACTCCACACATAATGTTCAGGCTTCTGGATTTGCATTCTCCAAGTTGTACAATTTGTTCTCTGTTTTGTATGTAGCTTTCAAGCCAATTTGACACCACCCCTCTGAAACCATATTTTACCATTTTCCTTATAAGGATAGTGTGGTCTGTTGTGTCAAAGGATTTTTTTAAGTCTACAAAGACTCCAACCGTGTACATCTTTGAATCTATGTTTTTTATTATTTCTTCTGTTAGTTCAATCAATGCCATTGCGGGAGATCTGTTGGCTCTAAAACCGTATTGGCTCTCTGTTAGTAAGTAATTTTTTTCTACAAAGTGATCTAACCTGTCCACAAATAATTTCTCCAATACCTTTGAGAACTGTGAGAGCAAGGAAATTGGTCTGTAGTTGGTGAAATGCTGTTTATTGCCTGCTTTGTAAACTGGGATAACTTTTGCCTTTTTCATTTTATTTGGGAATATGCCATTTCTGAAAGATGAGTTGCATATGAAGGTAAATGGTTTTACTACGGTGTCCATAATTTTTTTGACAAGTGACATGCTTAGGTCATTACAGTCAGTGGAAGTCTTATTTTTGCAGTTTCCAACAATTTCCATAACTTCCTGTTCCTCCACAGCTCTCAAAAACATAGAGTTAGGGTTGCAGAAACCCCATTCATCGGCAGGCACATTTTCCTCTGGTCTTGCGGTTTTTATTTCATTTGCAAGTGTGGGTCCTATATTAACAAAGAAGTGATTGAAGCCATTTGCTATTTCGTTTAGATTGGTTATTGTTTTACCATTGTCAATGAAGGTTTGCGGATAGTTTGTGGACAGTGATCCTTTTTTTATGATTCTGTTCAGAATACTCCATAATCCCTTTATATTATTTTTATGGTTTTCTAATAAGTTATTATAATAATCTTTTTTACTTGCTTTTATAAAATGAGTTAATTTATTTTTATATCTTTTATATTTATTTTCATTATCTACAGTTCTATGTCTTATGTATTCCTTATATAATGTATTCTTTTTGTTACAGGCATTTTTTTATTTATGCGTAATCCACGGTTTCTTTGTCTCTATTTTCTTTTCTTTACATCTCTGAGTAGGGCAGTTTTTGTCAAACAGTTCCCCAAATATACTAATGAATATATTATATGCTATATTAGTATCATCTTCATTATATATGATGTTCCAGTTCTGAGCCAGCAGATCCTGCCTTAGGGCTGCAATGGTCTCTTCTGTTATTAGTCGTTTATATCTAGGTATAGCTGCTATATCTTTATTTTCATATTCACACTTATATATAGCAAATATTGGCAGGTGATCTGTAATGTCTGTCACTAATACCCCCCTCTCTATGTTATTTCCAAATTAATTTATATGTTATCAATTAGTGTTGCTGAGTTTGTAGTTATTCTAGTAGGTCTTGTTATTAATGGATATAGATTAATGCTATACATATTATCAATAAATGTATCTATGTATTTATGCTTTTGTGAATTTAATACATTCAAATTATAGTCACCACAGATAAAAATGACTTTCTGGTGGGATTTGGAAAACACACTTTCCATAGTTTTGTAAATATGTCAATGTCAGTCCCAGGAGCTCTGTAGATGCAGCTGACAATAATATTTTTATGTTTTTCTCTACATATCTCAATAGTATATTACATACATTACAATACATTCTAGCACATTATCAATAACAATAGACATATTTTCTATCACTTCATATTTTAGGTTGATGTCCATATACAGGGCAACTCCACCCCCTATTTTCTTTTCTCTGTTCCTATAATTAAGTTCATACTCTTTAAGAGGAAAGTTGATACCCCTGTCAGGGTCAAACCATGTTTCAGAGACAGCAACAATATTGAAGGGTTTTTTATGTTTATCTAGGTAATCCCTGATGTTTCCATAATTTGTATACATGCTCCTACTATTGAAGTGTATTATTGATATATCTTTTCCAGGTGGTTTTATATTTAGTTGTTCCTCAGTATTGCCGTGCTATGAGCTTGTAGATCTGCTATTTTTTGAATAGCCCAAAGAAATCTTTAAAATGACACAGATGCTTTACCGGTCTAAATGGGTTAATGTGCACATTGTCCCTCGAGGAGCTCCATTCATGGGGTGAATAACACATAATCTCCAGTGTCCATCCTGGTGTATTTAGCTCCATGCCAGGAGGGAGAGAGCAGCTTATTCTCTTGTTTTCACACACAGATGCCTGTATGGACGCTCTGATGTAGTTGCCAAGAAATAGCCTTCATGTGTTTGTGCCTCTTTGTATTTATACCTGCCTTTATCTTCTCTGTCCTGTCTGTCTCTCTCTCAGTTTACCTCTATCCATTCCTCTTTTTTGTCTCCTCTTCCTCTCCCTCTCCGTCTCTCTCTCCGTCTCTCTCTCTCTCTCTCTCTCTCTCTCTCTCTCTCTCTCTCTCTCTCTCTCTCTCTCTCTCTATCTCCTTTCTCTTTGTTGTCTCCGCTAAGCCGGTTTGGCCGAGACTATGACTATGTCTCGGCCAATGTCCGTCTGTGCGTCCTTGTGTGCGTCCTTGTGTGTGCGTGTGTTCGTCCGTCTGTCTGTGAGCAGCTAATCTCCGGCACCGTTGGACCGATCAACTGTGCACGTATGGAGGCCAGAGCAGAACCAGTTTCCATAAGTTTTTCACATCGACTTGTAATAGCGCCACCATTAGGCAGATCTTTTCAATACTTTTTTTTTAATATTACGCATGCAGCGGCCGATTACTGTAAACTTCACATTGGCCGGTTATAGCACCACCAGGAGGCAGATTTTTGCAAAACATTTATTTTTGCTATTAGAGATTTTGTCCAAACATCACGCAAATCAGTACACATTGGCCCTCATTTATCAACACGGAGCAGCCCAAATAATGGGCGTACGGCGCGTTGTGAGCTTGTAGATCTGCTATTTTCAAAATATACAGCGCTTCTGCGAGCGCATTTTCGGGACTCCCGATGATCTTTTCATGGACAGTGAGGTGTACAAACTTACAGTAGCTTGTCCTATGTTATGGAGTTATGTCATAGAGAGTTATGAAGACTACAACCTGGCTGGGTTAAGGATATAAACCCGACGCTCCAATCTCTTATTAACGTGGCGGCACGGAATCACTGCAGCCTGGCTGGCCGAGTCTGACTGCTTTATTTTAGTGTAACTCGAACGCGCACTGCTTGATATGGGGTAAATAAATTAATATGCAAACGTATTCCATTCATGGTGATGTGATTGTTATCATAATATGTAATTCATGTAGGGGGGGGGGGGGAGAGGGAGAGAGAGAGAGAGAGAGAGAGAGAGAGAGAGAGAGAGAGAGAGAGAGAGAGAGAGAGAGAGAGAGAGAGAGAGAGAGAGAGAGAGAGAGAGGCAGGCGTGTGACTTGACAGGCAGCGAGGCGAGTCGGCGAAACTGTCTTTCCTTTAGGTTCTTCATGTCGTAAAATCAGGGTGTTTCCAGAATATTTAAGGGCGTGTTATTTATATGACGCTCGTTTTCAGACGTGAGATTTATCAAGGCAGGGACCAAATGTACGCTCGGATCGGCTGTGTAGGATTCGTTGATAAATGTGACTTCGACGTTGGCGTACGGCCGAATATATGGAAAAATATACGCCGGTTTATACACTGCGTTGATAAATGAGGGTGTGTATCTCTATAGTCATGTGATCAAGATCGACCTGTCCGATTTTTCATGTTTCATCCTGATTGGCTGAGATTGACTACCTGGCCTGGCGGAGACCTGTGCTTCTAGTTTCCCTCCTGTCTCATTCAGCCTGTTATCTGTCCGTCTGTGTGTGAATACATAGTGTTGGCAGGTGGAAGCAGCGAGTGTCCTGACATCCTGCAGGTCATGCACCGAGCGCAGACATCAACACAATTTGAAACACGCTCTTTTTTTCTCCTTCTCTTTTGAGGTTTTTTATCCAGTGGCTTACAATGAACACACCTGTTTCACAACAACACACAGTAAAGCCACATTTCCCAGAAAGTCCCCTCTCTTAAGCCATGGATTTATGTTGCTGTCTTGTCTGCGGTTGACTGACACATCAGTCTCTTTGATCTCATTGACCTCAGTCTGTCAGCGTTATTGATCTATACGGTTGATCAAACATATAGTATGTTTTGATTGATTGAATACTTTATTAGACAGAAATGTAAGCACTTGGTATTAACGTAGAGTAGGTGGCCAGTGACTTTGACCAGTTTCACTTTCAAAACCTTTGCATCATCATCATGTCACACACACAGAATGCGGCACAAACACAACACCAATGGTTTGGATCATGTGGATTGTGGAAGTTAAATGGTGGATTTGTGGATAGGACTCTATATCAGGGGTCTTCAACCTTTTCAGGCCAAGGACCCCCTAGCTGAGAGAGAGATGAAGCAGGGACCCCCTCTACATATTGTATAAAAGTGTGTTGCAGATTAAACCTTTTCATAGATTTCAACAGTGTTGTGTGAACTAATGTTTTTTGTTTATTTCACTTAAACCCTCAAGTCAATACTTCAATCGTTGGCTCTGTACTTGATATGCTCTTTTTTCCTTCTACACCAAACCTCTTTGCCGAAAATAGAAGATCTACAAGCTCACAACGCCGAGCTCGTAGATCTGCTATTTTCGGCTATTTCCCCTCAGAATAGGGATTCTAAGGTTGAAGGTGTTAATGTAAAAAAGAAATCCTATCACTCAAAGATTTGGTGGCCCCCCTTTAGTAACTCTGAAGACCCCCTAGGGGTCCCGGACCCCCTGTTGAAGACCCTGCTCTATATGAACAAACTTGTTATATCAACAAAACGCATCGCATTCTGTTTGTGTGACATGCATGATGCAAAGGTTTTGAAAGAGAAACTGGTCAAAGTCACTGGCCACCTACTGTAAGACATTAAAGGAGGAGTTCACCCAAAAAATGACTTATTTTCTATCAATTACACACCCCATGAAGCCTTGATTTCATGGATTTATTTTTGTTTTTGTGGCATTCCTAAGACAATAATTTGAAGACCGTGTGTATTTACGGTAGGAGACACAAATAATCTACTTTGTGTCTCCTACCGGATACATTAGCCGGTAGGAGACGGGAATCAAATTATTAGCTTAGGAATGTGACAAAAACAAAAAAGAATCCAATTGATAGAAAATAAGTCATTTTGTGGGTGAACTCCTCCTTTAAGGCTAAAAGCATAACACAAAAAAAGTCCTGGGGTCTTGTTTCCACATAGCATAAAATAATAATAGTAATAATAATAATAATAATAATAATAATAATAATAATAATAATAATAATAATAATAATAATACAATGTATGCAGACTGTAAAATGAATACTTCCTCATGTACCCTGTAGTAATACAAGTATACAAGGTATAAAGGCTAACATTGCTGTAATGATAAAGCACACATAGAGGACATACAGTGGTGAAACCTTTATTAAATCAAACAACCAAAAACATTATCAACATTTATTTTCCCAGGTATTAAAGTGTTTCTTTGAGTTAAAAAAAAACGGAGTAAATGTAAATAAGTAATCTGTAAAAACAATTCCGTAAAAGTAAACTAAGTCAACTGTCAGCTGTCTCAGACATCTACCAAATATGTACTATGATAATTTAACAATACAAACAACACACGTGTCAACACACAGTGAACAGCTACACAAAACCAGCAGCTTGTCAGCACTTTACTGCACCATTATGCATATCAATGAAAATAATAATGAACAAGACTCGTTTTAATCCCGACAAATGTGGACAGACAGTGGTGCTCATGTTGTTCTACCAATAACCTATAGGCTGGAGGGAATAATAGAAGATTATAAAAAACAAGCAATTGAAATTACATCATGTTAAATGGAAAATAAGATAAATCAAACATCTATATACAGAAACAAATAATGTTTATTCAGTCGTGTTGATATTGTCAGATTATGAGATTCCTCTGCTTTAGTATCCTTGTCATTGACATCCTGGATTAGACTGAATGATCATATGTGTGTCTGTGTGTGACTAACTTCAACTAAAGGCTTCCCCCCTGTATGAGTCCTCATGTGTTTGTTTAGATTACTTGTGCTAGCAAAGCTTTTACCACAAATTGTACAGGTACAGGGCTTTTCACCTGTATGAGTCATCATGTGTGTTTTTAGATTACTTGTGCTAAGACAGCCTTTACCACAAACTGTACAGGTACAGGGCTTTTCACCTGTATGAGTCCTCATGTGTGTTTTTAGATTACTTGTGCTAGCAAAGCTTTTACCACAAAATGTACAGGTATAGGGCTTTTCACCTGTATGAGTCATCATATGTGTTTTTAGATGACCCTTGTGAACACAGCCTTTACCGCAAATTGTACAGGTAAAGGGCTTTTCACCTGTATGAGTCATCATGTGTATTTTAAGATGACCTGTGTTAAGACAGCCTTTACCACAAACTGTACAGGTAGAGGGCTTTTCACCTGTATGAGTCCTCATGTGTGTTTTTAGACTACACTGTTGATTAAAGCCTTTACCACAAACTGTACAAGAAAAGGGCTTTTCACCTGTATGAGTCATCATGTGTTTTTTAAGATGACTTGTGCTAAGACAGCCTTTACCACAAACTGTACAGGTACAGGGCTTTTCACCTGTATGAGTCATCATGTGTGTTTTTAGATTACCCTTGTAAACACAGCCTTTACCACAAACTGTACAGGTAAAGGGCTTTTCACCTGTATGAGTTATCATGTGTTTTTTAATAGTATTTTTCTGATTAAAGCCTTTACCACATACTGTACAAGAAAAGGGCTTTTCGCCTGTATGAGTCCTCATGTGTGTTTTTAGATCGCTTGTGCTAACAAAGCCTTTACCACAAACTGTACAAGAAAAGGGCCTTTCGCCTGTATGAGTCATCATGTGTATTTTAAGATGACTTTTGCTAACACAGCCTTTACTACATACTGTACAAGAAAATGGCTTTTTGTCTGTATGAGTTTGTTTCTGTGATTTCAGGTCTTGGGACAGCTTTCGCTGTCCTCCCACATGTTGTGTCTTGTGTGATTTCAGTGTGTTTAAAGCTGACTGATCTGCCCTAGTCTTCTCCCAGTCGTCACTGTCTTCAGTGTCTGATTCAGAACAGTGTGAAGAGAGGAGCTGGTCATCACTAGTTGGTTGTGATGTTCCACAGTCCTCTACATCAGCTTGTGTTTTCATGTGTTCAGTTGAGGTGCTGGCTACAGGCTCTGTCTCTCTGTTTTCATCAGACAAATGATCTTGAGACAAGATCTGACTGCTAGCACCAAACGATCTACGCCGACTTAGATCGTTTGGTGCTAGCAGTCAGATCTTGTCTCTTTTCTACACGTCTGTTGTTCAAACTGTGATGTTGTACTGTAGCACGGCCTGGTTTAACAGCCTACCAGTGGTATATAAGAACAAACTGTATAGCCAAATTAAGATCTGCGCTAAAATTGTTGGTAGGCCAGTTGAGGCTGTGTTACGTTCCTTTAAAGAAGCCCAGATCAATAGCATGCTTAGACTGGCGAAGAGCATCTCCTCTGACCCCTTACATGTCTTAAATGATGAATATCGACTGTTGCCCTCCAGGAGGCGTTTTGGAGTCCCAGAATATAAGAAAAACAGGCTAAAGAACTCTTTTGTACACCAGTCTGTTCTGCTTTTAAACCAATATCGGTAAGCCAAGAGGATGTTCTATTGTTCTTGTTTCTGTCTGCTACTGTGATGTGAGTCCTGTAATGTATTGTGTATGTCCTGTCTGTATCTTGAAACGGTGACGTCTTGGACACAAAACAAATTTCAGTGAAAACTGACAATAAAGTTGTATCGTATCGTATCGTATCGTATCGTATCGTATCATCATCTTCACTTTTCACAGCTAGTAATGTCAACGTTGACCCACCAGCCTCTTCTGGTCTTTGAAGTAGCTCCTCTTGTTCTTCTTTAATCTGTGGAGGTTGTGGTTCTTCCTGAAGCAGACTGGGGCTCCTCTCCTCTTCAGGGGAAACCTCCTCTTTACACACAGGGACATGCAGGAAGTCTACGAAAAAGATACAATGAGACTCTATAAAATGTTTGAATCTTGTACATCCACTGCAGTACCTCAGTGCAGAGTTGTGGCTGGAATAAGTATCAACAGATTACTCTTTGCCCACAACTGAACCATCGTCTGATTCATGGTACATTTAGATTGATGCAGCGGTCCGTGCATCAATGTAGTCACATTGTTAATGCTAAAATCGATAACCAATTCATATCGGTTCAACTTTACACCCTCAGTACCGGCCTACTTTCACCAATAAAATAAATAAAGAGAGTGTGCTTGAAACTTACTGAGATCCAGGTGGTCTTCAGGTTCCTGTTTAATAGAAACAGTCCTGGCTGGAGAAGTGATCTTCACCTGCAGACTGGACTCCACACACTGATCTGGAATGAAGGAATACAGCACACACTTTGATAATGTGGACTTTGGTAAGACACACATACAAACTTTAATAATAAGGACTTTGTGACATAAATAAGGACTTCAATAATAAGGACTTTGTGACATAAATAAGGATTTTTTTAAACAATAATGAATCTAATCTCAAAATGAAAGAACCTCAGCAAGCAGTATTTTTATTGCATATTAGAAACAGCCAATCAGTTTGATAACAGATGTATGACCCTAAAATAGATGACACAAGTAGGTATAATATTGTTGCTGTCAGGTGGAAACCAGGTGGACAATAATTTACGAGAACAAATCACTTCAAAAGGTTAACATATGGAGATACAAGGTTTCTGCCCGACAGCAACGATATGTTAACAAAATGAACAGCTGCTATAATAGAACAGTGAGAATCAGGATGTGAATCTCAGGATTCACATGGGAACGGTGCGGCTCCATCTAGAGTTACCAAATGGAAATCACGTTCTGAATTTATTGACAGAAAAGCTCATAACATGTCTATGGCGGATTTTTATGAAACAAAAACTTTGCAGATAGTAAGAGGATCGTTCAAGATTTCTTTGCAGCTACAATGTTGGTGAGTTTAAATGTGTTTAATACAATCAGATAGGACTTTTCTGTTTGGATGTATGGGCTGTCAAGGGTTGGTATTAAAACTCTAGAGTCCAGATATAAAAAATAGGATCTAAGAGTTGATTGCGGCTGTGTGTGTGCAACAGACATACCTGCAGTGTGTAGATTGATGTTGTGTGTGCAAGAGACATACCTGCAGTGTGTAGTTTAATGATGTGTGTGTGTGTGTGTGTGTGTGTGTGTGTGTGTGTGTGTGTGTGTGTGTGTGTGTGTGTGTGTGTGTGTGTGTGTGTGTGTGTGTGTGTGTGTGTGTGTGTGTGAAATGTGAAAGGCTCGTAACAAAAGACAGTGTAATGATGGGTCATTTTGACTCCAGACCAAAAATGCTGAAGCCATGGTTGATGCCATCTTTGTATTGAAAGTATTTTTGCTATATTTTTGGTGAGTTTAAATGTGTTTAATACAATCAGATAGGACTTTTCTGTTTGGATGTATGGGCTGTCAAGGGTTGGTATTAAAACTCTAGAGTCCAGATATAAAAAATAGGATCTAAGAGTTGATTGCGGCTGTGTGTGTGCAACAGACATACCTGCAGTGTGTAGATTGATGTTGTGTGTGCAAGAGACATACCTGCAGTGTGTAGTTTAATGATGTGTGTGTGTGTGTGTGTGTGTGTGTGTGTGTGTGTGTGTGTGTGTGTGTGTGTGTGTGTGTGTGTGTGTGTGTGTGTGTGTGTGTGTGTGTGAAATGTGAAAGGCTCGTAACAAAAGACAGTGTAATGATGGGTCATCATCAGAGACACATTTACATAGATGCAAGTTCCAATGTCTTTTGTTTCGACAGATTTCACTCACTTCTTTGTGATGAGGCAAAAGTGAATTTTGAGTTTCAGCTATTGATCAAGTTCTTCTGTGGAATTGTCCGTTTAGATAACAAAATGTTACTTCGCTTTGAAAACAAGTGTGTTTGGTGGACATTACAATGATACGCTGTCATGCCACCCTTTTTTGTTTTAGAAAATGTGCTGAATTCTGGGTTTTGAGTGGGAGTGTTTACTAATGAATGACATTATTCCAGTGATTTTGTTCTTCTTTTACATAGCATGTGAATGAGTTTAATTCTTGAACTACCAACAATGTCTTGACTTTCATTTCAATACCCAGAGCAACATGTTGCGCAGATGTTAAACATCTGCATACTGATTGACATACAGATAGATAGATACAGAACTAAAATATTAGTTAACTTTATATGGGGAACTATTACTAGGGAGGTTACAAATGTATTAAAAATTAAAGGATGGAGGGCTTGGTAAAAATGTAGCATCCGGTTTATGAAGAAGAGCTTTGTGGATAGGTGAGGCCTTGAGTTGGAACAATCAGAAGGGTTGTGCAAGGAGCTCTGTGCCTAATTTTAATATTATGTATGGTGAGTTAGTAAGCACATTTGCACGTTTAAATATTGGTCTGAAATGTCCAGTAAAAATATTTATGTTAATCTGTGTGAAGATGCGTATGGTGGCCTTTTCCCCTACAAATGTCTAGATGACTCTCAAAAGCAGGTGTGTATAAAAATATTGGGAGTAAAAACATTTCTGAAAAAGAGGTATGTCATGTGGCTGGTCTCAGTGAGGAGCTGCTTTTTGAAAACTGTTAAAAGACCTATTGAGAACTGTAATGAGGACGAATCTATTTGTAGCAGGGGGGGCTTTTTAAAGGGAATAATAATAATTAAATATACAATGCCTACTAGACTACGCCACCTTTTTCTAGAGGGAAGGTCCTCTTTAACAATGCAATGCACAGGTTCGTTTAACCAAGGATGAGCATGGAAATAAGACAAAGTGACTTTATAAAAAAAGGCTGTTTATTATTTTCCTAAATAAACATCCTTCATGAATATCCAACATTCCTTCATGTACATAAAGTATTCAAGCTTTTAAAATACACACTAGACTAAAACACCACAATCATATAAATAACCAACACATACAATACCATATATTGGGCTGGCGTAACAGAGGAGGAGAAGGAGCACAGCAGCATGGAATAAGGGCATACTTTGTACCATACTTACTAATTTACCAGGCGGCCTATATGCCGATACATTTAGAAAAGCCATGCCTTCCAGCTCTTGTCCTCCTCAGGTACACCAACCTTATAGCAAGCTAGGGGATCTCCTGAATGAAAGCAGCCCAGCCCTTTTATCTCCTGTGACAATAAACCCCACCCTTAATTTGAAACGAGGAGCACCTGGCTGATGCTGCCATAGTAACAGGTCTACCTGGTTACATATTGAACAATGTATGGGGTTTTTGAAGAAAACATGTCTGCCATGGATCAGGAGTTCCATTGGCCTGTTGTGTGCACTGTGGTCAGCCAACTATGGACCACTCCATGTGCCATGGTCATACATCAGGAGTCAATCTCTGGAGAGGTGGTCTTTAAACAAATATAAAACTGAACTAAAAAGACAAAAAACTATTGACTCCAGACCAAAAATGCTGAAGCCATGGTTGATGCCATCTTTGTATTGAAAGTATTTTTGCTATATTTTTGTACGCAATTGCTTATAACCATGTCATCTAAATGCCGATTCATTATAAACCCTGAATAATTTCAAATAAAGTATATATAAAACGTAGATGAGGTGTCGAAATGATATTAAGCAGTAAAGGTCTGCTCCTTTTTGAGATCCAAATCTCTTTACTGAAAATAGCCCATCTACAAGTCGCAATGTGACGCATTGTGAGCATTGTAGATCGGCTATTTTCGTCACGTTTGTCTCAAGGCCAGTCCACACCAATGTTACTCCTTGCAACTCCTTGCAACCATTATCCCCAATGGCAGTTGCAAAGAGTTGCATTGGTGTGGACTGGCCTTAAAACTGTCTTGTTGCAAGGAGTTGCGACTAGTTGCATTGGTGCGGTCTGGTCTTTAGAATGGGGCAGTTTCTATAGAGTGTTTGTTCAGTAACAGTGGTCTCCCTGTCTCTCCAGGTCTTTAATAAACTGTACATTTTCAGGTTGGTTACAAATTAAGCCCCATCAGCAGAGGGAACCCCACAAATATAATTCCTCAGCTTGTGTCATACGTAGTTCCAATTTTGTCAAATTATTTTCACCAAATACACTTGTTTATTCACTTTTTACTGAAGAGCTGGAGAGACCCCAGTCGTCTATAGCAGTGCTTCTGAACCTTGTGTTATAATTAATACATATTGTGAAAACAGCAGATCTACATGCTCACAACGCCTCACATTGCGAGGTCTTAATAATCCTTAAATTGTGACTTCATCCCAAAAATTAGACCCACAGGTTGAGAACCACTGGCCTATAGCAATGATTATACAGGAATATAGAGTGGGCAGAGGATGGGCCGTGGGTAGCGTGGGAACCAACGCCCATCCTGCCACATTAACAACACAGATCATCACTTTATTTTATTCACATACCAGTAGACTAACCTTTTTCATCATCTAAACTGACCATTTTATTGACCAAAATAATTTCATCACTTTGGAAATAAACTGTTAACATCTTGAGGTTTGCTTTCTTTGGCGAAGAACAGTCAGCATGTTGATGAAGACATTGTCAACTTGTCTCTATGTAAATATCTCTGATGATGGCCCATCATCATCTAGGTGTCTTTTGTTATGAGCCTTTTACATTGAAATGGTCCCTGACTGCAGTTAACTGGAGGAGGTGGGAGGAGGTTTTTCTCCACTCCAAGACAAAAGACACACGCGCACACACACACACACACACACACACACACACACACACACACACACACACACACACACACCTTATTGTTGTCTTATTTGCTTTTCAAATGTGCCGGCCGGCCCACTTGGCACAGCACAGATAATCTACACACACTTTAGGTGTGTCATTGTCTCCAAGTATCCCCCAATCTAGACTTTGTTGTTGTTGATCTAGCCTACATGTGATTCTCAAACTCTCTAATTTCAAGGACCCCACAACTTTTTGTTTTTCTATAGTTTTAGCAATTTTCGCGATATTTTTTTACAGTGGGCGGGGGCATTCTGTCCGATTGTTAAATATGTCTTTTTTTAAACACTAAAACCCAGCGTTTTCTTTATCATAATTTACAGTAGCTCTTCTAGCCCCCAATAACTCACATCTGGCCATCAAAGACCACAGGACCTTTTTTATTGTGTAAAAAAAACATATTTAGCCACCGGACAGAATGCCCCCGCCCACTGTAAAAAAGATCGCGAAAATTGCTAAAACTATAGAAAGCAGTAAATGAAAAATAACACTCATCTTTTATTTACTTTAATTACAAGCTAAAATAAAAAAAGGCACTGAAGCCCTGACTGCTGCAGATAAGCAGGTTTGTTAAGAGTTACAATTACACTGTTTAATTTACACATTCTATTGTAAATGTAAGGATGAATCCTGTCAATCAGTGTGACTGACAGGAGAGATGATCAGAGGAGCAGAATTTGTACCATTGCAGTTCCTATATGGACTGAAGAATGGGTAGAGTTTATCAGTGAAGGTGCATCCACTGAAGGTGTAGAGATTAACTCTGGTCTCCACATCATAAAAGGAGACCAGACCCTCCTCATAATCCACAAACACTCCCACTCTCTGGAGCTCCTCTCTTACAGGGAGGACGACATCAGGGCCACGACCAACTAGAGCCTCTTACTCATTTCCATTCCTCAACCATATAGTCCAGTAACCATCGTCGGGATCCAGATGATGGACTCTCTTACCACTCCTACATCCCAGTCAGACTTCCCTCCAACCTGAACCTCATAGTAAAACCTTCCTGAGGAGAAGCTTTGTTTTCCTAAGACACAGTGACAGAAAGAGAATCTCTCTTTGTTCTCTGAGAGATTCTTCCTTACATTTCCACAACTCACTTGTTCAAATGCTTGTCTGTCTTCTTCATCTTCATTGTCTTGAACAGTTTCAGCAGTTGATTGGTGTGTTTGATCTATGTCAGTTTTCTCTAGTGCTACATATTGTATTTGATAAAGGTGGCCAATTGTTACAGTATTAAGACTTCGACCTTGTTGTGGGATCAATTCAACTCTATAGTCCTCTTCTGTGTTACTGTTGTAGATGAGTATGCTTTCTTAGCTTTGGCCTTCTGCGCCTTTGCTTGACCAATGTTAGGTGTTCTCAGAGGGACACACACACGCACGGACGGGTGATTTGTACTGGAAGGTACTGTTCCAATCAAGACTGATTGATCCTGTCTTACCTCACTTCAAAAACATAAATGGCTTTTTGAAGTGACACACCTATTTATAGGATTTTATTTCGTCATGCGTCCCTCTAGCCAATCAAAGGCATTGGTGTCAACATATTGACACGTGTCACGTGGAGCTTGACCAATGTTAGCTTGGCTAGGAGGGAGGTGAACACACAGCGGGACGAAGCGAAAAGCGGAGATAATAATAATAATAATACAATGTATGCAGACTGTAAAATGAATACTTACTCATGTACCCTGTAGTAATACAAGTATACAAGGTATAAAGGCTAACATTGCTGTAATGATAAAGCACACATAGAGGACATACAGTGGTGAAACCTTTATTAAATCAAACAACCAAAAACATTATCAAAAGCTATTACTTATTTAGTAAATGTAAATAAGTACTCTGTAAAAACAATTCCGTAAAAGTAAACTAAGTCAACTGTCAGCTGTCTCAGACATCTACCAAATATGTACTATGATAATTTAACAATACAAACAACACACGTGTCAACACACAGTGAACAGCTACACAAAACCAGCAGCTTGTCAGCACTTTACTGCACCATTATGCATGCATATCAATGAAAATAATAATGAACAAGACTCGTTTTAATCCCGACAAATGTGAACAGACAGTGGTGCTCATGTTGTTCTACCAATAACCTATAGGCTGGAGGGAATAATACAAGATTATAAAAAACAAGCAATTGAAATTACATCATGTTAAATGGAAAATAAGATCCATACACAAGATAAATCAAACATCTATATACACAAACAAATAATGTTTATTCAGTCGTGTTGATATTGTCAGATTATGAGATTCCTCTGCTTTAGTATCCTTGTCATTGACATCCTGGATTAGACTGAATGATCATATGTGTGTCTGTGTGTGACTAACTTCAACTAAAGGCTTCCCCCCTGTATGAGTCCTCTTGTGTCTGTTTAGATTACTTGTGCTAGCAAAGCTTTTACCACAAACTGTACAGGTATAGGGCTTTTCACCTGTATGAGTCCTCATGTGTGTTTTTAGATCGCCTGTGGTAACACAGCCTTTACCACAAATTGTACAGGTACAGGGCTTTTCACCTGTATGAGTCATCATGTGTATTTTAAGATGACTTGTGCTAAGAAGGCCTTTACCACAAATTGTACAGGTACAGGGCTTTTCACCTGTATGAGTCCTCATGTGTGATTTTACATGACCCTGTTGATTAAAGCCTTTACCACAAACTGTACAAGAAAAGGGCTTTTCACCTGTATGAGTCATCATGTGTTTTTTAAGATGACTTGTGCTAAGACAGCCTTTACCACAAACTGTACAGGTACAGGGCTTTTCACCTGTGTGAGTCCTCATGTGTTGTTTTAGATAACACTGTTGATTAAAGCCTTTACCACAAACTGTACAAGAAAGGGGCTTTTCACCTGTATGAGTCATCATGTGTGTTTTTAGATGACTCTTGCGAACACAGCCTTTACCACAAACTGTACAAGAAAAGGGCTTTTCACCTGTATGAGTCATCATGTGTATTTTAAGATGACCTGTGCTAACACAGCCTTTACCACAAACTGTACAGGTATAGGGCTTTTCACCTGTATGAGTCATCATGTGTGTTTTTAGATTACCCTGTTGATTACAGCCTTTACCACAAACTGTACAAGAAAAGGGCTTTTCGCCTGTATGAGTCATCATGTGTATTTTAAGAAGACTTGTGCTAACAAAGCCTTTACTACATACTGTACAAGAACATGGCTTTTTGCCTGTATGAGTTTGTTTCTGTGATTTCAGTTCTTGGGACAGCTTTCGCTGTCCTCCCACATGTTGTGTCTTGTGTGATTTCAGTGAGTTTAAAGCTGACTGATCTGCCCTAGTCTCCTCCCAGTCATCACTGTCTTCAGTGTCTGATTCAGAACAGTGTGAAGAGAGGAGCTGGTCATCACTAGTTGGTTGTGATGTTCCACAGTCCTCTACATCAGCTTGTGTTTTCATGTGTTCAGTTGAGGTGCTGGCTACAGGCTCTGTCTCTCTGTTTTCATCATCATCTTCACTTTTCACAGCTAGTAATGTCAACGTTGACCCACCAGCCTCTTCTGGTCTTTGAAGTAGCTCCTCTTGTTCCTCTTTAATCTGTGGAGGTTGTGGTTCCTCCTGGAGCAGACTGGGGCTCCTCTCCTCTTCAGGGCAAACCTCCTCTTTACACACAGGGACATGTAGGAAGTCTACGCAAAAGATACAATGAGACTCTATAAAATGTTTGATTCTTGTACATCCACTGCAGTACCTCAGTGCAGAGTTGTGGCTGGAATAAGTATCAACAGATTACTCTTTGCCCACAACTGAACCATCGTCTGATTCATGGTACATTTAGATTGATGCAGCGGTCCGTGCATCAATGTAGTCACATTGTTAATGCTAAAATCGATGACCAATTCATAGCGGTTCAACTTTACACCCTCAGTACCGGCCTACTTTCACCAATAAAATAAATAAAGAGAGTGTGCTTGAAACTTACTGAGATCCAGGTGGTCTTCAGGTTCCTGTTTAATAGACACAGTCCTGGCTGGAGAACTGATCTTCACCTGCAGACTGGACTCCACACACTGATCTGGAATGAAGGAATACAGCACACACTTTAATAATATGGACTTTGGTAAGACACAAATACAAACTTTAATAATAAGGACTTTGATGTGATGTGAATAAGGACTGTAATAATACGGACTTTGTGACATAAATAAGGACTTCAATAATAAGGACTTTGTAAAATAAATAAGGATTTTTAAAAACAATTATGAATCTAATCTCAAAATGAAAGAACCTCAGCGAGCAGTATTTTTTATTGCATATTAGAAACAGCCAATCAGTTTGATAACAGATGTATGATCCTAAAATAGATGACACAAGTAGGTATAATATTGTTCCTGTCAGGTGGAAACCAGGTGGACAATAATTTACGAGAAAAAAATCACTTCAAAGGTTAACATATGGAGATACAAAGTTTCTGCCCGACAGCAACGATATGTTAACCAAATGTACTGCTGCTATAATAGAACAGTGAGAATCAGGATGTGAATCTCAGGATTCACATGGGAACGGTGTGGCTCCATCTAGAGTTACCAAATGGAAATCACGTACTGAATGTATTGACAGAAAAGCTCATAACATGTCTATGACGGATTTTTATGAAACAAAAACTTTGCAGATAGTAAGAGGATCATTCAAGATTTCTTTACAGCTACAATGTTGGTGAGTTTAAATGTGTTTAATACAATCAGATATGACTTTTCTGTTTGGATGTCAAGGGTTGGTATTAAAACTCTACAGTCCAGATATAAAAAATAGGATCTAAGAGTTGATTGCGGCTGTGTGTGTGTAACAGACATACCTGCAGTGTGTAGATTGATGTTGTGTGTGCAAGAGACATACCTGCAGTGTGTAGTTTAATGGTGTGTGTGTGTGTGTGTGTGTGTGTGACAGACAACCTGCAGTGTGCAGTTTGATGTTGTGTGTGGAACAGACATAGGCTAACTGCAATGTGTAGTTTAATGTTGTGCGTGTGTAACAGACTACCTGCAGTGTGTAACTTGATGTTGTGTGTGCAACAGACACAAAATAAAAAAAGGCACTGAAGCCCTGACTGCTGCAGATAAGCAGGTTTGTTAAGAGTTACAATTACACTGTTTAATTTACACATTCTATTGTAAATGTAAGGATGAATCCTGTCAATCAGTGTGACTGACAGGAGAGATGATCAGAGGAGCAGAATTTGTACCATTGCAGTTCCTACATGGACTGAAGAATGGGTAGAGTTTATCAGTGAAGGTGCATCCACTGAAGGTGTAGAGATTAACTCTGGTCTCCACATCATAAAAGGAGACCAGACCCTCCTCATAATCCACAAACACTCCCACTCTCTGGAGCTCCTCTCTTACAGGGAGGACGACATCAGGGCCACGACCAACTAGAGCCTCTTACTCATTTCCATTCCTCAACCATATAGTCCAGTAACCATCGTCGGGATCCAGATGATGGACTCTCTTACCACTCCTACATCCCAGTCAGACTTCCCTCCAACCTGAACCTCATAGTAAAACCTTCCTGAGGAGAAGCTTTGTTTTCCTAAGACACAGTGACAGAAAGAGAATCTCTCTTTGTTCTCTGAGAGATTCTTCCTTACATTTCCACAACTCACTTGTTCAAATGCTTGTCTGTCTTCTTCATCTTCATTGTCTTGAACAGTTTCAGCAGTTGATTGGTGTGTTTGATCTATGTCAGTTTTCTCTAGTGCTACATATTGTATTTGATAAAGGTGGCCAATTGTTACAGTATTAAGACTTCGACCTTGTTGTGGGATCAATTCAACTCTATAGTCCTCTTCTGTGTTACTGTTGTAGATGAGTATGCTTTCTTAGCTTTGGCCTTCTGCGCCTTTGCTTGACCAATGTTAGGTGTTCTCAGAGGGACACACACACGCACGGACGGGTGATTTGTACTGGAAGGTACTGTTCCAATCAAGACTGATTGATCCTGTCTTACCTCACTTCAAAAACATAAATGGCTTTTTGAAGTGACACACCTATTTATAGGATTTTATTTCGTCATGCGTCCCTCTAGCCAATCAAAGGCATTGGTGTCAACATATTGACACGTGTCACGTGGAGCTTGACCAATGTTAGCTTGGCTAGGAGGGAGGTGAACACACAGCGGGACGAAGCGAAAAGCGGAGATAATAATAATAATAATACAATGTATGCAGACTGTAAAATGAATACTTACTCATGTACCCTGTAGTAATACAAGTATACAAGGTATAAAGGCTAACATTGCTGTAATGATAAAGCACACATAGAGGACATACAGTGGTGAAACCTTTATTAAATCAAACAACCAAAAACATTATCAAAAGCTATTACTTATTTAGTAAATGTAAATAAGTACTCTGTAAAAACAATTCCGTAAAAGTAAACTAAGTCAACTGTCAGCTGTCTCAGACATCTACCAAATATGTACTATGATAATTTAACAATACAAACAACACACGTGTCAACACACAGTGAACAGCTACACAAAACCAGCAGCTTGTCAGCACTTTACTGCACCATTATGCATGCATATCAATGAAAATAATAATGAACAAGACTCGTTTTAATCCCGACAAATGTGAACAGACAGTGGTGCTCATGTTGTTCTACCAATAACCTATAGGCTGGAGGGAATAATACAAGATTATAAAAAACAAGCAATTGAAATTACATCATGTTAAATGGAAAATAAGATCCATACACAAGATAAATCAAACATCTATATACACAAACAAATAATGTTTATTCAGTCGTGTTGATATTGTCAGATTATGAGATTCCTCTGCTTTAGTATCCTTGTCATTGACATCCTGGATTAGACTGAATGATCATATGTGTGTCTGTGTGTGACTAACTTCAACTAAAGGCTTCCCCCCTGTATGAGTCCTCTTGTGTCTGTTTAGATTACTTGTGCTAGCAAAGCTTTTACCACAAACTGTACAGGTATAGGGCTTTTCACCTGTATGAGTCCTCATGTGTGTTTTTAGATCGCCTGTGGTAACACAGCCTTTACCACAAATTGTACAGGTACAGGGCTTTTCACCTGTATGAGTCATCATGTGTATTTTAAGATGACTTGTGCTAAGAAGGCCTTTACCACAAATTGTACAGGTACAGGGCTTTTCACCTGTATGAGTCCTCATGTGTGATTTTACATGACCCTGTTGATTAAAGCCTTTACCACAAACTGTACAAGAAAAGGGCTTTTCACCTGTATGAGTCATCATGTGTTTTTTAAGATGACTTGTGCTAAGACAGCCTTTACCACAAACTGTACAGGTACAGGGCTTTTCACCTGTGTGAGTCCTCATGTGTTGTTTTAGATAACACTGTTGATTAAAGCCTTTACCACAAACTGTACAAGAAAGGGGCTTTTCACCTGTATGAGTCATCATGTGTGTTTTTAGATGACTCTTGCGAACACAGCCTTTACCACAAACTGTACAAGAAAAGGGCTTTTCACCTGTATGAGTCATCATGTGTATTTTAAGATGACCTGTGCTAACACAGCCTTTACCACAAACTGTACAGGTATAGGGCTTTTCACCTGTATGAGTCATCATGTGTGTTTTTAGATTACCCTGTTGATTACAGCCTTTACCACAAACTGTACAAGAAAAGGGCTTTTCGCCTGTATGAGTCATCATGTGTATTTTAAGAAGACTTGTGCTAACAAAGCCTTTACTACATACTGTACAAGAACATGGCTTTTTGCCTGTATGAGTTTGTTTCTGTGATTTCAGTTCTTGGGACAGCTTTCGCTGTCCTCCCACATGTTGTGTCTTGTGTGATTTCAGTGAGTTTAAAGCTGACTGATCTGCCCTAGTCTCCTCCCAGTCATCACTGTCTTCAGTGTCTGATTCAGAACAGTGTGAAGAGAGGAGCTGGTCATCACTAGTTGGTTGTGATGTTCCACAGTCCTCTACATCAGCTTGTGTTTTCATGTGTTCAGTTGAGGTGCTGGCTACAGGCTCTGTCTCTCTGTTTTCATCATCATCTTCACTTTTCACAGCTAGTAATGTCAACGTTGACCCACCAGCCTCTTCTGGTCTTTGAAGTAGCTCCTCTTGTTCCTCTTTAATCTGTGGAGGTTGTGGTTCCTCCTGGAGCAGACTGGGGCTCCTCTCCTCTTCAGGGCAAACCTCCTCTTTACACACAGGGACATGTAGGAAGTCTACGCAAAAGATACAATGAGACTCTATAAAATGTTTGAATCTTGTACATCCACTGCAGTACCTCAGTGCAGAGTTGTGGCTGGAATAAGTATCAACAGATTACTCTTTGCCCACAACTGAACCATCGTCTGATTCATGGTACATTTAGATTGATGCAGCGGTCCGTGCATCAATGTAGTCACATTGTTAATGCTAAAATCGATGACCAATTCATAGCGGTTCAACTTTACACCCTCAGTACCGGCCTACTTTCACCAATAAAATAAATAAAGAGAGTGTGCTTGAAACTTACTGAGATCCAGGTGGTCTTCAGGTTCCTGTTTAATAGACACAGTCCTGGCTGGAGAACTGATCTTCACCTGCAGACTGGACTCCACACACTGATCTGGAATGAAGGAATACAGCACACACTTTAATAATATGGACTTTGGTAAGACACAAATACAAACTTTAATAATAAGGACTTTGATGTGATGTGAATAAGGACTGTAATAATACGGACTTTGTGACATAAATAAGGACTTCAATAATAAGGACTTTGTAAAATAAATAAGGATTTTTAAAAACAATTATGAATCTAATCTCAAAATGAAAGAACCTCAGCGAGCAGTATTTTTTATTGCATATTAGAAACAGCCAATCAGTTTGATAACAGATGTATGATCCTAAAATAGATGACACAAGTAGGTATAATATTGTTCCTGTCAGGTGGAAACCAGGTGGACAATAATTTACGAGAAAAAAATCACTTCAAAGGTTAACATATGGAGATACAAAGTTTCTGCCCGACAGCAACGATATGTTAACCAAATGTACTGCTGCTATAATAGAACAGTGAGAATCAGGATGTGAATCTCAGGATTCACATGGGAACGGTGTGGCTCCATCTAGAGTTACCAAATGGAAATCACGTACTGAATGTATTGACAGAAAAGCTCATAACATGTCTATGACGGATTTTTATGAAACAAAAACTTTGCAGATAGTAAGAGGATCATTCAAGATTTCTTTACAGCTACAATGTTGGTGAGTTTAAATGTGTTTAATACAATCAGATATGACTTTTCTGTTTGGATGTCAAGGGTTGGTATTAAAACTCTACAGTCCAGATATAAAAAATAGGATCTAAGAGTTGATTGCGGCTGTGTGTGTGTAACAGACATACCTGCAGTGTGTAGATTGATGTTGTGTGTGCAAGAGACATACCTGCAGTGTGTAGTTTAATGGTGTGTGTGTGTGTGTGTGTGTGTGTGACAGACAACCTGCAGTGTGCAGTTTGATGTTGTGTGTGGAACAGACATAGGCTAACTGCAATGTGTAGTTTAATGTTGTGCGTGTGTAACAGACTACCTGCAGTGTGTAACTTGATGTTGTGTGTGCAACAGACATACCTGCAGTGTGTAGATCGATGTCCATATCAAAATCAATGTCCAGCAGTTTGTTTTGTTTCTCCAGCAGAGTTTCTAGTGTCTCTATCTCTCTCTGGAAGAGGTTGCACATGAACTCTGCAGCCGCACTGAGGCGCTCCAACACAAACACTCTGACAAGCTTCACACAACAAACATCAGCACCACGCTGTTGTTTGTCCAAAACACACAATATCTCCTCTCCCACCGACGTCATGTGTTCATTTATCTTCAGCTGTACAGACTCCATTTGAGACGTTTTTACCTCCTTTATGGCCTTTAGCTCCCTGGTGGAAGAGGTGTGTAAGTGAAGATAGAGCTGTGGAAAGACAGTGTGTCCTCCCTCACTGTGAGTCCTGAGAGTTTAACTGTGGTGTGTCCTGGAGTCTGAGCAGGAGGACAGAGTGGAGATTTGGAGTGAAAACACCACCATTTATCTTGAAGAGGAGAAACACCTCCCACCTCCTCACATTCTTCCAGTTCACTGCAGTCAGGGTCCATTTAAATGTGAAAGGCTCATAACAAAAGACAGTGTAATGATGGGTCATCGTCAGAGAAACATTTACATAGATGCAAGTTCCAATGTCTTTTGTTTCATCAACATGTTGACTGTTTTTCTTTCACCAAAGAAAGCAAATTTCAGTTTCAGCTATTGATCAAGTTCTTCTGTGGAATTGTCCGTTTAGATAACAAAATGTTACTTCGCTTTGAAAACAAGTGTGTTTGGTGGACATTACAATGATACGCTGTCATGCCACCCTTTTTTGTTTTAGAAAATGTGCTGAATTCTGGGTTTTGAGTGGGAGTGTTTACTAATGAATGACATTATTCCAGTGATTTTGTTCTTCATTTACATAGCATGTGAATGAGTTTAATTCTTGAACTACCAACAATGTCTTTACTTTCATTTCAATACCCAGAGCAACATGTTGCGCAGATGTTAAACATCTGCATACTGATTGACATACAGATAGATAGATACAGAACTAAAATATTAGTTAACTTTATATGGGGAACTATTACTAGGGAGGTTACAAATGTATTAAAAATTAAAGGATGGAGGGCTTGGTAAAAATGTAGCATCCGGTTTATAAAGAAGAGCTTTGTGGATAGGTGAGGCCTTGAGTTGGAACAATCAGAAGGGTTGTGCAAGGAGCTCTGTGCCTAATTTTAATATTATGTATGGTGAGTTAGTAAGCACATTTGCACGTTTAAATATTGGTCTGAAATGTCCAGTAAAAATATTTATGTTAATCTGTGTGAAGATGCGTATGGTGGCCTTTTCCCCTACAAATGTCTAGATGACTCTCAAAAGCAGGTGTGTATAAAAATATTTGGAGTAAAAACATTTCTGAAAAAGAGGTATGTCATGTGGCTGGTCTCAGTGAGGAGCTGCTTTTTGAAAACTGTTAAAAGACCTATTGAGGACGAATCTATTGAACAATGTATGGGGTTTTTGAAGAAAACATGTATGCCATGGATCAGGAGTTCCATTGGCCTGTTGTGTGCACTGTGGTCAGCCAACTATGGACCACTTCATGTGCCATGGTCATACATCAGGAGTCAATCTCTGGAGAGGTGGTCTTTAAACAAATATAAAACTGAACTAAAAAGACAAAAAACAATCGACTCCAGACCAAAAATGCTGAAGCCATCTTTGTATTGAAAGTCTTTTTGCTATATTTTTGTATGCAATTGCTTATAACCATGTATTCTACATGCCAATTCATTATAAACCCTGAATAATTTCAAATAAAGTATATATAAAATGTAAATGAGGTGTTGAAATGATATTAAGCAGTAAGGTCTGCTCCTTTTTGAGCTCAGCACCAAATCTCTTTACTGAAAATAGCCCATCTACAAGTCGCAATGTGACGCATTGTGAGCATTGTAGATCGGCTATTTTCGTCACGTTTGTCTCAAGGCCAGTCCACACCAATGTTACTCCTTGCAACTCCTTGCAACCGTAATCCCCAATGGCAGTTGCAAAGAGTTGCATTGGTGTGGACTGGCCTTAAAACTGTCTTGTTGCAAGGAGTTGCGACTAGTTGCATTGGTGCGTCTGGTCTTTAGAATGGGGCAGTTTCTATAGAGTTTTTGTTCGGTGGTCTCCCTGTCTCTCCAGGTCTTTAATACACTGTACATTTTGGTTGGTTACAAATTAAGCCCCATCAGCAGAGGGAACCCCACAAATATAATTCCTCAGCTTGTGTCATACTTTTGTCAAATTATTTTCACCAAATACACTTGTTTATTCACAGAGCTGGAGAGACCCCAGTCGTCTATAGCAGTGGTTCTGAACCTTGTGTTATAATTAATACATATTGTGAAAACAGCAGATCTACATGCTCACAACGCCTCACATTGCGAGGTCTTAATAGTCCTTAAATTGTGACTTCATCCCAAAAATTAGACCCACAGGTTGGGAACCACTGGCCTATAGCAATGATTATACAGGAATATAGAGTGGGCAGAGGATGGGCCGTGGGTAGCGTGGGAACCAACGCCCATCCTGCCACATGAACAACACAGATCATCACTTTATTTTATTCACATACCAGTAGACTAACCTTTTTCATCATCTAAACTAACCATTTTATTGACCAAAATAATTTGATCACTTTTACATTGAAATGGTCCCTGACTGCAGTTAACTGGAGGAGGTGGGAGGAGACACACACACACACACACACACACACACACACACACACACACACACACAGACACACACACACACACACACACACACACACACACACACACACACACACACACACACACACACACACACACACACACACACACACACACACACCTTATTGTTGTCTTATTTGTATTTCAAATGTGCCGGCCGGCCCACTTGGCACAGCACGGATAATCTACACACACTTTAGGTGTGTCATTGTCTCCAAGTATCCCCCAATCTAGACTTGGTTGTCGTTGATCTACATGTGATTCTCAAACTCTCTAATTTCAAGGACCCCACATTAGATTTGCATTAGACCACAAACCTCCATTTGACAAGATGTTTATCTCTGGAACCCAAATCTAAGATATTTATGTTATTAGGAATGATTCAGTCAAATTGTCGGTCCATAATACATTTACTGTCTATGTACTGAAGGTATGGAGATCAGTGAAAATTCAATGACCTCTGGAGGTCCCCAAACCCTACATTGAGATCCACTGATCTACAATATGGCACTTTAAGAACTAACTAGAGACACCATGATTGATATACTGATATCTGTTTGGTGCATCTCATGTGTTTGGTAGTTGAAGAAACTCAGCATTTATGAATGAAACAATGTCATTCATTAGTAAACACTCCCCCACTCTGTGTGCAGTGCAAAGGGCCTTGATCAGCCACATCCTGAAAAGACAAGAGAGGATATGTAAAATGTTATTATATTAGGCAGTATCGTCTCAACAACCTAAGAGTCTCCAGATAAATATAAATCCCTGTCTGCAGATTTGACTCGAATTTAAAAACAATAAAAGACTAGGGGTCCTTTAGTTTAGGGCGTTTAAGGGGGATCCCAGCTAATTTGGTGAACGATTTGGTGTAGAGGAAAACAGGGAGGGGGGGACCCCAGTCAAGATAGTGGTTCATATAGCATAAAAATTATGACTATTTTAACCTGTTTTATACTATATATACTTCTGGGTCACTGTTCAAAATGATCATTTTATAATGACAACACAAAAACAACTAATAATAATAATAATGCATTTTATTTATAATGCACTTTACATTATTGTAAATCTGAAAGTGCTTCAGGGTTTAAAAGCATGGCATAAAAACAGCAAAGGCAACCAAACAATGACATGGGACCCAACTAGGCTAGATTAGGGTCAAATTAAAACTATAGGTGAAAAAGCAGTTTCACTTTCAAAACCTTTGCATCATCATCATGTCACACACACACAGAATGCGGCACAAACACAACACCAATGGTTTGGATCATGTGGATTGTGGAAGTTAAATGGTGGATTTGTGGATAGGACTCTATATCAGGGGTCTTCAACCTTTTCAGGCCAAGGACCCCCTAGCTGAGAGAGAGATGAAGCAGGGACCCCCTCTACATATTGTATAAAAGTGTGTTGCAGATTAAACCTTTTCATAGATTTCAACAGTGTTGTGTGAACTAATGTTTTTTGTTTATTTCACTTAAACCCTCAAGTCAATACTTCAATCGTTGGCTCTGTACTTGATCTGCTCTTTTTTCCTTCTACACCAAACCTCTTTGCCGAAAATAGCCGATCTACAAGCTCACAACGCCTCGCGCTGCGAGGAGTTGTGAGCTCGTAGATCTGCTATTTTCGGCTATTTCCCCTCAGAATAGGGATTCTAAGGTTGAAGGTGTTAATGTAAAAAAGAAATCCTATCACTCAAAGATTTGGTGGCCCCCCTTTAGTAACTCTGAGGACCCCCTGTTGAAGACCCCTGCTCTATATGAACAAACTTGTTATGTCAACAAAACGCATCACATTCTGTTTGTGTGACATGCATGATGCAAAGGTTTTGAAAGAGAAACTGGTCAAAGTCACTGGCCACCTACTGTAAGACATTAGTTCACCCAAAAAATTACTTATTTTCTATCAATTACACACCCCATGAAGCCTTGATTTCATGGATTTATTTTTGTTTTTGTGGCATTCCTAAGACAATAATTTGATGACCGTGTGTATTTCCGGTAGGAGACACAAATAATCTACTTTGTGTCTCCTACCGGATACATTAGCCGGTAGGAGACGGGAATCAAATTATTAGCTTAGGAATGTGACAAAAACAAAAAATAATCCAATTGATAAAAAATAAGTCATTTTTTGGGTGAACTCCTCCTTTAAGGCTAAAAGCATAACACAAAAAAAGTCCTGGGGTCTTGTTTCCACATAGCATAAAATAATAATAATAATAATAATAGAATGTATGCAGACTGTAAAATGAATACTTACTCATGTACCCTGTAGTAATACAAGTATACAAGGTATAAAGGCTAACATTTCTGTAATGATAAAGCACACATAGAGGACATACAGTGGTGAAACCTTTAGTAAATCAAACAACCAAAAACATTATCAACATTTATTTTCCCAGGTATTAAAGTGTTTCTTTGAGTTAAAAAAAAACTGAGTAAATGTAAATAAGTAATCTATAAAAACAATTCCGTAAAAGTAAACTAAATCAACTGTCAGCTGTCTCAGACATCTACCAAATATGTACTATGATAATTTAACAATACAAACAACACACGTGTCAACACACAGTGAACAGCTACACAAAACCAGCAGCTTGTCAGCACTTTACTGCACCATTATGCATGCATATCAATGAAAATAATAATGAACAAGACTCGTTTTAATCCCGACAAATGTGGACAGACAGTGGTGCTCATGTTGTTCTACCAATAACCTATAGGCTGGAGGGAATAATACAAGATTATAAAAAACAAGCAATTGAAATTACATCATGTTAAATGGAAAATAAGATCCATACACAAGATAAAACAAAAATCTATATACACAAACCCTGAATAATTTCAAATAAAGTATATATAAAACGTAAATGAGGTGTTGAAATGATATTAAGCAGTAAAGGTCTGCTCCTTTTTGAGCTCAGCACCAAATCTCTTTACTGAAAATAGCCCATCTACAAGTCGCAATGTGACGCATTGTGAGCATTGTAGATCGGCTATTTTCGTCACGTTTGTCTCAAGGCCAGTCCACACCAATGTTACTCCTTGCAACTCCTTGCAACCATTATCCCCAATGGCAGTTGCAAAGAGTTGCATTGGTGTGGACTGGCCTTAAAACTGTCTTGTTGCAAGGAGTTGCGACTAGTTGCATTGGTGCGGTCTGGTCTTTAGAATGGGGCAGTTGCTAGAGTGTTTGTTCAGTAACAGCGGTCTCCCTGTCTCTCCAGGTCTTTAATAAACTGTACATTTTCAGGTTTGTTACAAATTAAGCCCCATCAGCAGAGGGAACCCCATAATTCCTCAGCTTGTGTCATACGTAGTTCCAATTTTGTCAAATTATTTTCACCAAATACACTTGTTTATTCACTTTTTACTAAAGAGCTGGAGAGACCCCAGTCGTTTATAGCAGTGGTTCTGAACCTTGTGTTATAATTAATACATATTGTGAGAACAGCAGATCTACATGCTCACAACGCCTCACATTGCGAGGTCTTAATAGTCCTTACATTGTGACTTCATCCCAAAAATTAGACCCACAGGTTGAGAACCACTGGCCTATAGCAACGATTATACAGGAATATAGAGTGGGCAGAGGATGGGCCGTGGGTAGCGTGGGAACCAACGCCCATCCTGCCACATTAACAACACAGATCATCACTTTATTTTATTCACATACCAGTAGACTAACCTTTTTCATCATCTAAACTGACCATTTTATTGACCAAAACTATTTGATCACTTTGGAAATAAACTGTTAACATCTTGAGGTTTGCTTTCTTTGGCGAAGAACAGTCAACATGTTGATGAAGACATTGTCAACTTGTCTCTATGTAAATATCTCTGATGATGGCCCATCATCATCTAGGTGTCTTTTGTTATGATCCTTTTACATTGAAATGGTCCCTGACTGCAGTTAACTGGAGGAGGTGGGAGGAGGTTTTTCTCCACTCCAAGACAAAAGACACACACACACACACACACACACACACACACACACACACACACACACACACACACACACACACACACACACACACACACACACACACACACACACACACACACACACACACACACACACACACACACACCTTATTGTTGTCTTATTTGCATTTCAAATGTGCCGGCCGGCCCACTTGGCACAGCACGGATAATCTACACACACTTTAGGTGTGTCATTGTCTCCAAGTATCCCCCAATCTAGACTTGGTTGTCGTTGATCTACATGTGATTCTCAAACTCTCTAATTTCAAGGACCCCACATTAGATTTGCATTAGACCACAAACCTCCATTTGACAAGATGTTTATCTCTGGAACCCAAATCTAAGGATATTTATGTTATTAGGAATGATTCAGTCAAATTGTCGGTCCATAATACATTTACTGTCTATGTACTGAAGGTATGGAGATCACAGTGAAATTGTGATCAAATTCAATGACCTCTGGAGGTCCCCAAACCCTACATTGAGATCCACTGATCTACAATGTGGCAAATTAAGAACTAACTAGAGACACCATGATTGATATACTGATATCTGTTTGGTGCATCTCATGTGTTTGGTAGTTGAAGAAACTCAGCATTTATGAATGAAACAATGTCATTCATTAGTAAACACTCCCCCACTCTGTGTGCAGTGCAAAGGGCCTTGATCAGCCACATTCTGAAAAGACAGGAGAGGATATGTAAAATGTTATTATATTAGGCAGTATCGTCTTATCTGGAGTCTCCAGATAAATATAAATCCCTGTCTGCAGATTTGACTCTAATTTAAAAACAATAAAAGACTAGGGGTCCTTTAGTTTAGGGCATTTCAGGAGGATCCCAGCTAATTTGGTGAAAGATTTGGTGTAGAGGAAAAAAGGGAGGGGGGACCCCAGTCAACATAGTGGTTCATATAGCATAAAAAGTATTTATATTTTAACCTGTTTTATACTATATATACTTCTGGGTCACTGTTCAAAATTATCATTTTATAATGACAACACAAAAACAACTAATAATAATAATAATAATAATAATAATTCATTTTATTTATAACGCACCTTTCATTCTTGTAAACCTGAAAGTGCTTCAGGGTTTAAAAACATGGCATAAAAACAGCATAGGCAACCAAACAATTACATGGGACCCAACTAGGCTAGATTAGGGTCAAATTAAAACTATAGGTAAAAAAGCAGGACAAAGACAAAAAAAAAACAAAGGCCTAGAAAAAAATAAGAAAACGCTTTAAAAAATATATATATATATTTTAAATACATTTTCATAATCATTTTAAAAGCATCGGTGGACTGTGGTGCTCTCAGGTGTTTTCGGGGAGGGCATTCCCTCTGTGTAGCAGAAGGCCTGGTCGCCCATGGTGAAGGAGGTTGGTGTGGGGGATGTGTGAGAGTAGTAGAATGAGAATTTTCCCATGTTTTCCCGTGTTTTTCCCACATTTAACATTCGGACATATAGGCCTATATTAATGACACCCGCTCTTTCTCAGAGCGAATTAGTATTCGTAGGTAACATTTCACTCGTCTCGCTCAAACCTTCGGGTCGAGCAGGACAAATGAATGCAGTTTCTGGAACACTGCAAATAACCCCCAAAGCCCACCCTAAGCTGCCTCTCTTCCCTTTCCGGATGTTTTAGACCAAATAATGAACTTTACATTATTGTAAATCTGAAAGTGCTTCAGGGTTTAAAGGCATGGCATAAAAACAGCATAGGCAACCACACAATTACATGGGACCCAACTAGGCTAGATTAGGGTCAAATTAAAACTATAGGTGAAAAAGCAGTTAAACAATTGAGGGAGACCCTCATTTACAATTATGCCGAGATTACACACATATAAATAACATAGGAGTAACAAGAAAAACAATAAAGTTGACACAAACCGTTAAGACAATTGCATGTTAACATCAATCAGTTAAAACAGTTGCATATGGGTAAGACACGGTTATTATATAGATTCCTAAAATGGCCAATATATACTAGGGTATTCAATTTAAGCTCTTGTTGCAAAAGGTTCCAAGACTCAGGTGCACCAAAGCTGAAAGCAGCCTTTCCCTGTTCTGAATTGGCAAAAGGAGCCAACAGGATTAGAAAATCGCTGGAGCGGGTAAGAATGTGATTAGGTTTCAGACGTAGCATGGATGAGATATAAGGTGGTAATTTACCAACCAGGGCTTTATAAATAAAAAGATGCCAATGACTATTGCGTCTCTCAGTCAGAGCGGACCAGCCCACTTTATCATACAAGGCACAATGATGGGTGTTGTAGCTATCACCAGTAATAAATCTCAGAGCTGAGTGGTACACTGTGTCCAGAGGCTTGAGTGTGGAGGCGGCTGCATGACGGTAGATTATATCTCCGTAGTCTAGTACTGATAGAAATGTGGCTTCAATAATCCTTTTCCTACAGAGCATGGGGAAGCTGGCTTTATTCCTATATAGGCAGCCAATCTTTTGACGGAGTTTTACAACGAGGTTATTTATGTGATGTTTGAAATTAAGCTTGTCGTCCAGCCATATACCAAGGTATTTGTATTCTGTGACTTTTTCTATTGATGATCCATTGGTGGTGGTGATAAGGAGATTGGAGTGGTCTATGTGTTTGGATTTGGAGAAGACCATGAATTTGGTTTTATTGTCGTTAAGTGTGGTAAGACTGGTAAAGGAGTGTTGTAGGGAGTTCAAGGAGAGTTGTAATTGTTCTATGGCCAATACAGGGGAGTCAGCGGTACAGTATAAAATGGTGCCGTCAGCATAGAGATGGATTTGACAGCCACATAGTGAGGAAACAATATCATTAATATATATAGTGAACAGGACAGGGCCTAGAATGGATCCCTGTGGTACGCCGGATTTAACCGGCAGGAAATCAGACTGCCCACCTCCCAACTTCACACATTTGGTCTGCCACACAGATAATTTGCGAACCAACTGCAGGCGTTCTTATCAGCTCTTATCAGCATCATCATGCATGTCACACACACAGAATGCGGCACAAACACAACACCATTGGTTTGGATCATGTGGATTGTGGAAGTTAAATGGTGGATTTGTGGATAGGACTCTAGACAGACAGACAGACAGACAGACAGGCAGACAGTGAGAGAGAGACAGACAAGCAGACAGTGAGAGACAGGCAGACAGACAGACAGACAGACATGCAGACAGTGAGAGAGAGACAGACAGGCAGACAGTGAGAGAGACCCAACTAGGCTAGATTAGGGTCAAATTAAAACTATAGGTGAAAAAGCAGTTTCACTCTCAAAACCTTTGCATCATCATCATGTCACACACACAGAATGCGGCACAAACACAACACCAATGGTTTGGATCATGTGGATTGTGGAAGTTAAATGGTGGATTTGTGGATAGGACTCTATATCAGGGGTCTTCAACCTTTTCAGGCCAAGGACCCCCTAGCTGAGAGAGAGATGAAGCAGGGACCCCCTCTACATATTGTATAAAAGTGTGTTGCAGATTAAACCTTTTCATAGATTTCAACAGTGTTGTGTGAACTAATGTTTTTTGTTTATTTCACTTAAACCCTCAAGTCAATACTTCAATCGTTGGCTCTGTACTTGATCTGCTCTTTTTTCCTTCTACACCAAACCTCTTTGCCGAAAATAGGCGTTGTGAGCTCGTAGATCTGCTATTTTCGTCTATTTCCCCTCAGAATAGGGATTCTAAGGTTGAAGGTGTTAATGTAAAAAAGAAATCCTATCACTCAAAGATTTGGTGGCCCCCCTTTAGTAACTCTGAGGACCCTCTAGGGGTCCCGGACCCCCTGTTGAAGACCCCTGCTCTATATGAACAAACTTGTTATATCAACAAAACGCATCGCATTCTGTTTGTGTGACATGCATGATGCAAAGGTTTAGAAAGAGAAACTGGTCAAAGTCACTGGCGACCTACTGTAAGACATTAAATGACTTATTTTTTATATCAATTGGATTATTTTTTGTTTTTGTCGCATACCTAAGCTAATAATTTGATTCTCGTCTCCTACCGGCTAATGTATCCGGTAGGAGACACAAAGTAGATTATTTGTGTCTCCTACCGGAAATACACACGGTCATCAAATTATTGTCTTAGGAATGCCACAAAAACAAAAATAAATCCATGAAATCAAGGCTTCATGGGGTGTGTAATTGATAGAAAATAAGTCATTTTTTGGGTGAACTCCTCCTTTAAGGCTAAAAGCATTACAAAAAAAGTCCTGGGGTCTTGTTTCCACATAGCATAAAATAATAATAATAATAATAATAATAATAATAATAATAATAATACAACAATGTATGCAGACTGTAAAATGAATACTTACTCATGTACCCTGTAGTAATACAAGTATACAAGGTATAAAGGCTAACATTGCTGTAATGATAAAGCACACATAGAGGACATACAGTGGTGACACCTTTATTAAATCAAACAACCAAAAACATTATCAACATTTATTTCCCCAGGTATTAAAGTGTTTCTTTGAGTAAAAAAAAAACGGAGTAAATGTAAATAAGTAATCTGTAAAAAACAATTCCGTAAAAATAAACAAAGTCAACTGTCAGCTGTCTCAGACATCTACCAAATATGTACTATGATAATTTAATAATACAAACAACACACGTGTCAACACACAGTGAACAGCTACACAAAACCAGCAGCTTGTCAGCACTTTACTGCACTATTATGCATGCATATCAATGAAAATAATAATGAACAAGACTCGTTTTAATCCCGACAAATGTGGACAGACAGTGGTGCTCATGTTGTTCTACCAATAACCTATAGGCTGGAGGGAATAATACAAGATTATAAAAAACAAGCAATTGAAATTACATCATGTTAAATGGAAAATAAGATCCATACACAAGATAAAACAAAAATCTATATACAGAAATAAATAATGTTTATTCAGTCGTGTTGATATTATGAGATTCCTCTGCTTTAGTATCCTTGTCATTGACATCCTGGATTAGACTAATCCTGGATTAGATTGAATGATCATATGTGTGTCTGTGTGTGACTAACTCCAACTAAAGGCTTCCCCCCTGTATGAGTCCTCATGTGTGTTTTTAGATTACTTGTGCTAGCAAAGCTTTTACCACAAACTGTACAGGTATAGGGCTTTTCACCTGTATGAGTCCTCATATGTGTTTTTAGATGACCCTTGTGAACACAGCCTTTACCACAAATTGTACAGGTACAGGGCTTTTCACCTGTATGAGTCATCATGTGTGTTTTTAGATGACCATTGTGAACACAGCCTTTACCACAAATTGTACAGGTATAGGGCTTTTCACCTGTATGAGTCCTCATATGTGTTTTTAGATGACCCTTGTGAACACAGCCTTTACCACAAACTGTACAGGTACAGGGCTTTTCACCTGTATGAGTCCTCATGTGTGTTTTTAGATTACACTGCTGATTAAAGCCTTTACCACAAACTGTACAAGAAAAGGGCTTTTCACCTGTATGAGTCCTCATGTGTGTTTTTAGATCGCTTGTGCTAACACAGCCTTTACCACAAACTGTACAAGAAAAGGGCTTTTCGCCTGTATGAGTCATCATGTGTATTTTAAGATGACTGTTGTTAACACAGCCTTTACTACATACTGTACAAGAAAAGGTCTTTTTGCCTGTATGAGTTTGTTTTTGTGATTTCAGGTCTTGGGACAGCTTTCGCTGTCCTCCCACATGTTGCGTCTTGTGTGATTTCAGTGAGTTTAAAGCTGACTGATATGCCCTAGTCTCCTCCCAGTCATCACTGTCTTCAGTGTCTGATTCAGAACAGTGTGAAGAGAGGAGCTGGTCATAACTAGTTGGTTGTGATGTTCCACAGTCCTCTACATCAGCTTGTGTTTTCATGTGTTCAGTTGAGGTGCTGGCTACAGGCTCTGTGTCTCTGTTTTCATCACCATTTTCACTTTTCACAGCTAGTAATGTCAACGTTGACCCACCAGCCTCTTCTGGTCTTTGAAGTAGCTCCTCTTGTTCCTCTTTAATCTGTGGAGGTTGTGGTTCCTCCTGGAGCAGACTGGGGCTCCTCTCCTCTTCAGGGGAAACCTCCTCTTTACACACAGGGACATGCAGGAAGTCTACGAAAAAGATAAAATGAGACTCTATAAAATGTTTGAATCTTGTACATCCACTGCAGTACCTCAGTGCAGAGTTGTGGCTGGAATAAGTATCAACAGATTACTCTTTGCCCACAACTGAACCATCGTCTGATTCATGGTACATTTAGATTGATGCAGCGGTCCGTGCATCAATGTAGTCACATTGTTAATGCTAAAATCGATAACCAATTCATATCGGTTCAACTTTACACCCTCAGTACCGGCCTACTTTCACCAATAAAATAAATAAAGAGAGTTTGCTTGAAACTTACTGAGATCCAGGTGGTCTTCAGGTTCCTGTTTAATAGAAACAGTCCTGGCTGGAGAACTGATCTTCACCTGCAGACTGGACTCCACACACTGATCTGGAATGAAGGAATACAGCACACACTTTAATAATATGGACTTTGGTAAGACACAAATACAAACTTTAATAATAAGGACTTTGATGTGATGTGAATAAGGACTGTAATAATAAGGACTTTGTGAAATAAATAAGGACTTCAATAATAAGGACTTTGTGACATAAATAAGGATTTTAAAAAAATAATTATGAATCTAATCTCAAAATGTAAGAACCTCAGCGAGCAGTATTTTTTATTGCATATTAGAAACAGCCAATCAGTTTGATAACAGATGTATGATCCTAAAATAGATGACACAAGTAGGTATAATATTGTTGCTGTCAGGTGGAAACCAGGTGGACAATAATTTACGAGAAAAAATCACTTAAAAAGGTTAACATATGGAGATACAAGGTTTCTGCCCGACAGCAACGATATGTTAACAAAATGAACAGCTGCTATAATAGAACAGTGAGAATCAGGATGTGAATCTCAGGATTCACATGGGAACGGTGCGGCTCCATCTAGAGTTACCAAATGGAAATCACGTACTGAATGTATTGACAGAAAAGCTCATAACATGTCTATGGCGGATTTTTATGAAACACAAACTTTGCAGATAGTAAGAGGATCATTCAAGATTTCTTTACAGCAACAATGTTGGTGAGTTTAAATGTGTTTAATACAATCAGATAGGACTTTTCTGTTTGGATGTATGGGCTGTCAAGGGTTGATATTAAAACTCTACAGTCCAGATATAAAAAATAGGATCTAAGAGTTGCTTGTGGCTGTGTGTGTGTAACAGACATACATGCAGTGTGTAGTTTGATGTTGTGTGTGCAAGAGACATACCTGCAGTGTGTAGTTGTGTGTGTGTGTGTGTAACAGACAACCTGCAGCGTGTAGTTTGATGTTGTGTGTGCAACAGACATACCTGCAATGTGTAGTTTAATGTTGTGCGTGTGTAACAGACTACCTGCAGTGTGTAGTTTGATGTTGTGTGTGCAACAGACATACCTGCAGTGTGTAGATCGATGTCCATATCAAAATCAATGTCCAGCAGTTTGTTTTGTTTCTCCAGCAGAGTTTCTAGTGTCTCTATCTCTCTCTGGAAGAGGTTGCACATGAACTCTGCAGCCGCACTGAGGCGCTCCAACACAAACACTCTGACAAGCTTCACACAAACATCAGCACCACGCTGTTGTTTGTCCAAAACACACAATATCTCCTCTCCCACCGACGTCATGTGTTCATTTATCTTCAGCCGTACAGACTCCATTTGACACGTTTTTACCTCCTTTATGGCCTTTAGCCCCCTGGTGGAAGAGGTGTGTACGTGAAGATAGAGCTGTGGAAAGACAGTCTGTCCTCCCTCACTGTGAGTCCTGAGAGTTTAACTGTGGTGTGTCCTGGAGTCTGAGCAGGAGGATAGAGTGGAGATTTGGAGTGAAAACACCACCATTTATCTTGAAGAGGAGAAACACCTCCCACTGCAGTCAGGGTCCATTTAAATGTGAAAGGCTCGTAACAAAAGACAGTGTAATGATGGGTCATCGTCAGAGAAACATTTACATAGATGCAAGTTCCAATGTCTTTTGTTTCATCAACATGTTGACTGTTTTTCTTTCACCAAAGAAAGCAAACTCATGATGACAGATTTCACTCACTTCTTTGTGAAGAGGCAAAAGTGAATTTTGAGGTTTAAGTATTGATCAAGTTCTTCTGTGGAATTGTCCGTTTAGATAACAAAATGTTACTTTGCTGTGAAACAAGTGTGTTTGGTGGACATTACAATGATAGGCTGTCATGCCAACCTTTTTCGTTTTAGAAAATGTGCTGAATTCTGGGTTTTGTCAGCACTGCACACACAGTGGGAGTGTTTACTAATGAATGACATTATTCCAGTGATTTTGTTCTTCTTTTACATAGCATGTGAATGAGTTTAATTCTTGAACTACCAACAATGTCTTTACTTTCATTTCAATACCCAGAGCAACATGTTGTGCAGATGTTAAAAATCTGCATACTGATTGACAGACAGATACAGAACTAAATATTACTAGTTAACTTTATATGGGGAACTATTACTAGGGAGGTTACAAATGTATTAAAAATTTATGGATGGTGGGCTTGGTAAAAATGAAGCATCCGGTTTATAAAGAAGAGGTTTGTGGATAGGTGAGGCCTTGAGTTGGAACAAACAGAAGGGTTGTGCCTTATTTTAATATTATGTATGGTGAGTTAGTAAGCACATTTGCACGTTTAAATATTGGTCTGAAATGTCCAGTACAAATATTTATGTTAATCTGTGTGAAGATGCGTATGGTGGCCTTTTCCCCTACAAATGTCTAGATGACTCTCAAAAGCAGTTGTGTATAAAAATATTTGGAGTTAAAACATTTTTGAAAAAGAGGTATGTCATGTGGCTGGTCTCAGTGAGGAGCTGCTTTTTGAAAACTGTTAAAAGACCTATTGAGAACTGTAATGAGGACGAATCTATTAAACAATGTATGGGTTTTTTGAAGAAAACATCTCTGCCATGGATCAGGAGTCCCATTGGCCTGTTGTGTGCACTGTGGTCAGCCAACTATGGACCACTCCATGTGCCATGGTCATACATCAGGAGTCAATCTCTGGAGAGGTGGTCTTTAAACAAATATAAAACTAAAAAGACAAAAAACAATTGACTCCAGACCAACAATGCTGAAGCCATGGTTGATGCCATCTTTGTATTGAAAGTCTTTTTGCTATATTTTTGTATGCAATTGCTTATAACTTCTACATGCCAATTCATTATAAACCCTGAATAATTTCAAATAAAGTATATATAAAATGTAAATGTGTTGAAATGATATTAAGCAGTAAGGTCTGCTCCTTTTTGAGCTCAGCATCAAATCTCTTTACTGAAAATAGCCCATCTACAAGTCGCAATGTGACGCATTGTGAGCATTGTAGATCGGCTATTTTCGTCACGTTTGTCTCAAGGCCAGTCCACACCAATGTTACTCCTTGCAACTCCTTGCAACCATTATCCCCAGTTGCAAAGAGTTGCATTGGTGTGGACTGTTCTTAAAACTGTCTTGTTGCAAGGAGTTGCGACTAGTTCCTCTTTGCCTCTTTGCCTGGCCTACTTGTTGTCAACTAGTTGTACGAACGCTTGTTGTATTGTTTTATTGGATCTTGTTTAGTCGATACAATTATTTGTTTAGCTCCTGCTCATTTGATTTTGCTATTTTCTCTCATCTGTTTAAGGAAATAGGTAGCTGATATATTGCACTTTTACCTTAGCGCTAGGTATACTCTTGGTTGCATGTTTTTGCAGAAAATGCACTTAAGACTTCTGGTGATTAGTAGTTTTTGTTCCCTACCTATGTTGAATGCACTTATTGTAAGTCGCTTTGGATAAAAGCGTCTGCTAAATGACTGCAATGTAGTTGCATTGGTGCGGTCTGGTCTTTAGAATGTTGCTTTAGAGTTTTTGTTCAGTAACAGTGGTCTCCCTGTCTCTCCAGGTCTTTAATAAACTGTACATTTTCAGGTTGGTTACAAATTAAGTCAAATTTGTCAAATTAAGTTTTGTCAAATTATTTTCACCAAATACACTTGTTTATTCACTTTTTACTGAAGAGCTGGAGAGACCCCTGTCGTCTATAGCAGTGGTTCTGAACCTTGTGTTATAATTAATACATATTGTGAAAACAGCAGATCTACATGCTCACAACGCCTCACATTGCGAGGTCTTAATAGTCCTTAAATTGTGACTTCATCCCAAAAATTAGACCCACAGGTTGAGAACCACTGGCCTATAGCAATGATTATACAGGAATATAGAGTGGGCAGAGGATGGGCCGTGGGTAGCGTGGGAACCAACGCCCATCCTGCCACATTAACAACACAGATCATCACTTTATTTTATTCACATACCAGTAGACTAACCTTTTTCATCATCTAAACTGACCGTTTTATTGACCAAAATAATTTGATCACTTTGGAAATAAACTGTTAACATCTTGAGGTTTGCTTTCTTTGGTGAAGAACAGTCAGCATGTTGATGAAGACATTGTCAACTTGTCTCTATGTAAATATCTCTGATGATGGCCCATCATCATCTAGGTGTCTTTTGTTATGAGCCTTTTACATTGAAATGGTCCCTGACTGCAGTTAAATGAAGGCAAAGACAAAAGACACACACACACACACACACACACACACACCTTATTGTTGTCTTATTTGCATTTCAAATGTGCCGGCCGGCCCACTTGGCACAGCACAGATAATCTACACACACTTTAGGTGTGTCATTGTCTCCAAGTATCCCCCAATCTAGACTTGGTTGTCGTTGATCTACATGTGATTCTCAAACTCTCTCATTTCAAGGACCCCACATTAGATTTGCATTAGACCACAAACCTCCATTTGACAAGATGTTTATCTCTGGAACCCAAATCTAAGATATTTATGTTATTAGGAATGATTCAGTCAAATTGTCGGTCCATAATACATTTACTGTCTATGTACTGAAGGTATGGAGATCACAGTGAAATTGTGATCAAATTCAATGACCTCTGGAGGTCCCCAAACCCTACATTGAGATCCACTGATCTACAATGTAGCAAATTAAGAACTAACTAGAGACACCATGATTGATATACTGATATCTGTTTGGTGCATCTCATGTGTTTGGTAGTTGAAGAAACTCAGCATTTATGAATGAAACAATGTCATTCATTAGTAAACACTCCCCCACTCTCTGTGCAGTGGAAAGGGCCTTGATCAGCCACATCCTGAAAAGACAGGAGAGGATATGTAAAATGTTATTATATTAGGCAGTATCGTCTCAACAACCTAAGAGTCTCCAGATAAATATAAATCCCTGTCTGCAGATTTGACTCTAATTTAAAAACAATAAAAGACTAGGGGTCCTTTAGTTTAGGGAATTTCAGGGGGATCCCAGCTAATTTGGTGAAAGATTTGGTGTAGAGGAAAACAGGGAGGGGGGACCCCAGTCAACATAGTGGTTCATATAGCATAAAAATTATGACTATTTTAACCTGTTTTATACTATATATACTTCTGGGTCACTGTTCAAAATTATCATTTTATAATGACAACACAAAAACAACTAATAATAATAATAAGAATAATGCATTTTATTTATAATGCACTTTACATTATTGTAAATCTGAAAGTGCTTCAGGGTTTAAAAGCATGATATAAAAACAGCATAGGCAACCAAACAATGACATGGGACCCAACTAGGCTAGATTAGGGTCAAATTAAAACTATAGGTGAAAAAGCAGTTTCACTTTCAAAACCTTTGCATCATCATCATGTCACACACACAGAATGCGGCACAAACACAACACCAATGGTTTGGATCATGTGGATTGTGGAAGTTAAATGGTGGATTTGTGGATAGGACTCTATATCAGGGGTCTTCAACCTTTTCAGGCCAAGGACCCCCTAGCTGAGAGAGAGATGAAGCAGGGACCCCCTCTACATATTGTATAAAAGTGTGTTGCAGATTAAACCTTTTCATAGATTTCAACAGTGTTGTGTGAACTAATGTTTTTTGTTTATTTCACTTAAACCCTCAAGTCAATACTTCAATCGTTGGCTCTGTACTTGATCTGCTCTTTTTTCCTTCTACACCAAACCTTAATGTAAAAAAGAAATCCTATCACTCAAAGATTTGGTGGCCCCCCTTTAGTAACTCTGAGGACCCCCTAGGGGTCCCGGACCCCCTAGGGGTCCCGGACCCCCTGTTGAAGACCCCTGCTCTATATGAACTAACTTGTTATATCAACAAAACGCATCACATTCTGTTTGTGTGACATGCATGATGCAAAGGGTTTGAAAGAGAAACTGGTCAAAGTCACTGGCCACCTACTGTAAGACATTAAAGGAGGCGTTCACCCAAAACATTACTTATTTTCTATCAATTACACACCCCATGAAGCCTTGATTTCATGGATTTATTTTTGTTTTTGTGGCATTCCTAAGACAATAATTTGATGACCGTGTGTATTTCCGGTAGGAGACACAAATAATCTACTTTGTGTCTCCTACCGGATACATTAGCCGGTAGGAGACGGGAATCAAATTATTAGCTTAGGAATGCGACAAAAACAAAAAAGAATCCAATTGATAGAAAATAAGTCATTTTTTGGGTGAACTCCTCCTTTAAGGCTAAAAGCATAACACAAGAAAAGTCCTGGGGACTTGTTTCCAGGACATATAAAATATGAATAATAATGATAATAATAAGGGTAATAATATTGATATAATAATAATAATAATACAGTGTATGCAGACTGTAAAATGAATACTTACTAATGTACCCTGTAGTAATACAAGTATACAAGGTATAAAGGCTAACATTGCTGTAATGATAAAGCACTAGAGGACATACAGTGGTGAAACCTTTATTAAATCAAACAACCAAAAACATTATCAACATTTATTTCCCCAGGTATTAAAGTGTTTCTTTGAGTTAAAAAAAACGGAGTAAATGTAAATAAGTAATCTGTAAAAACAATTCCGTAAAAGTAAACTAAGTCAACTGTCAGCTGTCTCAGACATCTACCTATCTATATCAAACAACCAAAAACATTATCAACATTTATTTCCCCAGGTATTAAAGTGTTTCTTTGAGTTAAAAAAAACGGAGTAAATGTAAATAAGTAATCTGTAAAAACAATTCCGTAAAAGTAAACTAAGTCAACTGTCAGCTGTCTCAGACATCTACCAAATATGTACTATGATAATTTAACTATACAAACAACACACGTGTCAACACACAGTGAACAGCTACACAAAACCAGCAGCTTGTCAGCACTTTACTGCACCATTATGCATGCATATGAATGAAAATAATAATGAACAAGACTCGTTTTAATCCCGACAAATGTGGACAGACAGTGGTGCTCATGTTGTTCTACCAATAACCTATAGGCTGGAGGGAATAATACAAGATTATAAAAAACAAGCAATTGAAATTACATCATGTTAAATGGAAAATAAGATCCATACACAAGATAAATCAAACATCTATATACAGAAACAAATAATGTTTATTCAGTCGTGTTGATATTGTCAGATTATGAGATTCCTCTGCTTTAGTATCCTTGTCATTGACATCCTGGATTAGACTGAATGATCATATGTGTGTCTGTGTGTGACTAACTTCAACTAAAGGCTTCCCCCCTGTATGAGTCCTCATGTGTTTGTTTAGATTACCCTTGTGAACACAGCCTTTACCACAAACTGTACAGGTATAGGGCTTTTCACCTGTATGAGTCATCATGTGTGTTTCTAGATTACCCTGTTGATTAAAGCCTTTACCACAAACTGTACAAGAAAAGGGCTTTTCACCTGTATGAGTCCTCATGTGTGTTTTTAGATCGCTTGTGCTAACACAGCCTTTACTACATACTGTACAAGAAAGGGGCTTTTCGCCCGTATGAGTCATCATATGTGTTTTTAGATGACCCTTGTGAACACAGCCTTTACCACAAACTGTACAGGTAAAGGGCTTTTCACCTGTATGAGTCATCATGTGTTTGTTTAGATTACTTGTGCTAGCAAAGCTTTTACCACAAACTGTACAGGTATAGGGCTTTTCACCTGTATGAGTCCTCATGTGTGTTTTTAGAATACCCCGTTGATTAAAGCCTTTACCACAAACTGTACAAGAAAAGGGCTTTTCGCCTGTATGAGTCCTCATGTGTGTTTTTAGATCACCCTGTTGATTAAAGCCTTTACCACATACTGTACAAGAAAAGGGCTTTTCGCCTGTATGAGTCATCATATGTGTTTTTAGATGACCCTTGTGAACACAGCCTTTACCACAAACTGTACAGGTAAAGGGCTTTTCACCTGTATGAGTCATCATGTGTATTTTAAGATGACCTGTGCTAACACAGCCTTTACTACATACTGTACAAGAAAATGGCTTTTTGTCTGTATGAGTTTGTTTCGGTGATTTCAGGTCTTGGGACAGCTTTCGCTGTCCTCCCACATGTTGTGTCTTGTGTGATTTCAGTGAGTTTAAAGCTGACTGATCTTCCCTAGTCTCCTCCCAGTCATCACTGTCTTCAGTGTCTGATTCAGAACAGTGTGAAGAGAGGAGATGGTCATCACTAGTTGGTTGTGATGTTCCACAGTCCTCTACATCAGCTTGTGTTTTCATGTGTTCAGTTGAGGTGCTGGCTACAGGCTCTGTCTCTCTGTTTTCATCATCATCTTCACTTTTCACAGCTAGTAATGTCAACGTTGACCCACCAGCCTCTTCTGGTCTTTGAAGTAGCTCCTCTTGTTCCTCTTTAATCTGTGGAGGTTGTGGTTCTTCCTGGAGCAGACTGGGGCTCCTCTCCTCTTCAGGGGAAACCTCCTCTTTACACACAGGGACATCCAGGAAGTCTACGAAAAAGATACAATGAGACTCTATAAAATGTTTGAATCTTGTACATCCACTGCAGTACCTCAGTGCAGAGTTGTGGCTGGAATAAGTATCAACAGATTACTCTTTGCCCACAACTGAACCATCGTCTGATTCATGGTACATTTAGATTGATGCAGCGGTCCGTGCATCAATGTAGTCACATTGTTAATGCTAAATTCGATAACCAATTCATATCGGTTCAACTTTACACCCTCAGTACCGGCCTACTTTCACCAATAAAATAAATAAAGAGAGTGTGCTTGAAACTTACTGAGATCCAGGTGGTCTTCAGGTTCCTGTTTAATAGAAACAGTCCTGGCTGGAGAACTGATCTTCACCTGCAGACTGGACTCCACACACTGATCTGGAATGAAGGAATACAGCACACACTTTAATAATATGGACTTTGGTAAGACACAAATACAAACTTTAATAATAAGGACGTTGATGTGATGTGAATGAGGACTGTAATAATAAGGACTTTGTGAAATAAATAAGGACTTCAATAATAAGGACTTTGTGACATAAATAAGGATTTTTTTAAACAATAATGAATCTAATCTCAAAATGAAAGAACCTCAGCGAGCAGTATTTTGTATTGCATATTAGAAACAGCCAATCAGTTTGATAACAGATGTATGATCCTAGATGACACAAGTAGGTATAATATTGTTGCTGTCAGGTGGAAACCAGGTGGACAATAATTTACGAGAACAAATCACTTCAAAGGTTAACATACGGAGATACAAGGTTTCTGCCCGACAGCAACGATATGTTAACAAAATGAACAGCTCTGCTATAATAGAACAGTGAGAATCAGGATGTGAATCTCAGGATTCACATGGGAACGGTGCGGCTCCATCTAGAGTTACCAAATGGAAATCACGTACTGAATGTATTGACAGAAAAGCTCATAACATGTCTATGGAGGATTTTTATGAAACAAAAACTTTGCAGATAGTAAGAGGATCATTCAAGATTTCTTTACAGCTACAATGTTGGTGAGTTTAAATGTGTTTAATACAATCAGATAGGACTTTTCTGTTTGGATGTATGGGCTGTCAAGGGTTGGTATTAAAACTCTAGAGTCCAGATATAAAAAATAGAATCTAAGAGTTGATTGCGGCTGTGTGTGTGCAAGAGACATACCTGCAGTGTGTAGTTTAATGGTGTGTATGTGTGTGTGCGTGACAGACAACCTGCAGTGTGTAGTTTGATGTTGTGTGTGCAACAGACATAGGCTGCAATGTGTAGTTTAATGTTGTGCGTGTGTAACAGACTACCTGCAGTGTGTAGTTTGATGTTGTGTGTGCAACAGACATACCTGCAGTGTGTAGATCGATGTCCATATCAAAATCAATGTCCAGCAGTTTGTTTTGTTTCTCCAGCAGAGTTTCTAGTGTCTCTATCTCTCTCTGGAAGAGGTTGCACATGAACTCTGCAGCCGCACTGAGGCGCTCCAACACAAACACTCTGACAAGCTTCACACAAACATCAGCACCATGCTGTTGTTTGTCCAAAACACACAATATCTCCTCTCCCACCGACGTCATGTGTTCATTTATCTTCAGCCGTACAGACTCCATTTGAGACGTTTTTACCTCCTTTATGGCCTTTAGCTCCCTGGTGGAAGAGGTGTGTAAGTGAAGATAGAGCTGTGGAAAGACAGTCTGTCCTCCCTCACTGTGAGTCCTGAGAGTTTAACTGTGGTGTGTCCTGGAGTCTGAGCAGGAGGATAGAGTGGATATTTGGGGTGAAAACACCACCATTTATCTTGAAGAGGAGAAACACCTCCCACCTCCTCACATTCTTCCAGTTCACTGCAGTCAGGGTCCATTTAAATGTGAAAGGCTCATAACAAAAGACAGTGTAATGATGGACCATCATCAGAGAAACATTTACATAGATGCAAGTGTCTTTTGTTTCATCAACATGTTGACTGTTTTTCTTTCACCAAAGAAAGCAAACTCATGATGACAGATTTCACTCACTTCTTTGTGATGAGGCAAAAGTGAATTTTGAGGTTTAGCTATTGATCAAGTTCTTCTGTGGAATTGTCCGTTTAGATAACAAAATGTTACTTTGCTGTGAAAACAAGTGTGTTTGGTGGACATTACAATGATAGGCTGTCATGCCAACCTTTTTCGTTTTAGAAAATGTGCTGAATTCTGGGTTTTGTCAGCACTGCACACAGAGTGGGAGTGTTTACTAATGAATGACATTATTCCAGTGATTTTGTTCTTCTTTTACATAGCATGTGAATGAGTTTAATTCTTGAACGACCAACAATGTCTTTACTTTCATTTCAATACCCAGAGCAACATGTTGCGCAGATGTTAAAAATCTGCATACTGATTGACAGACAGATACAGAACTAAAATATTAGTTAACTTTATATGGGCGACTATTACTAGGGAGGTTACAAATGTTAAAGGATGGAGGGCTTGGTAAAAATGAAGCATCCAGTTTATAAAGAAGAGCTTTGTGGATAGGTGAGGCCTTGAGTTGGAACAAACAGAAGGGTTGTGCAAGGAGCTCTGTGCCTTATTTTAATATTATGTATGGTGAGTTAGTAAGCACATTTGCACGTTTAAATATTGGTCTGAAATGTCCAGTAAAAATATTTGTTAATCTGTGTGAAGATGCGTATGGTGGCCTTTTCCCCTACAAATGTCTAGATGACTCTCAAAAGCAGGTACGTATAAAAATATTTGGAGTAAAACATTTCTGAAAAAGAGGTATGCCATGTGGCTATAGAGTTTTTGTTCAGTAACAGTGGTCTCCCTGTCTCTCCAGGTCTTTAATAAACTGTAAATTTTCAGGTTGGTTACACATTAAGCCCCATCAGCAGAGGGAACCCCACAAATATAATTCCTCAGCTTTTGTCATACGTAGTTCAAATTGTCAAATTATTTTCACCAAATACACTTGTTTATTCACTTTTTACTAAAGAGCTGGAGAGACCCCAGTCGTCTATAGCAGTGGTTCTGAACCTTGTGTTATAATTAATACATATTGTGAAAACAGCAGATCTACATGCTCACAACGCCTCACATTGCGAGGTCTTAATAGTCCTTAAATTGTGACTTCATCCCAAAAATTAGACCCACAGGTTGAGAACCACTGGCCTATAGCAATGATTATACAGGAATATAGAGTGGGCAGAGGATGGGCCGTGGGTAGCGTGGGAACCAACGCCCATCCTGCCACATTAACAACACAGATCATCACTTTATTTTATTCACATACCAGTAGACTAACCTTTTTCATCATCTAAACTGAAATTTTATTGACCAAAATAATTTGATCACTTTGGAAATAAACTTTTGTTATGAGCCTTTTACATTGAAATGGTCCCTGACTGCAGTTAACTGGAGGAGGTGGGAGGAGACACACACACACCTTATTGTTGTCTTATTTGCATTTCAAATGTACCGGCCGGCCCACTTGGCACAGCACGTATAATCTACACACAGGTCTCCAAGGTCCCCAAACCCTACATTGAGATCCACTGATCTACAATATGGCAAATTAAGAACTAACTAGAGACACCATGATTGATATACTGATATCTGTTTGGTGCATCTCATGTGTTTGGTAGTTGAAGAAACTCTGCATTTATGAATGAAACAATGTCATTCATTAGTAAACACTCCCCCACTCTGTGTGCAGTGCAAAGGGCCTTGATCAGCCACATCCTGAAAAGACAGGAGAGGATAATGTAAAATGTTATTATATTAGGCAGTATCGTCTCAACAACCTAAGAGTCTCCAGATAAATATAAATCCCTGTCTGCAGATTTGACTCTAATTTAAAAACAATAAAAGACTAGGGGTCCTTTAGTTTAGGGCGTTTCAGGGGGATCCCAGCTAATTTGGTGAAAGATTTGGTGTAGAGGAAAACAGGGAGGGGGGGACCCCAGTCAACATAGTGGTTCATATAGCATAAAAATTATGACTATTTTAACCTGTTTTATACTATATAGATGTATGATCCTCAGCTTTGGCCAGAAGGAACGTATGTACGGCGGTTCTACGAGCCACGTAAGCCCAGGGCTGCTGCTGCTGGGGCAGGTGTTAAGTTACTGCCTGTCATAAGGATGCGTGAGCCTGAGGCTGGGGCTTCGAGTACATGATAGACTTGTTTATGAACTATGAGAGTTGTGTCTTATAACTCGCGTGGCCTGTGCCTCGGACAGGACGCAGGGGAGAGAGCGCAGCGCGTTGTTATTGACAAGCTCCTAGAGAATGCTCATATACTGTGTATACAGGAGACTTGTTTTAGCAACACAAGATCTTGATAAACTTAACCCTGTCCATAACGATTTCCATGGGGCAGGGGAATCAACGACTGACTTAAGTACAAGAATAATGCGTGGCAGGATCCCAGGGGGGGGTGGCCATTCTATGGCATAAGAAGCTCGACCCACTTGTCAGTGTGATTAGGCTGGAAGTGGACTGGTGCATAGGCATTAAAGTTGTGCATGAGAACGTTTCTATCATTTAAAATGTTTACACTCCTTATGAATGTCACAAAAATGAGGATGAATACCTTAATAGGCTTGCTTTTATTAGTTCCTATATTAAAGAAAATGTTTACACATGCATATATATCCTGGGTGATTTGAATGCTGACATATCAGATAGCAACTCAAGGTTTGGTCAACATCTAACACCATTTTGTAAAGACAATAAGGTTATTCTGTCCAGCAAGGTGCTGTTGCCAGTAGGCAGCTACACATATATCAGTGAAGCATGGCATACGACATCCTGGCTGGATCACTGTATAGCTACAGCCGATGCTCATGATAGTATAGAGAAAGTTGAGATCTTGTATGGTCTGGCCACAGCAGATCACATGCCTGTCTCTCTGACTATAAATGTTGAGGGTCTACCTGGGCTGGCCAGCCATGGTAGTCCAAAACAACATGATAAATTGGACTGGGCAATCCTCACAGAAGATGACTTACTACATTACAAGTCACTGACTGATGTATACTTAAGTAATATTGATTTACCTGTTGAGGCTATTACATGTGGAAACATTAACTGTAAGAATGATAGACATTATAGTGACCTGTGTAAAATGTATGACATGATAGTACAATGTTTAGTTAATGGAAGCAAACCTTTTAAAAGAAAAAGGAGTAAACAACATAATCTGAGACCTGGATGGAATGTGTATGTTCATGAGCTACATGTAGAGGCTAAAGAAGCCTTTAAATGTTGGGTTTTAGCAGGAAAGCCCATGGCCCTGAGTGTGACCACAAGAAGCATGCAAATGCTAGGTTTAAATATGCTGTACGCATAATAAAAAGACGGTGATCCATTGAGCCATTTTTACCAAGTGAAGCAATTTACAATTTAGGTCTTTTTCACACTCTTCACCAGTGTTGATTTTGACAGCAAATTTTGATTTGGTTTTAGTCAGTCTTTTGAATCAAATTCCATTTAGTTTTAGTCATATTTTAGTCATCTGAAATGTTTTAGTTTTTGTCTAGTTTTAGTCGACAAAATATACAGTTGATTTAGTCGACTAAAATGTATTTTGGCGGTGCCTTGATGGAGTCGTAATGGCAGATTTTACACTTGGTTGCATGCAGAAAATAGCAGATCTACAAGCTCACAACAAACTGTTAAAAGACCTATTGAGAACTATAATGAGGACGACTCTATTGAACAATGTATGGGTTTTTTGAAGAAAACATGTCTGCCATGCAGATCAGGAGTTCCATTGGCCTGTTGTGTGCACTGTGGTCAGCCAACTATGGACCACTCCATGTGCCATGGTCATACATCAGGAGTCAATCTCTGGAGAGGTGGTCTTTAAACACATATAAAACTGAACTAAAAAGACAAAAAACAATTGACTCCAGACCAAAAATGCTGAAGCCATGGTTGATGCTATCTTTGTATTGATAATATTTTTGCTATATTTTTGTATGCAATTGCTTACCATGTCATCTAAATGCCAATTCATCATAAACCCTGAATAAACCCTAAACCTCTGCTCCTTTTTGAGCTCAGCACCAAATCTCTTTGCTGAAAATAGCCCACCTACAAGTCGCAATGTGACACATTGTGAGCATTGTAGATCGGCTATTTTCGTCACGTTTGTCTCAAGGCCAGTCTACACCAATGTTACTCCTTGCAACTCCTTGCAACCATTATCCCCAATGGCAGTTGCAAAGAGTTGCATTGGTGTGGACTGGCCTTAAAACTGTCTTGTTGCAAGGAGTTGCGACTAGTTGCATTGGTGCGGTCTGGTCTTTAGAATGGGGCAGTTTCTATAGAGTTTTTGTTCAGTAACAGCGGTCTCCCTGTCTCTCCAGGTCTTTAATAAACTGTACATTTTCAGGTTGGTTACAAATTAAGCCCCATCAGCAGAGGGAACCCCACAACTATAATTCCTCAGCTTGTGTCATACGTAGTTCCAATTTTGTCAAATTATTTTCACCAAATACACTTATTTATTCAGTTTTTACTAAAGAGCTGGAGAGACCCCAGTCGTCTATAGCAGTGGTTCTGAACCTTGTGTTATAATTAATACATATTGTGAAAACAGCAGATCTACATGCTCACAACGCCTCACATTGCGAGGTCTTAATAGTCCTTAAATTGTGACTTCATCCCAAAAATTAGACCCACAGGTTGAGAACCACTGGCCTATAGCAATGATTATACAGGAATATAGAGTGGGCAGAGGATGGGCAGTGGGTAGCGTGGGAACCAACGCCCATCCTGCCACATTAACAACACCGATAGGAGACGGGAATCAAATTATTAGCTTAGGAATGCGACAAAAACTAAAAATAATCCAATTGATAGAAAAGAAGTCATTTTTTGGGAGAACTCCTCCTTTAAGGCTAAAAGCATAACACAAAAAAAGTCCTGGGGACTTGTTTCCACATAGCATAAAATAATAATAATAATAACAATAATAATACAATGTATGCAGACTGTAAAATGAATACTTACTCATGTACCCTGTAGTAATACAAGTATACAAGGTATAAAGGCTAACATTGCTGTAATGATAAAGCACACATAGAGGACATACAGTGGTGAAACCTTTATTAAATCAAACAACCAAAAACATTATCAACATTTATTTCCCCAGGTATTAAAGTGTTTCTTTGAGTAAAAAAAAAACTGAGTAAATGTAAATAAGTAATCTGTAAAAATAATTCCGTAAAAGTAAACTAAGTCAACTGTCTGCTGTCTCAGACATCTACCAAATATGTACTATGATAATTTAACAATACAAACAACACACGTGTCAACACACAGTGAACAGCTACACAAAACCAGCAGCTTGTCAGCACTTTACTGCACCATTATGCATGCATATCAATGGAAATAATAATGAACAAGACTCGTTTTAATCCCGACAAATGTGGACAGACAGTGGTGCTCATGATGTTCTACCAATAACCTATAGGCTGGAGGGAATAATACAAGATTATAAAAAACAAGCAATTGAAATTACATCATGTTAAATGGAAAATAAGATCCATACACAAGATAAATCAAACATCTATATACACAAACAAATAATGTTTATTCAGTCGTGTTGATATTGTCAGATTATGAGATTCCTCTGCTTTAGTATCCTTGTCATTGACATCCTGGATTAGACTGAATGATCATATGTGTGTCTGTGTGTGACTAACTTCAACTAGAGGCTTCCCCCTGTATGAGTCCTCATGTGTTTGTTTCGATTACTTGTGATAGCAAAGCTTTTACCACAAACTGTACAGGTATAGGGCTTTTCACCTGTATGAGTCCTTATGTGTGTTTTTAGATGACCCTGTTGATTAAAGCCTTTACCACAAACTGTACAAGAAAAGGGCTTTTCACCTGTATGAGTCATCATGTGTTTTTTTAGATGACTTGAGCTAACACAGCCTTTACCACAAACTGTACAGGTATAGGGCTTTTCACCTGTATGAGTCATCATATGGGTTTTTAGATGACCCTTGTGAACACAGCCTTTACCACAAATTGTACAGGTACAGGGCTTTTCACCTGTATGAGTCATCATGTGTATTTTAAGTTGACTTGTGCTAACACAGCCTTTACCACAAACTGTACAGGTACAGGGCTTTTCACCTGTATGAGTCATCATGTGTATTTTAAGATGACTTGTGCTAACACAGCCTTTACCACAAACTGTACAGGTACAGGGATTTTCACCTGTATGAGTCATCATGTGTGTTTTTAGATTACCCTGTTGATTAAAGCCTTTACCACAAACTGTACAAGAAAAGGGCTTTTCACCTGTATGAGTCCTCATGTGTGTTTTTAGATGACCCAGGTGATTAAAGCCTTTACCACAAACTGTACAAGAAAAGGGCTTTTCACCTGTATGAGTCATCATGTGTATTTTAAGTTGACTTGTGCTAACACAGCCTTTACTACATACTGTACAAGAAAATGGCTTTTTGCCTGAATGAGTTTGTTTCGGTGATTTCAGGTCTTGGGACAGCTTTCGCTGTCCTCCCACATGTTGTGTCTTGTGTGATTTCAGTGTGTTTAAAGCTGGCTGATCTGCCCTAGTCTCCTCCCAGTCATCACTGTCTTCAGTGTCTAATTCAGAACAGTGTGAAGAGAGGAGCTGGTCATCACTAGTTGGTTGTGATGTTCCACAGTCCTCTACATCAGCTTGTGTTTTCATGTGTTCAGTTGAGGTGCTGGCTACAGGCTCTGTCTCTCTGTTTTCATCATCATCTTCACTTTTCACAGCTAGTAATGTCAACGTTGACCCACCAGCCTCTTCTGGTCTTTGAAGTAGCTCCTCTTGTTCCTCTTTAATCTGTGGAGGTTGTGGTTCCTCCTGGAGCAGACTGGGGCTCCTCTCCTCTTCAGGGCAAACCTCCTCTTTACACACAGGGACATGCAGGAAGTCTACGAAAAAGATACAATGAGAGACTATAAAATGTTTGAATCTTGTACATCCACTGCAGTACCTCAGTGCAGAGTTGTGGCTGGAATAAGTATCAACAGATTACTCTTTGCCCACAACTGAACCATCGTCTGATGCATGGTACATTTAGATTGATGCAGCGGTCCGTGCATCAATGTAGTCACATTGTTAATGCTAAAATCGACAACCAATTCATATCGGTTCAACTTTACACCCTCAGTACCGGCCTACTTTCACCAATAAAATAAATAAGGAGAGTGTGCTTGAAACTTACTGAGATCCAGGTGGTCTTCAGGTTCCTGTTTAATAGAAACAGTCCTGGCTGGAGAACTGATCTTCACCTGCAAACTGGACTCCACACACTGATCTGGAATGAAGGAATACAGCACACACTTTGATAATGTGGACTTTGGTAAGACACAAATACAAACTTTAATAATAAGGACTTTGATGTGATGTGAATAAGGACTGTAATAATAAGGACTTTGTGAAATAAATAAGGACTTCAATAATAAGGACTTTGTGACATAAATAAGGATTTTTTTAAACAATTATGAATCTAAGCTCAAAATGAAAGAACCTCAGCGAGCAGTATTTTTTATTGCATATTAGAAACAGCCAATCAGTTTGATAACAGATGTATGATCCTAAAATAGATGACACAAGTAGGTATAATATTGTTGCTGTCAGGTGGAAACCAGGTGGACAATAATTTACGAGAAAAAATCACTTAAAAAGGTTAACATATGGAGATACAAGGTTTCTTCCCGACAGCAACGATATGTTAACAACATTAACAGCTGCTATAATAGAACAGTGAGAATCAGGATGTGAATCTCAGGATTCACATGGGAACGGTGTGGCTCCATCTAGAGTTACCAAATGGAAATCACGTACTGAATGTATTGACAGAAAAGCTCATAACATGTCTATGGCGGATTTTTATGAAACACAAACTTTGCAGATAGTAAGAGGATCATTCAAGATTTCTTTAGAGCTACAATGTTGGTGAGTTTAAATGTGTTTAATACAATCAGATAGGACTTTTCTGTTTGGATGTATGGGCTGTCAAGGGTTGGTATTAAAACTATACGATCTAAGAGTTGCTTGTGGCTGTGTGTGTGTGTAACAGACATACCTGCAGTGTGTAGTTTGATGTTCTGTGTGCAAGATAAATACCTGCAGTGTGTAGTTTAATGGTGTGTGTGTGTAACAGACAACCTGCAGCGTGTAGTTTGATGTTTTGTGTGCAACAGACATACCTGCAATGGGTAGTTTAATGTTGTGCGTGTGTAACAGACTACCTGCAGTGTGTAGTTTGATGTTGTGTGTGCAACAGACATACCTGCAGTGTGTAGATCGATGTCCATATCAAAATCAATGTCCAGCAGTTTGTTTTGTTTCTCCAGCAGAGTTTCTAGTGTCTCTATCTCTCTCTGGAAGAAGTTGCACATGAACTCTGCAGCCGCACTGAGGCGCTCCAACACAAACACTCTGACAAGCTTCACACAAACATCAGCACCATGCTGTTTGTCCAAAACACACAATATCTCCTCTCCCACCGATGTCATGTGTTCATTTATCTTCAGCCGTACAGACTCCATTTGACACGTTTTTACCTCCTTTATGGCCTTTAGCCCCCTGGTGGAAGAGGTGTGTAAGTGAAGATAGAGCTGTGGAAAGACAGTGTGTCCTCCCTCACTGTGAGTCCTGAGAGTTTAACTGTGGTGTGTCCTGGAGTCTGAGCAGGAGGATAGAGTGGAGATTTGGAGTGAAAACACCACCATTTATCTTGAAGAGGAGAAACACCTCCCACCTCCTCACATTCTTCCAGTTCACTGCAGTCAGGGTCCATTTCAATGTGAAAGGCTCGTAACAAAAGACAGTGTAATGATGGGTCATCATCAGAGACACATTTACATAGATGCAAGTTCCAATGTATTTTGTCTCATCAACATGTTGACTGTTTTTCTTTCACCAAAGAAAGCAAACCCATGATGACAGATTTCACTCACTTCTTTGTGATGAGGCAAAAGTGAATTTTGAGGTTTAGCTATTGATCAAGTTCTTCTGTGGAATTGTCCGTTTTGATAACAAAATGTTACTTCGCTGTGAAAACAAGTGTGTTTGGTGGACATTACAATGATACGCTGTCATGCCACCCTTTTTTGTTTTAGAAAATGTGCTGAATTCTGGGTTTTGTCAGCACTGCACACAGAGTGGGAGTGTTTACTAATGAATGACATTATTCCAGTGATTTTGTTCCTCTTTTACATAGCATTTGAATGAGTTTAATTCTTGAACAACCAACAATGTCTTTACTTTCATTTCAATACCCAGAGCAACATGTTGCGCAGATGTTAAAAATCTGCATACTGATTGACAGACAGATAGACAGATACAGAACTAAAATATTAGTTAACTTTATATGGGGAACTATTACTAGGGAGGCTACAAATGTATTAAAAATTAAAGGATGGAGGGCTTGGTAAAAATGTAGCATCCGGTTTATAAAGAAGAGCTTTGTGGATAGGTGAGGCATTGAGTTGGAACAAACAGAAGGGTTGTGCAAGGAGCTCTGTGCCTTATTTTAATATTATGTATGGTGAGTTAGTAAGCACATTTGCACGTTTAAATATTGGTCTGAAATGTCCAGTACAAATATTTATGTTAATCTGTGTGAAGATTTGTATGGTGGCCTTTTCCCCTACAAATGTCTAGATGACTCTCAAAAGCAGGTGTGTATACAAATATTTGGAGTAAAAACATGAAAAATGCAGGGCAAAGGTTTTTACTTGGCCTCTAGAGAGTGTGCATACAAAGATTTACACTGATCGGTGCAGTTATAGGTAAAAACACAAATCGGCCTGTTACAGCGCCACCATGAGGCTGATTTGAACATTTTCAAATGGCATTTCTTCCTCTGCCTAATGGGAATGTGTTTGCAAAATTTCACGGAAATTGCATGCTGTGTGCATGATTTGAGGAATTTTGTTCAAAACGGAGTACTTCTGCAAACTTTGAAAGTCCATGTTTGCCAATCAGGATTGAATATGAAAAATCTGAAATGAGCCGTTTCTTTTAATGACTATAGAGATACTATCTAGCGATTTGCTGGATTTTTGGCCAAAATCTGTAGGAGTACTGTCCAAAAATGTGTTTTGCACAAATCGGCCTCCTGGTGGCGTTATAAAAGGCCCATGTGAAAAATCAGATGCCAGAGCAGAGGTTCTGCTCTGGCATCCAGGGAGTGTGTTTGCACAGTTTCGCTGCAATCAAGCCAACGGTGCCAGAGATTAGCTGTACACAAAATGACAGAATGACACACACACGGACGGACGGACGGACGGACAGGGAGTAAAACATACTCTCTCGCTATGCCTTTCGGCCTGGCGGAGACAACAATTGACTCCAGACCAAAAATGCTGAAGCCATGGTTGATGCCATCTTTGTATTGAAAGTCTTTTTGCTATATTTTTGCATGCAATTGCTTATAACCATGTCATCTAAATGCCAATTCAATATAAACCCTGAATAATTTCAAATACAGTATATATAAAACATAGATGAGGTGTTGAAATGATATTAAGCAGTTAAATCTCGTTACTGAAAATAGCCCATCTACAAGTCGCAATGTGACGCATCGTGAGCATTGTAGATCGGCTATTTTCGTCACGTTTGTCTCAAGGCCAGTCCACACCAATGTTACTCCTTGCAACCCCTTGCAACCGTTATCCCCAATGGCAGTTGCAAAGAGTTGCATTGGTGTGGACTGGCCTTAAAACTGTCTTGTTGCAAGGAGTTGCGACTAGTTGCATTGGTGCGGTCTGGTCTTTAGAATGGGGCAGTTTCTATAGAGTTTTTGTTCGGTGGTCTCCCTGTCTCTCCAGGTCTTTAATACACTGTACATTTTCAGGTTGGTTACAAATTAAGCCCCATCAACAGAGGGAACCCCACAAATATAATTCCTCAGCTTGTGTCATACTTTTGTCAAATTATTTTCACCAAATACACTTGTTTATTCAAAGAGCTGGAGAGACCCCAGTCGTCTATAGCAGTGGTTCTGAACCTTGTGTTATAATTAATACATATTGTGAAAACAGCAGATCTACATGCTCACAACGCCTCACATTGCGAGGTCTTAATAGTCCTTAAATTGTGACTTCATCCCAAAAATTAGACCCACAGGTTGGGAACCACTGGCCTATAGCAATGATTATACAGGAATATAGAGTGGGCATCACTCATCACTTTATTTTATTCACATACCAGTAGACTAACCTTTTTCATCATCTAAACTGACCATTTTATTGACCAAAATAATGTGATCACTTTGGAAATAAACTGTTAACATCTTGAGGTTTGCTTTCTTTGGCGAAGAACAGTCAGCATGTTGATGAAGACGTTGTCAACTTGTCTCTATGTAAATATCTCTGATGATGGCCCATCATCATCTAGGTGTCTTTTGTTATGAGCCTTTTACATTGAAATGGTCCCTGACTGCAGTTAACTGGAGGAGGTGGGAGGAGACACACACACACCTTATTGTTGTCTTATTTGCATTTCAAATGTTCCGGCCGGCCCACTTGGCACAGCACAGATAATCTACACACACTTTAGGTGTGTCATTGTCTCCAAGTATCCCCCAATCTAGACTTGGTTGTCGTTGATCTACATGTGATTCTCAAACTCTCTAATTTCAAGGACCCCACATTAGATTTGCATTAGACCACAAACCTCCATTTGACAAGATGTTTATCTTTGGAATCCAAATCTAAGGATATTTATGTTATTAGGAATTATTCAGTCAAATTGTTGGTCCATAATACATTTACTGTCTATGTACTGAAGGTATGGAGATCACAGTGAAATTGTGATCAAATTCAATGACCTCTGGAGGTCCCCACACCCTACATTGAGATCCACTGATCTACAATATGGCAAATTAAATGGTCCCTGACTGCAGTTAACTGGAGGAGGTGGGAGGAGACACACACACACACACACCTTATTGTTGTCTTATTGTCTGCCAGGCCGAAGGCATGGCGAGAGAGTATGTTTTACCCCCCGTCCGTCCGTGTATGTGTGTCCGTCCGTCCGTCCATCAGTCCGTCCGTCCGTCTGTGAACAGCTAATCTCCGACACCGTTGGCCCGCTCGCTCCGAAACTGTGCACACACACTCCACACTGTATAGCTACAGCCGATGCTCATGATAGTATAGAGAAAGTTGAGATCTTGTATGGTCTGGCCACATGCCTGTCTCTCTGACTATAAATGTTGAGGGTCTACCTGAGCTGGCCAGCCATGGTAGTCCAAAACAACATGATAAATTGGACTGGGCAATCCTCACAGAAGATGACTTACTACATTACAAGTCACTGACTGGTGTATACTTTAAGTAATAATGATTTACCTGTTGAGGCTATTACATGTGGAAACATTAACTGTAAGAATGATAGACATTATAGTGACCTGTGTAAAATGTATGACATGATAGTACAATGTTTAGTTAATGGAAGCAAACCTTTTAAAAGAAAAAGGAGTAAACAACATAATCTGAGACCTGGATGGAATGTGTATGTTCATGAGCTACATGTAGAGGCTAAAGAAGCCTTTAAATGTTGGGTTTTAGCAGGAAAGCCTAGGCATGGCCCTGAGTGTGACCACAAGAAGCATGCAAATGCTAGGTTTAAATATGCTGTACGCTATATTAAAAGAAATGAGCAGGCCATGAGGGCAAACTCTATGGCCAAAAATCTACAAAAAAAATAATGTTTATGAATTTTGGAAGGAAGTGAAGGTGGTTAACAACAGTAAGATGCCAATGCCTTCTAGTATAGATGGCATTACTGGGTCCGAAAATATTGCTGAGCTGTGGAGAAGACACTATGAAAACATTTTTTAACTGAGTCAAGAGTGAGGTTTTTAATGTTGGTGAGGTTTCCCACAGTGATGGTGTGATCATCAGATCTGATGAGGTGAGCTATGCCATTGAGCAATTGGCTTTTAACAAAGCATGTGGTCATGATCAGATAACAGCAGAACATCTGAAGCGTGCTGGTCATAGAGTTTCAGTGATGCTTGCTATGTGTTTTTCAGGGTTGTTGATGCATGGCATATCGCCTGAATCCATGTTATCTGTCCTGTTAGTGCCTGTTGTCAAAAACAAAACTGGTAAGCTAACTAGCATAGAAAATTATAGACCTATTGCACTGGCGAGCATTATTTGGGTTTTTATGCACTAAACATGATGGAACAATCAATCTATTCGTCGTGAAAAGACGAACATAACATGGGGTGAATGGTGTCAGTCGGATGTATAGTTCAGGAGCTATGTTGATTTAAACAGACGAAAATCCAGGACGGACACAACATATGGTAAAAGAAAACATATATGGGACAATAATTGGCTCTGGGAACATCAAAATTCATTAACTAGACACTTTAAGGATTCTAAAAAGGTAGGTTAGAAAAATATGTCTTTTGGGTGCATAGGACCCCCCCTTCCTACCAGACTATTATGGCATAATAAAAAGACACAAAAAAAAGATGGTGATCCATTGAGCCATTTTTACCAAGTGAAGCAATTTACAATTTAGGCCTTTTTCACACTCTTCACCAGTGTTGATTTTGACAGCAAATTTTGATTTGGTTTTAGTCAATCTTTTGAATCAAATTCCATTTAGTTTTAGTCATATTTTTGTCATCTGAAATGTTTTAGTTTTTGTCTAGTTTTAAAGTTTTCAAAATATACAGTTGATTTAGTCGACTAAAATGTATTTTGGCGGTGCCTTGATGGAGTCGTAATGGCTTATTTAACACTTGGTTGCATGCAGAAAATAGCAGATCTACAAGCTCACAACGCGTTGCGCTGCGACGCGTTGTGAGCTTGTAGATCTGCTATTTTCAGAGCGCAACACCCGAGCGCAACCAAACATAAAATGACTTGTCTTTTAGTTCTACTGGATCTCTTCTCCACTAGATCCCTCACTAACATTTTAGTCTAGTTTTTATTTGTTGAAGAAATTGTCAATATATTTGGTGTAGTTTTAGTCATCATAGCTTAGTTTTTATTTAGTTTTTATGTAGTTTTCGTCAGTGAAAAAAGGTAGTCAACTAAAATGTTTTGTCATAGTTTTAGTCGACGAAATCAACACTGCTCTTCACCACAGTGACTTACAATATGTAGCAAGGTAAACTTGTACATATTTTTGGTTTTTTGTTTCCCCCTCTTTTTTATTTTTTTGGCTGTTTATTTTGTAATGATATTTGAACTGTGGTGCCACTATATATGCCTATGAATTGAATACCAAGGACCTCATTGGAAACAAGTCCGCCAGGAGGCAGATTTTTGCAAAACAATACATTTTGCTATTAGAGATTTTGTCCAAACATCACGCAATTATCTCTATAGTCATGTGATCAAGATCGACCTGTCCAATTTTTCATGTTTCATCCTGATCAGGGGCGCAGCCATGGGTGGGCCTGGGTGGGCCGTGGCCATGGGTGGGCCTGGGTGGGCCGTGGCCATGGGTGGGCCTGGGTGGGCCGTGGCCCACCCACATAGAAAGCTGGCCCACCCAATCGATTTTGCTAAAATAAATAAATAAATGGAAATGTATTTATTTTATTTTTTTATAATTCATTTTTTGATAACAAATTGGTAAGATCAGGCAAAAATAAGAATTAAATAACATAACCCTAACCCTAAAACCGAAATAAAGTAACAAAAAAACGCCCAGCGCGCGTGCGTGCGTGCGTGCGTGCGTGCCCACCCGCTCCTGCCTAGGCCCAGCCTATACTAGCGTTCTGGCTGCGCCACTGATCCTGATTGGCTGAGATTGACTACCTGGCCTGGCGGAGACCTGTGCTCCTCATTTCTCTAGTTTTCCCTCCTGTCTCAGTCAGCCTGTTATCTGTCCGTCTGTGTGTGAATACATAGTGTTGGCAGGTGGAAGCAGCGAGTGTCCTGACATCCTGCAGGTCATGCACCGAGCGCAGACATCAACACAATTTGAAACACGCTCTTTTTTTCTCCTTTTCTTTTGAGGTTTTTTATCCAGTGGCTTACAATGAACACACCTGTTTCACAACAACACACAGTAAAGCCACATTTCCCAGAAAGTCCCCTCTCTTAAGCCATGGATTTATGTTGCTGTCTTGTCTGCGGTTGACTGACACATCAGTCTCCTTGATCTCGTTGACCTCAGTCTGTCAGTGTTATTGATCTATATACGGTTGATCAATCATATAGTATGTTTTGATTGATTGAATACTTTATTAGACAGAAATGTAAGCACTTGGTATTAACGTACAGTAGGTGGCCAGTGACTTTGACCAGTTTCACTCTCAAAACCTTTGCATCATCATCATGTCACACACACAGAATGCGGCACAAACACAACACCAATGGTTTGGATCATGTGGATTGTGGAAGTTAAATGGTGGATTTGTGGATAGGACTCTATATCAGGGGTCTTCAACCTTTTCAGGCCAAGGACCCCCTAGCTGAGAGAGAGATGAAGCAGGGACCCCCTCTACATATTGTATAAAAGTGTGTTGCAGATTAAACCTTTTCATAGATTTCAACAGTGTTGTGTGAACTAATGCTTTTTGTTTATTTCACTTAAACCCTCAAGTCAATACTTCAATCGTTGGCTCTGTACTTGATCTGCTCTTTTTTCCTTCAACACCAAACCTCTTTGCCGAAAATAGCCGATCTACAAGCTCACAACGCCTCGCGCTGCGAGGTGTTGTGAGCTTGTAGATCTGCTTTTTTTCGGCTATTTCCCCTCAGAATAGGGATTATAAGGTTGAAGGTGTTAATGTAAAAAAGAAATCCTATCACTCAAAGATTTGGTGGCCCCCCTTTAGTAACTCTGAGGACCCCCTAGGGGTCCCGGACCCCCTGTTGAAGACCCCTGCTCTATATGAACAAACTTGTTATGTCAACAAAACGCATCGCATTCTGTTTGTGTGACATGCATGATGCAAAGGTTTTGAAAGAGAAACTGGTCAAAGTCACTGGCCACCTACTGTAAGACATTAAAGGAGGAGTTCACCCAAAAAATGACTTATTTTCTATCAATTACACACCCCATGAAGCCTTGATTTCATGGATTTATTTATTTTTGTGGCATTCCTAAGACAATAATTTGATGACCGTGTGTATTTCCGGTAGGAGACACAAATAATCTACTTTGTGTCTCCTATCGGATACATTAGCCGGTAGGAGACGGAAATCAAATTATTAGCTTAGGAATGCGACAAAAACAAAAAAGAATCAAATTGATAGAAAATAAGTCATTTTTTGGGTGAACTCCTCCTTTAAGGCTAAAAGCATAACACAAAAAAAGTCCTGGGGTCTTGTTTCCACATAGCATAAAATAATAATAATAATAATAATACAATGTAAGCAGACTGTAAAATGAATACTTACTCATGTACCCTGTAGTAATACAAGTATACAAGGTATAAAGGCTAACATTGCTGTAATGATAAAGCACACATAGAGGACATACAGTGGTGAAACCTTTATTAAATCAAACAACCAAAAACATTATCAACATTTATTTTCCCAGGTATTAAAGTGTTTCTTTGAGTTAAAAAAAACTGAGCAAATGTAAATAAGTAATCTGTAAAAACAATTCCGTAAAAGTAAACTAAGTCAACTGTCAGCTGTCTCAGACATCTACCAAATATGTACTATGATAATTTAACAATACAAACAACACACGTGTCAACACACAGTGAACAGCTACACAAAATCAGCAGCTTGTCAGCACTTTACTGCACCATTACGCATGCATATCAATGAAAAATAATAATGAACAAGACTCGTTTTAATCCCGACAAATGTGGACAGACAGTGGTGCTCATGTTGTTCTACCAATAACCTATAGGCTGGAGGGAATAATACAAGATTATAAAAAACAAGCAATTGAAATTACATCATGTTAAATGGAAAATAAGATCCATACACAAGATTAATAAAACATCTATATACAGAAACAAATAATGTTTATTCAGTCGTGTTGATATTGTCAGATTATGAGATTCATCTGCTTTAGTATCCTTGTCATTGACATCCTGGATGAGACTGAATGATCATATGTGTGTCTGTGTGTGACTAACTTCAACTAAAGGCTCCCCCCTGTATGAGTCCTCATGTGTTTGTTTCGATTACTTGTGATAGCAAAGCTTTTACCACAAACTGTACAGGTATAGGGCTTTTCACCTGTATGAGTCCTCATGTGTGTTTTTAGATGACCCTGTCTATTAAAGCCTTTACCACAAACTGTACAAGAAAAGGGCTTTTCACCTGTATGAGTCATCATGTGTTTTTTAAGATGACTTGTGCTAACACAGCCTTTACCACAAACTGTACAGGTATAGGGCATTTCACCTGTATGAGTCATCATGTGTCTTTTTAGATCACCCTGTTGATTACAGCCTTTACCACAAACTGTACAAGAAAAGGGCTTTTCGCCTGTATGAGTCATCATATGTGTTTTTAGATGACCCTCGTGAACACAGCCTTTACCACAAACTGTACAGGTACAGGGCTTTTCACCTGTATGAGTCATCATGTGTATTTTAAGATGACTTGTGCTAACACAGCCTTTACTACATACTGTACAAGAAAAGGGCTTTTCGCCTGTATGAGTCATCATATGTGTTTTTAGATGACCCTTGTGAACACAGCCTTTACCACAAACTGTACAGGTACAGGGCTTTTCACCTGTATGAGTCCTAACATGTGTTTTTAGATTACTTGTGCTAGCAAAGCTTTTACCACAAACTGTACAGGTACAGGGCTTTTCACCTGTATGAGTCCTCATGTGTATTTTAAGATGACTTGGGCTAAGACAGCCTTTACCACAAACTGTACAGGTACAGGGCTTTTCACCTGTATGAGTCCTAACATGTGTTTTTAGATTACTTGTGCTAGCAAAGCTTTTACCACAAACTGTACAGGTACAGGGCTTTTCACCTGTATGAGTCCTCACGTGTGTTTTTAGATTACTTGATATAGCAAAGCTTTTACCACAAACTGTACAGGTATAGGGCTTTTCACCTGTATGAGTCATCATGTGTATTTTAAGATGACCTGTGCTAAGACAGCCTTTACCACAAATTGTACAGGTACAGGGCTTTTCACCTGTATGAGTCATCATGTGTATTTTAAGATGACTGTTGCTAACACAGCCTTTACTACATACTGTACAAGCAAATTGCTTTTTGCCTGTATGAGTTTGTTTCAGTGATTTCAGGTCTTGGGACAGCTTTCGCTGTCCTCCCACATGTTGTGTCTTGTGTGATTTCAGTGAGTTTAAAGCTGACTGATCTGCCCTAGTCTCCTCCCAGTCATCACTGTCTTCAGTGTCTAATTCAGAACAGTGTGAAGAGAGGAGCTGGTCATAACTAGTTGGTTGTGATGTTCCACAGTCCTCTACATCAGCTTGTGTTTTCATGTGTTCCGTCGAGGTGCTGGCTACAGGCTCTGTCTCTCTGTTTTCATCATCATCTTCACTTTTCACAGCTAGTAATGTCAACGTTGACCCACCAGCCTCTTCTGGTCTTTGAAGTAGCTCCTCTTGTTCCTCTTTAATCTGTGGAGGTTGTGGTTCTTCTTGAAGCAGACTGGGGCTCCTCTCCTCTTCAGGGCAAACCTCCTCTTTACACACAGGGACATGCAGGAAGTCTACGAAAAAGATACAATGAGACTCTATAAAATGTTTGAATCTTGTATATCCACTGCAGTACCTCCGAGTTGTGGCTGGAATAAGTATCAACAGATTACTCTTTGCCCACAACTGAACCATCGTCTGATTCATGGTACATTTAGATTGATGCAGCGGTCCGTTTATCAATGTAGTCACATTGTTAATGCTAAAATCGATAACCAATTCATATCAGTTCATCTTTACACCCTCAGTACCGGCCTTCTTTCACCAATAAAATAAATAAAGAGAGTGTGTTTGACACTTACTGAGATCCAGGTGGTCTTCAGGTTCCTGTTTAATAGAAACAGTCCTGGCTGGAGAACTGATCTTCACCTGCAGACTGGACTCCACACACTGATCTGGAATGAAGGAATACAGCACACACTTTAATAATATGGACTTTGGTAAGACACAAATACAAACTTTAATAATAAGGACTTTGATGTGATGTGAATAAGGACTGTAATAATACGGACTTTGTGACATAAATAAGGACTTCAATAATAAGGACTTTGTAAAATAAATAAGGATTTTTTAAAACAATTATGACAAATGAAAGAACCTCAGCAAGCAGTATTTTGTATTGCATATTAGAAACAGCCAATCAGTTTTATAACAGATGTATGATCCTAAAATAGATGACACAAGTAGGTATAATATTGTTGCTGTCAGGTGGACAATAATTTACGAGAAAAAAATCACTTCAAAGGTTAACATACGGAGATACAAGGTTTCTGCCCGACAGCAACGATATGTTAACAAAATGAACAGCTGCTATAATAGAACAGTGAGAATCAGTATGTGAATCTCAGGATTCACATGGGAACGGTGCGGCTCCATCTAGAGTTACCAAATGGAAATCACGTACTGAATGTATTGACAGAAAAGCTCATAACATGTCTATGGAGGATTTTTATGAAACACAAACTTTGCAGATAGTAAGAGCATCATTCAAGATTTCTTTACAGCTACAATGTTGGTGAGTTTAAATGTGTTTAATACAATCAGATAGGACTTTTCTGTTTGGATGTATGGGCTGTCAAGGGTTGGTATTAAAACTCTAGAGTCCAGATATAAAAAATAGGATCTAAGGGTTGCTTGTGGCTGTGTGTGTGTAACAGACATACATGCAGTGTGTAGATTCAGATTGATGTTTTGTGTGTGTGTGTGTGTGTAACAGACATACCTGCAGTGTTTGATGTTGTGTGTGCAAGAGACATACCTGCAGTGTGTAGTTTAATGGTGTGTGTGTGTGTGTGTGTGTGTGTGTGTGTGTGTGTGTGTGTGTGTGTGTGTGTGTGTGTGTGTGTGTGTGTGTGTGTGTGTGTGTGTGTGTGTGTGTGTGTGTGTGTGTGTGTGTGTGTCAGACAACCTGCAGTGTGTAGTTTGATGTTGTGTGCAACAGACAACCTGCAGTGTGTAGTTTAATGTTGTGTGCAACAGACATACCTGCAATGTGTAGTTTAATGTTGTTTGTGTGTAACAGACTACCTGCAGTGTGTAGTTTGATGTTGTGTGTGCAACAGACATACCTGCAGTGTGTAGATCGATGTCCATATCAAAATCAATGTCCAGCAGTTTGTTTTGTTTCTCCAGCAGAGTTTCTAGTGTCTCTATCTCTCTCTGGAAGAGGTTGCACATGAACTCTGCAGCCGCACCGAGGCGCTCCAACACAAACACTCTGACAAGCTTCACACAAACATCAGCACCATGCTGTTGTTTGTCCAAAACACACAATATCTCCTCTCCCACCGACGTCATGTGTTCATTTATCTTCAGCCGTACAGACTCCATTTGACACGTTTTTACCTCCTTTATGGCCTTTAGCCCCCTGGTGGAAGAGGTGTGTAAGTGAAGATAGAGCTGTGGAAAGACAGTCTGTCCTCCCTCACTGTGAGTCCTGAGAGTTTAACTGTGGTGTGTCCTGGAGTCTGAGCAGGAGGATAGAGTGGAGATTTGGAGTGAAAACACCACCATTTATCTTGAAGAGGAGAAACACCTCCCACCTCCTCACATTCTTCCAGTTCACTGCAGTCAGGGTCCATTTCAATGTGAAAGGCTCATAACAAAAGACAGTGTAATGATGGGTCATCATCAGAGACACATTTACATAGCTGCAAGTTCCAATGTCTTTTGTCTCATCAACATGTTGACTGTTTTTCTTTCACCAAAGCTACCCATGATGACAGATTTCACTCACTTGAGGCAAAAGTGAATTTTGAGGTTTAGCTATTGATCAAGTTCTTCTGTGGAATTGTCCGTTTAGATAACAAAATGTTACTTCGCTGTGAAAACAAGTGTCATGCCACCCTTTTTTGTTTTAGAAAATGTGCTGAATTCTGGGTTTTGTCAGCACTGCACACAGAGTGGGAGTGTTTACTAATGAATGACATTATTCCAGTGATTTTGTTCTTCTTTTACATAGCATGTGAATGAGTTTAATTCTTGAACTACCAACAATGTCTTTACTTTCATTTCAATACCCAGAGCAACATGTTGCGCAGATGTTAAACATCTGCATACTGATTGACATACAGATAGACAGATACAGAACTAAAATATTAGTTAACTTTATATGGGGAACTATTACTAGGGAGGCTACAAATGTATTAAAAATTAAAGGATGGACGGCTTGGTAAAAATGTAGCATCCGGTTTATAAAGAAGAGCTTTGTGGATAGGTGAGGCCTTGAGTTGGAACAAACAGAAGGGTTTTGCAAGAAGCTCTGTGCCTTATTTTAATATTATGTATGGTGAGTTAGTAAGCACATTTGCACGTTTAAATATTGGTCTGAAATGTCCAGTACAAATATTTATGTTAATCTGTGTGAAGATACGTATGGTGGCCTTTTCCCCTACAAATGTCTAGATGACTCTCAAAAGCAGGTGTGTATAAAAATATTTGGAGTAAAACATTTCTGAAAAAGAGGTATGTCATGTGGCTGGTCTCAGTGAGGAGCTGCTTTTTGAAAACTGTTAAAAGACCTATTGAGAACTGTAATGAGGGCGAATCTATTGAACAATGTATGTTTTTTTTTAAAGAAAACATGTCTGCCATGGATCAGGAGTTCCATTGGCCTGTTGTGTGCACTGTGGTCAGCCAACTATGGACCACTCCATGTGCCATGGTCATACATCAGGAGTCAATCTATGGAGAGGTGGTCTTTAAACAAATATAAAACTGAACTAAAAAGACAAAAAACAATTGACTCCAGACCAAAAATGCTGAAGCCATGGTTGATGCCATCTTTGTATTGAAAGTCTTTTTGCTATATTTTTGCATGCAATTGCTTATAACCATGTCATCTAAATGCCAATTCATTATAAACCCTGAATAATTTCAAATAAAGTATATATAAAACGTAGATGAGGTGTTGAAATGATATTAAGCAGTAAAGGTCTGCTCCTTTTTGAGCTCAGCACCAAATCTCTTTACTGAAAATAGCCCACCTACAAGTCGCAATGTGACGCATTGTGAGCATTGTAGATCGGCTATTTTCGTCACGTTTGTCTCAAGGCCAGTCCACACCAATGTTACTCCTTGCAACTCCTTGCAACCATTATCCCCAATGGCAGTTGCAAAGAGTTGCATTGGTGTGGACTGGCCTTAAAACCGTCTTGTTGCAAGGAGTTGCGACTAGTTCCTCTTTGCCTGGCCTACTTGTTGTTAAGTAGTTGTACGAACGCTTGTTTTATTGTTGTATTGTTTTATTGGATCTTGTTTAGTCGATACAATTATTTGTTTTAGCTCCTGCTCATTTGATTTTGCTATTTTCTCTCATCTGTTTAAGGAAATAGGTAGCTGATATATTGCACTTTTACCTTAGCGCTAGGTATACTCTTGGTTGCTTGTTTTTGCAGAAAATGCACTTAAGACTTCTGGTGATTAGTAGTTTTTGTTCCCTACCTATGTTGAATGCACTTATTGTAAGTCGCTTTGGATAAAAGCGTCTGCTAAATGACTGCAATGTAGTTGCATTGGTGCGGTCTGGTCTTTAGAATGTTGCTATAGAGTTTTTGTTCAGTAACAGTGGTCTCCCTGTCTCTCCAGGTCTTTAATAAACTGTTCATTTTCAGGTTGGTTACAAATTAAGTCAAATTTGTCAAATTAAGTTTTGTCAAATTATTTTCACCAAATACACTTGTTTATTCACTTTTTACTGAAGAGCTGGAGAGACCCCTGTCGTCTATAGCAGTGGTTCTGAACCTTGTGTTATAATTAATACATATTGTGAAAACAGCAGATCTACATGCTCACAACGCCTCACATTGCGAGGTCTTAATAGTCCTTAAATTGTGACTTCATCCCAAAAATTAGACCCACAGGTTGAGAACCACTGGCCTATAGCAATGATTATACAGGAATATAGAGTGGGCAGAGGATGGGCCGTGGGTAGCGTGGGAACCAACTTCCATTCTGCCACATTAACAACACAGATCATCACTATATTTTATTCACATACCAGTAGACTAACCTTTTTCATCATCTAAACTGACCGTTTTATTGACCAAAATAATTTGATCACTTAAACTAAATAATAAATAAACTGTTAACATCTTGAGGTTTGCTTTCTTTGACGAAGAACAGTCAGCATGTTGACGAAGACATTGTCAACTTGTCTCTATGTAAATATCTCTGATGATGGCCCATCATCATCTAGGTGTCTTTTGTTATGAGCCTTTTACATTGAAATGGTCCCTGACTGCAGTTAACTGGAGGAGGTGGGAGGAGGTTTTTCTCCACTCCAAGACAAAAGACACACACACACACACACACACACACACACACCCCTTATTGTTGTCTTATTTGCATTTCAAATGTGCCGGCCGGCCCACTTGACACAGCACGGATAATCTACACACACTTTAGGTGTGTCATTGTCTCCAAGTATCCCCCAATCTAGACTTGGTTGTCGTTGATCTACATGTGATTCTCAAACTCTCATTTCAAGGACCCCACATTAGATTTGCATTAGACCACACACCTCCATTTGACAAGATGTTTATCTCTGGAACCCAAATCTAAGATATTTATGTTATTAGGAATGATTCAGTCAAATTGTCGGTCCATAATACATTTACTGTCTATGTACTGAAGGTATGGAGATCACAGTGAAATTGTGATCAAATTCAATGACCTCTGGAGGTCCCCAAACCCTACATTGAGATCCACTGATCTACAATATGGCAAATTAAGAACTAACTAGAGACCCCATGATTGATATACTGATATCTGTTTGGTGCATGTCATGTGTTTGGTAGTTGAAGAAACTCAGCATTTATGAATGAAACAATGTCATTCATTAGTAAACACTTTGTGTGCAGTGCAAAGGGCCTTGATCAGCCACATCCTGAAAAGACAGGAGAGGATAATGTAAATTGTTATTATATTAGGCAGTATCGCCTCAACAACCTAAGAGTCTCCAGATAAATATAAATCCCTGTCTGCACATTTGACTCTAATTTAAAAACAATAAAAGACTAGGGGTCCATTAGTTTAGGGCGTTTCAGGGGGATCCCAGCTAATTTGGTGAAAGATTTGGTGTAGAGGAAAACAGGGAGGGGGGGACCCCAGTCAACATAGTGGTTCATATAGCATAAAAATTATGACTATTTTAACCTGTTTTATACTATATATACTTCTGGGTCACTGTTCAAAATTAACATTTTATAATGACAACACAAAAACAACTAATAATAATAATAATAATAATAATAATAATAATAATAATAATTCATTTTATTTATAACGCACTTTACATTATTGTAAATCTGAAAGTGCTTCAGGGTTTAAAAGCATGGCATAAAAACAGCATAGGCAACCAAACAATTACATGGGACCCAACTAGGCTAGATTAAAGGGTCAAATTAAAACTATAGGTGAAAAACAAAGGCCCAGAAAAAATTAAGAAAACGCTTTGTTATTTTTTTGTGTGTTATCAATTATTTTAAATTAATTTTCATAATCATTTTTAAAAGCATCAGTGGACTGTGGTGCTCTCAGGTGTTTTCGGGGAGGGCATTCCCTCTGTGTAGCAGAAGGCCTGGTCGCCCATGTTTTCCCATGTTTTTCCCCACATTTAACATTCGGACATATAGGCCTATATTAATGACATCCCCGCTCTTTCTCAGAGCGAATTAGTATTCGTAGGTAACATTTCACTCGTCTCGCTCAAACCTTTGGGTCGAGCAGGACAAATTAATGCAGTTTCTGGAACAATGCAAATACCCCCAAAGCCCACCCTAAGCTGCCTCTCTTCCCTTTCCGGATTTTTTAGACCAGATATGATTATTTTGGGGGGTCACAGCCAGGTTGAGAACCACTGGCATAGCAAATGTAGGATTAATGTTGCCTACAATCCCTTTAAAATGACACAGATTAGATTAACTTGGAGGTGCGTGTTATGTTATGTTATGTTTTTTTTCTTCTGCACAGAGGTGGAAAGTAACTAAGTGAATTTACTTAAGTACTGTACAATTTTGAGGTATTTGTACTTTACTTGAGTATTTCCAACTTCTTCCAATACCTGTCCTTTACTCCACTACATCTCAGAGGCAGATATTGTACTTTTACACTACATTGATTTGAACACTTAAGTTACTAGCAGTGGTGGACGAAGTAACTCGACCCCAGTATCGACCATGACAGTAACCATAGAACCATGCTAGACATTATTGTCCACTGACAGTGATTAGCCTAATTTATACTGTCTCCTCCATAGACGTGCTGGGTCTTTGGTACAACGGAGACAGTCTGGCTCCTTGGAGAATCCACAAGTCACTCCAGGGTCAAATTAAAACTATAGGTGAAAAAGCAGTTAAACTTTGCATCATCATCATGTCACACACACAGAATGCGGCACAAACACAACACCAATGGTTTGGATCATGTGGATTGTGGAAGTTAAATGGTGGATTTGTGGATAGGACTCTATATCAGGGGTCTTCAACCTTTTCAGGCCAAGGACCCCCTAGCTGAGAGAGAGATGAAGCAGGGACCCCCTCTACATATTGTATAAAAGTGTGTTGCAGATTAAACCTTTTCATAGATTTCAACAGTGTTGTGTGAACTAATGCTTTTTGTTTATTTCACTTAAACCCTCAAGTCAATACTTCAATCGTTGGCTCTGTACTTGATCTGCTCTTTTTTCCTTCAACACCAAACCTCTTTGCCGAAAATAGCCGATCTACAAGCTCACAACGCCTCGCGCTGCGAGGTGTTGTGAGCTTGTAGATCTGCTTTTTTTCGGCTATTTCCCCTCAGAATAGGGATTCTAAGGTTGAAGGTGTTAATGTAAAAAAGAAATCCTATCACTCAAAGATTTGGTGGCCCCCCTTTAGTAACTCTGAGGACCCCCTAGGGGTCCCGGACCCCCTGTTGAAGACCCCTGCTCTATATGAACAAACTTGTTATGTCAACAAAACGCATCGCATTCTGTTTGTGTGACATGCATGATGCAAAGGTTTTGAAAGAGAAACTGGTCAAAGTCACTGGCCACCTACTGTAAGACATTAAAGGAGGAGTTCACCCAAAAAATGACTTATTTTCTATCAATTACACACCCCATGAAGCCTTGATTTCATGGATTTATTTATTTTTGTGGCATTCCTAAGACAATAATTTGATGACCGTGTGTATTTCCGGTAGGAGACACAAATAATCTACTTTGTGTCTCCTATCGGATACATTAGCCGGTAGGAGACGGAAATCAAATTATTAGCTTAGGAATGCGACAAAAACAAAAAAGAATCAAATTGATAGAAAATAAGTCATTTTTTGGGTGAACTCCTCCTTTAAGGCTAAAAGCATAACACAAAAAAAGTCCTGGGGTCTTGTTTCCACATAGCATAAAATAATAATAATAATAATAATACAATGTAAGCAGACTGTAAAATGAATACTTACTCATGTACCCTGTAGTAATACAAGTATACAAGGTATAAAGGCTAACATTGCTGTAATGATAAAGCACACATAGAGGACATACAGTGGTGAAACCTTTATTAAATCAAACAACCAAAAACATTATCAACATTTATTTTCCCAGGTATTAAAGTGTTTCTTTGAGTTAAAAAAAACTGAGCAAATGTAAATAAGTAATCTGTAAAAACAATTCCGTAAAAGTAAACTAAGTCAACTGTCAGCTGTCTCAGACATCTACCAAATATGTACTATGATAATTTAACAATACAAACAACACACGTGTCAACACACAGTGAACAGCTACACAAAATCAGCAGCTTGTCAGCACTTTACTGCACCATTACGCATGCATATCAATGAAAAATAATAATGAACAAGACTCGTTTTAATCCCGACAAATGTGGACAGACAGTGGTGCTCATGTTGTTCTACCAATAACCTATAGGCTGGAGGGAATAATACAAGATTATAAAAAACAAGCAATTGAAATTACATCATGTTAAATGGAAAATAAGATCCATACACAAGATTAATCAAACATCTATATACAGAAACAAATAATGTTTATTCAGTCGTGTTGATATTGTCAGATTATGAGATTCATCTGCTTTAGTATCCTTGTCATTGACATCCTGGATGAGACTGAATGATCATATGTGTGTCTGTGTGTGACTAACTTCAACTAAAGGCTCCCCCTGTATGAGTCCTCATGTGTTTGTTTCGATTACTTGTGATAGCAAAGCTTTTACCACAAACTGTACAGGTATAGGGCTTTTCACCTGTATGAGTCCTCATGTGTGTTTTTAGATGACCCTGTCTATTAAAGCCTTTACCACAAACTGTACAAGAAAAGGGCTTTTCACCTGTATGAGTCATCATGTGTTTTTTAAGATGACTTGTGCTAACACAGCCTTTACCACAAACTGTACAGGTATAGGGCATTTCACCTGTATGAGTCATCATGTGTCTTTTTAGATCACCCTGTTGATTACAGCCTTTACCACAAACTGTACAAGAAAAGGGCTTTTCGCCTGTATGAGTCATCATATGTGTTTTTAGATGACCCTCGTGAACACAGCCTTTACCACAAACTGTACAGGTACAGGGCTTTTCACCTGTATGAGTCATCATGTGTATTTTAAGATGACTTGTGCTAACACAGCCTTTACTACATACTGTACAAGAAAAGGGCTTTTCGCCTGTATGAGTCATCATATGTGTTTTTAGATGACCCTTGTGAACACAGCCTTTACCACAAACTATACAGGTACAGGGCTTTTCACCTGTATGAGTCCTAACATGTGTTTTTAGATTACTTGTGCTAGCAAAGCTTTTACCACAAACTGTACAGGTACAGGGCTTTTCACCTGTATGAGTCCTCATGTGTATTTTAAGATGACTTGGGCTAAGACAGCCTTTACCACAAACTGTACAGGTACAGGGCTTTTCACCTGTATGAGTCCTAACATGTGTTTTTAGATTACTTGTGCTAGCAAAGCTTTTACCACAAACTGTACAGGTACAGGGCTTTTCACCTGTATGAGTCCTCACGTGTGTTTTTAGATTACTTGATATAGCAAAGCTTTTACCACAAACTGTACAGGTATAGGGCTTTTCACCTGTATGAGTCATCATGTGTATTTTAAGATGACCTGTGCTTGTGTTTTCATGTGTTCCGTCGAGGTGCTGGCTACAGGCTCTGTCTCTCTGTTTTCATCATCATCTTCACTTTTCACAGCTAGTAATGTCAACGTTGACCCACCAGCCTCTTCTGGTCTTTGAAGTAGCTCCTCTTGTTCCTCTTTAATCTGTGGAGGTTGTGGTTCTTCTTGAAGCAGACTGGGGCTCCTCTCCTCTTCAGGGCAAACCTCCTCTTTACACACAGGGACATGCAGGAAGTCTACGAAAAAGATACAATGAGACTCTATAAAATGTTTGAATCTTGTATATCCACTGCAGTACCTCCGAGTTGTGGCTGGAATAAGTATCAACAGATTACTCTTTGCCCACAACTGAACCATCGTCTGATTCATGGTACATTTAGATTGATGCAGCGGTCCGTTTATCAATGTAGTCACATTGTTAATGCTAAAATCGATAACCAATTCATATCAGTTCATCTTTACACCCTCAGTACCGGCCTTCTTTCACCAATAAAATAAATAAAGAGTGTGTGTTTGACACTTACTGAGATCCAGGTGGTCTTCAGGTTCCTGTTTAACACATACAGTGCCAAGATCCCGTCTACACGTTCTTTCAAATCCATCGCTTGAGTGCCAGGATTCATAAGAGCCTGTTTACACGTTCTTTTGAATTTTCATTGTTTAATCTGTGATCGCACGGCTGTGTTTATTTCTCATCAACACTTTCGTTTTCCACTTACGTCACACTCACCCGGAGCCGGATGTAAAAAAAAAAAATCATTTCCGGGTCACGTTGTTTTTCTCCGGTGATTTTCGGCCAGAATAAGGAAAAACACGGTTTTTCACACGGTAGAAAAGACAAACGGACAGCTCAACTTCTATTTTCTTTGGTCCGGGTGACTAACAGCCATCGTCGTAGTGTATCACGTCGTTTTCAGGCCGATCAGCGGGCCGGGAATTGTCGAAAACGTCACATCCTTTGAATGACCGGATATGACGTGGGCCTGTTTGGGAGGGGGTGAGCGAGGTGATCAATGTTTGGATGTGCTGCTCTCTACTGGTGGAACAATCGTAGGTGCTTGACAACACAATCAGAGAATGTATTTGAATGAAAAATTAAAAAACAAAAAAATTAAAAAACACGCAAATTGCTGGCACAGGGGTGAGTACATTATGAATAAACTCTGGCAGTCAATGTGTTAATAGAAACAGTCCTGGCTGGAGAACTGATCTTCACCTGCAGACTGGACTCCACACACTGATCTGGAATGAAGGAATACAGCACACACTTTAATAATATGGACTTTGGTAAGACACAAATACAAACTTTAATAATAAGGACTTTGATGTGATGTGAATAAGGACTGTAATAATACGGACTTTGTGACATAAATAAGGACTTCAATAATAAGGACTTTGTAAAATAAATAAGGATTTTTTTAAACAATTATGACAAATGAAAGAACCTCAGCAAGCAGTATTTTTTATTGCATATTAGAAACAGCCAATCAGTTTTATAACAGATGTATGATCCTAAAATAGATGACACAAGTAGGTATAATATTGTTGCTGTCAGGTGGACAATAATTTACGAGAAAAAAATCACTTCAAAGGTTAACATACGGAGATACAAGGTTTCTGCCCGACAGCAACGATATGTTAACAAAATGAACAGCTGCTATAATAGAACAGTGAGAATCAGTATGTGAATCTCAGGATTCACATGGGAACGGTGCGGCTCCATCTAGAGTTACCAAATGGAAATCACGTACTGAATGTATTGACAGAAAAGCTCATAACATGTCTATGGAGGATTTTTATGAAACACAAACTTTGCAGATAGTAAGAGCATCATTCAAGATTTCTTTACAGCTACAATGTTGGTGAGTTTAAATGTGTTTAATACAATCAGATAGGACTTTTCTGTTTGGATGTATGGGCTGTCAAGGGTTGGTATTAAAACTCTAGAGTCCAGATATAAAAAATAGGATCTAAGGGTTGCTTGTGGCTGTGTGTGTGTAACAGACATACATGCAGTGTGTAGATTCAGATTGATGTTTTGTGTGTGTGTGTGTGTGTAACAGACATTCAATGTTCGCAGATGACTCGGCCCTGCTAGTCTCGGACAGGGACAGGCTGCAGGTTGAGAAAACTCTCAGCTCCGAACTCAACAAGATCTGCATCTGGCTCTCTGACAACAAACTTTCATTACACCTGGGTAAAACTGAATCCATCCTCTTTGGGTCCAGTCCTAACCTTAGCAAGGCAGAGAGTTTCACGATCAAAGTGGGTGATAATGTCATCAAAAGAAAGGATGAAATTACCTACCTGGGCTCCATCTTGGAGGCAAACCTCTCCGGTAACAAAAACGCCGAAAAAGTGATCAAAAATGTCAACCGAACAACACGCTATTTGTGGAGGATTGATCGCCTAGTCAGTAAGAATACTCTGAAGATTCTTGCAGGGGCCCTCATTCAAGGTCATTATGATTATGCATGCACTTCATGGTATCACAACACCTCCAAGGCCTTAAAAACAAGGCTCCAAACATCCCAAAACAAACTTGTAAGGCTACTTCTTGGCCTCAATCACAGAACCCATCTAACCCCTGCTCATTTTGCTAGGATTGGATGGCTTAGGGTTGAGGACAGAGTACAGCAACTTGCTATGGGCCTGGTCTTCAAGATACACCACAACATTGGGATCCCCCTGTATTTGTCAAAATACTTCAAAAATGTTAATGAAGTCCATGATCATAACACCAGAGGCAGCTCCACTGATCATGTTCAACCCAGATTTGGCTCAACTAAGGGTATGAACTCATTCTCATGCTATTCATCAAAAATGTGGAATGCCCTACCAAAAGGAGTAAAGGAGTGTAAAACCCTACTCACTTTCAAAACTGCCCTAAAGATACACCTTCAGGAGGCTGCAATTCGAAAATGGCCCCTGTCTAAGTCTTAACCTACCCCTCCCTACCCCCCCCCCCCTCTTTCATTTTCCTCTTTTGTATATATATATATATTATTTTTTTTCTCTCGTCATACCAGTAACCTGAAAGCTGATTGTATGACATTCTGTATAGTAGTGTGTATATCTGCCTGCCTCTTATATTTCATCATGATTTGTGTGCATGGGGTCCTCATCTTAAACAAGCGTAATGCTTAATGAGGGTTTCCAGTTTAGTAGACCTTGTATTGTGAATTTGTACTTCCATGTACTGTTATGTACTGTCATGTACTATTCTCATGTCTTTCTAAATAAACTACATCAATCAATCAATCAATCAAACATACCTGCAGTGTTTGATGTTGTGTGTGCAAGAGACATACCTGCAGTGTGTAGTTTAATGGTGTGTGTGTGTGTGTGTGTGTGTGTGTGTGTGTGTGTGTGTGTGTGTGTGTGTGTGTGTGTGTGTGTGTGTGTGTGTGTGTGTGTGTGTGTGTGTGTGTGTGTGTGTCAGACAACCTGCAGTGTGTAGTTTGATGTTGTGTGCAACAGACATACCTGCAATGTGTAGTTTAATGTTGTTTGTGTGTAACAGACTACCTGCAGTGTGTAGTTTGATGTTGTGTGTGCAACAGACATACCTGCAGTGTGTAGATCGATGTCCATATCAAAATCAATGTCCAGCAGTTTGTTTTGTTTCTCCAGCAGAGTTTCTAGTGTCTCTATCTCTCTCTGGAAGAGGTTGCACATGAACTCTGCAGCCGCACCGAGGCGCTCCAACACAAACACTCTGACAAGCTTCACACAAACATCAGCACCATGCTGTTGTTTGTCCAAAACACACAATATCTCCTCTCCCACCGACGTCATGTGTTCATTTATCTTCAGCCGTACAGACTCCATTTGACACGTTTTTACCTCCTTTATGGCCTTTAGCCCCCTGGTGGAAGAGGTGTGTAAGTGAAGATAGAGCTGTGGAAAGACAGTCTGTCCTCCCTCACTGTGAGTCCTGAGAGTTTAACTGTGGTGTGTCCTGGAGTCTGAGCAGGAGGATAGAGTGGAGATTTGGAGTGAAAACACCACCATTTATCTTGAAGAGGAGAAACACCTCCCACCTCCTCACATTCTTCCAGTTCACTGCAGTCAGGGTCCATTTCAATGTGAAAGGCTCATAACAAAAGACAGTGTAATGATGGGTCATCATCAGAGACACATTTACATAGCTGCAAGTTCCAATGTCTTTTGTCTCATCAACATGTTGACTGTTTTTCTTTCACCAAAGCTACCCATGATGACAGATTTCACTCACTTGAGGCAAAAGTGAATTTTGAGGTTTAGCTATTGATCAAGTTCTTCTGTGGAATTGTCCGTTTAGATAACAAAATGTTACTTCGCTGTGAAAACAAGTGTCATGCCACCCTTTTTTGTTTTAGAAAATGTGCTGAATTCTGGGTTTTGTCAGCACTGCACACAGAGTGGGAGTGTTTACTAATGAATGACATTATTCCAGTGATTTTGTTCTTCTTTTACATAGCATGTGAATGAGTTTAATTCTTGAACTACCAACAATGTCTTTACTTTCATTTCAATACCCAGAGCAACATGTTGCGCAGATGTTAAACATCTGCATACTGATTGACATACAGATAGACAGATACAGAACTAAAATATTAGTTAACTTTATATGGGGAACTATTACTAGGGAGGCTACAAATGTATTAAAAATTAAAGGATGGACGGCTTGGTAAAAATGTAGCATCCGGTTTATAAAGAAGAGCTTTGTGGATAGGTGAGGCCTTGAGTTGGAACAAACAGAAGGGTTTTGCAAGAAGCTCTGTGCCTTATTTTAATATTATGTATGGTGAGTTAGTAAGCACATTTGCACGTTTAAATATTGGTCTGAAATGTCCAGTACAAATATTTATGTTAATCTGTGTGAAGATACGTATGGTGGCCTTTTCCCCTACAAATGTCTAGATGACTCTCAAAAGCAGGTGTGTATTAAAATATTTGGAGTAAAACATTTCTGAAAAAGAGGTATGTCATGTGGCTGGTCTCAGTGAGGAGCTGCTTTTTGAAAACTGTTAAAAGACCTATTGAGAACTGTAATGAGGGCGAATCTATTGAACAATGTATGTTTTTTTTAAAGAAAACATGTCTGCCATGGATCAGGAGTTCCATTGGCCTGTTGTGTGCACTGTGGTCAGCCAACTATGGACCACTCCATGTGCCATGGTCATACATCAGGAGTCAATCTATGGAGAGGTGGTCTTTAAACAAATATAAAACTGAACTAAAAAGACAAAAAACAATTGACTCCAGACCAAAAATGCTGAAGCCATGGTTGATGCCATCTTTGTATTGAAAGTCTTTTTGCTATATTTTTGCATGCAATTGCTTATAACCATGTCATCTAAATGCCAATTCATTATAAACCCTGAATAATTTCAAATAAAGTATATATAAAACGTAGATGAGGTGTTGAAATGATATTAAGCAGTAAAGGTCTGCTCCTTTTTGAGCTCAGCACCAAATCTCTTTACTGAAAATAGCCCACCTACAAGTCGCAATGTGACGCATTGTGAGCATTGTAGATCGGCTATTTTCGTCACGTTTGTCTCAAGGCCAGTCCACACCAATGTTACTCCTTGCAACTCCTTGCAACCATTATCCCCAATGGCAGTTGCAAAGAGTTGCATTGGTGTGGACTGGCCTTAAAACCGTCTTGTTGCAAGGAGTTGCGACTAGTTCCTCTTTGCCTGGCCTACTTGTTGTTAACTAGTTGTACGAACGCTTGTTTTATTGTTGTATTGTTTTATTGGATCTTGTTTAGTCGATACAATTATTTGTTTTAGCTCCTGCTCATTTGATTTTGCTATTTTCTCTCATCTGTTTAAGGAAATAGGTAGCTGATATATTGCACTTTTACCTTAGCGCTAGGTATACTCTTGGTTGCTTGTTTTTGCAGAAAATGCACTTAAGACTTCTGGTGATTAGTAGTTTTTGTTCCCTACCTATGTTGAATGCACTTATTGTAAGTCGCTTTGGATAAAAGCGTCTGCTAAATGACTGCAATGTAGTTGCATTGGTGCGGTCTGGTCTTTAGAATGTTGCTATAGAGTTTTTGTTCAGTAACAGTGGTCTCCCTGTCTCTCCAGGTCTTTAATAAACTGTTCATTTTCAGGTTGGTTACAAATTAAGTCAAATTTGTCAAATTAAGTTTTGTCAAATTATTTTCACCAAATACACTTGTTTATTCACTTTTTACTGAAGAGCTGGAGAGACCCCTGTCGTCTATAGCAGTGGTTCTGAACCTTGTGTTATAATTAATACATATTGTGAAAACACCATATCAAAATCAATGTCCAGCAGTTTGTTTTGTTTCTCCAGCAGAGTTTCTAGTGTCTCTATCTCTCTCTGGAAGAGGTTGCACATGAACTCTGCAGCCGCACCGAGGCGCTCCAACACAAACACTCTGACAAGCTTCACACAAACATCAGCACCATGCTGTTGTTTGTCCAAAACACACAATATCTCCTCTCCCACCGACGTCATGTGTTCATTTATCTTCAGCCGTACAGACTCCATTTGACACGTTTTTACCTCCTTTATGGCCTTTAGCCCCCTGGTGGAAGAGGTGTGTAAGTGAAGATAGAGCTGTGGAAAGACAGTCTGTCCTCCCTCACTGTGAGTCCTGAGAGTTTAACTGTGGTGTGTCCTGGAGTCTGAGCAGGAGGATAGAGTGGAGATTTGGAGTGAAAACACCACCATTTATCTTGAAGAGGAGAAACACCTCCCACCTCCTCACATTCTTCCAGTTCACTGCAGTCAGGGTCCATTTCAATGTGAAAGGCTCATAACAAAAGACAGTGTAATGATGGGTCATCATCAGAGACACATTTACATAGCTGCAAGTTCCAATGTCTTTTGTCTCATCAACATGTTGACTGTTTTTCTTTCACCAAAGCTACCCATGATGACAGATTTCACTCACTTGAGGCAAAAGTGAATTTTGAGGTTTAGCTATTGATCAAGTTCTTCTGTGGAATTGTCCGTTTAGATAACAAAATGTTACTTCGCTGTGAAAACAAGTGTCATGCCACCCTTTTTTGTTTTAGAAAATGTGCTGAATTCTGGGTTTTGTCAGCACTGCACACAGAGTGGGAGTGTTTACTAATGAATGACATTATTCCAGTGATTTTGTTCTTCTTTTACATAGCATGTGAATGAGTTTAATTCTTGAACTACCAACAATGTCTTTACTTTCATTTCAATACCCAGAGCAACATGTTGCGCAGATGTTAAACATCTGCATACTGATTGACATACAGATAGACAGATACAGAACTAAAATATTAGTTAACTTTATATGGGGAACTATTACTAGGGAGGCTACAAATGTATTAAAAATTAAAGGATGGACGGCTTGGTAAAAATGTAGCATCCGGTTTATAAAGAAGAGCTTTGTGGATAGGTGAGGCCTTGAGTTGGAACAAACAGAAGGGTTTTGCAAGAAGCTCTGTGCCTTATTTTAATATTATGTATGGTGAGTTAGTAAGCACATTTGCACGTTTAAATATTGGTCTGAAATGTCCAGTACAAATATTTATGTTAATCTGTGTGAAGATACGTATGGTGGCCTTTTCCCCTACAAATGTCTAGATGACTCTCAAAAGCAGGTGTGTATTAAAATATTTGGAGTAAAACATTTCTGAAAAAGAGGTATGTCATGTGGCTGGTCTCAGTGAGGAGCTGCTTTTTGAAAACTGTTAAAAGACCTATTGAGAACTGTAATGAGGGCGAATCTATTGAACAATGTATGTTTTTTTTAAAGAAAACATGTCTGCCATGGATCAGGAGTTCCATTGGCCTGTTGTGTGCACTGTGGTCAGCCAACTATGGACCACTCCATGTGCCATGGTCATACATCAGGAGTCAATCTATGGAGAGGTGGTCTTTAAACAAATATAAAACTGAACTAAAAAGACAAAAAACAATTGACTCCAGACCAAAAATGCTGAAGCCATGGTTGATGCCATCTTTGTATTGAAAGTCTTTTTGCTATATTTTTGCATGCAATTGCTTATAACCATGTCATCTAAATGCCAATTCATTATAAACCCTGAATAATTTCAAATAAAGTATATATAAAACGTAGATGAGGTGTTGAAATGATATTAAGCAGTAAAGGTCTGCTCCTTTTTGAGCTCAGCACCAAATCTCTTTACTGAAAATAGCCCACCTACAAGTCGCAATGTGACGCATTGTGAGCATTGTAGATCGGCTATTTTCGTCACGTTTGTCTCAAGGCCAGTCCACACCAATGTTACTCCTTGCAACTCCTTGCAACCATTATCCCCAATGGCAGTTGCAAAGAGTTGCATTGGTGTGGACTGGCCTTAAAACCGTCTTGTTGCAAGGAGTTGCGACTAGTTCCTCTTTGCCTGGCCTACTTGTTGTTAACTAGTTGTACGAACGCTTGTTTTATTGTTGTATTGTTTTATTGGATCTTGTTTAGTCGATACAATTATTTGTTTTAGCTCCTGCTCATTTGATTTTGCTATTTTCTCTCATCTGTTTAAGGAAATAGGTAGCTGATATATTGCACTTTTACCTTAGCGCTAGGTATACTCTTGGTTGCTTGTTTTTGCAGAAAATGCACTTAAGACTTCTGGTGATTAGTAGTTTTTGTTCCCTACCTATGTTGAATGCACTTATTGTAAGTCGCTTTGGATAAAAGCGTCTGCTAAATGACTGCAATGTAGTTGCATTGGTGCGGTCTGGTCTTTAGAATGTTGCTATAGAGTTTTTGTTCAGTAACAGTGGTCTCCCTGTCTCTCCAGGTCTTTAATAAACTGTTCATTTTCAGGTTGGTTACAAATTAAGTCAAATTTGTCAAATTAAGTTTTGTCAAATTATTTTCACCAAATACACTTGTTTATTCACTTTTTACTGAAGAGCTGGAGAGACCCCTGTCGTCTATAGCAGTGGTTCTGAACCTTGTGTTATAATTAATACATATTGTGAAAACAGCAGATCTACATGCTCACAACGCCTCACATTGCGAGGTCTTAATAGTCCTTAAATTGTGACTTCATCCCAAAAATTAGACCCACAGGTTGAGAACCACTGGCCTATAGCAATGATTATACAGGAATATAGAGTGGGCAGAGGATGGGCCGTGGGTAGCGTGGGAACCAACTTCCATTCTGCCACATTAACAACACAGATCATCACTATATTTTATTCACATACCAGTAGACTAACCTTTTTCATCATCTAAACTGACCGTTTTATTGACCAAAATAATTTGATCACTTAAACTAAATAATAAATAAACTGTTAACATCTTGAGGTTTGCTTTCTTTGACGAAGAACAGTCAGCATGTTGACGAAGACATTGTCAACTTGTCTCTATGTAAATATCTCTGATGATGGCCCATCATCATCTAGGTGTCTTTTGTTATGAGCCTTTTACATTGAAATGGTCCCTGACTGCAGTTAACTGGAGGAGGTGGGAGGAGGTTTTTCTCCACTCCAAGACAAAAGACACACACACACACACACACACACACACACACACACACCCCTTATTGTTGTCTTATTTGCATTTCAAATGTGCCGGCCGGCCCACTTGGCACAGCACGGATAATCTACACACACTTTAGGTGTGTCATTGTCTCCAAGTATCCCCCAATCTAGACTTGGTTGTCGTTGATCTACATGTGATTCTCAAACTCTCATTTCAAGGACCCCACATTAGATTTGCATTAGACCACACACCTCCATTTGACAAGATGTTTATCTCTGGAACCCAAATCTAAGATATTTATGTTATTAGGAATGATTCAGTCAAATTGTCGGTCCATAATACATTTACTGTCTATGTACTGAAGGTATGGAGATCACAGTGAAATTGTGATCAAATTCAATGACCTCTGGAGGTCCCCAAACCCTACATTGAGATCCACTGATCTACAATATGGCAAATTAAGAACTAACTAGAGACCCCATGATTGATATACTGATATCTGTTTGGTGCATGTCATGTGTTTGGTAGTTGAAGAAACTCAGCATTTATGAATGAAACAATGTCATTCATTAGTAAACACTTTGTGTGCAGTGCAAAGGGCCTTGATCAGCCACATCCTGAAAAGACAGGAGAGGATAATGTAAATTGTTATTATATTAGGCAGTATCGCCTCAACAACCTAAGAGTCTCCAGATAAATATAAATCCCTGTCTGCACATTTGACTCTAATTTAAAAACAATAAAAGACTAGGGGTCCATTAGTTTAGGGCGTTTCAGGGGGATCCCAGCTAATTTGGTGAAAGATTTGGTGTAGAGGAAAACAGGGAGGGGGGGACCCCAGTCAACATAGTGGTTCATATAGCATAAAAATTATGACTATTTTAACCTGTTTTATACTATATATACTTCTGGGTCACTGTTCAAAATTAACATTTTATAATGACAACACAAAAACAACTAATAATAATAATAATAATAATAATAATAATAATAATAATAATAATAATAATAATTCATTTTATTTATAACGCACTTTACATTATTGTAAATCTGAAAGTGCTTCAGGGTTTAAAAGCATGGCATAAAAACAGCATAGGCAACCAAACAATTACATGGGACCCAACTAGGCTAGATTAAAGGGTCAAATTAAAACTATAGGTGAAAAACAAAGGCCCAGAAAAAATTAAGAAAACGCTTTGTTATTTTTTTGTGTGTTATCAATTATTTTAAATTAATTTTCATAATCATTTTTAAAAGCATCAGTGGACTGTGGTGCTCTCAGGTGTTTTCGGGGAGGGCATTCCCTCTGTGTAGCAGAAGGCCTGGTCGCCCATGTTTTCCCATGTTTTTCCCCACATTTAACATTCGGACATATAGGCCTATATTAATGACATCCCCGCTCTTTCTCAGAGCGAATTAGTATTCGTAGGTAACATTTCACTCGTCTCGCTCAAACCTTTGGGTCGAGCAGGACAAATTAATGCAGTTTCTGGAACAATGCAAATACCCCCAAAGCCCACCCTAAGCTGCCTCTCTTCCCTTTCCGGATTTTTTAGACCAGATATGATTATTTTGGGGGGTCACAGCCAGGTTGAGAACCACTGGCATAGCAAATGTAGGATTAATGTTGCCTACAATCCCTTTAAAATGACACAGATTAGATTAACTTGGAGGTGCGTGTTATGTTATGTTATGTTTTTTTTCTTCTGCACAGAGGTGGAAAGTAACTAAGTGAATTTACTTAAGTACTGTACAATTTTGAGGTATTTGTACTTTACTTGAGTATTTCCAACTTCTTCCAATACCTGTCCTTTACTCCACTACATCTCAGAGGCAGATATTGTACTTTTACACTACATTGATTTGAACACTTAAGTTACTAGCAGTGGTGGACGAAGTAACTCGACCCCAGTATCGACCATGACAGTAACCATAGAACCATGCTAGACATTATTGTCCACTGACAGTGATTAGCCTAATTTATACTGTCTCCTCCATAGACGTGCTGGGTCTTTGGTACAACGGAGACAGTCTGGCTCCTTGGAGAATCCACAAGTCACTCCAGGGTCAAATTAAAACTATAGGTGAAAAAGCAGTTAAACTTTGCATCATCATCATGTCACACACACAGAATGCGGCACAAACACAACACCAATGGTTTGGATCATGTGGATTGTGGAAGTTAAATGGTGGATTTGTGGATAGGACTCTATATCAGGGGTCTTCAACCTTTTCAGGCCAAGGACCCCCTAGCTGAGAGAGAGATGAAGCAGGGACCCCCTCTACATATTGTATAAAAGTGTGTTGCAGATTAAACCTTTTCATAGATTTCAACAGTGTTGTGTGAACTAATGTTTTTTGTTTATTTCACTTAAACCCTCAAGTCAATACTTCAATCGTTGGCTCTGTACTTGATCTGCTCTTTTTTCCTTCTACACCAAAACTCTTTGCCGAAAATAGAAGATCTACAAGCTCACAACGCCTCGCGCTGCAAGGCGTTGTGAGCTCGTAGATCTGCTATTTTCGGCTATTTCCCCTCAGAATAGGGATTCTAAGGTTGAAGGTGTTAATGTAAAAAAGAAATCCTATCACTCAAAGATTTTGAGAGTGACTATATGAACAAACTTGTTATATCAACAAAACGCATCGCATTCTGTTTGTGTGACATGCATGATGCAAAGGTTTTGAAAGAGAAACTGGTCAAAGTCACTGGCCACCTACTGTAAGACATTAAAGGAGGAGTTACACACCCCATGAAGCCTTGATTTCATGGATTTATTTTTGTTTTTGTGGCATTCCAAAGACAATAATTTGATGACCGTGTGTATTTCCGGTAGGAGACACAAATAATCTACTTTGTGTCTCCTACCGGATACATTAGCCGGTAGGAGACGGGAATCAAATTATTAGCTTAGGAATGCGACAAAAACAAAAAATAATCCAATTGATAGAAAATAATTCATTTTTTTGGGTGAACTCCTCCTTTAAGGCTAAAAGCATAACACAAAAAAAGTCCTGGGGACTTGTTTCCACATAGCATGAAATATGAATAGTAATAATAATACTAATAATAATAAGGGTAATAATAATAATAATAATACTACAATGTATGCAGACTGTAGAATGAATACTTACTCATGTACCCTGTAGTAATACAAGTATACAAGGTATAAAGGCTAACATTGCTGTAATGATAAAGCACACATAGAGGACATACAGTAGTGAAACCTTTATTAAATCAAACAATCAAAAACATTATCAACATTTATTTCCCCCGGTATTAGAGTGTTTCTTGAGTAAAAAAAAACTGAGCAAATGTAAATAAGTAATCTGTCAAAACAATTCCGTAAAAGTAAACTAAGTCAACTGTCAGCTGTCTCAGACATCTACCAAATATGTACTATGATAATTTAACAATACAAACAACACACGTGTCAACACACAGTGAACAGCTACACAAAACCAACAGCTTGTCAGCACTTTACTGCACCATTATGCATGCATATCAATGAAAATAATAATGAACAAGACTCGTTTTAATCCCGACAAATGTGGACAGACAGTGGTGCTCATGTTGTTCTACCAATAACCTATAGGCTGGAGGGAATAATAGAAGATTATAAAAAAACAAGCAATTGAAATTACATCATGTTAAATGGAAAATAAGATCCATACACAAGATAAATCAAACATCTATATACACAAACAAATAATGTTTATTCAGTCGTGTTGATAGTCAGATTATGAGATTCCTCTGTTTTAGTATCCTTGTCATTGACATCCTGGATTAGACTGAATAATCATATGTGTGTCTGTGTGTGACTAACTTCAACTACAGGCTTCCCCCCTGTATGAGTCCTCATGTGTTTGTTTCGATTACTTGTGATAGCAAAGCTTTTACCACAAACTGTACAGGTATAGGGCTTTTCACCTGTATGAGTCCTCATGTGTGTTTTTAGATGACCCTGTTGATTAAAGCCTTTACCACAAACTGTACAAGAAAAGGGCTTTTCACCTGTATGAGTCATCATGTGTTTTTTTAGATGACTTGTGCTAACACAGCCTTTACCACAAACTGTACAGGTATAGGGCTTTTCACCTGTATGAGTCATCATGTGTAATTTTAGATTGCCCTGTTGATTACAGCCTTTACCACAAACTGTACAAGAAAAGGGCTTTTCGCCTGTATGAGTCATCATATGTGTTTTTAGTTGACCCTCGTGAACACAGCCTTTACCACAAATTGTACAGGTACAGGGCTTTTCACCTGTATGAGTCATCATGTGTATTTTAAGATGACTTGTGCTAACACAGCCTTTACCACAAACTGTACAGGTATAGGGCTTTTCACCTGTATGAGTCATCATGTGTGTTTTTAGATTACCCTGGTGATTACAGCCTTTACCACAAACTGTACAAGAAAAGGGCTTTTCGCCTGTATGAGTCATCATATGTGTTTTTAGATGACCCTCGTGAACACAGCCCTTACCACAAATTGTACAGGTACAGGGCTTTTCACCTGTATGAGTCATCATGTGTATTTTAAGATGACTTGTGCTAACACAGCCTTTACTACATACTGTACAAGAAAATGGCTTTTTGCCTGTATGAGTTTGTTTCTGTGATTTCAGGTCTTGGTACAGCTTTCGCTGTCCTCCCACATGTTGTGTCTTGTGTGATTTCAGTGAGTTTAAAGCTGACTGATCTCCACTAGTCTCCTCCCAGTCATCACTGTCTTCAGTGTCTGATTCAGAACAGTGTGAAGAGAGTAGCTGGTCATCACTAGTTGGTTGTGATGTTCCACAGTCCTCTACATCAGCTTGTGTTTTCATGTGTTCAGTTGAGGTGCTGGCTACAGGCTCTGTCTCTCTGTTTTCATCATCATCTTCACTTTTCACAGCTAGTAATGTCAACGTTGACCCACCAGCCTCTTCTGGTCTTTGAAGTAGCTCCTCTTGTTCCTCTTTAATCTGTGGAGGTTGTGGTTCCTCCTGGAGCAGACTGGGGCTCCTCTCCTCTTCAGGGCAAACCTCCTCTTTACACACAGGGACATGTAGGAAGTCTACGCAAAAGATACAATGAGACTCTATAAAATGTTTGAATCTTGTACATCCACTGCAGTACCTCAGTGCAGAGTTGTGGCTGGAATAAGTATCAACAGATTACTCTTTGCCCACAACTGAACCATCGTCTGATTCATGGTACATTTAGATTGATGCAGCGGTCCGTGCATCAATGTAGTCACATTGTTAATGCTAAAATCGATGACCAATTCATAGCGGTTCAACTTTACACCCTCAGTACCGGCCTACTTTCACCAATAAAATAAATAAAGAGAGTGTGCTTGAAACTTACTGAGATCCAGGTGGTCTTCAGGTTCCTGTTTAATAGACACAGTCCTGGCTGGAGAACTGATCTTCACCTGCAGACTGGACTCCACACACTGATCTGGAATGAAGGAATACAGCACACACTTTAATAATATGGACTTTGGTAAGACACAAATACAAACTTTAATAATAAGGACTTTGATGTGATGTGAATGAGGACTGTAATAATACGGACTTTGTGACATAAATAAGGACTTCAATAATAAGGACTTTGTAAAATAAATAAGGATTTTTAAAAACAATTATGAATCTAATCTCAAAATGAAAGAACCTCAGCGAGCAGTATTTTTTATTGCATATTAGAAACAGCCAATCAGTTTGATAACAGATGTATGATCCTAAAATAGATGACACAAGTAGGTATAATATTGTTCCTGTCAGGTGGAAACCAGGTGGACAATAATTTACGAGAAAAAAATCACTTCAAAGGTTAACATATGGAGATACAAAGTTTCTGCCCGACAGCAACGATATGTTAACAAAATGTACTGCTGCTATAATAGAACAGTGAGAATCAGGATGTGAATCTCAGGATTCACATGGGAACGGTGCGGCTCCATCTAGAGTTACCAAATGGAAATCACGTACTGAATTTATTGACAGAAAAGCTCATAACATGTCTATGGCGGATTTTTATGAAACAAAAACTTTGCAGATAGTAAGAGGATCATTCAAGATTTCTTTACAGCTACAATGTTGGTGAGTTTAAATGTGTTTAATACAATCAGATAGGACTTTTCTGTTTGGATGTATGGGCTGTCAAGGGTTGGTATTAAAACTCTACAGTCCAGATATAAAAAATAGGATCTAAGAGTTGATTGCGGCTGTGTGTGTGTAACAGACATACCTGCAGTGTGTAGATTGATGTTGTGTGTGCAAGAGACATACCTGCAGTGTGTAGTTTAATGGTGTGTGTATGTGTGTGTGACAGACAACCTGCAGTGTGCAGTTTGATGTTGTGTGTGCAACAGACATAGGCTAACTGCAATGTGTAGTTTAATGTTGTGCGTGTGTAACAGACTACCTGCAGTGTGTAGTTTGATGTTGTGTGTGCAACAGACATACCTGCAGTGTGTAGATCGATGTCCATATCAAAATCAATGTCCAGCAGTTTGTTTTGTTTCTCCAGCAGAGTTTCTAGTGTCTCTATCTCTCTCTGGAAGAGGTTGCACATGAACTCTGCAGCCGCACTGAGGCGCTCCAACACAAACACTCTGACAAGCTTCACACAAACATCAGCACCACGCTGTTGTTTGTCCAAAACACACAATATCTCCTCTCCCACCGACGTCATGTGTTCATTTATCTTCAGCCGTACAGACTCCATTTGACACGTTTTACCTCCTTTATGGCCTTTAGCCCCCTGGTGGAAGAGGTGTGTAAGTGAAGATAGAGCTGTGGAAAGACAGTCTGTCCTCCCTCACTGTGAGTCCTGAGAGTTTAACTGTGGTGTGTCCTGGAGTCTGAGCAGGAGGATACAGTGGAGATTTGGAGTGAAAACACCACCATTTATCTTGAAGAGGAGAAACACCTCCCACCTCCTCACATTCTTCCAGTTCACTGCAGTCAGGGTCCATTTCAATGTGAAAGGCTCATAACAAAAGACAGTTGTTATGAGCCTTTTACATTGAAATGGTCCCTGACTGCAGTTAACTGGAGGAGGTGGGGGGAGACACACACACACCTTATTGTTGTCTTATTTGCATTTCAAATGTACCGGCCGGCCCACTTGGCACAGCACAGATAATCTACACACACTTTAGGTGTATCATTGTCTCCAAGTATCCCTTAATCTAGACTTGGTTGTCGTTGATCTACATGTGATTCTCAAACTCTCTAATTTCAAGGACCCCACATTAGATTTGCATTAGACCACAAACCTCCATTTGACAAGATGTTTATCTCTGGAACCCAAATCTAAGATATTTATGTTATTAGGAATGATTCAGTCAAATTTTTGGTCCATAATACATTTACTGTCTATGTACTGAAGGTATGGAGATCACAGTGAAATTTTGATCAAATTCAATGACCTCTACATTGAGATCCACTGATCTACAATATGGCACATTAAGAACTAACTAGAGACACCATGATTGATATACTGATATCTGTTTGGTGCATCTCATGTGTTTGGTAGTTGAAGAAACTCAGCATTTATGAATGAAACAATGTCATTCATTAGTAAACACTCCCGCACTCTGTGTGCAGTGCAAAGGGCCTTGATCAGCCACATCCTGAAAAGACAGGAGAGGATATGTAAAATGTTATTATATTAGGCAGTATCGTCTCAACAACCTAAGAGTCTCCAGATAAATCCATGTCTGCAAATTTTACTCTAATTTAAAAACAATAAAAGACTAGGGGTCCTTTAGTTTAGGGCGTTTCAGGGGGATCCCAGCTAATTTGGTGAAAGATTTGGTGTAGAGGAAAACAGGGAGGGGGGGGGGGCAGTCAACATAGTGGTTCATATAGCATAAAAATTATGACTATTTTAACCTGTTTTATACCATATATACTTCTGGGTCACTGTTCAAAATTATAACACAAAAACCAGGTGTTTTTTTTAACACAAAAACAACTAATAATATTGTCTACATATTGTATAAAAGTGTGTTGCAGATTAAACCTTTTCATAGATTTCAACAGTGTTGTGTGAACTAATGTTTTTTGTTTATTTCACTTAAACCCTCAAGTCAATACTTCAATCGTTGGCTCTGTACTTGATCTGCTCTTTTTTCCTTCTACATCAAACCTCTTTTCCGAAAATAGCCGATCTACAAGCTCACAACGCCTCGCACTGCGAGGCGTTGTCAGCTTGTAGATCGTCTATTTTCGGCTATTTCCCCTCAGAATAGGGATTCTAAGGTTGAAGGTGTTAATGTAAAAAAGAAATCCTATCACTCAAAGATTTGGTGGCCCCCCTTTAGTAACTCTGAGGACCCCCTAGGGGTCCCGGACCCCCTGTTGAAGACCCCTGCTCTATATGAACAAACTTGTTATGTCAACAAAACGCATCGCATTCTGTTTGTGTGACATGCATGATGCAAAGGTTTAGAAAGAGAAACTGGTCAAAGTCACTGGCCACCTACTGTAAGACATTAAAGGAGGAGTTCACCCAAAAAATGACTTATTTTCTATCAATTACACACCCCATGAAGCCTTGATTTCATGGATTTATTTTTGTTTTTGTGGCATTCCTAAGACAATAATTTGATGACCGTGTGTATTTCCGGTAGGAGACACAAATAATCTACTTTGTGTCTCCTACCGGATACATTAGCCGGTAGGAGACAGGAATCAAATTATTAGCTTAGGAATGCGACAAAAACAAAAAAGAATCCAATTGATAAAAAATAAGTCATTTTTTGGGTGAACGCCTCCTTTAAGGCTAAAAGCATAACACAAAAAAAGCCCTGGGGACTTGTTTCCACATAGCATATAATAATAATATTAATAATATTAATAATATTAATAATATTAATAATATTAATAATATTAATAATATTAATAATATTAATAATATTAATAATATTAATACAATGTATGCAGATTGTAAAATGAATACTTACTCATGTACCCTGTAGTAATACAAGTATACAAGGTATAAAGGCTAACATTGCTGTAATGATAAAGCACACATAGAGGACATACAGTGGTGAAACCTTTATTAAATCAAACAACCAAAAACATTATCAACATTTATTTTCCCAGGTATTAAAGTGTTTCTTTGGGTTTAAAAAAACTGAGTAAATGTAAATAAGTAATCTGTAAAAACATTTCCGTAAAAGTAAACTAAGTCAACTGTCAGCTGTCTCAGACATCTACCAAATATGTACTATGATCATTTAACAATACAAACAACACACGTGTCAACACACAGTGAACAGCTACACAAAACCAGCAGCTTGTCAGCACTTTACTGCACCATTATGCATGCATATCAATGAAAATAATAATGAACAAGACTCGTTTTAATCCCGACAAATGTGGACAGACAGTGGTGCTCATGTTGTTCTACCAATAACCTATAGGCTGGAGGGAATAATACAAGATTATAAAAAACAAGCAATTGAAATTACATCATGTTAAATGGAAAATAAGATCCATACACAAGATAAATCAAACATCTATATACACAAACAAATAATGTTTATTCAGCCGTGTTGATATTATGAGATTCCTCTGCTTTAGTATCCTTGTCATAGACCGCCGAAGTCTGACGTCATTTACACATCCTTTGTTTGTCTACCTGGTTCGCAGTTTTCCACCCCCGTTCTGAATCCCATAGACGTATTTAATATCGCGTCAAATAAGAACTGTGTTCCAAAAATAAACAAATGACCCCGGCGTGTTGACTCTTATGGATATGTAGCATCAACTGACGGTGAGAATGTTACTTCCGCCGAATTAGTTACATTTTCGCCAGAAACAGACTGTATCAAATATAAGTGACTGACTATCATAAACGATACAGAACCCCCTCCCTGACAATAACGCCGACACGCGGTGTTTATTTTTGGACCACAATTCTTATATGAGACGATTCTAAGATGACCCAATGTTATTCTCCATAGAGAAATTACTTCCGCAAACCTGGGGATGAACGAGTCACGTCAGGACTTCGGTGCTCTATTGACATCCTGGATTAGACTGAATGATCATATGTGTGTCTGCGTGTGACTAACTTCAACTAAAGGCTTCCCCCCTGTATGAGTCCTCATGTGTTTGTTTAGATTACTTGTGCTAGCAAAGCTTTTACCACAAACTGTACAGGTATAGGGCTTTTCACCTGTATGAGTCATCATATGTGTTTTTAGATGACCCTTGTGAACACAGCCTTTCCCACAAACTGTACAAGAAAAGGGCTTTTCACCTGTATGAGTCATCATGTGTATTTTAAGTTGACTTGTGGTAACACAGCCTTTACCACAAACTGTACAGGAATAGGGCTTTTCACCTGTATGACTCCTCATGTGTGTTTTTAGATTGCCCTGGTTAACACAGCCTTTACCACAAACTGTACAGGTATATGGCTTTTCCCCTGTATGAGTCCTCATGTGTGTTTTTAGATGACCCTGTTGATTAAAGCCTTTACCACAATCTGTACAAGAAAAGGGCTTTTCACCTGTATGAGTCATCATGTGTGTTTTAATAGTATTTTTCTGATTAAAGCCTTTACCACATACTGTACAAGAAAATGGCTTTTCGCCTGTATGAGTCCTCATGTGTGTTTTTAGATGACCCTGTTGATTAAAGCCTTTACCACATACTGTACAAGAAAAGGGCTTTTCACCTGTATGAGTCATCATGTGTGTTTTTAGATGACTTGTGCTAACACAGCCTTTACTACATACTGTACAAGAAAATTGCTTTTTGCCTGTATGAGTTTGTTTCTGTGATTTCAGGTCTTGGGACAGCTTTCGCTGTCCTCCCACATGTTGTGTCTTGTGTGATTTCAGTGTGTTTAAAGCTGACTGATCTGCCCTAGTCTCCTCCCAGTCATCACTGTCTTCAGTGTCTAATTCAGAACAGTGTGAAGAGAGGAGCTGGTCATCACTAGTTGGTTGTGATGTTCCACAGTCCTCTACATCAGCTTGTGTTTTCATGTGTTCAGTTGAGGTGCTGGCTACAGGCTCTGTCTCTCTGTTTTCATCATCATCTTCACTTTTCACAGCTAGTAATGTCAACGTTGACCCACCAGCATCTTCTGGTCTTTGAAGTAGCTCCTCTTGTTCCTCTTTAATCTGTGGAGGTTGTGGTTCCTCCTGGAGCAGACTGGGGTTCCTCTCCTCTTCAGGGGAAACCTCCTCTTTACACACAGGGACATGCAGGAAGTCTACGAAAAAGATACAACGAGACTCTATAAAATGTTTGAATCTTGTACATCCACTGCAATACCTCAGTGCAGAGTTGTGGCTGGAATAAGTATCAACAGATTACTCTTTGCCCACAACTGAACCATCGTCTGATTCATGGTACATTTCGATTGATGCAGCGGTCCGTGCATCAATGTAGTCACATTGTTAATGCTAAAATCGATAACCAATTCATATCGGTTGAACTTTACACCCTCAGTACCGGCCTACTTTCACCAATAAAATAAATAAAGAGAGTGTGCTTGAAACTTACTGAGATCCAGGTGGTCTTCAGGTTCCTGTTTAATAGAAACAGTCCTGGCTGGAGAACTGATCTTCACCTGCAGACTGGACTCCACACACTGATCTGGAATGAAGGAATACAGCACACACTTTAATAATATGGACTTTGGTAAGACACAAATACAAACTTTAATAATAAGGACTTTGATGTGACATAAATAAGGACTTCAATAATAAGGACTTTGTAAAATAAATAAGGATTTTTTTAAACAATTATGAATCTAATCTCAAAATGAAAGAACCTCAGCAAGCAGTATTTTTATTGCATATTAGAAACAGCCAATCAGTTTGATAACAGATGTATGATCCTAAAATAGATGACACAAGTAGGTATAATATTGTTGCTGTCAGGTGGAAACCAGGTGGACAATAATTTACGAGAAAAAAATCACTTCAAAGGTTAACATATGGAGATACAAGGTTTCTGCCCGACAGCAACGATATGTTAACAAAATGAACAGCTGCTATAATAGAACAGTGAGAATCAGGATGTGAATCTCAGGATTCACATGGGAACAGTGCGGCTCCATCTAACCAAATGGAAATCACGTACTGAATTTATTGACAGAAAAGCTCATAACATGTCTATGGCGGATTTTTATGAAACAAAAACTTTGCAGATAGTAAGAGGATCATTCAAGATTTCTTTACAGCTACAATGTTGGTGAGTTTAAATGTGTTTAATACAATCAGATAGGACTTTTCTGTTTGGATGTATGGGCTGTCAAGGGTTGGTATTAAAACTCTAGAGTCCAGATATAAAAAATAGGATCTAAGGGTTGCTTGTGGCTGTGTGTGTGTAACAGACATACATGCAGTGTGTAGATTGATGTTGTGTGCGCAAGAGACATACCTGCAGTGTGTAGTTTAATGGTGTGTGTGTGTGTGTGTGTGTGTGTGTGTGTGTGTGTGTGTGTGTGTGTGTGTGTGTGTGACAGACAACCTGCAGTGTGTAGTTTGATGTTGTGTGCAACAGACAACCTGCAGTGTGTAGTTTGATGTTGTGTGCAACAGACATACCTGCAATGTGTAGTTTAATGTTGTGTGCAACAGACATACCTGCAATGTGTAGTTTAATGTTGTTTGTGTGTAACAGACTACCTGCAGTGTGTAGTTTGATGTTGTGTGTGCAACAGACATACCTGCAGTGTGTAGATCGATGTCCATATCAAAATCAATGTCCAGCAGTTTGTTTTGTTTCTGCAGCAGAGTTTCTAGTGTCTCTATCTCTCTCTGGAAGAGGTTGCACATGAACTCTGCAGCCGCACTGAGGCGCTCCAACACAAGCACTCTGACAAGCTTCACACAACAAACATCAGCACCACGCTGTTGTTTGTCCAAAACACACAATATCTCCTCCCCCACCGACGTCATGTGTTCATTTATCTTCAGCGTACAGACTCCATTTGCCACTTTTTACCTCCTTTATGGCCTTTAGCCCCCTGGTGGAAGAGGTGTGTAAGTGAAGATAGAGCTGTGGAAAGACAGTCTGTCCTCCCTCACTGTGAGTCCTGAGAGTTTAACTGTGGTGTGTCCTGGAGTCTGAGCAGGAGGATAGAGTGGAGATTTGGAGTGAAAACACCTCCATTTATCTTGAAGAGGAGAAACACCTCCCACCTCCTCACATTCTTCCAGTTCACTGCAGTCAGGGTCCATTTCAATGTGAAAGGCTCATAACAAAAGACAGTGTAATGATGGGTCATCATCAGAGACACATTTACATAGATGCAAGTTCCAATGTCTTTTGTTTCATCAACATGTTGACTGTTTTTCTTTCACCAAAGAAAGCAAACCCATGATGATAGATTTCACTCACTTCTTTGAGGCAAAAGTGAATTTTGAGGTTTAGCTATTGATCAAGTTCTTCTGTGGAATTGTCCGTTTAGATAACAACATGTTACTTCGCTGTGAAAACAAGTGTTTGGTGGACATTACAATGATACGCTGTCATGCCACCCTTTTTCGTTTTAGAAAATGTGCTGAATTCTGGGTTTTGTCAGCACTGCACACAGAGTGGGAGTGTTTACTAATGAATGACATTATTCCAGTGATTTTGTTCTTCTTTTACATAGCATGTGAATGAGTTTAATTCTTGAACGACCAACAATGTCTTTACTTTCATTTCAATACCCAGAGCAGATGTTAAAAATCTGCATACTGATTGACAGACAGATAGACAGATACAGAACTAACATATTAGTTAACTTTATATGGGGAACTATTACTAGGGAGGTTACAAATGTATTAAACATTAAAGGATGGAGGGCTTGGTAAAAATGAAGCATCCGGTTTATAAAGAAGAGCTTTGTGGATAGGTGAGGCCTTGAGTTGGAACAAACAGAAGGGTTGTGCAAGGAGCTCTGTGCCTTATTTTAATATTATGTATGGTGAGTTAGTAAGCACATTTGCACGTTTAAATATTGGTCTGAAATGTCCAGTACAAATATTTATGTTAATCTGTGTGAAGATTTGCATGGTGCCCTTTTCCACTACAAATGTCTAGATGACTCTCAAAAGCAGGTGTGTATACAAATATTTGGAGTAAAACATGAAAAATGCAGGGCAAAGGTTTTTACTTGGCCTCTAGAGAGTGTGCATACAAAGATTTACACTGATCGGTGCAGTTATAGGTAAAACACAAATCGGCCTGTTACAGCGCCACCATGAGGCTGATTTGAACATTTTCAAATGGCATTTCTTCCTCTGCCTAATGGGAATGTGTTTGCAAAATTTCACGGAAATTGCATGCTGTGTTCATTATTTGAGGCATTTTGTTCAAAACGGAGTACTCCTGCAAACTTTGAAAGTCCATGTTTGCCAATCAGGATTGAATATGAAAAATCTGAAATGAGCCGTTTCTTTTAATGACTATAGAGATACTATCTAGCGATTTGCTGGACTTTTGGCCAAAATCTGTAGGAGTACTGTCCAAAAATGTGTTTTGCTGAGATTAGCTGTACACAAAATGACAGAATGACACACGGACGGACGGACGGACAGGGAGTAAAACATACTCTCTCGTCCTGCCTTTCGGCCTGGCGGAGACAACAATTGACTCCAGACCAAAAATGCTGAAGCCATGGTTGATGCCATCTTTGTATTGAAAGTCTTTTTGCTATATTTTTTGCATGCAATTGCTTATAACCATGTCATCTAAATGCCAATACAAATATTTGGAGTAAAAACATTTCTGAAAAAGAGGTATGTCATGTGGCTGGTCTCAGTGAGGAGCTGCTTTTTGAAAACTGTTAAAAGACCTATTGAGAACTGTAATGAGGATGAATCTATTGAACATTGTATGGGGTTTTTGAAGAAAACATGTCTGCCATGGATCAGGAGTTCCATTGGCCTGTTGTGTGCACTGTGGTCAGCCAACTATGGACCACTCCATGTGCCATGGTCATACATCAGGAGTCAATCTCTGGAGAGGTGGTCTTTAAACAAATATAAAACTGAACTAAAAAGACTAAAAACAATTGACTCCAGACCAAAAATGCTGAAGCCATGGTTGATGCCATCTTTGTATTGAACGTCTTTTTGCTATATTTTTGTATGCAATTGCTTATAACCATGTCATCTAAATGCCAATTCATTATAAACCATAAATAATTTCAAATAAAGTATATATAAAACGTAGATGAGGTGTTGAAATGATATTAAGCAGTAAAGGTCTGCTCCTTTTTGAGCTCGGCACCAAATCTCGTTACTGAAAATAGACAATCTACAAGTCGCAATGTGACGCATTGTAGATCGGCTATTTTCGTCACGTTTGTCTCAAGGCCAGTCCACACCAATGTTACTCCTTGCAACTCCTTGCAACCGTTATCCCCAATGGCAGTTGCAAAGAGTTGCATTGGTTTGGACTGGCCTTAAAACTGACTTGTTACATTTTCAGGTTGGTTACAAATTAAGCCCCATCAGCAGAGGGAACCGCACAAATATAATTCCTCAGCTTGTGTCATACTTTTGTCAAATTATTTTCACCAAATACACTTGTTTATTCACAGAGCTGGAGAGACCCCAGTCGTCTATAGCAGTGGTTCTGAACCTTGTGTTATAATTAATACATATTGTGAAAACAGCAGATCTACATGCTCACAGCGCCTCACATTGCGAGGTCTTAATAGTCCTTAAATTGTGACTTCATCCCAAAAATTAGACCCACAGGTTGAGAACCACTGGCCTATAGCAATGATTATACAGGAATATAGAGTGGGCAGAGGATGGGCTGTGGGTAGCGTGGGAACCAACGCCCATCCTGCCACATTAACAACACAGATCATCACTTTATTTTATTCACATACCAGTAGACTAACCTTTTTCATCATCTAAACTGACCATTTTATTGACCAAAATAATTTGATCACTTTTGAAATAAACTGTTAACATCTTGAGGTTTGCTTTCTTTGGCGAAGAACAGTCAGCATGTTGATGAAGACGTTGTCAACTTGTCTCTATGTAAATATCTCTGATGATGGCCCATCATCATCTAGGTGTCTTTTGTTATGAGCCTTTTACATTGAAATGGTCCCTGACTGCAGTTAACTGGAGGAGGTGGGAGGAGGTTTTTCTCCACTCCAAGACAAAAGACACACACACACACACACACACACACACACACACACCCCTTATTGTTGTCTTATTTGCATTTCAAATGTGCCGGCCGGCCCACTTGGCACAGCACAGATAATCTACACACACTTTAGGTGTGTCATTGTCTCCAAGTATCCCCCAATCTAGACTTGGTTGTCGTTGATCTACATGTGATTCTCAAACTCTCATTTCAAGGACCCCACATTAGATTTGCATTAGACCACAAACCTCCACTTGACAAGAAGTTTATCTCTGGAATCCAAATCTAAGGATATTTATGTTATTAGGAATGATTCAGTCAAATTGTCGGTCCATAATACATTTACTGTCTATGTACTGAAGGTATGGAGATCACAGTGAAATTGTGATCAAATTCAATGACCTCTGGAGGTCCCCAAACCCTACATTGAGATCCACTGATCTACAATATGGCAAATTAAGAACTAACTAGAGACACCATGATTGATATACTGATATCTGTTTGGTGCATCTCATGTGATATAGCTTTGTGGATAGGTGAGGCCTTGAGTTGGAACAAACAGAAGGGTGGTGCAAGGAGCTCTGTGCCTTATTTTAATATTATGTATGGTGAGTTAGTAAGCACATTTGCACGTTTAAATATTGGTCTGAAATGTCCAGTACAAATGTTTATGTTAATCTATGTGAAGATGCCTATGGTGGCCTTTTCCCATACAAATGTCTAGATGACTCTCAAAAGCAGGTGTGTATAAAAATATTTGGAGTAAAACATTTCTGAAAAAGAGGTATGTCATGTGGCTGGTCTCAGTGAGGAGCTGCTTTTTGAAAACTGTTAAAAGACCTATCGAGAACTAATGAGGGCGAATCTATTGAACAATGTATGGGGTTTTTGAAGAAAACATGTCTGCCATGGATCAGGAGTTCCATTGGCCTGTTGTGTGCACTGTGGTCAGCCAACTATATATGGACCACTCCATGTGCCATGGTCATACATCAGGAGTCAATCTCTGGAGAGGTGGTCTTTAAACAAATATAAAACTGAACTAAAAAGACAAAAAGACAATTGACTCCAGACCAAAAATGCTGAAGCCATGGTTGATGCCATATTTGTATTGAAAGTCTTTTTGCTATATTTTTGCATGCAATTGCTTATAACCATGTCATCTAAATGCCAATTCATTATAAACCCTAAATAATTTCAAATAAAGTATATATAAAACGTAGATGAGGTGTTGAAATGATATTAAGCAGTAAAGGTCTGCTCCTTTTTGAGCTCGGCACCAAATCTCGTTACTGAAAATAGCCCATCTACAAGTCGCAATGTGACGCATTGTGAGCATTGTAGATCGGCTATTTTCGTCACGTTTGTCTCAAGGCCAGTCCACACCAATGTTACTCCTTGCAACCGTTATCCCCAATGGCAGTTTCAAAGAGTTGCATTGGTGTGGACTGGCCTTAAAACTGTCTTGTTACATTTTCAGGTTGGTTACAAATTAAGCCCCATCAGCAGAGGGAACCCCACAAATATAATTCCTCAGCTTGTGTCATACTTTTGTCAAATTATTTTCACCAAATACACTTGTTTATTCACAGAGCTGGAGAGACCCCAGTCGTCTATAGCAGTGGTTCTGAACCTTGTGTTATAATTAATACATATTGTGAAAACAGCAGATCTACATGCTCACAACGCCTCACATTGCGAGGTCTTAATAGTCCTTAAATTGTGACTTCATCCCAAAAATTAGACCCACAGGTTGAGAACCACTGGCCTATAGCAATGATTATACAGGAATATAGAGTGGGCAGAGGATGGGCCGTGGGTAGCGTGGGAACCAACGCCCATCCTGCCACATTAACAACACAGATCATCACTTTATTTTATTCACATACCAGTAGACTAACCTTTTTCATCATCTAAACTGACCATTTTATTGACCAAAATAATTTGATCACTTTGGAAATAAACTGTTGACATTGTCAACTTGTCTCTATGTAAATATCTCTGATGATGGCCCATCATCATCTAGGTGTCTTTTGTTATGAGCCTTTTACATTGAAATGGTCCCTGACTGCAGTTAACTGGAGGAGGTGGGAGGAGACACACACACACACACACACACACACACACACACACACACACACACACACACACACACACACACACACACACACACACACACACACCTTATTGTTGTCTTATTTGCATTTCAAATGTGTCGGCCGGCCCACTTGGCACAGCACAGATAATCTACACACACTTTAGGTGTGTCATTGTCTCCAAGTATCCCCCAATCTAGACTTGGTTGTCGTTGATCTACATGTGATTCTCAAACTCTCTAATTTCAAGGACCCCACATTAGATTTGCATTAGACCACAAACCTACATTTGACAAGATGTTTATCTCTGGGACCCAAATCTAAGATATTTATGTTATTAGGAATGATTCAGTCAAATTTTCGGTCCATAATACATTTACTGTCTATGTACTGAAGGTATGGAGATCAGTGAAAATTCAATGACCTCTGGAGGTCCCCAAACCCTACATTGAGATCCACTGATCTACAATTTGGCACATTAAGAACTAACTAGAGACACCATGATTGATATACTGATATCTGTTTGGTGCATCTCATGTGTTTGGTAGTTGAAGAAACTCAGCATTTATGAATGAAACAATGTCATTCATTAGTAAACACTCCCCCACTCTGTGTGCAGTGCAAAGGGCCTTGATCAGCCACATCCTGAAAAGACAGGAGAGGATATGTAAAATGTTATTATATTAGGCAGTATCGTCTCAACAACCTAAGAGTCTCCAGATAAATATAAATCCCTGTCTGCAGATTTGACTCTAATTTAAAAACAATAAAAGACTAGGGGTCCTTTAGTTTAGGGCGTTTCAGGGGGATCCCAGCTAATTTGGTGAAATATTTGGTGTAGAGGAAAACAGGGGGGGGGGGGGGACCCCAGTCAACATAGTGGTTCATATAGCATAAAAATTATGACTATTTTAACCTGTTTTATACTATATATACTTCTGGGTCACTGTTCAAAATTATATGGCGTTGGAACAACAGATGTTCAGGAGGCGGAGATACACACCTTTACTCCGCCCCCTTACCAATCTACCTGGCGCTATTTATACCTTGTCAGAACTACCCAGAAGCCCCTTATTCGCTTTCGTACATCCGTACTCAAGCTCATAACGTTTCAGCACCTTACCTCTTCCAGCCAGTCCAAGTCCCGCCGTTCCATTTCTCCCAGCGCCTCCGCATTCTGCTTTCTCCAGACACCTCAACTTCACGTCTGTCTACCATCATCCCACCTTCCGGTCAACCGCGACATCCTTCAGGTCGGTCCCACGCACCCACACAACATCGCCCGACTTCTTGGGAACGGGAGCGGGGCCGAACCGCAAGGAGGCCACCACCGAGCAGCTCTGCGTCCCCGACGGCCAGCAACGCCACCGTTCCCCGCTAACGCTCGCCTCACGGCTCCCCCGGTCCGTGCCACCACGGCTCCTCCAGCTGTTAGCTAGTAGCTACAGCCACAACGCTAACTACAACAGCCGGCACTACAACAACACCGGGGCCTTCGTCGCGCCAGTCGCGGTCCGATGACGTCACGCACCACTGAAGCTACCGCGGCGACTCCGGATGACGTCACCCGCCGCTCCGGGAGGCTTAGGCCTGCCCAGAAGAACACTACTACTAAGAACACTACTACTCTTCCAATACATTTCCAATCTTTAACCCTGTGCCTGCTACCCACCCCTAATGTCTGTCTTGTCTATCTTATCATCCCTCGTACCGCAGGCTGCATTTTCATCCCCCCCCACCCCACTCATCCCTACATCCACCTCAGTCTCCTTCCTTTTCTTCTACCACCCAAGCACTGCCGTGGCCACACTTGGCACCAGCGCACCCCCCCCCCCCCGCTTTCACTTTCGAGCATGCCACCAGCGGTGGCATCGCCTCACTCTCCCCCCTGTCCTTTCCTGTCCTCCCCTCAATAACCCCTCCCCCCATCCACCCCCCCCCTTTTCTGCTGCTCCCTCCATTCATGAGCTACGCTAGCATCATGCTCCCATGCTAGCTTCTTACTATACTACCAAAATTGCTCCCACAGCTGCTATAGCCATCACTACAAGTTCCTACCGAACTACTGTAACATGTGTGTCTTCCTAACACTGCTGTTCCCTCCATTCATGAGCTATGCTAGCATCATGCTCCCTTGCTAGCTTCTTACTATACATCCTACCAACATTGCTCACGTGGCAACAGCTGCTACTGCTATTATTACAACTGCTACTGCTATTATTACAATGTTCCTACCGAACTAACATTGTCTCCTTCCTAACATTGCTGCTCGCTCCATTCACGAGCTTGCGAGCATTCATACCCGACATACTACCAATATCGCTCCCGTGGTTAGCCGCCACCGCTATCACTACAATGTTTCCAACTAACTAACATTGTTTCCTCCACAGAGATGGCTGCTTGGCGCTACTAACAGACCTTGCCAGTCCACAGACATTGCTGCCCGGTGTTACTAACACCTTTAGCTACGAACATCGTTAGCTCTATCCACAGCGCTCCCTCCACTACAGCGCTCTCCACAGTGCGCTCGCCCCTAGCGCTCCCCCCACAGCTTTTTTGCAGCGCGCTCGCGCCCACAGCGTTCCCTCCCCTCCATCCTCTCCCTCCCCTCTCTCCTCCATCTTCTCGCCGCCCTCTCCCCCAATCCTCTCGCCCTCTTCACCCTCCATGTGTTCTCTCCCCTCCATCCTCTCCCTCCCCTCTCTCCTCCATCTTCTCGCCGCCCTCTCCCCCAATCCTCTCGACCTTTTCACCCTCCATCTCATCTCCCTCCTTTCTCTCACCTCCCCATTCTAGCCCTGCCACACGGCAACAACGGTTACCCCTGCATTTTGCCAGTACCATAGTCACTATCACGTTTCCGCCCCAGAGTTTCCAACTCTCCTTCTTTTCTAGCCCTGCCACACGGCAAAGACGGCTACCTCTGTTCCACTCCAACAGGCTCCTGCCTCTGAGTTTCCAACTCTCCTTCTTTTCTAGCCCTGCCACACAGCAACAACGGCTACTTTCTTTCCATCCTCCTTTCCCACTCCTCCACACCTCAGTTTCTCATCAGTTAGCCACTCGGTCATTCCGAATTCTTCCCCGTTCTAGACCAGTTTGCCGTGTTTTTTATGGGGCCCGTCAAAACAGAGCAGGCTAATTCCTTAGTCTAGTAGTTGCTCTCTTTGTCTCTTTTGGGGGGTATCGGTCCATGAGTGCCGTGCTGACTACGCCATCGGCCGTCCACGTGTACCGTGCTGACTACGCTAACGACCTCCTCCCCAAAGACTCCAGGGTCGGCGACCCTCCCCGGAACCCCTTTCACTTCCCTCCATTACATTCTAGGTATTCAATAAATACCCTAAACTTTCCATAAAGGTGTGTTTCTTTGCCTAGTGAAATGGCGTTGGAACAACAGATGTTCAGGAGGCGGAGATACACACCTTTACTCCGCCCCCTTACCAATCTACCTGGCGCTATTTATACCTTGTCAGAACTACCCAGAAGCCCCTTATTCGCTTTCGTACATCCGTACTCAAGCTCATAACGTTTCAGCATCCCTCCACCACCCCTTTCACCTCCACAGGTTGTGCTTTCCACCACTCCCTTTTCTCCTTCTATATCCCTCCCCGTCTCTCTCCCTCCTCCTCTCTCTCCCACTTCTCAGGTTCCTGCTGGGGGTATCGGTCCATGAGTGCCGTGCTGACTACGCCATCGGCCGTCCACGTGTACCGTGCTGACTACGCTAACGACCTCCTCCCCAAAGACTCCAGGGTCGGCGACCCTCCCCGGAACCCCTTTCACTTCCCTCCATTACATTCTAGGTATTCAATAAATACCCTAAACTTTCCATAAAGGTGTGTTTCTTTGCCTAGTGAACATTTTATAATGACAACACAAAAACAACTAATAATAATAATAATAATTATGCATTTTATTTATAACGCACTTTATATTATTGTAAATCTGAAAGTGCTCCAGGGTTTAAAAGCATGGCATAAAAACAGCATAGGCAACCAAACAATGACATGGGACCCAACTAGGCTAGATTAGGGTCAAATTAAAACTATAGGTGAAAAAGCAGGGCAAAGACAAAAAAAACAAAGGCCCAGAAAAAAAAAGAAAACGCTTTGTTATTTTTTTTTTGTGTTATCAATTATTTTAAATTAATTTTCATAATCATTTTTAAAAGCATCAGTGGACTGTGGTGCTCTCAGGTGTTTTCGGGGAGGGCATTCCCTCTGTGTAGCAGAAGGCCTGGTCGCCCATGGTGAAGGAGGTTGGTGTTGGGGATGTGTGAGAGTAGTAGAATGAGAATTTTCCCATGTTTTCCCATGTTTTTCCCCACATTTAACATTCGGACATATAGGCCTATATTAATGACATCCCCGCTCTTTCTCAGAGCGAATTAGTATTCGTAGGTAACATTTCACTCGTCTCGCTCAAACCTTTGGGTCGAGCAGGACAAATTAATGCAGTTTTTGGAAAACTGCAAATACCCCCAAAGCCCACCCTAAGCTGACTCTCTTCCCTTTCCGGATGTTTTAGACCAAATATGATTATTTTGTGGGGGTCACAGCCTGAAAAGGTTGAGAACCACTGGCATAGCAAATTTAGGCTTAATGTTGCCTACAATCCCTTTAAAATGACACAGATTAGATTAACTTGGGGTGCGTGTTATTTTTTTAATTTTTTTCTTCTGCACAGAGGTGGAAAGTAACTAAGTGAATTTACTTAAGTACTGTACAATTTTGAGGTATTTGTACTTTACTTGAGTATTTCCAACTTCTTCCAATACTTGTCCTTTACTCCACTACATCTCAGTGGCAGATATTGTACTTTTACACTACATTTATTTGAACACTTAAGTTACAAGCAGTGGTGGACGAGTACAAATACTCCTGGTCAAATTTACTCCACTACAAGTAAAAGTAGCTCAGTCAAAATGTTACTCAAATAAGAGTACAAAAGTCATTGCTTTTAAATATACATAAGTATTCAAAAGTACATGCTTTTAAAAATACTTAAAGTAAAAGTTAAAGTAAAAGTACATGCTTTTAAAAACATATTTAAAGTACAAATAAAAGTAAAAGTAGAGGTACTTTTCTTAATATTTATATCAATGAATTGCTGTAATGTTTTCACAATGAATTTATAGGACCTTGTAACTCTTGTGTCAGAGAAGTAACTCTCTGAAACCACCTGCACTGCATGCACTGATGTGCTTGTAGAACCACTACGTTATACAAAGACTGCAGAAACACCTATACAAATATAGAAATGATCTTTTTGGAGGTGTGCTCTATATGTGTGATTCTAATGTGGGGTTGATTAGATTGGATGCTGTGTTTGTGATATGTTTAGTTTGTTGGATTAGAAATAGGTCACAGCCCGCCCACACATTTATGAATCCAATTACAGTCAAACAGTATGGAGTATAAGAACCCTGATTTATGCTCAATGTCACATGACTCATGTCACCATTTCTACCTAATTTGGTAAAAAAAAAATAGAAGAAAAACCTGATATCTGATGCAAAGTGAAGGGCTGTAGGGGTGGATCAGGTCCTGAAGGTCAGGAGGTGACGTGACCTTGACTGTCTTGTAGCTCGTCACCAGTGTTTTGAACTAGATGGAGCATCCTTGAGCAAGGCACTGAAGCCCTGACTGCTGCAGATAAGCAGGTTTGTTCAGAGTTACAATTACACTGTGTAGTTTACACATTCTATTGTAAATGTAAGGATGAATCCTGTCAATCAGTGTGATTGACAGGAGAGATAATCAGAGGAGCAGAGTTTGTACCATTGCGGTTCATACATGGACTGAAGAATGGGTAGAGTTTCTCAGTGAAGGTGCAGCCAGTGAAAGTATAGAGATTAACTCTGGTCTCCACATCATAAAAGGAGACCAGACCCTCCTCATAATCCACAAACACTCCCACTCTCTGGAGCTCCTCTCTTACAGGGAGGACGACATCACGGCCACGACCAACTAGAGCCTTGTACTGATTTCCATTCCTCGATATAGTCCAGTAACCATCGTCGGGATCGGGATAGAAGTATCCCTTCCTGTTGATGGACTCTCTGGCCACTCCTACATCCCAGGCAGTCTTCCCTCCAACCTGAACCTCATAGTAAAACCTTCCTGAGGAGAAGCTTTGTTTTCCTAAGACACAGCGCAGGAAAGAGAATCTCTCTTTGTTCTCTGAGAGATTCTTCCTTACATTTCCATGACTCACTTGTTTTCCATCCTCAGACAGGATGAGTTCACGGTGTGCTGTATCAGGGTCCAGAGTCACATCCACCTCATATTGCTGGATCCTCCTCATCTCATCATCACACAGCTTGTTCTCCATCTCTTGACTGAGTGTCTTCTCCATCTGTCTAGAACTGTCCCAGTGACGTCTAAGAACCCAAACAGTGACGTCTCAAGTTTACGATCCAGGAATGGTCAGCTTTGACTTCCACTCGGCTCTCTAATGGCTTCAATAGGAGGATGTAAAGTCTGCTTCTCTTTCACTAATGTCCTCACACTGTGTGGAATCAGCCTTTAAATCCAGCTCCTCAGACCTCCACTCACATCAACTATGACGTCATTTTCCCCAAAATGGAGTTCCACGTTACTCCAGACCGGCCTCAACATACTGTGATTGGACACATCAGGTAACCATGGCAACATGGGCGGCCAATCGTTAGAGAGCCCGCCTGGGAAGGCAGTGGTCCCAGGTTCGACTCCAGCCCTCAGCAATGTGTCAAAGCGTCAAACTGAGCAAGACACCTGAAGCCCTGACTGCTCCCCGAGACGCTACAACCAATCCTAGGATAACAATATTGGGACGTATGACTAGTTACTATAAACATTTAGATTATTATAACAAAACATACATTAACCACTTCAGCCCTATATACATTTTGGCTATATTAAAGGGTCAAATTAAAGGCTAGATTAAAGGGTCAAATTAAAACTATAGGTAAAAGAATCACACCCAGTGTGGAGTGGGCGGTGTGGTCACAGTGCTCATCACAGTGATGGAAGTTCACTTAAAGAAAAGTAATATTTCTGAAGTGTGTGGTGCTATTTATTAACAATAAACAATAAATAAACAATGGTTGGTCCACAATGGGTGATTCACTTAAAAAATATATTTATAGGGCTATGCACATATGTCATGTGTTTCACTAGCCAATCACAGTCCTGAATAGAGTCAGCCAATAAAGTCAGACAATCATATTACAGCTAGTGGTCATCACGGTGATGGAAGCTCACTTAAAGAAAAGTATAGATTTGCATTGAATGTGTAGGGGTTAGGGGTGTACAATGGTGGCCAATCACGGTGCAGGGTTAGGGGGGTACAATGGTGGCCAATCACAGTGCAGCGAATGTCGATGTCCAAACCTCACATATAGGGGCGGTTGCACCGCCCAAAAAGCAGGGCAAAGACAAAAAAAATCACACCCAGTGTGAAGTGGGCGGTGTGGTCACAGTGGTCATCACAGTGATGGAAGTTCACTTAAAGAAAAGTAATATTGTGGACCAACCATTGTACACCCCTAACTTTAAAAAAAACATAAATGTGTTTTTTTTAAGTGCATAGTCCTATTTATAGGGCTATGCACATGTGTCATGTTTCACTAGCCAATCACAGTCCTGAATAGACTGTGATTGGCCAATCACGGTGCAGGGTTAGGGGGGTACACTGGTGGCCAATCACAGCGCAGCGCTGGGGGGGTGCGATCGATGTCGATGTCCAAACCTCACATATAGGGGCGGTTTCACCGCCCAAAAACAAAGGCCCAGAAAAAAATAAGAAAGCGCTTTGTTAATTTTTTTTTGTTATAAATTATTTAAAATTAATTTTCATAATCATTTTAAAAAGCATCTGTGGACTGTGGCCCGGTCGCCCATGGTGAAGGACGTTGGTGTTGGGGATGTGTGAGAGTAGTAGAATGGGAATTTTCCCATGTTTTTCCCACATTTAACATATAGGCCTATATTTATGACACAAAAATTCGCTCTTTCTCAGAGCGAATAAATTTTTGTGGGTAACCTTTCACCCGTCTCGCTCAAACCTTCAGGTCGAGCAGGACAAATGAATGCAGTTTCTGGAACACTGCAAATACCCCCCAAAGCCCACCCTAAGCTGCCTCTCTTCCCTTTCCGGATGTTTTAGACCAAATATGATTATTTTTTCTTTTTTTTTGGGGGGGGGGGGTCACAGCCTGAAAAGGTTGAGAACCACTGGCATAGCACAGCATCATAACTAGCAGGGAATGCCTTTTGAGGATGCAGGGGGCAATTAAACACCAAACTTTGATGCGAAGGAACGAACCCGAACCTTCCAAATTTCTTCATACCAATTTTCAGTCTGGAACTAACAGAGACGTATGTATGTGCTGCTGCCTTCAGTCCTGTCCCTGTGTGAGAAAATAAAAGTCAGGTGAATTAAGAGGTGGGGGAGGGGGGGGTGAAATTGATTTATTTTTCTCCTTCTTTTGCTGAGACACATGTGCTCCTTGTTGCCCCTGGTAAAATGGAGGTAGGGTTTTTTTCTTTATTTTCTTCGGTTCTAATCTTTTCTTATACAGCAGACAGAGAGGGATTGAGATGGGGGAGAGCGTGACGTTAGAGAGAGAGAGAGAGAGAGGGAGAGGGAGAGGGGAGAGACGGAGAGGAAGGGGCAGAGGTGGAAAAAGTACTGTGGTATCAATACCACAATGTAATAATCAAGTCTGGTATTCAACATTTTCTTGAGTAAAAGTACAAAAGTAATGGCATCAAAATGTACTTAAAGTACCAAAAGTAGGGAGGGAGAGCGGGAGGGAGGGAGAGAAGGAGGCAGATAGAGAAAGTGCTTCAGGGTTTAAAAGCATGGCATAAAAACAGCATAGGCAACCAAACAATGACATGGGACCCAACTAGGCTAGATTATGGTCAAATTAAAACTATAGGTGAAAAAGCAGTTTCACTCTCAAAACCTTTGCATCATCATCATGTCACACACACAGAATGCGGCACAAACACAACACCAATGGTTTGGATCATGTGGATTGTGGAAGTTAAATGGTGGATTTGTGGATAGGACTCTATATCAGGGGTCTTCAACCTTTTCAGGCCAAGGACCCCCTAGCTGAGAGAGAGATGAAGCAGGGACCCCCTCTACATATTGTATAAAAGTGTGTTGCAGATTAAACCTTTTCATAGATTTCAACAGTGTTGTGTGAACTAATGTTTTTTGTTTATTTCACTTAAACCCTCAAGTCAATACTTCAATCGTTGGCTCTGTACTTTATCTGCTCTTTTTTCCTTCTACACCAAACCTCTTTGCCGAAAATAGCCGATCTACAAGCTCACAATGCCTCGCGCTGCGAGGCGTTGTGAGCTTGTAGATCTGCTATTTTCGTCTATTTCCCCTCAGATTAGGGATTCTAAGGTTGAAGGTGTTAATGTAAAAAAGAAATCCTATCACTCAAAGATTTGGTGGCCCCCCTTTAGTCACTCTGAGGACCCCCTAGGGGTCCCGGACCCCCTGTTGAAGACCCCTGCTCTATATGAACAAACTTGTTATATCAACAAAACGCATCGCATTCTGTTTGTGTGACATGCATGATGCAAAGGTTTTGAAAGAGAAACTGGTCAAAGTCACTGGCCACCTACTGTAAGACATTAAAGGAGGAGTTCACTTGATTTCATGGATTTATTTTTGTTTTTGTGGCATTCCTAAGAAAATAACTTGATGACCGTGTGTATTTCCGGTAGGAGACACAAATAATCTACTTTGTCTCCGACCTACCGGATACATTAGCCGGTAGGAGACGGGAATCAAATTATTAGCTTAGGCATTGCGACAAAAACAAAAAATAATCAAATTGATAGAAAATAAGTCATTTTTTGGGTGAACTCCTCCTTTAAGGCTAAAAGCATAACACAAAAAAAGTCCTGGGATCTCGTTTCCACATAGCATAAAATATGAATAATAATAATAATAATAATAATAATACAATGTAAGCAGACTGTAAAATGAATACTTACTCATGTACCCTGTAGTAATACAAGTATACAAGGTATAAAGGCTAACATTGCTGTAATGATAAAGCACACATAGAGGACATACAGTGGTGAAACCTTTATTAAATCAAACAACCAAAAACATTATCAACATTTATTTCCCCAGGTATTAAAGTGTTTCTTTGAGTTAAAAACACTGAGTAAATGTAAATAAGTAATCTGTAAAAAATAATACCGTAAAAGTAAACTAAGTCAACTGTCAGCTGTCTCAGACATCTACCAGATATGTACTATGATCATTTAATACAAACAACACACGTGTCAACACACAGTGAACAGCTACATAAAACCAGCAGCTTGTCAGCACTTTACTGCACCATTATGCATGCATATCAATGAAAATAATAATGAACAAGACTCGTTCTAATCCCGACAAATGTGGACAGACAGTGGTGCTCATGTTGTTCTACCAATAACCTATAGGCTGAAGGGAATAATACAAGATTATAAAAAACAAGCAATTGAAATTACATCATGTTAAATGGAAAATAAGATCCATACACAAGATAAAACAAAAATCTATATACAGAAACAAATAATGTTTATTCAGTCGTGTTGATATTGTCAGATTATGAGATTCCTCTGCTTTAGTATCCTTGTCATTGACATCCTGGATTAGACTGAATGATCATGTGTGTGTCTGTGTGTGACTAACTTCAACTAGAGGCTTCCCCCCTGTATGAGTCCTCATGTGTTTGTTTAGATTACTTGTGCTAGCAAAGCTTTTACCACAAACTGTACTGGTATAGGGCTTTTCACCTGTATGAGTCATCATGTGTATTTTAAGATGACTTGTGGTAAGACAGCCTTTACCACAAACTGTACAGGTATAGGGCTTTTCATCTGTATGAGTCCTCATGTGTGTTTTTAGATTACCCTGTTGATTAAAGCCTTTACCACAAACTGTACAAGAAAAGGGCTTTTCACCTGTATGAGTCATCATGTGTTTTTTTAGATGACCCAGGTGATTTAAGTCTTTACCACAAACTGTACAAGAAAAGGGCTTTTCACCTGTATGAGTCCTCATGTGTGTTTTTAGATCGCTTGTGCTAACACAGCCTTTACCACAAACTGTACAGGTATAGGGCTTTTCACCTGTATGAGTCCTCATGTGTGTTTTAAGATTACCCTTGTGAACACAGCCTTTACCACAAACTGTACAAGAAAAGGGCTTTTCACCTGTATGAGTCATCATGTGTATTTTAAGACGACTTGTGCTAACACAGCCTTTACCACAAACTGTACAGGTATAGGGCTTTTCACCTGTATGAGTCCTCATGTGTGTTTTTAGATTACCCTTGTAAACACAGCCTTTACCACAAACTGTACAAGAAAAGGGCTTTTCGCCTGTATGAGTCATCATGTGTTTTTTAAAATGACTTGTGGTAAGACAGCCTTTACCACAAACTGTACAAGAAAAGGGCTTTTCACCTGTATGAGTCATCATATGTGTTTTTAGATTACCCTTGTGAACACAGCCTTTACCACAAACTGTACAGGTATAGGGCTTTTCACCTGTATGAGTCATCATGTGTTTTTTAAGATGACTTGTGGTAAGACAGCCTTTACCACAAACTGTACAAGAAAAGGGCTTTTCACCTGTATGAGTCATCATGTGTATTTTAAGATGACTTGTGGTAAGACAGCCTTTACTACATACTGTACAAGAAAATGGCTTTTTGCCTGTATGAGTTTGTTTCTGTGATTTCAGGTCTTGGGACAGCTTTCGCTGTCCTCCCACATGTTGTGTCTTGTGTGATTTCAGTGAGTTTAAAGCTGACTGATCTGCCCTAGTCTCCTCCCAGTCATCACTGTCTTCAGTGTCTGATTCAGAACAGTGTGAAGAGAGGAGCTGGTCATCACTAGTTGGTTGTGATGTTCCACAGTCCTCTACATCAGCTTGTGTTTTCATGTGTTCAGTTGAGGTGCTGGCTACAGGCTCTGTCTCTCTGTTTTCATCATCATCTTCACTTTTCACAGCTAGTAATGTCAACGTTGACCCACCAGCCTCTTCTGGTCTTTGAAGTAGCTCCTCTTGTTCCTCTTTAATCTGTGGAGGTTGTGGTTCCTCCTGGAGCAGACTGGGGCTCCTCTCCTCTTCAGGGCAAACCTCCTCTTTACACACAGGGACATGCAGGAAGTCTACGAAAAAGATACAATGAGACTCTATAAAATGTTTGAATCTTGTACATCCACTGCAGTACCTCAGTGCAGAGTTGTGGCTGGAATAAGTATCAACAGATACTCTTTGCCCACAACTGAACCATCGTCTGATTCATGGTACATTTAGATTGATGCAGCGGTCCGTGCATCAATATAGTCACATTGTTAATGCTAAAATCGATAACCAATTCATATCGGTTCAACTTTACACCCTCAGTACCAGCCTACTTTCACCAATAAAATAAATAAAGAGTGTGCTTGAAACTTACTGAGATCCAGGTGGTCTTCAGGTTCCTGTTTAATAGAAACAGTCCTGGCTGGAGAAATGATCTTCACCTGCAGACTGGACTCCACACACTGATCTGGAATGTTTTTTTTTAAACAATTATGAATCTAATCTCAAAATGAAAGAACCTCAGCAAGCAGTATTTTTTATTGCATATTAGAAACAGTCAATCAGTTTGATAACAGATGTATGATCCTAAAATAGATGACACAAGTAGGTATAATATTGTTGCTGTAAGGTGGAAACCAGGTGGACAATAATTTACGAGAAAAAACATCTCTTCAAAGGTTAACCTATGGAGATACAAGGTTTCTGCCCGACAGCAACGATATGTTAACAAAATGAACAGCTGCTATAATAGAACAGTGAGAATCAGGATGTGAATCTCAGGATTCACATGGGAACGGTGCGGCTCCATCTAGAGTTACCAAATGGAAATCGTACTGAATTTATTGACAGAAAAGCTCATAACATGTCTATGGCGGATTTTTATTAAACAAAAACTTTGCAGATAGTAAGAGGATCATTCAAGATTTCTTTACAGCTACAATGTTGGTGAGTTTAAATGTGTTTAATACAATCAGATAGGACTTTTCTGTTTGGATGTATGGGCTGTCAAGGGTTGGTATTAAAACTCTACAGTCCAGATATAAAAAATAGGATCTAAGAGTTGTTTGCGAATGTGTGTGTGTAACAGACATACATGCAGTGTGTAGATTGATGTTGTGTGTGAAGAGACATACCTGCAGTGTGTAGTTTAATGGTGTGTGTGTGTGCGTGTGCGTGTGCGTGTGCGTGTGCGTGTGCGTGTGTGTGTGTGTGTGACAGACAACCTGCAGTGTGTAGTTTGATGTTGTGTGTGCAACAGACATACCTGCAGTGTGTAGATCGATGTCCATATCAAAATCAATGTCCAGCAGTTTGTTTTGTTTCTCCAGCAGAGTTTCTAGTGTCTCTATCTCTCTCTGGAAGAGGTTGCAAATGAACTCCGCAGCCGCACTGAGGCGCTCCAACACAAACACTCTGACAAGCTTCACACAAACATCAGCACCACGCTGCTGTTTGTCCAAAACACACAATATCTCCTCTCCCACCGACGTCATGTGTTCATTTATCTTCAGCCGTACAGACTCCATTTGACACGTTTTTACCTCCTTTATGGCCTTTAGCCCCCTGGTGGAAGAGGTGTGTAAGTGAAGATAGAGCTGTGGAAAGACAGTGTGTCCTCCCTCACTGTGAGTCCTGAGAGTTTAACTGTGGTGTGTCCTGGAGTCTGAGCAGGAGGATAGAGTGGAGATTTGGAGTGAAAACACCACCATTTATCTTGAAGAGGAGAAACACCTCCCACCTCCTCACATTCTTCCAGTTCACTGCAGTCAGGGTCCATTTCAATGTGAAAGGCTCATAACAAAAGACAGTGTAATGATGGGCCATCATCAGAGAAACATTTACATAGATGCAAGTGTCTTTTGTTTCATCAACATGTTGACTGTTTTTCTTTCACCAAAGAAAGCAAACTCATGATGACAAATTTCACTCACTTCTTTGTGATGAGGCAAAAGTGAATTTTGAGGTTTAGCTATTGATCAAATTCTTCTGTGGAATTGTCCGTTTAGATAACAAAATGTTACTTTGCTGTGAAAACAAGTGTGTTTGGTGGACATTACAATGATAGGCTGTCATGCCACCCTTTTTTGTTTTAGAAAATGTGCTGAATTCTGGGTTTTGTCAGCACTGCACACAGAGTGGGAGTGTTTACTTAAATGAATGACATTATTCCAGTGATTTTGTTCTTCTTTTACATAGCATGTGAATGAGTTTAATTCTTGAACTACCAACAATGTCTCCAGAGCAACATGGTGTGCAGATGTTAAAAATCTGCATACTGATTGACAGACAGATACAGAACTAAAATATTACTAGTTAACTTTATATGGGGAACTATTACTAGGGAGGTTACAAATGTATTAAAAATGTATGGATGGTGGGCTTGGTAAAAATGAAGCATCCGGTTTATAAAGAAGAGCTTTGTGGATAGGTGAGGCCTTGAGTTGGAACAAACAGAAGGGTTGTGCCTTATTTTAATATTATGTATGGTGAGCTAGTAAGCACATTTGCACGTTTAAATATTGGTCTGAAATGTCCAGTACAAATATTTATGTTAATCTTTGTGAAGATGCGTATGGTGGCCTTTTCCCCTACAAATGTCTAGATGACTCTCAAAAGCAGGTGTGTAGGCCTATACAAATATTTGGAGTAAAAACATTTCTGAAAAAGAGGTATGTCATGTGGCTGGTCTCAGCGAGGAGCTGCTTTTTGAAAACTGTTAAAAGACCTATTGAGAACTGTAATGAGGACGAATCTATTGAACAATGAATGGGTTTTTTGAAGAAAACATGTCTGCCATGGATCAGGAGTTCCATTGGCCTGTTGTGTGCACTGTGGTCAGCCAACTATGGACCACTCCATGTGCCATGGTCATACATCAGGAGTCAATTTCTGGAGAGGTGGTCTTTACTTTTTTTTTAAAACTGAACTAAAAAGACAAAAAACAATTGACTCCAGACCAAAAATGCTGAAGCCATGGTTGATGCCATCTTTGTATTGAACGTTTTTTTGCTATATTTTTGTATGCAATTGCTTATAAACATGTCATCTAAATGCCAATTCATTATAAACCCTGAATAATTTCAAATAAAGTATATATAAAACGTCGCAATGTGACGCATTGTGAGCATTGTAGATCGGCTATTTTCGTCACGTTTGTCTCAAGGCCAGTCCACACCAATGTTACTCCTTGCAACTCCTTGCAACCATTATCCCCAATGGCAGTTGCAAAGAGTTGCATTGGTGTGGACTGGCCTTAAAACTGTGTTGTTGCAAGGAGTTGCGACTACTTGCATTGGTGCGGTCTGGTCTTTAGAATGGGGCAGTTTCTATAGAGTTTTTGTTCGGTGGTCTCCCTGTCTCTCCAGGTCTTTAATAAACTGTACATTTTCAGGTTGGTTACAAATTAAGCCCCATCAGCAGAGGGAACCCCACAAATATAATTCCTCAGCTTGTGTCATACTTTTGTCAAATTATTTTCACCAAATACACTTGTTTATTCACAGAGCTGGAGAGACCCCAGTCGTCTATAGCAGTGGTTCTGAACCTTGTGTTATAATTAATACATATTGTGAAAACAGCAGATCTACATGCTCACAACGCCTCACATTGCGAGGTCTTAATAGTCCTTAAATTGTGACTTCATCCCAAAAATTAGACCCACAGGTTGAGAACCACTGGCCTATAGCAACGATTATACAGGAATATAGAGTGGGCAGAGGATGGGCCGTGGGTAGCGTGGGAACCAACGCCCATCCTGCCACATTAACAACACAGATCATCACTTTATTTTATTCACATACCAGTAGACTAACCTTTTTCATCATCTAAACTGACCATTTTATTGACCAAAATAATTTGATCACTTTCGGAAAAAAACTAGAATAAATAAACTGTTAACATCTTGAGGTTTGCTTTCTTTGGCGAAGAACAGTCAGCATGTTGATGAAGACATTGTCAACTTGTCTCTATGTAAATATCTCTGATGATGGCCCATCATCATCTAGGTGTCTTTTGTTATGAGCCTTTTACATTGAAATGGTCCCTGACTGCAGTTAACTGGAGGAGGTGGGAGGAGGTTTTTCTCCACTCCAAGACAAAAGACACACACACACACACACACACACACACACACACACACACACACACACACACACACACACACACACACACACACACACCTTATTGTTGTCTTATTTGCATTTCAAATGTGCCGGCCGGCCCACTTGGCACAGCACAGATAATCTACACACACTTTAGGTGTGTCATTGTCTCCAAGTATCCCCCAATCTAGACTTGGTTGTCGTTGATCTACATGTGATTCTCAAACTCTCTCATTTCAAAGACCCCACATTAGATTTGCATTAGACCACAAACCTCCATTTGACAAGATGTTTATCTCTGGAACCCAAATCTAAGATATTTATGTTATTAGGAATGATTCAGTCAAATTGTCGGTCCATAATACATTTACTGTCTATGTACTGAAGGTATGGAGATCACAGTGAAATTGTGATCAAATTCAATGACCTCTGGAGGTCCCCAAACCCTACATTGAGATCCGCTGATCTACAATATGGCAAATTAAGAACTAATTAGAGACACCATGATTGATATAATGATATCTGTTTGGTGCATCTCATGTGTTTGGTAGTTGAATAAACTCAGCATTTCTGAATGAAACAATGTCATTCATCTTTTCAGGGCCACATCCTGAAAAGACAGGAGAGGATATGTAAAATGTTATTATATTAGGCAGTATCGTCTCAACAACCTAAGAGTCTCCAGATAAATATAAATCCCTGTCTGCAGATTTGACTCTAATTTAAAAACAATAAAAGACTAGGGGTCCTTTAGTTTAGAGCGTTTAAGGGAGATCCCAGCTAATTTGGTGAAAGGTTTGGTGTAGAGGAAAACAGGGAGGGGGGACCCCAGTCAACATAGTGGTTCATATATCATAAAAATTACGACTATTTTAAAGGTTTAATGACATTCACTTTTACACCACATTCAAAGTCTTTGTCCTGGTCCTTCAAAAGTGTACAAAAAGTTTTAAGTGAAAATTCCATTCCAGTGATCCATGGCAGGTGTTTTTCTCTCACATTTCTAAAGCCTTTTCAACTGCAATGAAAAAATAAATCTTTGCCTGCGGGTGTCGCTGGTGAGGGATTTTGCCTGTCAATCATCGCCTCTGCTCCGCCCCCCCCCAAAGGAAAGGATAGGGGAGGGGAGGGGCGAGGAGGAGAGTGGGCGGGATTAATCGACTGTGACCTCACTGTCGAAGGGCCAAGCTCAGATTACTTTTCAGCCTAATTATTCAGAAAACCCCAGACCACAGAAAATCCACTGAATGTTCTAAGTTCAGGTTTTTTGGGTGTAATTGAGGTCATAAAACCCCAAATAAAACATTGAAAATAAAAAAAGTGAAAATGAATGTCATGATACCTTTAACCTGTTTTATACTATATAGATGTATGATCCTCAGCTTTGGCCAGAAGGAACGTATATACGGCGGTTCTACGAGCCACGTAAGCCCAGGGCTGCTGCTGCTGGGGCAGGTGTAAAGTTACTGCCTGTCATAAGGATGCGTGAGCCTGAGGCTGGGGCTTCGAGTACATGATAGACTTGTTTATGAACTATGAGAGTTGTGTCTTATAACTCGCGTGGCCTGTGCCTTGGACAGGGCGCAGGGGAGAGAGAGCGCAGCGCGTTGTTATTGACAAGCTCCTAGAGAATGCTGATACACTGTGTATACAGGAGACTTTTTTTAGCAACACAATATCTTGATAAACTTAACTCTGTCCATAACGATTTCCATGGGGCAGGGGAATCAACGACTGACTTAAGTACAAGAATAATGCGTGGCAGGATCCCAGGGGGTGGCCATTCTATGGCATAAGAAGCTCGACCCACTTGTCAGTGTGATTAGGCTGGAAGTGGACTGGTGCATAGGCATTAAAGTTGTGCATGAGAAGAACGTTTTTATCATTTTAAATGTTTACACTCCTTATGAATGTCACAAAAATGAGGATGAATACCTTAATAGGCTTGCTTTTATTAGTTCCTATATTAAAGAAAAATGTTTACACATGCATATATATCCTGGGTGATTTGAATGCTGACATATCAGATAGCAACTCAATGTTTGGTCAACATCTAACACAATTTTGTAAAGACAATAAGGTTATTCTGTCCAGCAAGGTGCTGTTGCCAGTAGGCAGCTACACATATATCAGTGAAGCGTGGCATACGACATCCTGGCTGGATCACTGTATAGCTACAGCCGATGCTCATGATAGTATAGAGAAAGTTGAGATCTTGTATGGTCTGGCCACAGCAGATCACATGCCTGTCTCTCTGACCACAAATTTGGGATTGACTGGACGCTTCGTTCGCGTTTTTTGGCATTTTTTGTAAAACAGGCCCCTCCCGCTAACTTTGAAATCCAATTACTGTCGAACGGTATGGACTATCAAAATTCCGCTTGGATGTGTTTATCGCATGGCTCCATAGATCATGTGTACCAATTTTTGGACAAAATCTGTAGGAGGAGGAGCTAAAAGTGTGTTTTGAAGAAAATTCAAAATGGCGGAAAATCTATCTAGACGGAAATGGGCGTGGCCTATATGGGGAGTCGCGTCGTGACCCAAGGATTCCAGGGGATTTTATTTTATTTTACGACCTACGGTTCAAGAGTTATAGGCCAAAAGGTAAAGTGGGCTGTTATAGCGCCACCATGTGGCAGACTGGTGTGATTCTTTTTTAAATAATTTTGTAATAAACTATTAACCTTCCCTCCAAGTATTGTAACTGTAGCCCTTACGGTTTCCGAGAAAAAAATACTTGAATGGGAGTTTTTGCAATTCCCATTAAAGTGGATGGGGAAATGTAATGCACTAATAAATCAATATCAAAAAATCTATCCAGACGCAAATGGGCCAAAACGTGAAGGGAGCTGTTATAGCGCCACCATGTGGCTGACTGGTGTAATCTTTTTATTAATAATTTGGCAATAAACTATTAACCTCCCCTCCAAGTCTTGTAACTCTAGCCCTTACGGTTTCAGAGAAAAAAAATCTTTCATTTTCCCATTAAAGTGGATGGGGACATATAATGCACTAATAAATCAATATCAATTAAACTGTGCAACAAATCACTTAGCAAGTACAAGCAGTCTGGTCCCGGTGAAGCCGGTCAATTTGACATATGGCACAAAATTGGGAAAAATAAACTGTGGGAGAAATAGCGCGTGAGAAAAAAGTTTGTCTAGAATAATAAAGTCGGTAGAGTACTATAGTCGGGCAACCACACTAATAATAATAATAATAATAATAATGCATTTTATTTATAATGCACTTTACATTACTGTAAATCTGAAAGTGCTTCAGGGTTTAAAAACATGGCATAAAAACAGCATAGGCAACCACACAATGACATGGGACCCAACTAGGCTAGATTAGGGTCAAATTAAAACTATAGGTGAAAAAGCAGTTCAACTTTCAAAACCTTTGCATCATCATCATGTCACACACACAGAATGCGGCACAAACACAACACCAATGGTTTGGATCATGTGGATTGTGGGAGTTAAATGGTGGATTTGTGGATAGGACTCTATATCAGGGGTCTTCAACCTTTTCAGGCCAAGGACCCCCTAGCTGAGAGAGAGATGAAGCAGGGACCCCCTCTACATATTGTATAAAAGTGTGTTGCAGATTAAATCGATCTACAACGCCTCACGCTGCGAGGCGCTGCGAGGCGGTGTGATCTTGTAGATCTGCTATTTTCGGCTATTTCCCCTCAGGATAGGGATTCTAAGGTTGAAGGTGTTAATGTAAAAAATAAATCCTATCACTCAAAGATTTGGTGGCCCCCCTTTGGTAACTCTGAGGACCCCCTAGGGGTCCCGGACCCCCTGTTGAAGACCCCTGCTCTATATGAACAAACTTGTTATATCAACAAAACGCATCGCATTCTGTTTGTGTGACATGCATGATGCGAAGGTTTAGAAAGAGAAACTGGTCAAAGTCACTGGCCACCTACTGTAAGACATTAAAGGAGGAGTTCACCGAAAAAAATATGTCTTTTCTATCAATTACACACCCCATGAAGCCTTGATTTCATGGATTTATTTTTGTTTTTGTGGCATTCCTAAGACGATAATTTGATGACCGTGTGTATTTCCGGTAGGAGACACAAATAATCTACTTTGTGTCTCCTACCGGATACATTAGCCGGTAGGAGACGGGAATCAAATTATTAGCTTAGGAATGCGACAAAAACAAAAAAGAATCCAATTGATAGAAAATAAGTAATTTTTTGGGTGAACTCCTCCTTTAAGGCTAAAAGCATAACACAAAAAAAGTCCTGGAGTCTTGTTTCCACATAGCATAAAATATGAATAATAATAATAATAATACAATGTATGCAGACTGTAAAATGAATACTTACTCATGTACCCTGTAGTAATACAAGTATACAAGGTATAAAGGCTAACATTGCTGTAATGATAAAGCACACATAGAGGACATGCAGTGGTGAAACCTTTATTAAATCAAACAACCAAAAACATTATCAACATTTATTTCCCCAGGTATTAAAGTGTTTCTTTGAGTTAAAAAAAACTGAGTAAATGTAAATAAGTAATCTGTAAAAACAATTCTGTAAAAGTAAACTAAGTCAACTGTCAGCTGTCTCAGACATCTACCAAATATGTACTATGATAATTTAACAATACAAACAACACACGTGTCAACACACAGTGAACAGCTACACAAAACCAGCAGCTTGTCAGCACTTTACTGTACCATTATGCATGCATATCAATGAAAATAATAATGAACAAGATTCGTTTTAATCCCGACAAATGTGGACAGACAGTGGTGCTCATGTTGTTCTACCAATAACCTATAGGCTGGAGGGAATAATACAAGATTATAAAAAAAGCAATTGAAATTACATCATGTTAAATGGAAAATAAGATCCATACACAAGATAAAACAAAAATCTATATACACAAACAAATAATGTTTATTCAGTCGTGTTGATATTATGAGATTCCTCTGCTTTTGTATCCTTGTCATTGACATCCTGGATTAGACTGAATGATCATATGTGTGTCTGTGTGTGACTAACTTCAACTAAAGGCTTCCCCCTGTATGAGTCCTCATGTGTTTGTTTAGATTACTTGTGCTAGCAAAGCTTTTACCACAAACTGTACAGGTATAGGGCGTTTCACCTGTATGAGTCATCATATGTGTTTTTAGATGACCCTTGTGAATACAGCCTTTACCACAAATTGTACAGGTAAAGGGCTTTTCACCTGTATGAGTCATCATGTGTGTTTTTAGATGACCCTTCCGAACACAGCCTTTACCACAAATTGTACAGGTAAAGGGCTTTTCACCTGTATGAGTCATCATGTGTGTTTTTAGATGACCCATGTGATTAAAGCCTTTACCACAAACTGTACAAGAAAGGGGCTTTTCAACTGTATGAGTCCTCATGTGTGTTTTAATAGTATTTTTCAGATTAAAGTCTTTACCACATACTGTACAAGAAAGGGCCTTTTTGCCTGTATGAGTTTGTTTCAGTGATTTCAGGTCTTGGGACAGCTTTAGCTGTCCTCCCACATGTTGTGTCTTGTGTGATTTCAGTGTGTTTAAAGCTGACTGATCTGCCCTAGTCTCCTCCCAGTCATCACTGTCTTCAGTGTCTGATTCAGAACAGTGTGAAGAGAGGAGCTGGTCATCACTAGTTGGTTGTGATGTTCCACAGTCCTCTACATCAGCTTGTGTTTTCATGTGTTCAGTTGAGGTGCTGGCTACAGGCTCTGTCTCTCTTTTTTCATCATCATCTTCACTTTTCACAGTTAGTAATGTCAACGTTGACCCACCAGCCTCTTCTGGTCTTTGAAGTAGCTCCTCTTGTTCCTCTTTAATCTGTGGAGGTTGTGGTTCCTCCTGGAGCAGACTGGGGCTCCTCTCCTCTTCAGGGGAAATCTCCTCTTTACACACAGGGACATGCAGGAAGTCTACGAAAAAGATACAATGAGACTATAAAATGTTTGAATCTTGTACATCCACTGCAGTACGAGTAAGAGTTGTGGCTGGAATAAGTATCAACAGATTACTCTTTGCCCACAACTGAACCATCGTCTGATTCATGGTACATTTAGAATGATTGATGCAGCGGTCCGTGCATCAATGTAGTCACATTGTTAATGCTAAAATCGATAACCAATTCATATCGGTTCAACTTTACACCCTCAGTACCGGCCTACTTTCACCAATAAAATAAATAAAGAGAGTGTGCTTGAAACTTACTGAGATCCAGGTGGTCTTCAGGTTCCTGTTTAATAGAAACAGTCCTGGCTGGAGAAGTGATCTTCACCTGCAGACTGGACTCCACACACTGATCTGGAATGAAGGAATACAGCACACACTTTAATAATATGGACTTTGGTAAGACACAAATACAAACTTTAATAATAAGGATTTTGGTAAGACACAAATACAAACTTTAATAATAAGGACTTTGTGACATAAATAAGGACTTCAATAATAAGGACTTTGTGACATAAATAAGGATTTTTTAAAAACAATAATGCATCTAATCTCAAAATGAAAGAACCTCAGCAAGCAGTATTTTTTATTGCATATTAGAAACAGCCAATCAGTTTGATAACAGATGTATGATCCTAAAATAGATGACACAAGTAGGTATAATATTGTTGCTGTCAGGTGGAAACCAGGTGGACAATAATTTACGAGAAAAAAATCACTTCAAAGGTTAACATTTGGAGATACAAGGTTTCTGCCCGACAGCAACGATATGTTAACAAAATGAACAGCTGTTATAATAGAACAGTGAGAATCAGGATGTGAATCTCAGGATTCACATGGGAACGGTGCGGCTCCATCTAGAGTTACCAAATGGAAATCACATACTGAATGTATTGACAGAAAAGCTCATAACATGTCTATGGCGGATTTTTATGAAACACAAACTTTGCAGATAGTAAGAGGATCATTCAAGATTTCTTTACAGCTACAATGTTGGTGAGTTTAAATGTGTTTAATACAATCAGATAGGACTTTTCTGTTTGGATGTATGGGCTGTCAAGGGTTGGTATTAAAACTCTAGAGTCCATATATAAAAAATTGGATCTAAGAGTTGATTGCGGCTGTGTGTGTGCAACAGACATACCTGCAGTGTGTAGATTGATGTTGTGTGTGCAAGAGACATACCTGCAGTGTGTAGTTTAATGGTGTGTGTATGTGTGTGTGTGTGTGTGTGTGTGTGTGTGTGTGTGTGTGTGTGTGTGTGTGTGAGACAGACAACCTGTCTGTAGTTTGATGTTGTGTGTGCAAAAGACATAGGCTAACTGCAATGTGTAGTTTAATGTTGTGCGTGTGTAACAGACTACCTGCAGTGTGTAGTTTGATGGTATGTGTGCAACAGACATACCTGCAGTGTGTAGATCGATGTCCATATCAAAATCAATGTCCAGCAGTTTGTTTTGTTTCTCCAGCAGAGTTTCTAGTGTCTCTATCTCTCTCTGGAAGAGGTTGCACATGAACTCTGCAGCCGCACTGAGGCGATCCAACACAAACACTCTGACAAGCTTCACACAAACATCAGCACCACGCTGTTGTTTGTCCAAAACACACAATATCTCCTCTCCCACCGACGTCATGTGTTCATTTATCTTCAGCCGTACAGACTCCATTTGACACGTTTTTACCTCCTTTATGGCCTTTAGCCCCCTGGTGGAAGAGGTGTGCACGTGAAGATAGAGCTGTGGAAAGACAGTCTGTCCTCCCTCACTGTGAGTCCTGAGAGTTTAACTGTGGTGTGTCCTGGAGTCTGAGCAGGAGGATAGAGTGGATATTTGGAGTGAAAACACCACCATTTATCTTGAAGAGGAGAAACACCTCCCACCTCCTCACATTCTTCCAGTTCACTGCAGTCAGGGCCATTTCAATGTGAAAGGCTCATAACAAAAGACAGTGTAATGATGGGCCATCATCAGAGAAACATTTACATAGATGCAAGTGTCTTTTGTCTCATCAACATGTTGACTGTTTTTCTTTCACCAAAGACAGCAAACTCATGATGACAGATTTCACTCACTTCTTTGTGATGAGGCAAAGGTGAATTTTGAGGTTTAAGTATTGATCAAGTTCTTCTGTGGAATTGTCCGTTTAGATAACAAAATGTTACTTTGCTGTGAAAACAAGTGTGTTTGGTGGACATTACAATGATAGGCTGTCATGCCAACCTTTTTCGTTTTAGAAAATGTGCTGAATTCTGTGTTTTGTCAGCACTGCACACAGAGTGGGAGTGTTTACTAATGAATGACATTATTCCAGTGATTTTGTTCTTCTTTTACATAGCATATGAATGAGTTTAATTCTTGAACTACCAACAATGTCTTTACTTTCATTTCAATACCCAGAGCAACATGTTGCGCAGATGTTAAACATCTGCATACTGATTGACATACAGATAGACAGATACAGAACTAAAATATTAGTTAACTTTATATGGGGAACTATTACTAGGGAGGTTACAAATGTATTAAAATTAAAGGATGGAGGGCTTGGTAAAAATGTAGCATCCGGTTTATAAAGAAGAGCTTTGTGGATAGGTGAGGCCTTGAGTTGGAACAAACAGAAGGGTTGTGCAAGGAGCTCTGTAACTTATTTTAATATTATGTATGGTTAGTAAGCACATTTGCACGTTTAAATATTGGTCTGAAATGTCCAGTACAAATATTTATGTTCATCTGTGTGAAGATGCGTATGGTGGCCTTTTCCCCTACAAATGTCTAGATGACTCTCAAAAGCAGGCGTGTATAAAATATTTGGAGTAAAAACATTTCTGAAAAAGAGGTATGTCATGTGGCTGGTCTCAGTGAGGAGCTGCTTTTTGAAAACTGTTAAAAGACCTATTGAGAATTGTAATGAGGACGAATCTATTGAACAATGTATGGGTTTTTTGAAGAAAACATGTCTGCCATGGATCAGGAGTTCCATTGGCCTGTTGTGTGCACTGTGGTCAGCCAACTATGGACCACTCCATGTGCCATGGTCATACATCAGGAGTCAATCTCTGGAGAGGTGGTCTTTAAACAAATATAAAACTGAACTAAAAAGACAAAAAACGATTGACTCCAGACCAAAAATGCTCAAGCCATGGTTGATGCCATCTTTGTATTGAAAGTATTTTTGCTATATTTTTGCATGTAATTGCTTATAACCATGTCATCTAAATGCCAATTCATTATAAACCCTGAATAATTTCAAATAAAGTATATATAAAACGTAGATGAGGTGTTGAAATGATATTAAGCAGTAAAGGTCTGCTCCTTTTTGAGCTCGGCACCAAATCTCGTTACTGAAAATAGCCCATCTACAAGTCGCAATGTGACGCATTGTGAGCATTGTAGATCGACTATTTTCGTCACGTTTGTCTCAAGGCCAGTCCACACCAATGTTACTCCTTGCAACTCCTTGCAACCGTTATCCCCAATGGCAGTTGCAAAGAGTTGCATTGGTGTGGACTGGCCTTAAAACTGTCTTGTTGCAAGGAGTTGCGACTAGTTGCATTGGTGCGTCTGGTCTATAGAATGGGGCAGTTTCTATAGAGATTTTGTTCGGTGGTCTTCCTGTCTCTCCAGGTCTTTAATACACTGTACATTTTCAGGTTGGTTACAAATTAAGCCCCATCAGCACAATATAATTCCTCAGCTTGTGTCACCAAATACACTTGTTTATTCAGTTTTTACTAAAGAGCTGGAGAGACCCCAGTCGTCTATAGCAGTGCTTCTGAACCTTGTGTTATAATGAATACATATTGTGAAAACAGCAGATCTACATGCTCACAACGCCTCATATTGCGAGGTCTTAATAGTCCCAAGAGACTTCATCCCAAAAATTAGACCCACAGGTTGAGAAACACTGGCCTATAAGGATAATTCCTTTTAACAGGACGTTCTCATTCTTCCAATGAGGGCCTGTGAGCAATTAGGGGTTAAGAGTCTTGCGCAGGGACAAATTTCATTTCATCAACACATATGCTAACCTGACTCTGCCAGATGGGGGCGGTATTGAGTAACTAGTTTCTCAAGACAGCGAAAGCTTCTTTGGATCTGGAAGCGTCATGTTACACATATGCTGGCGTGGCCTGGAATCGTACCTGGGGCAACCAGGGCCTCTGGCTCCCTAGGCGGGCTCACTAACCACTCAGCAATGATTATACAGGAATATAGAGTGGGCAGAGGATGGGCCGTGGGTAGCGTGGGAACCAACGCCCATCCTGCCACATTAACAACACAGATCATCACTTTATTTTATTCACATACCAGTAGACTAACCTTTTTCATCATCTAAACTGACCATTTTATTGACCAAAATAATTTGATCACTTTGGAAATAAACTGTTAACATCTTGAGGTTTGCTTTCTTTGGCGAAGAACAGTCAGCATGTTGATGAAGACATTGTCAACTTGTCTCTATGTAAATATCTCTGATGATGGCCCATCATCATCTAGGTGTCTTTTGTTATGAGCCTTTTACATTGAAATGGTCCCTGACTGCAGTTAACTGGAGGAGGTGGGAGGAGACACACACACACACACACACACACACACACACACACACACACACACACACACACACACACACACACACCTTATTGTTGTCTTATTTGCATTTCAAATGTGCCGGCCGGCCCACTCTGCACAGCACAGATAATCTACACACACTTTAGGTGTGTCATTGTCTCCAAGTATCCCCCAATCTAGACTTAGTTGTCGTTGATGTCGTTCACTACGCCCTCAGTATCTGCCACGCGAATTCCCCCAGCTGTTTGTCACTGTCGTGTATATCCACCCGAAAGCAAACAGGAGTAATGCATGTGAACGGATTCACCAAGTAACCCAGAGGCTCCAATCTATATCTCCCGATGCCCCTAATATTGTTCTTGGAGACATGAATCACTGTACATTGTCAGATACTCTGCGAGACTTTTATCAGTATGTCACGTGCCCGACCAGGTATGAAAACATACTGGACTTGTGTTATGGCAACATTAAGAACGCTTATAAGTCCATCTCGCTCCACCCCTTGGGATCTTCTGATCACAACTGTGTGCATCTCATCCCTGTTTATCGCACCTTGCTGAAAAGGGAGAAGGTACAGACAATCCGGGTAAAGGACTGGAGGAATAATGACGCCTGTCTGTCTCTACAGGGTTGTCTGGACTGCACTGATTGGGACATGTTTAAACAGTCGTGTAATGACATTGATGAACTCACTGATGTTATTTGTAGCTGGATAACTTATTGTGAGAACACAGTGATCCCTGTCAAAACTGTCAAGATTTATCCTAACAGCAAGCCATGGGTATCTAAGTCACTTAAAGGGCTATTGCAAAAAAAAGGAAAAGGCATTTAAAGAAGGGAACCTTATAGAAATGCACAATATAGAGAAAGAGATAAAACGAGAAATCAGGGCTGGAAAAATGAGGTATAAAGACAAAATAGAAAATCAGCTCAGGATGAATAATCTGGGTTCTGCCTGGAGTAGTATGAAAACTATTGTAGGACTTAAAGAAGAGGGTAGGACTAACATACAGCTTAGTGGCTATAATTCAGATCTGTAGCTAGCAGAGGAACTTAATGAGTTCTATACCAGATTTGATGTGCATGATTTCAAAGGGCAACATTCTGAGCTTAGGAAGGGGTTGTTGAAATCTAGGGTTCATGACCTCTCCTTTGATGAACATAGTGTGACCACGTGTTTTAAAAGGTGTAAACCTAAGAAAAGTACAGGCCCAGACAATATAGGTGGCCGTCTGCTTACTGTCTGTGCAGAACAGCTAGGCCCTATTTTCAGCCACACATACTAGTTGAAAAATTAGTTAACAACTTTGGCTTAGATTCAGGTATTATTGGTTGGGTTCTTGATTTTCTCACAAATAGAACCCAGAGGGTACGGGTGAATGGTAAATTGTCTGGAGAACTAACATCATCCACCGGCTCACCCCAAGGTTGTGTTCTTTCCCCACTCTTGTACATCCTGTATACAAATGATTGTAGGAGTCAACATGACAATAGACACATTGTTACATTTGCAGATGATTCTGTGATTGTTAGTCTTTTGAGTGCTAGTGAAGCCAGTCATGGCCCAGTTGTAGATGACTTTATTTCTTGGTGTGAAGATGCATTCCTACAACTGAATGTCACAAAGACTAAAGACATGTGTATTGACTTTAGACGATCTCCACCAGCTCCTCAGAGTAGTGTCATAAATGGCCAGACAGTGGATTTGGTAACCACTTATAAATATCTCGGCTCCATTATTGACGATCGTCTGAAATTTGACTTCAATACTGAAATGGTGTGTAAGAAAGGTCAACAGCGCCTCTTCTGTTTAAGGAAGCTAGCCAAATTTCAGGTGGACAAGTCACTGATGATTTTATTCTACAGAGCTTTCATAGAGTCTGTTATTTCATTTGCTGCCATTTGTTGGTATGGAAACCTTGGCATTAAACAGAAAAATGCCCTTAACAGGGTTGTGAGGGGGGCCAGCAAGATTGTGGGGGCACAATTTAGCTGTCTGAGTCATATATATGACCAGCAGGTGCTTAAGAAAGCATCTTCTATTATGGCAGACAGCTCTCACCCCCTAAATCCTGAATATGAATTCTTGCCTTCCGGCCAAAGGTTAAAGACCCCTGTAGCTAAAAACAATAGGTACAAATTCTCATTTGTACCTACTTCTATTCGTGCCATCAATAACAGCAGCAGGAGGAGGTAGCTATGAGTAGCTATTATTATCTGGATCTTGTGATTATGTCTATGTCTATGTATGTATGTTTACTGTGTGTTGGAGTTTCTTACTTTCTCACTATCTGCTGTAACATAAGTTGCCCAATTTGGGACATAATAAACTTGAACTTGATCTACATGTGATTCTCAAACTCTCTAATTTCAAGGACCCCACATTAGATTTGCATTAGACCACAAACCTCCATTTGACAAGATGTTTATCTCTGGAACCCAAATCTAAGGATATTTATGTTATTAGGAATGATTCAGTCAAATTGTCGGTCCATAATACATTTACTGTCTATGTACTGAAGGTATGGAGATCACAGTGAAATTGTGATCAAATTCAATGACCTCTGGAGGTCCCCAAACCCTACATTGAGATCCGCTGATCTACAATATGGCAAATTAAGAACTAACTAGAGACACCATGATCGATATACTGATATCTGTTTGGTGCATCTCATGTGTTTGGTAGTTGAAGAAACTCAGCATTTATGAATGAAACAATGTCATTCATTAGTAAACACTCCCCCACTCTGTGTGCAGTGCAAAGGGCCTTGATCAGCCACATCCTGAAAAGACAGGAGAGGATATGTAAAATGTTATTATATTAGGCAGTATCGTCTCAACAACCTAAGAGTCTCCAGATAAATATAAATCCCTGTCTGCAGATTTGACTCTAATTTAAAAACAATAAAAGACTAGGGGTCCTTTAGTTTAGGGCGTTTCAGGGGGATCCCAGCTAATTTGGTGAAAGATTTGGTGTAGAGGAAAACAGGGAGGGGGGACCCCAGTCAACATAGTGGTTCATATAGCATAAAAATTATGACTATTGTTACCTAAAACTACCTGTTTTATACCATATATACTTCTGGGTCACTGTTCAAAATTATCATTTTATAATGACAACACAAAAAAAACTAATAATAATAATAATGCATTTTATTTATAATACACTTTATATTATTGTAAATCTGAAAGTGCTTCAGGGTTTAAAAACATGGCATAAAAACAGCATAGGCAACCAAACAATGACATGGGACCCAACTAGGCTAGATTAGGGTCAAATTAAAACTATAGGTGAAAAAGCAGTTTCACTTTCAAAACCTTTGCATCATCATCATGTCACACACATAGAATGCGGCACAAACACAACACCAATGGTTTGGATCATGTGGATTGTGGAAGTTAAATGGTGTATTTGTGGATAGGACTCTATATCAGGGGTCTTCAACCTTTTCAGGCCAAGGACCCCCTAGCTGAGAGAGAGATGAAGCAGGGACCCCCTCTACATATTGTATAAAAGTGTGTTGCAGATTAAACCTTTTCATAGATTTCAACAGTGTTGTGTGAACTAATGTTTTTTGTTTATTTCACTTAAACCCTCAAGTCAATACTTCAATCATTGGCTCTGTACTTGATCTGCTCTTTTTTCCTTCTACACCAAACCTCTTTGCCGAAAATAGCCGATCTACAAGCTCACAACGCCTCGCGCTGCGAGGTGTTGTGAGCTTGTAGATCTGCTATTTTCGGCTATTTCCCCTCAGAATAGGGATTCTAAGGTTGAAGGTTTTAATGTAAAAAAGAATGTAAAAAAGAAAGACCCCTGCTCTATATGAACAAACTTGTTATATCAACAAAACGCATCACATTCTGTTTGTGTGACATGCATGATGCAAAGGTTTTGAATGAGAAACTGGTCAAAGTCACTGGCCACCTACTGTAAGACATTAACGCTAAAAAAACACAAAACAAGTCCTGGGGACTTGTTTCCACATGGCATAAAATATGAATAATAATAATATTAATACAATGTATGCAGACTGTAACATGAATACTTACTCATGTACCCTGTAGTAATACAAATATACAAGGTATAACGGCTAACATTGCTGTAATGATAAAGCACACATAGAGGACATACAGTGGTGAAACCTTTATTAAATCAAACAACCAAAAACATTATCAACATTTATTTTCCCAGGTATTAAAGTGTTTCTTTGGGTTAAAAAAAACTGAGTAAATAAGTAATCTGTAAAAACAATTCCGTAAAAGTAAACTAAATCAACGGTCAGCTGTCTCAGACATCTACCAAATATGTACTATGATAATTTAACAATACAAACAACACACGTGTCAACACACAGTGAACAGCTACACAAAACCAGCAGCTTGTCAGCACTTTACTGCACCATTATACATGCATATCAATGAAAATAATAATGAACAAGACTCGTCTTAATCCCGACAAATGTGGACAGACAGTGGTGCTCATGTTGTTCTACCAATAACCTATAGGCTGGAGGGAATAATACAAGATTATAAAAAACAAGCAATTGAAATTACATCATATTAAATGGAAAATAAGATCCATACACAAGATAAATCTAAAATCTATATACACAAACAAATAATGTTTATTCAGTCGTGTTGATATTGTCAGATTATGAGATTCCTCTGCTTTAGTATCCTTGTCATTGACATCCTGGATTAGAGTGAATGATCATATGTGTGTCTGTGTGTGACTAACTTCAACTAAAGGATTCCCCCTGTATGAGTCCTCATGTGTTTGTTTAGATTACCCTTGTGAACACAGCCTCTACCACAAACTGTACAGGTATAGGGCTTTTCACCTGTATGAGTCATCATATGTGTTTTTAGATGACCCTTGTGAACACAGCCTTTACCACAAACTGTACAGGTAAAGGGCTTTTCACCTGTATGAGTCATCATGTGTTTGTTTAGATTACTTGTGCTAGCAAAGCTTTTACCACAAACTGTACAGGTATAGGGCTTTTCACCTGTATGAGTCCTCATGTGTTGTTTTAGATTACACTGTTGATTAAAGCCTTTACCACAAACTGTACAAGAAAAGGGCTGTTCACCTGTATGAGTCATCATGTGTTTTTTAAGATGACTTGTGCTAAGACAGCCTTTACCACAAACTGTACAGGTATAGGGCTTTTCACCTGTATGAGTCCTCATGTGTTTTTTTAGATTACACTGTTGATTAAAGCCTTTACCACAAACTGTACAAGAAAACGTCTGTTCACCTGTATGAGTCATCATGTGTATTTTAAGATGACTTGTGCTAACACAGCCTTTACTACATACTGTACAAGAAATCTGCTTTTTGCCTGTATGAGTTTGTTTCTGTGATTTCAGGTCTTGGGACAGCTTTCGCTGTCCTCCCACATGTTGTGTCTTGTGTGATTTCAGTGAGTTTAAAGCTGACTGATCTGCCCTAGTCTCCTCCCAGTCATCACTGTCTTCAGTGTCTGATTCAGAACAGTGTGAAGAGAGGAGCTGGTCATCACTAGTTGGTTGTGATGTTCCACAGTCCTCTACATCAGCTTGTGTTTTCATGTGTTCAGTTGAGGTGCTGGCTACAGGCTCTGTCTCTCTGTTTTCATCATCATCTTCACTTTTCACAGCTAGTAATGTCAACGTTGACCCACCAGCCTCTTCTGGTCTTTGAAGTAGCTCCTCTTGTTCCTCTTTAATCTGTGGAGGTTGTGGTTCCTCCTGGAGCAGACTGGGGCTCCTCTCCTCTTCAGGGCAAACCTCCTCTTTACACACAGGGACATGCAGGAAGTCTACAAAAAAGATACAATGAGACTCTATAAAATGTTTGAATCTTGTACATCCACTGCAGTACCTCAGTGCAGAGTTGTGGCTGGATTAAGTATCAACAGATTACTCTTTGCCCACAACTGAACCATCGTCTGATTCATGGTACATTTAGATTGATGCAGCGGTCCGTGCATCAATGTAGTCACATTGTTAATGCTAAAATCGACAACCAATTCATATCGGTTCAACTTTACACCCTCAGTACCGGCCTACTTTCACCAATAAAATAAATAAAGAGTGTGCTTGAAACTTACTGAGATCCAGGTGGTCTTCAGGTTCCTGTTTAATAGAAACAGTCCTGGCTGGAGAAGTGATCTTCACCTGCAGACTGGACTCCACACACTGATCTGGAATGAAGGAATACAGCACACACTTTAATAATATGGACTTTGGTAAGACACAAATACAAACTTTAATAATAAGGACTTTGATGTGAATAAGGACTGTAATAATATGGACTTTGTGACATAAATAAGGACTTCAATAATAAGGACTTTGTGACATAAATAAGGATTTTTTAAAACAATTATGAATCTAATCTCAAAATGAAAGAACCTCAGCAAGCAGTATTTTTATTGCATATTAGAAACAGCCAATCAGTTTGATAACAGATGTATGATCCTAAAATAGATGACACAAGTAGGTATAATATGGTTGCTGTCAGGTGGAAACCAGGTGGACAATAATTTACGAGAAAAAAATCACTTCAAAGGTTAACATATGGAGATACAAGGTTTCTGCCCGACAGCAACGATATGTTAACACAATGAACAGCTGCTATAATAGAACAGTGAGAATCAGGATGTGAATCTCAGGATTCACATGGGAACGGTGCGGCTCCATCTAGAGTTAACAAATGGAAATCACATACTGAATTTATTGACAGAAAAGCTCATAACTGTCTATGGCGGATTTTTATGAAAAAAAAACTTTGCAGATAGTAAGATGATCATTCAAGATTTCTTTACAGCTACAATGTTGGTGAGTTTAAATATGTTTAATACAATCAGATAGGACTTCTCTGTTTGGATGTATGGGCTGTCAAGGGTTGGTATTAAAACTCTACAGTCCAGATATAAAAAATAGGATCTAAGAGTTGATTGCGGCTGTGTGTGTGCAACAGACATACCTGCAGTGTGTAGATTGATGTTGTGTATGCAACAGACATAGGCTAACTGCAATGTGTAGTTTAATGTTGTGTGTGTGTGTGTGTAACAGACTACCTGCAGTGTGTAGTTTGATGTTGTGTGTGCAACAGACATACCTGCAGTGTGTAGATCGATGTCCATATCAAAATCAATGTCCAGCAGTTTGTTTTGTTTCTCCAGTAGAGTTTCTAGTGTCTCTATCTCTCTCTGGAAGAGGTTGCACATGAACTCTGCAGCCGCACCGAGGCGCTCCAACACAAACACTCTGACAAGCTTCACACAAACATCAGCACCACGCTGTTGTTTGTCCAAAACACACAATATCTCCTCTCCCACCGACGTCATGTGTTCATTTATCTTCAGCCGTATAGACTCCATTTGACACGTTTTTACCGCCTTTATGGCCTTTAGCCCCCTGTTGGAAGAGGTGTGTAAGTGAAGATAGAGCTGTGGAAAGACAGTCTGTCCTCCCTCACTGTGAGTCCTGAGAGTTTAACTGTGGTGTGTCCTGGAGTCTGAGCAGGAGGATAGAGTGGAGATTTGGAGTGAAAACAGCACCATTTATCTTGAAGAGGAGAAACACCTCCCACCTCCTCACATTCTTCCAGTTCACTGCAGTCAGGGTCCATTTCAATGTGAAAGGCTCATAACAAAAGACAGTGTAATGATGGGTCATCATCAGAGACACATTTACATAGATGCAAGTTCCAATGTCTTTTGTCTCATCAACATGTTGACTGTTTTTCTTTCACCAAAGAAAGCAAACCCATGATGACAGATTTCACTCACTTATGAGGCAAAAGTGAATTTTGAGGTTTAGCTATTGATCAAGTTCTTCTGTGGAATTGTCCGTTTAGATAACAAAATGTTACTTCGCTGTGAAAACAAGTGTGTTTGGTGGACAGCGTACAATGATACGCTGTCATGCCACCCTTTTTTGTTTTAGAAAATGTGCTGAATTCTGGGTTTTGTCAGCACTGCACACAGAGTGGGAGTGTTTACTAATGAATGACATTATTCCAGTGATTTTGTTCCTCTTTTACATAGCATGTGAATGAGTTTAATTCTTGAACAACCAACAATGTCTTTACTTTCATTTCAATACCCAGAGCAACATGTTGCGCAGATGTTAAAAATCTGCATACTGATTGACAGAACTAAAATATTACTAGTTAACTTTATATGGGGAACTATTACTAGGGAGGTTACAAATGTATTAAAAATTAATGGATGGTGGGCTTGGTAAAAATGAAGCATCCGGTTTATAAAGAAGAGCTTTGTGGATAGGTGAGGCCTTGAGTTGGAACAAACAGAAGGGTTGTGCCTTATTTTAATATTATGTATGGTGAGTTAGTAAGCACATTTGCACGTTTAAATATTGGTCTGAAATGTCCAGTACAAATATTTATGTTAATCTGTGTGAAGATGCGTATGGTGGCCTTTTCCCCTACAAATGTCTAGATGACTCTCAAAAGCAGGTGTGTAGGCCTATACAAATATTTGGAGTAAAAACATTTCTGAAAAAGAGGTATGTCATGTGGCTGGTCTCAGTGAGGAGCTGCTTTTTGAAAACTGTTAAAAGACCTATTGAGAACTGTAATGAGGACGAATCTATTGAACAATGTATGGGGTTTTTGAAGAAAACATCTCTGCCATGGATCAGGAGTCCCATTGGCCTGTTATGTGCACTGTGGTCAGCCAACTATGGACCACTTCATGTGCCATGGTCATACATCAGGAGTCAATCTCTGGAGAGGTGGTCTTTAAACAAATATAAAACTGAACTAAAAAGACAAAAAACAATTGACTCCAGACCAACAATGCTGAAGCCATTGTTGATGCCATCTTTGTATTGAAAGTCTTTTTGCTATATTTTTGTATGCAATTGCTTATAACCATGTCTTCTACATGCCAATTCATTATAAACCCTGAATAATTTCAAATAAAGTATATATAAAATGTAGATGAGGTGTTGAAATGATATTAAGCAGTAAGGTCTGCTCCTTTTTGAGCTCAGCATCAAATCTCTTTACTGAAAATAGCCCATCTACAAGTCACAATGTGACGCATTGTGAGCATTGTAGATCGGCTATTTTCGTCACGTTTGTCTCAAGGCCAGTCCACACCAATGTTACTCCTTGCAACTCCTTGCAACCATTATCCCCAGTTGCAAAGAGTTGCATTGGTGTGGACTGTTCTTAAAACTGTCTTGTTGCAAGGAGTTGCGACTAGTTCCTCTTTGCCTCTTTGCCTGGCCTACTTGTTGTTAACTAGTTGTACGAACGCTTGTTTTATTGTTGTATTGTTTTATTGGATCTTGTTTAGTCGATACAATTATTTGTTTTAGCTCCTGCTCATTTGATTTTGCTATTTTCTCTCATCTGTTTTAGAAAATAGGTAGCTGATATATTGCACTTTTACCTTAGCGCTAGGTATACTCTTGGTTTCTTGTTTTTGCAGAAAATGCCCTTAAGACTTCTGGTGATTAGTAGTTTTTGTTCCCTACCTATGTTGAATGCACTTATTGTAAGTCGCTTTGGATAAAAGTGTCTGCTAAATGACTGCAATGTAGTTGCATTGGTGCGGTCTGGTCTTTAGAATGTTGCTTTAGAGTTTTTGTTCAGTAACAGTGGTCTCCCTGTCTCTCCAGGTCTTTAATAAACTGTTCATTTTCAGGTTGGTTACAAATTAAGTCAAAATTGTCAAATTAAGTTTTGTCAAATTATTTTCACCAAATACACTTGTTTATTCACTTTTTACTGAAGAGCTGGAGAGACCCCTGTCGTCTATAGCAGTGGTTCCGAACCTTGTGTTATAATTAATACATATTGTGAAAACAGCAGATCTACATGCTCACAACGCCTCACATTGCAAGGTCTTAATAGTCCTTAAATTGTGACTTCATCACAAAAATTAGACCCACAGGTTGAGAACCACTGGCCTATAGCAATGATTATACAGGAATATAGAGTGGGCAGAGGATGGGCCGTGGGTAGCGTGGGAACCAACGCCCATCCTGCCAAATTAACAACACAGATCATCACTATATTTTATTCACATACCAGTAGACTAACCTTTTTCATCATCTAAACTGACCGTTTTATTGACCAAAATAATTTGATCACTTTGGAAATAAACTGTTAACATCTTGAGGTTTGCTTTCTTTGGCGAAGAACAGTCAGCATGTTGATGAAGACATTGTCAACTTGTCTCTATGTAAATATCTCTGATGATGGCCCATCATCATCTAGGTGTCTTTTGTTATGAGCCTTTTACATTGAAATGGTCCCTGACTGCAGTTAACTGGAGGAGGTGGGAGGAGACACACACACACCTTATTGTTGTCTTATTTGCATTTCAAATGTGCCGGCCGGCCCACTTGGCACAGCACAGATAATCTACACACACTTTAGGTGTGTCATTGTCTCCAAGTATCCCCCAATCTAGACTTGGTTGTCGTTGATCTACATGTGATTCTCAAACACTCTAATTTCAAGGACCCCACATTAGATTTACATTAGACCACAAACCTCCATTTGACGAGATGTTTATCTCTGGAACCCACATCTAAGGATATTTATGTTATTAGGAATGATTCAGTCAAATTGTCGGTCCATAATACATTTACTGCAGTAAGGTGGGAATTTGATACCATAGTGCACTTGGTGATACAAGCGTGAAATTTGGCACAGATGTCCTTCATATGACCCTAATTGATAATCAACCTCTGGCCACGCAAAAATCCTAAGATTTCAAGATGGCCACCACCAGTTTTCAAAATGGCTGCAACTGGGCCAACATTTTGGACTATATCACTTTGCTGGGGCTGTAAATCTTTGATTTACCCCTTATTCTAATATAGGAGAATATATTCTGAAGGTATTTCTACCAAGTAAGATAAAAATAATAATATTAGGTTCCAATATGGCGGCATATTTTCCAATATGGCTGCCGATAAATTGCATAAATGTACATTCACATGAGCTTGTAGCACATGTATTTGTATTAATTACCATACACAGATTTGGTAGCTTTTTAATTACCTAGGGCAACAGACTTTTCAATATGTTCACCAATAAATACAAAAACTTATATATATAGGGATATTTTCTCAAACAGGTGCTGACCCTTTTCTCTTTCCGTGGAAGGACAAAACTGTATGGCATCTGCTGAACGCATGAAAGAAGCAAAGACCTGATGACTTTGATCCAATAGCTGATGCATTTTCATGAAGGGGGATCCATCTGAGGTCCTTCGACAGCTTTTTCAAGCCAAGTCTTTGTGTCTGGGTAGCTCAGTCGGTAGAGCTTTCACCTTCGGATCACATGGTCATGGGTTCGGTCAGGATCAGTGTATGAGTAGGTACGGTGAGTGTGGCGCTCCACCTCAGCAATACCAGGGGGTCAATAAGACCCCTGCGTTCTCAGCTGATGCTGACAATAAGTCTCAGACTTACTTAATATGAACAAGTGCAACTGCTATGACGACAACGTCAGTATCTGAGCTGCAAATCATGATGTGTCAGATGCTATCCTCCTCTGCAGCTCTGCCTCAGATACTGACATTGTTGACATAACAGTTTCACTTGTTCAAAGACTTGGCTTGAATTAGCTGTGGATTGCCTTTGGAAGGAGGGAAGGATCTCAGATGGATCCCCGTTCATGAAATTGCATCAGCTATTGAATCAAAGTCATCAGGTCTTTGCTTCTTTCATGCATTCAGGGGATGCCACACAGTTTTTTCCTTCCATGGAAAGGTAAAACGGTCAGCATGGCAGAAAACTTCTCCAAATTAGGTTCAACACCTGTTGCAATAAATGATAAACATATGCAAGTCATTAAGGAGTTCATAGTACTCATGTACGATAGAACTTCATAGAAGTAGTTCCTACAAGGAAGTGAATGCAAGTGAATTGCATTCCAAGTAGGACATATATGGGGCCAGTCACTCTTGTGCAGTCCTGTTTGCCAAATTATGCCAGAAGCTGACACGATGTGGATGTAAAAAAGCATGTTCTGGACACTGCAAATGCTTTAAGTTTGGACTTATCTGCACACCCCTCTGTGGTTGCAGTTGCTACTACACTAGCCTGTCACTTGCCCAGCCACCATTGTAAATGAGAATGTGTTTATAATGACTTATAAAGTCGATAGGAGACGGGAATCAAATTATTAGCTTAGGAATGCGACAAAAACAAAAAAGAATCCAATTGATAGAAAATAAGTATTTTTTTGGGTGAACTCCTCCTTTTAACACAAAAAAAGTCCTGGGGACTTGTTTCCACATAGCATAAAATAATAATAATAATAATAACAATAATAATACAATGTATGCAGACTGTAAAATGAATACTTCCTCATGTACCCTGTGGTAATACAAGTATACATGGTATAAAGGCTAACATTGCTGTAATGATAAAGCACACATAGAGGACATACAGTGGTGAAACCTTTATTAAATCAAACAACCAAAAACATTATCAACATTTATTTCCCCAGGTATTAAAGTGTTTCTTTGGGTTGAAAAAAAATTGAGTAAATGTAAATAAGTAATCTGTAAAAACAATTCCGTAAAAGTAAACTAAGTCAACTGTCAGCTGTCTCAGACATCTACCAAATATGTACTATGATCATTTAACAATACAAACAACATACGTGTCAACACACCGTGAACAGCTACACAAAACCAGCAGCTTGTCAGCACTTTACTGCACCATTATGCATGCATATCAATGAAAATAATAATGAACAAGACTCGTTTTAATCCCGACAAATGTGGACAGACAGTGGTGCTCATGTTGTTCTACCAATAACCTATAGGCTGGAGGGAATAATACAAGATTATAAAAAACAAGCAATTGAAATTACATCATGTTAAATGGAAAATAAGATCCATACACAAGATAAATCAAACATCTATATACACAAACAAATAATGTTTATTCAGTTGTGTTGATATTGTCAGATTATGAGATTCCTCTGCTTTAGTATCCTTGTCATTGACATCCTGGATTAGACTGAATGATCATATGTGTGTCTGTGTGTGACTAACTTCAAATAAAGGCTTCCCCCCTGTATGAGTCCTCATGTGTTTGTTTAGATTACTTGTCCTAGCAAAGCTTTTACCACAAACTGTACAGGTATAGGGCTTTTCACCTGTATGAGTCATCATATGTGTTTTTAGATGACCCTTGTGAACACAGCCTTTACCACAAATTGTACAGGTACAGGGCTTTTCACCTGTATGAGTCATCATGTGTATTTTAAGATGACTTGTACTAACGCAGCCTTTACCACAAACTGTACAAGAAAAGGGCTTTTCACCTGTATGAGTCCTCATGTGTGTTTTTAGATCGCTTTTGCTAACACAGCCTTTACCACAAACTGTACAGGTATAGGGCTTTTCACCTGTATGAGTCATCATATGCGTTTTTAGATGACCCTTGTGAACACAGCCTTTACCACAAATAGTACAGGTTTAGGGCTTTTCGCCTGTATGAGTCATCATGTGTGTTTTTAGACGACTCAGGTGATTAAAGCCTTTACCACAAACTGTACAAGACAGGGGCTTTTCACCTGTATGAGTCCTCATGTGTGATTTTAGATGACCCTGTTGATTAAAGCTTTTACCACAAACTGTACAGGTATAGGGCTTTTCACCTGTATGAGTCATCATATGTGTTTTTAGATGACCCTTGTGAACACAGCCTTTACCACAAATTGTACAGGTACAGGGCATTTCACCTGTATGAGTCCTCATGTGTGTTTTTAGATTACACTGTTGCTTAAAGCCTTTACCACAAACTGTACAAGAAAAGGGCTTTTCACCTGTATGAGTCTTCATGTGTGTTTTTAGATGACCCTGTTGATTAAAGCTTTTACCACAAACTGTACAAGAAAAGGGCTTTTCACCTGTATGAGTCATCATATGTGTTTTTAGATTACCCTTGTGAACAAAGCCTTTACCACAAACTGTACAGGTATAGGGCTTTTCACCTGTATGAGTCATCATGTGTTTTTTAAGATGACTTGTGGTAAGACAGCCTTTACCACAAACTGTACAAGAAAAGGGCTTTTCACCTGTATGAGTCATCATGTGTATTTTAAGATGACTGTTGCTAACACAGCCTTTACTACATACTGTACAAGCAAATTGCTTTTTGCCTGTATGAGTTTGTTTCGGTGATTTCAGGTCTTGGGACAGCTTTCGCTGTCCTCCCACATGTTGTGTCTTGTGTGATTTCAGTGAGTTTAAAGCTGACTGATCTGCCCTAGTCTCCTCCCAGTCATCACTGTCTTCAGTGTCTGATTCAGAACAGTGTGAAGAGAGGAGCTGGTCATCACTAGTTGGTTGTGATGTTCCACAGTCCTCTACATCAGCTTGTGTTTTCATGTGTTCAGTTGAGGTGCTGGCTACAGGCTCTGTCTCTCTGTTTTCATCATCATCTTCACTTTTCACAGCTCGTAATGTCAACGTTGACCCACCAGCCTCTTCTGGTCTTTGAAGTAGCTCCTCTTGTTCCTCTTTAATCTGTGGAGGTTGTGGTTCCTCCTGGAGCAGACTGGGGCTCCTCTCCTCTTCAGGGCAAACCTCCTCTTTACACACAGGGACATGCAGGAAGTCTACGAAAAATATACAATGAGACCCTATAAAATGTTTGAATCTTGTACATCCACTGCAGTACCTCAGTGCAGAGTTGTGGCTGGAATAAGTATCAACAGATTACTCTTTGCCCACAACTGAACCATCGTCTGATTCATGGTATATTTAGATTGATGCAGCGGTCCGTGCATCAATGTAGTCACATTGTTAATGCTAAAATCGATAACCAATTCATATCGGTTCATCTTTACACCCTCAGTACCGGCCTACTTTCACCAATAAAATAAATAAAGAGAGTGTGCTTGAAACTTACTGAGATCCAGGTGGTCTTCAGGTTCCTGTTTAATAGAAACAGTCCTGGCTGGAGAAGTGATCTTCACCTGCAGACTGGACTCCACACACTGATCTGGAATGAAGGAATACAGCACACACTTTAATAATATGGACTTTGGTAAGACACAAATACAAACTTTAATAATAAGGACTTTGATGTGATGTGAATAAGGACTGTAATAATACGGACTTTGTGACATAAATAAGGACTTCAATAATAAGGACTTTGTAAAATAAATAAGGATTTTTTTAAACAATAATGAATCTAATCTCAAAATAAAAGAACCTCAGCAAGCAGTATTTTTTATTGCATATTAGAAACAGCCAATCAGTTTGATAACAGATGTATGATCCTAAAATAGATGACACAAGTAGGTATAATATTGTTGCTGTCAGGTGGAAACCAGGTGGACAATAATTTACGAGAAAAAATCACTTAAAAGGTTAACATATGGAGATACAAGGTTTCTGCCAGACAGCAACGATATGTTAACAACATTAAAAGCTGCTATAATAGAACAGTGAAAATCAGGATGTGAATCTCAGGATTCACATGGGAACTGTGCGGCTCCATCTAGAGTTACCAAATGGAAATCACGTACTGAATTTATTGACAGAAAAGCTCATAACATGTCTATGGCGGATTTTTATGAAACAAACAGATAGTAAGAGGATCATTCAAGATATCTTTACAGCTACAATGTTGGTGAGTTTAAATGTGTTTAATACAATCAGATAGGACTTTTCTGTTTGGATGTATGGGCTGTCAAGGGTTGGTATTAAAAATCTAGAGTCCAGATATAAAAAAAATAGGATCTAAGAGTTGATTGCGGCTGTGTGCGTGCAAGAGACATACATGCAGTGTGTAGATTGATGTTGTGTGTGCAAAAGACATACTTGCAGTGTGTAGTAATGGTGTGTGTATGTGTGTGTGTGTGTGTGTGAGAGTGAGTGACAGACAACCTGCAGTGTGTAGTTTGATGTTGTGTGTGCAACAGACATAGGCTAACTGCAATGTGTAGTTTAATGTTGTGTGTGTGCAACAGACATACCTGCAGTGTGTAGATCGATGTCCATATCAAAATCAGTCCAGCAGTTTGTTTTGTTTCTCCAGCAGAGTTTCTAGTGTCTCTATCTCTCTCTGGAAGAGGTTGCACATGAACTCTGCAGCCGCACTGAGGCGCTCCAACACAAACACTCTGACAAGCTTCACACAAACATCAGCACCACGCTGTTGTTTGTCCAAAACACACAATATCTCCTCTCCCACCGACGTCATGTGTTCATTTATCTTCAGCCGTACAGACTCCATTTGACACGTTTTTACCTCCTTTATGGCCTTTAGCCCCCTGGTGGAAGAGGTGTGTAAGTGAAGATAGAGCTGTGGAAAGACAGTCTGTCCTCCCTCACTGTGAGTCCTGAGAGTTTAACTGTGGTGTGTCCTGGAGTCTGAGCAGGAGGATAGAGTGGAGATTTGGAGTGAAAACACCACCATTTATCTTGAAGAGGAGAAACACCTCCCACCTCCTCACATTCTTCCAGTTCACTGCAGTCAGGGCCCATTTCAATGTGAAAGGCTCGTAACAAAAGACAGTGTAATGATGGGCCATCATCAGAGAAACATTTACATAGATGCAAGTGTCTTTTGTTTCATCAACATGTTGACTGTTTTTCTTTCACCAAAGAAAGCAAACTCATGATGACAGATTTCACTCACTTCTTTGTGATGAGGCAAAAGTGAATTTTGAGGTTTAAGTATTGATCAAGTTCTTCTGTGGAATTGTCCGTTTAGATAACAAAATGTTACTTTGCTGTGAAAACAAGTGTGTTTGGTGGATATTACAATGATAGGCTGTCATGCCAACCTTTTTCGTTTTAGAAAATGTGCTGAATTCTGGGTTTTGTCAGCACTGCACACAGAGTGGGAGTGTTTACTAATGAATGACATTATTCCAGTGATTTTGTTCTTCTTTTACATAGCATGTGAATGAGTTTAATTCTTGAACTACCAACAATGTCTTTACTTTCATTTCAATACCCAGAGCAACATGTTGTGCAGATGTTAAAAATCTGCATACTGATTGACAGACAGATACAGAACTAAAATATTACTAGTTAACTTTATATGGGGAACTATCACTAGGGAGGTTACAAATGTATTAAAAATTAATGGATGGTGGGCTTGGTAAAAATGAAGCATCCGGTTTATAAAGAAGAGCTTTGTGGATAGGTGAGGCCTTGAGTTGGAACAAACAGAAGGGTTGTGCCTTATTTTAATATTATGTATGGTGAGTTAGTAAGCACATTTGCACGTTTAAATATTGGTCTGAAATGTCCAGTACAAATATTTATGTTAATCTGTGTGAAGATGCGTATGGTGGCCTTTTCCCCTACAAATGTCTAGATGACTCTCAAAAGCAGGTGTGTATACAAATATTTGGAGTTAAAACATTTTTGAAAAAGAGGTATGTCATGTGGCTGGTCTCAGTGAGGAGCTGCTTTTTGAAAACTGTTAAAAGACCTATTGAGAACTGTAATGAGGATGAATCTATTGAACATTGTATGGGGTTTTTGAAGAAAACATGTCTGCCATGGATCAGGAGTTCCATTGGCCTGTTGTGTGCACTGTGGTCAGCCAAATATGGACCACTCCATGTGCCATGGTCATACATCAGGAGTCAATCTCTGGAGAGGTGGTCTTTAAACAAATATAAAACTGAACTAAAAAGACAAAAAACAATTGACTCCAGACCAAAAATGCTGAAGCCATGGTTGATGCCATCTTTGTATTGAAAGTCTTTTTGCTATATTTTTGTATGCAATTGCTTATAACCATGTCTTCTACATGCCAATTCATTATAAACCCTGAATAATCGCAATGTGACGCATTGTGAGCATTGTAGATCGGCTATTTTCGTCATGTTTGTCTCAAGGCCAGTCCACACCAATGTTACTCCTTGCAACTCCTTGCAACCATTATCCCCAGTTTCAAAGAGTTGCATTGGTGTGGACTGTTCTTAAAACTGTCTTGTTGCAAGGAGTTGCGACTAGTTCCTCTTTGCCTGGCCTACTTGTTGTTAACTAGTTGTACGAACGCTTGTTTTATTGTTTTATTGGATCTTGTTTAGTCGATACAATTATTTGTTTTAGCTCCTGCTCATTTGATTTTGCTATTTTCTCTCATCTGTGTAAGGAAATAGGTACACTGTAAACCACGCAATTCTACTTGATAAGCTGAGGGCGATTGGTTTTGATTGCACATCACTAAATTGGATGAGATCTTACTTGGAGGGTAGAGAACAAGTGGTTGACATAAACGGAACCATGTCCTCATCCCTCCCGGTGAGCTGCGGGGTTCCTCAAGGCAGCATTCTAGGGCCGTTACTGTTCCTTCTATACATTAACAACATGAATGCTGCCTGTAACTGCAAACTGTTCCTGTTCGCTGATGACTCGGCACTCCTGATCTCGGGTGAGGACAAGTTGCAAGTTGAGGAAGCTCTCAGCTCTGAACTCTCAAAAATCCGTACCTGGCTTACCGATAACAAACTGTCACTACACCTTGGGAAAACTGAATTATTATTTTTTTGCATTTATGAATGAAACAATGTCATTCATTAGTAAACACTCCCCCACTCTGTGTGCAGTGCAAAGGGCCTTGATCAGCCACATCCTGAAAAGACAGGAGAGGATATGTAAAATGATTATATTAGGCAGTATCGTCTCAACAACCTAAGAGTCTCCAGATAAATATAAATCCCTGTTTTTTTTTTTTCATGCTTCTTTTTTTGGTACATAGTTGTATTTTTTCTGTATTATCTGTATTTTCATGTTGATTTTTGAACTGTTTGGTTGCTACTATATATGTCTATGTAATTAATTCAAGTAATGTAGTTGCATTGGTGCGGTCTGGTCTTTAGAATGTTGCTTTAGAGTTTTTGTTCAGTAACAGTGGTCTCCCCGTCTCTCCAGGTCTTTAATAAACTGTTCATTTTCAGGTTGGTTACAAATTAAGTCAAATTTGTCAAATGATAAGTTTTGTCAAATTATTTTCACCAAACACACTTGTTTATTCACTTTTTACTGAAGAGCTGGAGAGACCCCTGTCGTAGCAGTGGTTCTGAACCTTGTGTTATAATTAATAAATATTGTGAAAACAGCAGATCTACATGCTCACAACGCCTCACATTGCGAGGTCTTAATAGTCCTTAAATTGTGACTTCATCCCAAAAATTAGACCCACATGTTGAGAACCACTGGCCTTTAGCAATGATTATACAGAAATATAGAGTGGGCAGAGGATGGGCCGTGGGAACCAACGCCCATCCTGCCACATTAACAACACAGATCATCACTTTATTTTATTCACATACCAGTAGACTAACCTTTTTCATCATCTAAACTGACCGTTTTATTGACCAAAATAATTTGATCACTTTGGAAATAAACTGTTAACATCTTGAGGTTTGCTTTCTTTGGCGAAGAACGGTCAGCATGTTGATGAAGACATTGTCAACTTGTCTCTATGTAAATATCTCTGATGATGGCCCATCATCATCTAGGTGTCTTTTGTTATGAGCCTTTTACATTGAAATGGTCCCTGACTGCAGTTAACTGGAGGAGGTGGGAGGAGGTTTTTCTCCACTCCAAGACAAAAGACACGCACACACACACACACACACACACACACACACCTTATTGTTGTCTTATTTGCATTTCAAATGTGCCGGCCGGCCCACTTGGCACAGCACAGATAATCTACACACACTTTAGGTGTGTCATTGTCTCCAAGTATCCCCCAATCTAGACTTGGTTGTCGTTGATCTACATGTGATTCTCAAACTCTCTAATTTCAAGGACCCCACATTAGATTTGCATTAGACCACAAACCTACATTTGACAAGATGTTTATCTCTGGAACCCAAATCTAAGATATTTATGTTATTAGGAATGATTCAGTCAAATTGTCGGTCCATAATACATTTACTGTCTATGTACTGAAGGTATGGAGATCACAGTGAAATTGTGATCAAATTCAATGACCTCTGGAGGTCCCCAAACCCTACATTGAGATCCACTGATCTACAATATGGCAAATTAAGAACTAACTAGAGACACCATGATTGATATACTGATATCTGTTTGGTGCATCTCATGTGTTTGGTAGTTGAGGAAACTCAGCATTTATGAATGAAACAATGTCATTCATTAGTAAACACTCCCCCACTCTGTGTGCAGTGCAAAGGGCCTTGATCAGCCACATCCTGAAAAGACAGGAGAGGATATGTAAAATGATTATATTAGGCAGTATCGTCTCAACAACCTAAGAGTCTCCAGATAAATATAAATCCCTGATAAGAAAACGCTTTGTTAAATTTTTTTTTGTTATCAATGATTTTAAATTAATTTTCATAATCATTTTTAAAAGCATCAGTGGACTGTGGTGCTCTCAGGTGTTTTCGGGGAGGGCATTCCCTCTGTGTAGCAGAAGGCCTGGTCGCCCATGGTGAAGGAGGTTGGTGTTGGGGATGTGTGAGAGTAGTAGAATGAGAATTTTCCCATGTTTTCCCATGTTTTTCCCCACATTTAACATTCGGACATATAGGCCTATATTAATGACATCCCAGCTCTTTCTCAGAGCGAATTAGTATTCGTAGGTAACATTTCACTCGTCTCGCTCAAACCTTTGGGTCGAGCAGGACAAATGAATGCAGTTTCTGGAACAATGCAAATACCCTCCAAAGCCCACCCTAAGCTGCCTCTCTTCCCTTTCCGGATGTTTTAGACCAGATATGATTATTTTGGGGGAGAACCACTGGCATAGCAAATTTAGGCTTAATGTTGCCTACAATCCCTTTAAAATGACACAGATTAGTTCCCGGTCTTAATGGATTAACTTGGAGGTGTGTGTTATTTTTTTATATATTTCTATTTTTTTATGGAAAGTAACTACGTGAATTTAATTAAGTACTGTACAATTTTGAGGTATTTGTACTTTACTTGAGTATTTCCAACTTCTTCCAATACTTGTCCTTTACTCCACTACATCTCAGTGGCAGATATTGTACTTTACACTACATTTATTTGATCACTTAAGTTACTAGCAGTGGTGGACGAAGTTAACCTCACTCCGTCAAATGGAAGAAGCTTGCGACACACATTTTGTTTCACAGCGTACTTGCATCTGAGACTCCGGTCGCAGAATCGATGACAGACGGAGTTTCATTTTTTCAAGCTACTAGGCAGGTGATTGGATGATCCCGCCCCTAGCAGCCACTGATTGGTTCGAATGCGCAGTAGTTCGGCCAGCTTTACTCTGTGAGCAATACCAGACCCTCCTTCCTGAAACCAAATGCAAATGAGATTTCCGGAGGGAGGGGGGTTTCTCCAGCAGAGTTTCTAGTGTCTCTATCTCTCTCTGGAAGAGGTTGCACATGAACTCTGCAGCCGCACTGAGGCGCTCCAACACAAACACTCTGACAAGCTTCACACAAACATCAGCACCACGCTGTTGTTTGTCCAAAACACACAATATCTCCTCTCCCACCGACGTCATGTGTTCATTTATCTTCAGCCGTACAGACTCCATTTGACACGTTTTTACCTCCTTTATGGCCTTTAGCCCCCTGGTGGAAGAGGTGTGTAAGTGAAGATAGAGCTGTGGAAAGACAGTCTGTCCTCCCTCACTGTGAGTCCTGAGAGTTTAACTGTGGTGTGTCCTGGAGTCTGAGCAGGAGGATAGAGTGGAGATTTGGAGTGAAAACACCACCATTTATCTTGAAGAGGAGAAACACCTCCCACCTCCTCACATTCTTCCAGTTCACTGCAGTCAGGGCCCATTTCAATGTGAAAGGCTCGTAACAAAAGACAGTGTAATGATGGGCCATCATCAGAGAAACATTTACATAGATGCAAGTGTCTTTTGTTTCATCAACATGTTGACTGTTTTTCTTTCACCAAAGAAAGCAAACTCATGATGACAGATTTCACTCACTTCTTTGTGATGAGGCAAAAGTGAATTTTGAGGTTTAAGTATTGATCAAGTTCTTCTGTGGAATTGTCCGTTTAGATAACAAAATGTTACTTTGCTGTGAAAACAAGTGTGTTTGGTGGATATTACAATGATAGGCTGTCATGCCAACCTTTTTCGTTTTAGAAAATGTGCTGAATTCTGGGTTTTGTCAGCACTGCACACAGAGTGGGAGTGTTTACTAATGAATGACATTATTCCAGTGATTTTGTTCTTCTTTTACATAGCATGTGAATGAGTTTAATTCTTGAACTACCAACAATGTCTTTACTTTCATTTCAATACCCAGAGCAACATGTTGTGCAGATGTTAAAAATCTGCATACTGATTGACAGACAGATACAGAACTAAAATATTACTAGTTAACTTTATATGGGGAACTATCACTAGGGAGGTTACAAATGTATTAAAAATTAATGGATGGTGGGCTTGGTAAAAATGAAGCATCCGGTTTATAAAGAAGAGCTTTGTGGATAGGTGAGGCCTTGAGTTGGAACAAACAGAAGGGTTGTGCCTTATTTTAATATTATGTATGGTGAGTTAGTAAGCACATTTGCACGTTTAAATATTGGTCTGAAATGTCCAGTACAAATATTTATGTTAATCTGTGTGAAGATGCGTATGGTGGCCTTTTCCCCTACAAATGTCTAGATGACTCTCAAAAGCAGGTGTGTATACAAATATTTGGAGTTAAAACATTTTTGAAAAAGAGGTATGTCATGTGGCTGGTCTCAGTGAGGAGCTGCTTTTTGAAAACTGTTAAAAGACCTATTGAGAACTGTAATGAGGATGAATCTATTGAACATTGTATGGGGTTTTTGAAGAAAACATGTCTGCCATGGATCAGGAGTTCCATTGGCCTGTTGTGTGCACTGTGGTCAGCCAAATATGGACCACTCCATGTGCCATGGTCATACATCAGGAGTCAATCTCTGGAGAGGTGGTCTTTAAACAAATATAAAACTGAACTAAAAAGACAAAAAACAATTGACTCCAGACCAAAAATGCTGAAGCCATGGTTGATGCCATCTTTGTATTGAAAGTCTTTTTGCTATATTTTTGTATGCAATTGCTTATAACCATGTCTTCTACATGCCAATTCATTATAAACCCTGAATAATCGCAATGTGACGCATTGTGAGCATTGTAGATCGGCTATTTTCGTCATGTTTGTCTCAAGGCCAGTCCACACCAATGTTACTCCTTGCAACTCCTTGCAACCATTATCCCCAGTTTCAAAGAGTTGCATTGGTGTGGACTGTTCTTAAAACTGTCTTGTTGCAAGGAGTTGCGACTAGTTCCTCTTTGCCTGGCCTACTTGTTGTTAACTAGTTGTACGAACGCTTGTTTTATTGTTTTATTGGATCTTGTTTAGTCGATACAATTATTTGTTTTAGCTCCTGCTCATTTGATTTTGCTATTTTCTCTCATCTGTGTAAGGAAATAGGTACACTGTAAACCACGCAATTCTACTTGATAAGCTGAGGGCGATTGGTTTTGATTGCACATCACTAAATTGGATGAGATCTTACTTGGAGGGTAGAGAACAAGTGGTTGACATAAACGGAACCATGTCCTCATCCCTCCCGGTGAGCTGCGGGGTTCCTCAAGGCAGCATTCTAGGGCCGTTACTGTTCCTTCTATACATTAACAACATGAATGCTGCCTGTAACTGCAAACTGTTCCTGTTCGCTGATGACTCGGCACTCCTGATCTCGGGTGAGGACAAGTTGCAAGTTGAGGAAGCTCTCAGCTCTGAACTCTCAAAAATCCGTACCTGGCTTACCGATAACAAACTGTCACTACACCTTGGGAAAACTGAATTATTATTTTTTTGCATTTATGAATGAAACAATGTCATTCATTAGTAAACACTCCCCCACTCTGTGTGCAGTGCAAAGGGCCTTGATCAGCCACATCCTGAAAAGACAGGAGAGGATATGTAAAATGATTATATTAGGCAGTATCGTCTCAACAACCTAAGAGTCTCCAGATAAATATAAATCCCTGTTTTTTTTTTTTCATGCTTCTTTTTTTGGTACATAGTTGTATTTTTTCTGTATTATCTGTATTTTCATGTTGATTTTTGAACTGTTTGGTTGCTACTATATATGTCTATGTAATTAATTCAAGTAATGTAGTTGCATTGGTGCGGTCTGGTCTTTAGAATGTTGCTTTAGAGTTTTTGTTCAGTAACAGTGGTCTCCCCGTCTCTCCAGGTCTTTAATAAACTGTTCATTTTCAGGTTGGTTACAAATTAAGTCAAATTTGTCAAATGATAAGTTTTGTCAAATTATTTTCACCAAACACACTTGTTTATTCACTTTTTACTGAAGAGCTGGAGAGACCCCTGTCGTAGCAGTGGTTCTGAACCTTGTGTTATAATTAATAAATATTGTGAAAACAGCAGATCTACATGCTCACAACGCCTCACATTGCGAGGTCTTAATAGTCCTTAAATTGTGACTTCATCCCAAAAATTAGACCCACATGTTGAGAACCACTGGCCTTTAGCAATGATTATACAGAAATATAGAGTGGGCAGAGGATGGGCCGTGGGAACCAACGCCCATCCTGCCACATTAACAACACAGATCATCACTTTATTTTATTCACATACCAGTAGACTAACCTTTTTCATCATCTAAACTGACCGTTTTATTGACCAAAATAATTTGATCACTTTGGAAATAAACTGTTAACATCTTGAGGTTTGCTTTCTTTGGCGAAGAACGGTCAGCATGTTGATGAAGACATTGTCAACTTGTCTCTATGTAAATATCTCTGATGATGGCCCATCATCATCTAGGTGTCTTTTGTTATGAGCCTTTTACATTGAAATGGTCCCTGACTGCAGTTAACTGGAGGAGGTGGGAGGAGGTTTTTCTCCACTCCAAGACAAAAGACACGCACACACACACACACACACACACACACACACCTTATTGTTGTCTTATTTGCATTTCAAATGTGCCGGCCGGCCCACTTGGCACAGCACAGATAATCTACACACACTTTAGGTGTGTCATTGTCTCCAAGTATCCCCCAATCTAGACTTGGTTGTCGTTGATCTACATGTGATTCTCAAACTCTCTAATTTCAAGGACCCCACATTAGATTTGCATTAGACCACAAACCTACATTTGACAAGATGTTTATCTCTGGAACCCAAATCTAAGATATTTATGTTATTAGGAATGATTCAGTCAAATTGTCGGTCCATAATACATTTACTGTCTATGTACTGAAGGTATGGAGATCACAGTGAAATTGTGATCAAATTCAATGACCTCTGGAGGTCCCCAAACCCTACATTGAGATCCACTGATCTACAATATGGCAAATTAAGAACTAACTAGAGACACCATGATTGATATACTGATATCTGTTTGGTGCATCTCATGTGTTTGGTAGTTGAGGAAACTCAGCATTTATGAATGAAACAATGTCATTCATTAGTAAACACTCCCCCACTCTGTGTGCAGTGCAAAGGGCCTTGATCAGCCACATCCTGAAAAGACAGGAGAGGATATGTAAAATGATTATATTAGGCAGTATCGTCTCAACAACCTAAGAGTCTCCAGATAAATATAAATCCCTGATAAGAAAACGCTTTGTTAAATTTTTTTTTGTTATCAATGATTTTAAATTAATTTTCATAATCATTTTTAAAAGCATCAGTGGACTGTGGTGCTCTCAGGTGTTTTCGGGGAGGGCATTCCCTCTGTGTAGCAGAAGGCCTGGTCGCCCATGGTGAAGGAGGTTGGTGTTGGGGATGTGTGAGAGTAGTAGAATGAGAATTTTCCCATGTTTTCCCATGTTTTTCCCCACATTTAACATTCGGACATATAGGCCTATATTAATGACATCCCAGCTCTTTCTCAGAGCGAATTAGTATTCGTAGGTAACATTTCACTCGTCTCGCTCAAACCTTTGGGTCGAGCAGGACAAATGAATGCAGTTTCTGGAACAATGCAAATACCCTCCAAAGCCCACCCTAAGCTGCCTCTCTTCCCTTTCCGGATGTTTTAGACCAGATATGATTATTTTGGGGGAGAACCACTGGCATAGCAAATTTAGGCTTAATGTTGCCTACAATCCCTTTAAAATGACACAGATTAGTTCCCGGTCTTAATGGATTAACTTGGAGGTGTGTGTTATTTTTTTATATATTTCTATTTTTTTATGGAAAGTAACTACGTGAATTTAATTAAGTACTGTACAATTTTGAGGTATTTGTACTTTACTTGAGTATTTCCAACTTCTTCCAATACTTGTCCTTTACTCCACTACATCTCAGTGGCAGATATTGTACTTTACACTACATTTATTTGATCACTTAAGTTACTAGCAGTGGTGGACGAAGTTAACCTCACTCCGTCAAATGGAAGAAGCTTGCGACACACATTTTGTTTCACAGCGTACTTGCATCTGAGACTCCGGTCGCAGAATCGATGACAGACGGAGTTTCATTTTTTCAAGCTACTAGGCAGGTGATTGGATGATCCCGCCCCTAGCAGCCACTGATTGGTTCGAATGCGCAGTAGTTCGGCCAGCTTTACTCTGTGAGCAATACCAGACCCTCCTTCCTGAAACCAAATGCAAATGAGATTTCCGGAGGGAGGGGGGTTTACCAGGCTAGGACGAAGTAACTCGACCCCAGTACTTGAGTAAAAGTAAATATACTCCTGGTCAAATTTACTACGCTACAAGTAAAAGTAGCTCAGTCAAATATCTGTCCGTCTGTGTGTGAATACATAGTGTTGGCAGGTGGAAGCAGCGAGTGTCCTGACATCCTGCAGGTCATGCACAGAGCGCAGACATCAACAGAATTTGAAACTATCTCAAACTTACAATGAACACACCTGTTTCACAACAACACACAGTAAAGCCACATTTCCCAGAAAGTCCCCTCTCTTAAGCCATGGATTTATGTTGCTGTCTTGTCTGCGGTTGACTGACACATCAGTCTCCTTGATCTCGTTGACCTCAGTCTGTCAGCGTTATTGATCTATACGGTTGATCAAACATATAGTATGTTTTGATTGATTGAATACTTTATTAGACAGAAATGTAAGCACTTGGTATTAACGTACAGTAGGTGGCCAGTGACTTTGACCAGTTTCACTTTCAAAACCTTTGCATCATCATCATGTCACACACACAGAATGCGGCACAAACACAACACCAATGGTTTGGATCATGTGGATTGTGGAAGTTAAATGGTGGATTTGTGGATAGGACTCTATATCAGGGGTCTTCAACCTTTTCAGGCCAAGGACCCCCTAGCTGAGAGAGAGATGAAGCAGGGACCCCCTCTACATATTGTATAAAAGTGTGTTGCAGATTAAACCTTTTCATAGATTTCAACAGTGTTGTGTGAACTAATGTTTTTTGTTTATTTCACTGAAACCCTCAAGTCAATACTTCAATCGTTGGCTCTGTACTTGATCTGCTCTTTTTTCCTTCTACACCAAACCTCTTTGCCGAAAATAGCCGATCTACAAGCTTGTAGATCTGCTATTTTCGGCTATTTCCCCTCAGAATAGGGATTCTAAGGTTGAAGGTGTTAATGTAAAAAAGAAATCCTATCACTCAAAGATTTGGTGGCCCCCCTTTAGTAACTCTGAGGACCCCCTAGGGGTCCCGGACCCCCTGTTGAAGACCCCTGCTCTATATGAACAAACTTGTTATATCAACAAAACGCATCGCATTCTGTTTGTGTGACATGCATGATGCAAAGGTTTTGAAAGAGAAACTGGTCAAAGTCACTGGCCACCTACTGTAAGACATTAAAGGAGGAGTTCACCCAAAAAATTACTTATTTTTTATCAATTACACACCCCATGAAGCCTTGATTTCATGGATTTATTTGAGTTTTTGTGGCATTCCTAAGACAATAATTTGATGACCGTGTGTATTTCCGGTAGGAGACACAAATAATCTACTTTGTGTCTCCTACCTACCTACCTCCTACCTACCTGTCTATTAGCCGATAGGAGACGGGAATCAAATAATAATAATAATAATAATAATACAATGTATGCAGACTGTAAAATGAATACTTACTCATGTACCCTGTAGTAATACAAGTATACAAGGTATAAAGGCTAACATTGCTGTAATGATAAAAAACACATAGAGGACATACAGTGGTGAAACCTTTATTAAATCAAACAACCAAAAACATTATCAACATTTATTTTCCCAGGTATTAAAGTGTTTCTTTGAGTAAAAAAAAACGGAGTAAATGTAAATAAGTAATCTGTAAAAACAATTCCGTAAAAGTAAACAAACAACACACGTGTCAACACACAGTGAACAGCTACACAAAACCAGCAGCTTGTCAGCACTTTACTGCACCATTATGCATGCATATCAGTGAAAATAATAATGAACAAGACTCGTTTTAATCCAGACAAATGTGGACAGACAGTGGTGCTCATGTTGTTCTACCAATAACCTATAGGCTGGAGGGAATAATACAAGATTATAAAAAACAAGCAATTAAAATGACATACATCATCCATACACAAGATTTAAAAAATTTCTATATACAGAAACAAATAATGTTTATTCAGTCGTGTTGATGTTGTCAGATTATGAGATTCCTCTGTTTAGTATCCTTGTCATTGACATCCTGGATTAGACTGAATGATGTGTGTCTGTGTGTGACTAACTTCAACTAAAGGCTTCCCCCCTGTGTGAGTCCTCATGTGTTTGATTAGACTAGAAGTTCGGGCCGCTGCGCGGCCCTCACATCTAGCGTGACGCGTCGTACACTTCGCATCGCAGATCCACCTTACAGCCACCTCACAGTGTGAGCGAGAGTATTGCGTGAAAGTAGGGCAAAGTCGTTTATAATTGTGGGACATGGCAACACTGTGGAGAAAAGTAAGGCAAATTCGCTTATAATCAGAGGACATGGCAACACTGAGTGTCCTGTGCTCCCCTCTGTCTCTGTCCCTGTGTGTTTGTCCCCCTGTCTGTCCAATAAGGTTCGGTCCCACATAAAATTGCCTAGTTGGGTTCCACCTAGGGCCCAGGTAGAACCCACCTAAAGCCCACATGGGCAACCCAGTTGGGACCCACCTCGGTCCCACATATAATTTCCTAGGTGGGGCCCACCTAAGGCCCAGGTAGAACCCACGTATAGCCCACACGGGAAAGCCCAAGTGGGCCCATATAGTTCAGCCCACCTTGAAACCATATGGGTCCCATGTCAGCCCCACATAAATTGCCAAATTGGGGCCCACCTAGGGCCCAGGTAGTACCCACTTAAAGCCCACATGGGCAAACCCAGTTAGGACCCACCTCAGTCCCACATAGAGTTGCCTAGTTGGGGCCCACCTAGTGCCCAGGTAGGACCCACCTATAGCCGACATGGGCAACCCAGTTAGGACCCACCTTGGTCCCACATAGAATTGCCTAGGTGGGACCCACCTAAGGCCCAGATAGAACCCACTTATATCCCACATGGGCATCCGAGTTGGGACCCAAGTGGATCCCGCTGACATTGCCGACATGGGGCCCATATGGTTTAGCCCACCTTGAAACCATATGGGACGCAATGGGCGTGCTGGCTGGGTAGGCTGGCGTGAAAGTGTATAATATTTAGAGAAATTGAAAGTTTCAAATAGGGAAGTAGTAGTAGAAGTAGTGAATTAGCAAACTGGAGATTTAGTGATTTAGACAGAATGTTTCCTTTAGCCTCATTGTGTGCTAATGCACGCAACTGTTAAGGCAGGTTTAATTTTTGTTGTGTCTCATAACATCCTTTGTCCGTAAACAACATAGGCGACCCGTCTGTGCCTTGACTTCACCCGGCCCCCCGCCCCTTTGCCTGCAGTGTGTGTGTGTCTCTCTCTCACACACACACACACACACACACACACAACACGGAGAAGTTCTACAGAGTTCGAATGAATAAGATAATATAACAGCGTATCCGCGTGCCTGGTGTAGCCGGTATCATTGATAATCACTTGGATCTAAACAAACGCGCTGTGCGCACCACGCATACGCTCGCTATGAAAAGTCTGGTGTAGATCGATCGGCCGTGTTGTGCCCCCCCCCCACCCCCCGAGTATTTTTTTCTCTCCGTGTCTGTGTCTCTCTCTTTTGTAAATCGAATGCAAAAATTGCCATTTGAATGTAGTTTTAAAAAAAATATATATATTTTTTAATGTAATTTTAATTTTATTATAGTATTATAATTTTTTTCCTGACCTACCAATGCGAAAACAAATGCTTTCATCATGTTTCCCCCTATAAACGTCACTTGAAAGTTACGTTTTAGAAACTTTAATAGTTATCACAACAGCGAACGCTGAAAATCAGCTGTGCAGCCTGTGCTTCTCCTGTCTGTCTGTCTGTGCAGTCATTGCGCACAGCTGTGTCTCTCCCCCTCCCTCCCTCCCTCCCTCCCCCTCCCTCCCTCCCCCTCCCTCTCTCCCTCTCCCTCCCTCTCTCCCTCTCTCTCTCCCTCCCTCTCTCCCTCTCTCTTTCTCTCTCTCTCACACACACACACACACACACACACACACACACACACACACACACACACACACACACACACACACACACACACACACACATGCTCTCCTTGTCTCTCTCTCTCCCCCTCCCCCTCCCTCACTCTCTCTCTCGAGCTCTCTCTCACCCCTCTCTCTCTCTCTCCCTCTCTCTCCCTCTCTGTCTGTGTCGCTGTCTTGCACGTCCCTCTTTCTCTCGTGCTCTCTCTCTCACCCATCTCTCTCTCTCTCTCTCTCCCTCTCCGTGCTCACTATCTCGCAGATGATTGGCTGTTCAAAACGGAACACCCGGAAGTAAATTGCGAGATGAAATATAGAGCACTTTATGATTATTATAAAAGGAGACACATGTGAAGGTGGAAAATAAAATAGAAGTACTTCTATACTTTTGCATGAGCGATTTTTGTAGCAAGTTGGGAGAGAAGTGGAGCAGTGCTTTGGCCGTGAGTAGTACCTAAGAGGTTGAGGTTCCAAAAGGGACACCTCTCTCTCCATTTGTGTTGTGAGATGTTTATCTCTGGAACCCAAATCTAAGATATTTATGTTATTAGGAATGATTCAGTCAAATTGTCGGTCCATAATACATTTACTGTCTATGTACTGAAGGTATGGAGATCAGTGAAAATTCAATGACCTCTGGAGGTCCCCAAAGCCTACATTGAGATCCACTGATCTACAATGTGGCAAATTAAGAACTAACACCATGATTGATATACTGATATCTGTTTGGTGCATCTCATGTGTTTGGTAGTTGAGGAAACTCAGCATTTATGAATGAAACAATGTCATTCATTAGTAAACACTCCCCCACTCTGTGTGCAGTGCAAAGGGCCTTGATCAGCCACATCCTGAAAAGACAGGAGAGGATATGTCAAATTATATTATATTAGCCAGTATCGCCTCAACAACCTCAGAGTCTCCAGATAAATATAAATCCCTGTCTGCAGATTTGACTCTAATTTAAAAACAATAAAAGACTAGGGGTCCTTTAGTTTAGGGCGTTTCAGGCGGATCCCAGCTAATTTGGTGAAAGATTTGGTGTAGAGGAAAACAGGGAGGGGGACCCCAGTCAACATAGTGGTTCATATAGCATAAAAATTATGACTATTTTAACCTGTTTTATACTATATATACTTCTGGGTCACTGTTAAAAATTATCATTTTATAATGACAACACAAAAATAACTAATAATAATAATAATAATAATGCATTTTATTTATAACGCACTTTATATTATTGTAAATCTGAAAGTGCTTCAGGGTTTAAAAGCATGGCATAAAAACAGCATAGGCAACCAAACAATTACATGGGACCCAACTAGGCTAGATTAGGGTCAAATTAAAACTATAGGTGAAAAAGCAGGGCAAAGACAAAAACTCAAAGGCCCAGAAAAAAATTAAGAAAACGCTTTGTTAATTTTTTTTTGTGTTATCAATTATTTTAAATTCATTTTCATAATCATTTTTAAAAGCATCAGTGGACTGTGGTGCTCTCAGGTGTTTTCGGGGAGGGCATTCCCTCGGTGTAGCAGAAGGCCTGGTCGCCCATGGTGAAGGAGGTTGGTGTTGGGGATGTGTGAGAGTAGTAGAATGAGAATTTTCCCATGTTTGTCCCCACATTTAACATTCGGACATATAGGCCTATATTAATGACATCCCAGCTCTTTCTCAGAGCGAATTAGTATTCGTAGGTAACATTTCACTCGTCTCGCTCAAACCTTTGGGTCGAGCAGGACAAATGAATGCAGTTTTTGGAAAACTGCAAATACCCCCCAAAGCCCACCCTAAGCTGCCTCTCTTCCCTTTCCGGGTGTTTTAGACCAGATATGATTATTTGGGGGGGGGTCACAGCCTGAAAAGGTTGAGAACCACTGGCATAGCAAATTTAGGCTTAATGTTGCCTACAATCCCTTTAAAATGACACAGATTAGTTCCCGGTCTTAATGGATTAACTTGGAGGTGTGTGTTATTTGTTTTCCGTCTGCACAGAGGTGGAAAGTAACTAAGTGAATTTACTTAAGTACTGTACAATTTTGAGGTATTTGTACTTTACTTGAGTATTTCCAACTTCTTCCAATACTTGTCCTTTACTCCACTACATCTCAGAGGCAGATATTGTACTTTTACACTACATTTATTTGAACACTTAAGTTACTAGCAGTGGTGGACGAAGTAACTCGACCCCAGTACTTGAGTAAAAGTACATATACTCCTGGTCAAATTTACTTTACACTACAAGTAAAAGTAGCTCAGTCAAATATCTGTCCGTCTGTGTGTGAATACATAGTGTTGGCAGGTGGAAGCAGCGAGTGTCCTGACATCCTGCAGGTCATGCACCGAGCGCAGACATCAACACAATTTGAAACACGCTCTTTTTTTCTCCTTTTCGTTTTAGGTTTTTTATCCAGTGGCTTACAATGAACACACCTGTTTCACAACAACACACAGTAAAGCCACATTTCCCAGAAAGTCCCCTCTCTTAAGCCATGGATTTATGTTGCTGTCTTGTCTGCGGTTGACTGACACATCAGTCTCCTTGATCTCGTTGACCTCAGTCTGTCAGCGTTATTGATCTATACGGTTGATCAAACATATAGTATGTTTTGATTGATTGAATACTTTATTAGACAGAAATGTAAGCACTTGGTATTAACGTACAGTAGGTGGCCAGTTACTTTGACCAGTTTCACTTTCAAAACCTTTGCATCATCATGCATGTCACACACACAGAATGCGGCACAAACACAACACCAATGGTTTGGATCATGTGGATTGTGGAAGTTAAATGGTGGATTTGTGGATAGGACTCTATATCAGGGGTCTTCAACCTTTTCAGGCCAAGGACCCCCTAGCTGAGAGAGAGATGAAGCAGGGACCCCCTCTACATATTGTATAAAAGTGTGTTGCAGATTAAACCTTTTCATAGATTTCAACAGTGTTGTGTGAACTAATGTTTTTTGTTTATTTCACTTAAACCCTCAAGTCAATACTTCATCGTTGGCTCTGTAATTGATCTGCTCTTTTTTCCATCTACACCAAACCTCTTTGCCGAAAATAGAAGATCTACAAGCTCACAACGCCTCGCACTGCGAGCCGTTGTGAGCTCGTAGATCTGCTATTTTCGGCTATTTCCCCTCAGAATAGGGATTCTAAGGTTGAAGGTGTTAATGTAAAAAATAAATCCTATCACTCAAAGATTTGAGTGACTCTATACGAACAAACTTGTTATATCAACAAAACGCATCGCATTCTGTTTGTGTGACATGCATGATGCAAAGGTTTTGAAAGAGAAACTGGTCAAAGTCACTGGCCACCTACTGTAAGACATTAAAGGAGGAGTTACACACCCCATGAAGCCTTGATTTCATGGATTTATTTTTGTTTTTGTGGCATTCCAAAGACAATAATTTGATGACTGTGTGTATTTCCGGTAGGAGACACAAATAATCTACTTTGTGTCTCCTACCGGATACATTAGCCGGTAGGAGACGGGAATCAAATTATTAGCTTAGGAATGCGACAAAAACAAAAAAGAATCCAATTGATAGAAAATAAATCATTTTTTGGGTGAACTCCTCCTTTAACTCTTTGACTGCCAGAGTATTTTCATAAAGTACTCCCCCAGTGCCAGCAATTTTCGTGTTTTTTTATTTTTATATTTTGAATTTTTCTCATGAAAATAATTTAAGGACACATAATGTAAAGACCCAGCACAAATCCGCCACTAGAGCGCAGCACATGACAGCTTTGATCATGTCGTTGGGTCTCTCTCACCCTTCTTCATAGATTAGACAAGGAAAAACATGAAAACGGATGTGACGTCCCCCCCATTGTTTTGATCGGCGAAAATTACGTTGTGATATACGACGGCGATGACTGATCGTCACCCAGACCATAGATTATAGAAGAGAAACTGTCCGTTTGTCCGTCATACCGTGTGAAAGACCGTTTATTTACCTATTTTGGACGAAAATGACTGGGGAAAAGAATCAAAAACCGGAAACGGAATCCAGGTCATGAAACCGGATGCAGATGTCCGTGAAGTAAGTGGAACTTGAGAATAACATTGAATATTAAGCAGCATAGCGCAATCAGAGATTAAACAATGAACGCGCGTCCAGCGCGTCGAGCGCGTCGACGGCCAACTGGACAAAGTAGCACTTGACGCGTTATCGCGTCGTCCGCAGTCAAAGAGTTAAGGCTAAAAGCATAACACAAAAAAAAGTCCTGGGGACTTGTTTCCACATAGCATAAAATAATAATAATAATAATAATAATAATGATAATAATAATAAGGGTAATAATAATAATAAGGGTAATAATAATACAACGTAAGCAGACTGTAAAATGAATACTTACTCATGTACCCTGTAGTAATACAAGTATACATATAAGGTATAAAGGCTAACATTGCTGTAATGATAAGCACACAAAGAGGACATACAGTAGTGAAACCTTTATTAAATCAAACAATCAAAAACATTATCAACATTTATTTCCCCAGGTATTAAAGTGTTTCTTTGAGTTAAAAAAAACGGAGTAAATGTAAATAAGTAATCTGTAAAAACAATTCCGTAAAAGTAAACTAAGTCAACGGTCAGCTGTCTCAGACATCTACCAAATATGTACTATGATAATTTAACAATACAAACAACACACGTGTCAACACACAGTGAACAGCTACACAAAACCAGCAGCTTGTCAGCACTTTACTGCACCATTATGCATGCATATCAATGAAAATAATAATGAATAAGACTCGTTTTAATCCCGACAAATGTGGACAGACAGTGGTGCTCATGTTGTTCTACCAATAACCTATAGGCTGGAGGGAATAATACAATATTATAAAAAACAAGCAATTGAAATTACATCATGTTAAATGGAAAATAAGATCCATACACAAGATAAACATCTATATACAGAAACAAATAATGTTTATTCAGTCGTGTTGATATTGTCAGATTATGAGATTCTTCTGCTTTAGTATCCTTATCATTGACATCCTGGATTAGACTGAATGATCATATGTGTGTTTGTGTGTGACTAACTTCAACTAAAGGCTTCCCCCCTGTATGAGTCCTCGTGTGTTTGTTTAGATCACTTTTGCTAGCAAAGCTTTTACCACAAACTGTACAGGTATAGGGCTTTTCACCTGTATGAGTCATCATATGTGTTTTTAGATGACCCTTGTGAACACAGCCTTTACCACAAATTGTACAGGTACAGGGCATTTCACCTGTATGAGTCCTCATGTGTGTTTTTAGATGACCCTGTTGATTAAAGCCTTTACCACAAACTGTACAAGAAAAGGGCTTTTCACCTGTGTGAGTCCTCATGTGTCTTTTTAGATCTCTTGTGCTAATACAGCCTTTACCACAAACTGTACAAGAAAAGGGCTTTTCACCTGTATGAGTCATCATGTGTTTTTTAAGATGACTTGCGCTAACACAGCCTTTACCACAAACTGTACAGGTATAGGGCTTTTCACCTGTATGAGTCATCATGTGTGTTTTTAGATTACCCTGTTGATTACAGCCCTTACCACAAACTGTACAAGAAAAGGGCTTTTCACCTGTATGAGTCATCATGTGTATTTTAAGATGACCTGTGCTAAGACAGCCTTTACCACAAACTGTACAGGTACAGGGCTTTTCACCTGTATGAGTCCTCATGTGTGTTTTTAGATTAGACTGTTGATTAAAGCCTTTACTACATACTGTACAAGAAAATGGCTTTTTGCCTGTATGAGTTTGTTTCTGTGATTTCAGGTCTTGGGACAGCTTTCGCTGTCCTCCCACATGTTGTGTCTTGTGTGATTTCAGTGAGTTTAAAGCTGACTGATCTGCCCTAGTCTCCTCCCAGTCATCACTGTCTTCAGTGTCTGATTCAGAACAGTGTGAAGAGAGGAGATGGTCATCACTAGTTGGTTGTGATGTTCCACAGTCCTCTACATCAGCTTGTGTTTTCATGTGTTCAGTTGAGGTGCTGGCTACAGGCTCTGTCTCTCTGTTTTCATCATCATCTTCACTTTTCACAGCTAGTAACGTCAACGTTGACCCACCAGCCTCTTCCGGTCTTTGAAGTGGCTCCTCTTGTTCCTCTTTAATCTGTGGAGGTTGTGGTTCCTCCTGGAGCAGACTGGGGCTCCTCTCCTCTTCAGGGGAAACCTCCTCTTTACACACAGGGACATGCAGGAAGTCTACGAAAAAGATACAATGAGACTCTATAAAATGTTTGAATCTTGTACATCCACTGCAGTACCTCAGTGCAGAGTTGTGGCTGGAATAAGTATCAACAGATTACTCTTTGCCCACAACTGAACCATCGTCTGATTCATGGTACATTTAGATTGATGCAGCGGTCCGTGCATCAATGTAGTCACATTGTTAATGCTAAAATCGATAACCAATTCATATCGGTTCAACTTTACACCCCCAGTACCGGCCTACTTTCACCAATAAAATAAATAAAGAGAGTGTGCTTGAAACTTACTGAGATCCAGGTGGTCTTCAGGTTCCTGTTTAATAGAAACAGTCCTGGCTGGAGAACTGATCTTCACCTGCAGACTGGACTCCACACACTGATCTGGAATGAAGGAATACAGCACACACTTTAATAATAAGGACTTTGGTAAGACACAAATACAAACTCTAATAATAAGGACTTTGATGTGATGTGAATAAGGACTGTAATAATAAGGACTTTGTGAAATAAATAAGGACTTCAATAATAAGGACTTTGTGACATAAATAAGGATTTTTTAAAAACAATTATGAATCTAATCTCAAAATGTAAGAACCTCAGCGAGCAGTATTTTTTATTGCATATTAGAAACAGCCAATCAGTTTGATAACAGATGTATGATCCTAAAATAGATGACACAAGTAGGTATAATATTGTTGCTGTCAGGTGGAAACCAGGTGGACAATAATTTACGAGAAAAAATCACTTAAAAAGGTTAACATATGGAGATACAAGGTTTCTGCCCGACAGCAACGATATGTTAACAAAATGAACAGCTGCTATAATAGAACAGTGAGAATCAGGATGTGAATCTCAGGATTCACATGGGAACGGTGCGGCTCCATCTAGAGTTACCAAATGGAAATCACGTACTGAATTATTACGTACATGTATTGACAGAAAAGCTCATAACATGTCTATGGCGGATTTTTATGAAACACAAACTTTGCAGATAGTAAGAGGATCATTCAAGATTTCTTTACAGCTACAATGTTGGTGAGTTTAAATGTGTTTAATACAATCAGATAGGACTTTTCTGTTTGGATGTATGGGCTGTCAAGGGTTGATATTAAAACTCTAGAGTCCAGATATAAAAAATAGGATCTAAGAGTTGCTTGTGGCTGTGTGTGTGTAACAGACATACCTGCAGTGTGTAGTTTGATGTTGTGTGTGCAAGAGACATACCTGCAGTGTGTAGTTTAATGGTGTGTGTGTGTGTGTGTGTGTGTGTGTGTGTGTGTGTGTGTGTGTGTGTGTGTAACAGACAACCTGCAGCGTGTAGTTTGATGTTGTGTGTGCAACAGACATACCTGCAATGTGTAGTTTAATGTTGTGCGTGTGTAACAGACTACCTGCAGTGTGTAGTTTGATGTTGTGTGTGCAACAGACATACCTGCAATGTGTAGATCGATGTCCATATCAAAATCAATGTCCAGCAGTTTGTTTTGTTTCTCCAGCAGAGTTTCTAGTGTCTCTATCTCTCTCTGGAAGAGGTTGCACATGAACTCTGCAGCCGCACTGAGGCGCTCCAACACAAACACTCTGACAAGCTTCACACAACAAACATCAGCACCACACTTCTGTTTGTCCAAAACACACAATATCTCCTCTCCCACCGACGTCATGTGTTCATTTATCTTCAGCCGTACAGACTCCATTTGACACGTTTTTACCTCCTTTATGGCCTTTAGCCCCCTGGTGGAAGAGGTGTGTAAGTGAAGATAGAGCTGTGGAAAGACAGTCTGTCCTCCCTCACTGTGAGTCCTGAGAGTTTAACTGTGGTGTGTCCTGGAGTCTGAGCAGGAGGATAGAGTGGAGATTTGGAGTGAAAACACCACCATTTATCTTGAAGAGGAGAAAAACCTCCCACCTCCTCACATTCTTCCAGTTCACTGCAGTCAGGGTCCATTTAAATGTGAAAGGCTCGTAACAAAAGACAGTGTAATGATGGGTCATCGTCAGAGAAACATTTACATAGATGCAAGTTCCAATGTCTTTTGTTTCGACAGATTTCACTCACTTCTTTGTGATGAGGCAAAAGTGAATTTTGAGTTTCAGCTATTGATCAAGTTCTTCTGTGGAATTGTCCGTTTAGATAACAAAATGTTACTTCGCTTTGAAAACAAGTGTGTTTGGTGGACATTACAATGATACGCTGTCATGCCAACCTTTTTTGTTTTAGAAAATGTGCTGAATTCTGGGTTTTGAGTGGGAGTGTTTACTAATGAATGACATTATTCCAGTGATTTTGTTCTTCTTTTACATAGCATGTGAATGAGTTTAATTCTTGAACTACCAACAATGTCTTTACTTTCATTTCAATACCCAGAGCAACATGTTGCGCAGATGTTAAACATCTGCATACTGATTGACATACAGATAGATAGATACAGAACTAAAATATTAGTTAACTTTATATGGGGAACTATTACTAGGGAGGTTACAAATGTATTAAAAATTAAAGGATGGAGGGCTTGGTAAAAATGTAGCATCCGGTTTATAAAGAAGAGCTTTGTGGATAGGTGAGGCCTTGAGTTGGAACAATCAGAAGGGTTGTGCAAGGAGCTCTGTGCCTAATTTTAATATTATGTATGGTGAGTTAGTAAGCACATTTGCACGTTTAAATATTGGTCTGAAATGTCCAGTACAAATATTTATGTTAATCTGTGTGAAGATGCGTATGGTGGCCTTTTCCCCTACAAATGTCTAGATGACTCTCAAAAGCAGGTGTGTATAAAAATATTTGGAGTAAAAACATTTCTGAAAAAGAGGTATGTCATGTGGCTGGTCTCAGTGAGGAGCTGCTTTTTGAAAACTGTTAAAAGACCTATTGAGAACTGTAATGAGGACGAATCTATTGAACAATGTATGTTTTTTTTGAAGAAAACATGTATGCCATGGATCAGGAGTTCCATTGGCCTGTTGTGTGCACTGTGGTCAGCCAACTATGGACCACTCCATGTGCCATGGTCATACATCAGGAGTCAATCTCTGGAGAGGTGGTCTTTAAACAAATATAAAACTGAACTAAAAAGACAAAAAACTATTGACTCCAGACCAAAAATGCTGAAGCCATGGTTGATGCCATCTTTGTATTGAAAGTCTTTTTGCTATATTTTTGTATGCAATTGCTTATAACCTTGTCATCTAAATGCCGATTCATTATAAACCCTGAATAATTTCAAATAAAGTATATATAAAATGTAAATGAGGTGTTGAAATGATATTAAGCAGTAAGGTCTGCTCCTTTTTGAGCTCAGCATCAAATCTCTTTACTGAAAATAGCCCATCTACAAGTCGCAATGTGACGCATTGTGAGCATTGTAGATCGGTTATTTTCGTCACCAATGTTACTCCTTGCAACTCCTTGCAACCATTATCCCCAGTTGCAAAGAGTTGCATTGGTGTGGACTGTTCTTAAAACTGTCTTGTTGCAAGGAGTTGCGACTAGTTCCTCTTTGCCTCTTTGCCTGGCCTACTTGTTGTTAACTAGTTGCACAAACGCTTGTTTTATTGTTGTATTGTTTTATTGGATCTTGTTTAGTCGATACAATTATTTGTTTTAGCTCCTGCTCATTTGATTTAGCTATTTTCTCTCATCTGTTTAAGGAAATAGGTAGCTGATATATTGCACTTTTACCTTAGCGCTAGGTATACTCTTGGTTGCTTGTTTTTGCAGAAAATGCAGAAAATGCAGTAGTTTTTGTTCCCTACCTATGTTGAATGCACTTATTGTAAGTCGCTTTGGATAAAAGCGTCTGCTAAATGACTGCAATGTAGTTGCATTGGTGCGGTCTGGTCTTTAGAATGTTGCTTTAGAGTTTTTGTTCAGTAACAGTGGTCTCCCTGTCTCTCCAGGTCTTTAATAAACTGTTCATTTTCAGGTTGGTTACAAATTAAGTCAAATTTGTCAAATTAAGTTTTGTCAAATTATTTTCACCAAATACACTTGTTTATTCACTTTTTACTGAAGAGCTGGAGAGACCCCAGTCATCTATAGCAGTGGTTCTGAACCTTGTGTTATAATTAATACATATTGTGAAAACAGCAGATCTACATGCTCACAACGCCTCACATTGCGAGGTCTTAATAGTCCTTCAATTGTGACTTCATCCCAAAAATTAGATCCACAGGTTGAGAACCACTGGCCTATAGCAATGATTATACAGGAATATTGAGTGGGCAGAGGATGGGCCGTGGGTAGCGTGGGAACCAACGCCCATCCTGCCACATTAACAACACAGATCATCACTTTATTTTATTCACATACCAGTAGACTAACCTTTTTCATCATCTAAACTGACCATTTTATTGACCAAAATAATTTGATCACTTTCGGAAAAAAACTAGAAGAAATAAACTGTTAACATCTTGAGGTTTGCTTTCTTTGGCAAAGAACAGTCAGCATGTTGATGAAGACCTTGTCAACTTGTCTCTATGTCAATATCTCTGATGATGGCCCATCATCATCTAGGTGTCTTTTGTTATGAGCCTTTTACATTGAAATGGTCCCTGACTGCAGTTAACTGGAGGAGGTGGGAGGAGGTTTTTCTCCACTCCAAGACAAAAGACACACACACACACACACACACACACACACACACACACACACACACACACACACACACACACACACACACCTTATTGTTGTCTTATTTGCATTTCAAATGTGCCGGCCGGCCCACTTGGCACAGCACGGATAATCTACACACACTTTAGGTGTGTCATTGTCTCCAAGTATCCCCCAATCTAGACTTGGTTGTCGTTGATCAACATGTGATTCTCAAACTCTCTAATTTCAAGGACCCCACATTAGATTTGCATTAGACCACAAACCTCCATTTGACAAGATGTTTATCTCTGGAACCCAAATCTAAGATATTTATGTTATTAGGAATGATTCAGTCAAATTGTCGGTCCATAATACATTTACTGTCTATGTACTGAAGGTATGGAGATCACAGTGAAATTGTGATCAAATTCAATGACCTCTGGAGGTCCCCAAACCCTACATTGAGATCCACTGATCTACAATATGGCAAATTAAGAACTAACTAGAGACACCATGATTGATATACTGATATCTGTTTGGTGCATCTTTGGGTTGGTTTGGTAGTTGAAGAAACTCAGCATTTATGAATGAAACAATGTCATTCATTAGTAAACACTCCCCCACTCTGTGTGCAGTGCAAAGGGCCTTGATCAGCCACATCCTGAAAAGACAGGAGAGGATATGTAAAATGTTATTATATTAGGCAGTATTGTCTCAACAACCTAAGAGTCTCCAGATAAATATAAATCCCTGTCTGCAGATTTGACTCTAATTTAAAAACAATAAAAGACTAGGGGTCCTTTAGTTTAGGGCGTTTCAGGGGGATCCCAGCTAATTTGGTGAAATATTTGGTGTAGAGGAAAACAGGGAGGGGGGACCCCAGTCAACATAGTGGTTCATATAGCATAGACATTATGACTATTTTACCTGTTTTATACTATATATACTTCTGGGTCACTGTTCAAAATTATCATTTTATAATGACAACTAATAATAATAATAATAATGCATTTTATTTATAACGCACTTTACATTATTGTAAATCTGAAAGTGCTTCAGGGTTTAAAAGCATGGCATAAAAACAGCATAGGCAACCAAACAATTACATGGGACCCAACTAGGCTAGATTAGGGTCAAATTAAAACTATAGGTGAAAAAGCAGTTTCACTCTCAAAACCTTTGCATCATCATCATGTCACACACACAGAATGCGGCACAAACACAACACCAATGGTTTGGATCATGTGGATTGTGGAAGTTAAATGGTGGATTTGTGGATAGGACTCTATATCAGGGGTCTTCAACCTTTTCAGGCCAAGGACCCCCTAGCTGAGAGAGAGATGAAGCAGGGACCCCCTCTACATATTGTATAAAAGTGTGTTGCAGATTAAACCTTTTCATAGATTTCAACAGTGTTGTGTGAACTAATGTTTTTTGTTTATTTCACTTAAACCCTCAAGTCAATACTTCAATCGTTGGCTCTGTACTTGATCTGCTCTTTTTTCCTTCTACACCAAACCTCTTTGCCGAAAATAGCCGATCTACAAGCGAGGCGTTGTGAGCTTGTAGATCTGCTATTTTCGGCTATTTCCCCTCAGAATAGGGATTCTAAGGTTGAAGGTGTTAATGTAAAAAAGAAATCCTATCACTCAAAGATTTGGTGGCCCCCCTTTAGTAACTCTGAGGACCCCCTAGGGGTCCCGGACCCCCTGTTGAAGACCCCTGCTCTATATGAACAAACTTGTTATGTCAACAAAATGCATCGCATTCTGTTTGTGTGACATGCATGATGCAAAGGTTTTGAAAGAGAAACTGGTCAAAGTCACTGGCCACCTACTGTAAGACATTAAAGGAATGGTTTTGTCACAAAGGCAGCGCCGTACCATATGCACGCAATTCGGGAGTTCCGAGGCGGCTATCCACGGAATGAAGTGCACTCGTTCCGTGCAATGTTACGGTAATCTCTGGAGATCGGGTTGGTTTGGTAGTTGAAGAAACTCAGCATTTATGAATGAAACAATGTCATTCATTAGTAAACACTCCCCCACTCTGTGTGCAGTGCAAAGGGCCTTGATCAGCCACATCCTGAAAAGACAGGAGAGGATATGTAAAATGTTATTATATTAGGCAGTATTGTCTCAACAACCTAAGAGTCTCCAGATAAATATAAATCCCTGTCTGCAGATTTGACTCTAATTTAAAAACAATAAAAGACTAGGGGTCCTTTAGTTTAGGGCGTTTCAGGGGGATCCCAGCTAATTTGGTGAAAGATTTGGTGTAGAGGAAAACAGGGAGGGGGGACCCCAGTCAACATAGTGGTTCATATAGCATAGACATTATGACTACTACCAAATTGGGGCCCACCTAGGGCCCAGGTAGTACCCACTTAAAGCCCACATGGGCAAACCCAGTTAGGACCCACCTCAGTCCCACATAGAGTTGCCTAGTTGGGGCCCACCTAGTGCCCAGGTAGGACCCACCTATAGCCGACATGGGCAACCCAGTTAGGACCCACCTTGGTCCCACATAGAATTGCCTAGGTGGGACCCACCTAAGGCCCAGATAGAACCCACTTATATCCCACATGGGCATCCGAGTTGGGACCCAAGTGGATCCCGCTGACATTGCCGACATGGGGCCCATATGGTTTAGCCCACCTTGAAACCATATGGGACGCAATGGGCGTGCTGGCTGGGTAGGCTGGCGTGAAAGTGTATAATATTTAGAGAAATTGAAAGTTTCAAATAGGGAAGTAGTAGTAGAAGTAGTGAATTAGCAAACTGGAGATTTAGTGATTTAGACAGAATGTTTCCTTTAGCCTCATTGTGTGCTAATGCACGCAACTGTTAAGGCAGGTTTAATTTTTGTTGTGTCTCATAACATCCTTTGTCCGTAAACAACATAGGCGACCCGTCTGTGCCTTGACTTCACCCGGCCCCCCGCCCCTTTGCCTGCAGTGTGTGTGTGTCTCTCTCTCACACACACACACACACACACACACAACACGGAGAAGTTCTACAGAGTTCGAATGAATAAGATAATATAACAGCGTATCCGCGTGCCTGGTGTAGCCGGTATCATTGATAATCACTTGGATCTAAACAAACGCGCTGTGCGCACCACGCATACGCTCGCTATGAAAAGTCTGGTGTAGATCGATCGGCCGTGTTGTGCCCCCCCCCCACCCCCCGAGTATTTTTTTCTCTCCGTGTCTGTGTCTCTCTCTTTTGTAAATCGAATGCAAAAATTGCCATTTGAATGTAGTTTTAAAAAATATATATATATTTTTTAATGTAATTTTAATTTTATTATAGTATTATAATTTTTTTCCTGACCTACCAATGCGAAAACAAATGCTTTCATCATGTTTCCCCCTATAAACGTCACTTGAAAGTTACGTTTTAGAAACTTTAATAGTTATCACAACAGCGAACGCTGAAAATCAGCTGTGCAGCCTGTGCTTCTCCTGTCTGTCTGTCTGTGCAGTCATTGCGCACAGCTGTGTCTCTCCCCCTCCCTCCCTCCCTCCCTCCCCCTCCCTCTCTCCCTCTCCCTCCCTCTCTCCCTCTCTCCCTCCCTCCCTCTCTCTTTCTCTCTCTCTCACACACACACACACACACACACACACACACACACACACACACACACACACACACACACACACACACACACACACACACACACACACACACACACACACACACACACACACATGCTCTCCTTGTCTCTCTCTCTCCCCCTCCCCCTCCCTCACTCTCTCTCTCTAGCTCTCTCTCACCCCTCTCTCTCTCTCTCCCTCTCTCTCCATCTCTGTCTGTGTCGCTGTCTTGCACGTCCCTCTTTCTCTCGCGCTCTCTCTCTCACCCATCTCTCTCTCTCTCTCTCTCCCTCTCCGTGCTCACTATCTCGCAGATGATTGGCTGTTCAAAACGGAACACCCGGAAGTAAATTGCGAGATGAAATATAGAGCACTTTATGATTATTATAAAAGGAGACACATGTGAAGGTGGAAAATAAAATAGAAGTACTTCTATACTTTTGCATGAGCGATTTTTGTAGCAAGTTGGGAGAGAAGTGGAGCAGTGCTTTGGCCGTGAGTAGTACCTAAGAGGTTGAGGTTCCAAAAGGGACACCTCTCCATTTGTGTTGTGAGATGTTTATCTCTGGAACCCAAATCTAAGATATTTATGTTATTAGGAATGATTCAGTCAAATTGTCGGTCCATAATACATTTACTGTCTATGTACTGAAGGTATGGAGATCAGTGAAAATTCAATGACCTCTGGAGGTCCCCAAAGCCTACATTGAGATCCACTGATCTACAATGTGGCAAATTAAGAACTAACACCATGATTGATATACTGATATCTGTTTGGTGCATCTCATGTGTTTGGTAGTTGAGGAAACTCAGCATTTATGAATGAAACAATGTCATTCATTAGTAAACACTCCCCCACTCTGTGTGCAGTGCAAAGGGCCTTGATCAGCCACATCCTGAAAAGACAGGAGAGGATATGTCAAATTATATTATATTAGCCAGTATCGCCTCAACAACCTCAGAGTCTCCAGATAAATATAAATCCCTGTCTGCAGATTTGACTCTAATTTAAAAACAATAAAAGACTAGGGGTCCTTTAGTTTAGGGCGTTTCAGGCGGATCCCAGCTAATTTGGTGAAAGATTTGGTGTAGAGGAAAACAGGGAGGGGGACCCCAGTCAACATAGTGGTTCATATAGCATAAAAATTATGACTATTTTAACCTGTTTTATACTATATATACTTCTGGGTCACTGTTAAAAATTATCATTTTATAATGACAACACAAAAATAACTAATAATAATAATAATAATAATGCATTTTATTTATAACGCACTTTATATTATTGTAAATCTGAAAGTGCTTCAGGGTTTAAAAGCATGGCATAAAAACAGCATAGGCAACCAAACAATTACATGGGACCCAACTAGGCTAGATTAGGGTCAAATTAAAACTATAGGTGAAAAAGCAGGGCAAAGACAAAAACTCAAAGGCCCAGAAAAAAATTAAGAAAACGCTTTGTTAATTTTTTTTTGTGTTATCAATTATTTAAAATTCATTTTCATAATCATTTTTAAAAGCATCAGTGGACTGTGGTGCTCTCAGGTGTTTTCGGGGAGGGCATTCCCTCGGTGTAGCAGAAGGCCTGGTCGCCCATGGTGAAGGAGGTTGGTGTTGGGGATGTGTGAGAGTAGTAGAATGAGAATTTTCCCATGTTTGTCCCCACATTTAACATTCGGACATATAGGCCTATATTAATGACATCCCCGCTCTTTCTCAAAGCGAATTAGTATTCGTAGGTAACATTTCACTCGTCTCGCTCAAACCTTTGGGTCGAGCAGGACAAATGAATGCAGTTTCTGGAACAATGCAAATACCCTCCAAAGCCCACCCTAAGCTGCCTCTCTTCCCTTTCCGGATGTTTTAGACCAGATATGATTATTTTGGGGGGGTCACAGCCTGAAAAGGTTGAGAACCACTGGAATAGCAAATTTAGGCTTAATGTTGCCTACAATCCCTTTAAAATGACACAGATTAGTTCCCGGTCTTAATGGATTAACTTGGAGGTGCGTGTTATTTTTTTATATATTTTTTATTTTTTATGGAAAGTAACTACGTGAATTTACTTAAGTACTGTACAATTTTGAGGTATTTGTACTTTACGTGAGTATTTCCAACTTCTTCCAATACTTGTCCTTTACTCCACTACATCTCAGTGGCAGATATTGTACTTTTACACTAAATGTATTTGAACACTTAAGTTACTAGCAGTGGTGGACGAAGTAACTCGACCCCAGTACTTGAGTAAAAGTACAGATACTCCTGGTCAAATTTACTCCACTACAAGTAAAAGTAGCTCAGTCAAATATCTGTCCGTCTGTGTGTGAATACATAGTGTTGGCAGGTGGAAGCAGTGAGTGTCCTGACATCCTGCAGGTCATGCACCGAGCGCAGACATCAACACAATTTGAAACACGCTCTTTTTTTCTCCTTCTCTTTTGAGGTTTTTTATCCAGTAGCTTACAATGAACACACCTGTTTCACAACAACACACAGTAAAGCCACATTTCCCAGAAAGTCCCCTCTCTTAAGCCGTGGATTTATGTTGCTGTCTTGTCTGCGGTTGACTGACACATCAGTCTCCTTGATCTCATTGACCTCAGTCTGTCAGCGTTATTGATCTATACGGTTGATCAAACATATAGTATGTTTTGATTGATTGAATACTTTATTAGACAGAAATGTAAGCACTTGGTATTAACGTACAGTAGGTGGCCAGTGACTTTGACCAGTTTCACTTTCAAAACCTTTGCATCATCATCATGTCACACACACAGAATGCGGCACAAACACAACACCAATGGTTTGGATCATGTGGATTGTGGAAGTTAAATGGTGGATTTGTGGATAGGACTCTATATCAGGGGTCTTCAACCTTTTCAGGCCAAGGACCCCCTAGCTGAGAGAGAGATGAAGCAGGGACCCCCTCTACATATTGTATAAAAGTGTGTTGCAGATTAAACCTTTTCATAGATTTCAACAGTGTTGTGTGAACTAATGTTTTTTGTTTATTTCACTTAAACCCTCAAGTCAATACTTCAATCGTTGGCTCTGTACTTGATCTGCTCTTTTTTCCTTCTACACCAAACCTCTTTGCCGAAAATAGCAGATCTACAAGCTCACAACGCCTCGCGCTGCGAGGCGTTGTGAGCTTGTAGATCTGCTATTTTCGTCTATTTCCCCTCAGAATAGGGATTCTAAGGTTGAAGGTGTTAATGTAAAAAATAAATCCTATCACTCAAAGATTTGGTGGCCCCCCTTTAGTAACTCTGAGGACCCCCTAGGGGTCCCGGACCCCCTGTTGAAGACCCCTGCTCTATATGAACAAACTTGTTATATCAACAAAACGCATCGCATTCTGTTTGTGTGACATGCATGATGCAAAGGTTTTGAAAGAGAAACTGGTCGAAGTCACTGGCCACCTACTGTAAGACATTAAGGCTAAAAGCATAACGCAAAAAAAGTCCTGGGGACTTCTTTCCACATAGCATAAAATAATAATAATAATAATAATAATAATAATAATAATAATAATAATAATAATAATAATAATAATAATAATAATAATAATACAATGTATGCAGACTGTAAAATGAATACTTACTCATGTACCCTGTAGTAATACAAGTATACAAGGTATAAAGGCTAACATTGCTGTAATGATAAAGCACACATAGAGGACATACAGTGGTGAAACCTTTATTAAATCAAACAACCAAAAACATTATCAACATTTATTTTCCCAGGTATTAAAGTGTTTCTTTGGGTTAAAAAAAACTGAGTAAATGTAAATAAGTAATCTGTAAAAACAATTCCGTAAAAGTAAACTAAGTCAACTGTCAGCTGTCTCAGACATCTACCAAATATGTACTATGATAATTTAACAATACAAACAACACACGTGTCAACACACAGTGAACAGCTACACAAAACCAGCAGCTTGTCAGCACTTTACTGCACCATTATGCATGCATATCAATGAAAATAATAATGAACAAGACTCGTTTTAATCCCAACAAATGTGGACAGACAGTGGTGCTCATGTTGTTCTACCAATAACCTATAGGCTGGAGGGAATAATACAAGATTATAAAAAACAAGCAATTGAAATTACATCATGTTAAATGGAAAATAAGATCCATACACAAGATAAATCAAACATCTATATACACAAACAAATAATGTTTATTCAGTCGTGTTGATATTATGAGATTCCTCTGCTTTTGTATCCTTGTCATTGACATCCTGGATTAGACTGAATGATCATATGTGTGTCTGTGTGTGACTAACTTCAACTAAAGGCTTCCCCCTGTATGAGTCCTCATGTGTTTGTTTAGATTACTTGTGCTAGCAAAGCTTTTACCACAAACTGTACAGGTATAGGGCGTTTCACCTGTATGAGTCATCATATGTGTTTTTAGATGACCCTTGTGAATACAGCCTTTACCACAAATTGTACAGGTAAAGGGCTTTTCACCTGTATGAGTCATCATGTGTGTTTTTAGATGACCCTTCCGAACACAGCCTTTACCACAAATTGTACAGGTAAAGGGCTTTTCACGTGTATGAGTCATCATGTGTGTTGTTAGATGACCCTTGTGAACACAGCCTTTACCACAAATTGTACAGGTAAAGGGCTTTTCACCTGTATGAGTCATCATGTGTGTTTTTAGATGACCCATGTGATTAAAGCCTTTACCACAAACTGTACAAGAAAGGGGCTTTTCAACTGTATGAGTCCTCATGTGTGTTTTAATAGTATTTTTCAGATTAAAGTCTTTACCACATACTGTACAAGAAAAGGGCTTTTTGCCTGTATGAGTTTGTTTCATTGATTTCAGGTCTTGGGGCAGCTTTTGCTGTCCTCCCACATGTTGTGTCTTGTGTGATTTCAGTGAGTTTAAAGCTGACTGATCTGCCCTAGTCTCCTCCCAGTCATCACTGTCTTCAGTGTCTGATTCAGAACAGTGTGAAGAGAGGAGCTGGTCATCACTAGTTGGTTGTGATGTTCCACAGTCCTCTACATCAGCTTGTGTTTTCATGTGTTCAGTTGAGGTGCTGGCTACAGGCTCTGTCTCTCTGTTTTCATCATCATCTTCACTTTTCACAGCTAGTAATGTCAACGTTGACCCACCAGCCTCTTCTGGTCTTTGAAGTAGCTCCTCTTGTTCCTCTTTAATCTGTGGAGGTTGTGGTTCCTCCTGGAGCAGACTGGGGCTCCTCTCCTCTTCAGGGCAAACCTCCTCTTTACACACAGGGACATGCAGGAAGTCTACGAAAAAGATACAATGAGACTATAAAATGTTTGAATCTTGTACATCCACTGCAGTACCTCAGTGCAGAGTTGTGGCTGGAATAAGTATCAACAGATTACTCTTTGCCCAACTGAACCATCGTCTGATTCATGGTACATTTAGAATGATTGATGCAGCGGTCCGTGCATCAATGTAGTCACATTGTTAATGCTAAAATCGATAACCAATTCATATCGGTTCAACTTTACACCCTCAGTACCGGCCTACTTTCACCAATAAAATAAATAAAGAGAGTGTGCTTGAAACTTACTGAGATCCAGGTGGTCTTCAGGTTCCTGTTTAATAGAAACAGTCCTGGCTGGAGAACTGATCTTCACATGCAGACTGGACTCCACACACTGATCTGGAATGAAGGAATACAGCACACACTTTAATAATATGGACTTTGGTAAGACACAAATACAAACTTTAATAATAAGGACTTTGATGTGATGTGAATAAGGACTGTAATAATACGGACTTTGTGACATAAATAAGGACTTCAATAATAAGGACTTTGCGACATAAATAAGAATTTTTTTAAACAATAATGAATCTAATCTCAAAATGAAAGAACTTCAGCAAGCAGTATTTTTATTGCATATTAGAAACAGCCAATCAGTTTGATAACAGATGTATGATCCTAAAATAGATGACACAAGTAGGTATAATATTGTTGCTGTCAGGTGGAAACCAGGTGGACCATAAATTACGAGAAAAAAATCACTTCAAAGGTTAACATATGGAGATGCAAGGTATCAGGATGTGAATCTCAGGATTCACATGGGAACGGTGCGGCTCCATCTAGAGTTACCAAATGGAAATCACGTACTGAATTTATTGACAGAAAAGCTCATAACATGTCTATGGAGGATTTTTATGAAACACAAACTTTGCAGATAGTAAGAGGATCATTCAAGATTTCTTTACAGCTACAATGTTGGTGAGTTTAAATGTGTTTAATACAATCAGATAGGACTTTTCTGTTTGGATGTATGGGCTGTCAAGGGTTGGTATTAAAACTCTACAGTCCAGATATAAAAAATGGGATCTAAGAGTTGCTTGCGGCTGGATGTGTGTAACAGATAGCTGCAGTGTGTAGATTGATGTTGTGTGTGCAAGAGACATACCTGCAGTGTGTATGTGTGTGTGTGTGTGTGTGTGTGTGTGTGTGTGTGTGTGTGTGTGTGACAGACAACCTGCAGTGTGTAGTTTGATGTTGTGTGTGCAACAGACATAACTGCAATGTGTAGTTTAATGGTGTGCGTGTGTAACAGACTACCTGCAGTGTGTAGTTTGATGTTGTGTGTGCAACAGACATACCTGCAGTGTGTAGATCGATGTCCATATCAAAATCAATGTCCAGCAGTTTGTTTTGTTTCTCCAGCAGAGTTTCTAGTGTCTCTATCTCTCTCTGGAAGAGGTTGCACATGAACTCTGCAGCCGCACTGAGGCGCTCCAACACAAACACTCTGACAAGCTTCACACAAACATCAGCACCACGCTGTTGTTTGTCCAAAACACACAATATCTCCTCTCCCACCGACGTGATGTGTTCATTTATCTTCAGCCGTACAGACTCCATTTGAGACGTTTTTACCTCCTTTATGGCCTTTAGCCCCCTGGTGGAAGAGGTGTGTAAGTGAAGATAGAGCTGTGGAAAGACAGTCTGTCCTCCCTCACTGTGAGTCCTGAGAGTTTAACTGTGGTGTGTCCTGGAGTCTGAGCAGGAGGACAGAGTGGAGATTTGGAGTGAAAACACCACCATTTATCTTGAAGGAGAAACACCTCCCACCTCCTCACATTCTTCCAGTTCACTGCAGTCAGGGTCCATTTAAATGTGAAAGGCTCATAACAAAAGACAGTGTAATGATGGGCCATCATCAGAGAAACATTTACATAGATGCAAGTTCCAATGTCTTTTGTTTCGACAGATTTCACTCACTTCTTTGTGATGAGGCACAAGTGAATTTTGAGTTTCAGCTATTGATCAAGTTCTTCTGTGGAATTGTCCGTTTAGATAACAAAATGTTACTTCGCTTTGAAAACAAGTGTGTTTGGTGGACATTACAATGATACGCTGTCATGCCACCCTTTTTTGTTTTAGAAAATGTGCTGAATTCTGGGTTTTGAGTGGGAGTGTTTACTAATGAATGACATTATTCCAGTGATTTTGTTCCTCTTTTACATAGCATGTGAATGAGTTTAATTATTGAACAACCAACAATGTCTTTACTTTCATTTCAATACCCAGAGCAACATGTTTGCGCAGATGTTAAACATCTGCATACTGATTGACATACAGATAGACAGATACAGAACTAAAATATTAGTTAACTTTATATGGGGAACTATTACTAGGGAGGTTACAAATGTATTACAATTTAAAGGATGGAGGGCTTGGTAAAAATGTAGCATCCGGTTTATAAAGAAGAGCTTTGTGAATAGGTGAGGCCTTGAGTTGGAACAAACAGAAGGGTTGTGCAAGGAGCTCTGTGCCTTATTTTAATATTATGTATGGTGAGTTAGTAAGCACATTTGCACGTTTAAATATTGGTCTGAAATGTCCAGTACAAATATTTATGTTAATCTGTGTGAAGATACGGCCTTTTCCCCTACAAATGTCTAGATGACTCTCAAAAGCAGGTGTGTATAAAAATATTTGGAGTAAAACATTTCTTAAAAAGAGGTATGTCATGTGGCTGGTCTCAGTGAGGGGCTGCTTTTTGAAAACTGTTAAAAGACCTATTGAGAACTGTAATGAGGACGAATCTATTGAACAATGTATGGGGTTTTTGAAGAAAACATGTCTGCCATGGATCAGGAGTTCCATTGGCCTGTTGTGTGCACTGTGGTCAGCCAACTATGGACCACTCCATGTGCCATGGTCATACATCAGGAGTCAATCTCTGGAGAGGTGGTCTTTAAACAAATATAAAACTGAACTAAAAAGACAAAAAACTATTGACTCCAGACCAAAAATGCTTAAGCCATGGTTGATGCCATCTTTGTATTGAAAGTATTTTTGCTATATTTTTGCATGTAATTGCTTATAACCATGTCATCTAAATGCCAATTCATTATAAACCCTGAATAATTTCAAATAAAGTATATATAAAACGTAGATGAGGTGTTGAAATGATATTAAGCAGTAAAGGTCTGCTCCTTTTTGAGCTCGGCACCAAATCTCGTTACTGAAAATAGCCCATCTACAAGTCGCAATGTGACGCATTGTAGATCGACTATTTTCGTCACGTTTGTCTCAAGGCCAGTCCACACCAATGTTACTCCTTGCAACCGTTATCCCCAATGGCAGTTGCAAAGAGTTGCATTGGTGTGGACTGGCCTTAAAACTGTCTTGTTGCAAGGAGTTGCGACTAGTTGCATTGGTGCGTCTGGTCTATAGAATGGGGCAGTTTCTATAGAGATTTTGTTCGGTGGTCTTCCTGTCTCTCCAGGTCTTTAATACACTGTACATTTTCAGGTTGGTTACAAATTAAGCCCCATCAGCACAATATAATTCCTCAGCTTGTGTCACCAAATACACTTGTTTATTCAGTTTTTACTAAAGAGCTGGAGAGACCCCAGTCGTCTATAGCAGTGCTTCTGAACCTTGTGTTATAATGAATACATATTGTGAAAACAGCAGATCTACATGCTCACAACGCCTCATATTGCGAGGTCTTAATAGTCCTTAAATTGTGACTTCATCCCAAAAATTAGACCCACAGGTTGAGAAACACTGGCCTATAAGGATAATTCCTTTTAACAGGACGTTCTTGAAAGTCCTTGCAGGCTTGTTTCCAATGAGGGCCTGTGAGCAATTAGGGGTTAAGAGTCTTGCGCAGGGACAAATTTCATTTCATCGACACATATGCTAACCTGACTCTGCCAGATGGGGGCGGTATTGAGTAACTAGTTTCTCAAGACAGCGAAAGCTTCTTTGGATCTGGAAGCGTCATGTTACACATATTGGCGTGGCCTGGAATCGTACCTGGGGGAACCAGGGCCTCTGGCTCCCTAGGCGGGCTCACTAACCACTCAGCAATGATTATACAGGAATATAGAGTGGGCAGAGGATGGGCCGTGGGTAGCGTGGGAACCAACGCCCATCCTGCCACATTAACAACACAGATCATCACTTTATTTTATTCACATACCAGTAGACTAACCTTTTTCATCATCTAAACTGACCATTTTATTGACCAAAATAATTTGATCACTTTGGAAATAAACTGTTAACATCTTGAGGTTTGCTTTCTTTGGCGAAGAACAGTCAGCATGTTGATGAAGATATTGTCAACTTGTCTCTATGTAAATATCTCTGATGATGGCCCATCATCATCTAGGTGTCTTTTGTTATGAGCCTTTTACATTGAAATGGTCCCTGACTGCAGTTAACTGGAGGAGGTGGGAGGAGACACACACACACACACACACACACACACACACACACACACACACACACACACACACACACACACACACACACACACACACACACACACACACACCTTATTGTTGTCTTATTTGCATTTCAAATGTGCCGGCCGGCCCACTCTGCACAGCACAGATAATCTACACACACTTTAGGTGTGTCATTGTCTCCAAGTATCCCCCAATCTAGACTTAGTTGTCGTTGATGTCGTTCACTACGCCCTCAGTATCTGCCACGCGAATTCCCCCAGCTGTTTGTCACTGTCGTGTATATCCACCCGAAAGCAAACAGGAGTAATGCATGTGAACGGATTCACCAAGTAACCCAGAGGCTCCAATCTATATCTCCCGATGCCCCTAATATTGTTCTTGGAGACATGAATCACTGTACATTGTCAGATACTCTGCGAGACTTTTATCAGTATGTCACGTGCCCGACCAGGTATGAAAACATACTGGACTTGTGTTATGGCAACATTAAGAACGCTTATAAGTCCATCTCGCTCCACCCCTTGGGATCTTCTGATCACAACTGTGTGCATCTCATCCCTGTTTATCGCACCTTGCTGAAAAGGGAGAAGGTACAGACAATCCGGGTAAAGGACTGGAGGAATAATGACGCCTGTCTGTCTCTACAGGGTTGTCTGGACTGCACTGATTGGGACATGTTTAAACAGTCGTGTAATGACATTGATGAACTCATTGATGTTATTTGTAGCTGGATAACTTATTGTGAGAACACAGTGATCCCTGTCAAAACTGTCAAGATTTATCCTAACAGCAAGCCATGGGTATCTAAGTCACTTAAAGGGCTATTGCAAAAAAAAGGAAAAGGCATTTAAAGAAGGGAACCTTATAGAAATGCACAATATAGAGAAATAGATAAAACGAGAAATCAGGGCTGGAAAAATGAGGTATAAAGACAAAATAGAAAATCAGCTCAGGATGAATAATCTGGGTTCTGCCTGGAGTAGTATGAAAACTATTGTAGGACTTAAAGAAGAGGGTAGGACTAACATACAGCTTAGTGGCTATAATTCAGATCTGCAGCTAGCAGAGGAACTTAATGAGTTCTATACCAGATTTGATGTGCATGATTTCAAAGGGCAACATTCTGAGCTTAGGAAGGGGTTGTTGAAATCTAGGGTTCATGACCTCTCCTTTGATGAACATAGTGTGACCACGTGTTTTAAAAGGTGTAAACCTAAGAAAAGTCCAGGCCCAGACAATATAGGTGGCCGTCTGCTTACTGTCTGTGCAGAACAGCTAGGCCCTATTTTCTATTTTATTTTTCAGCTGTCTCTTACTCAGCAGAAGGTGCCATCTTTATGGAAGCGATCCATTGTGGTGCCGGTTGCCAAGGGTCCTCGTCCCAAAGCTCTCAATGACTTCAGGCCTGTGGCCTTAACCTCTTTGGTTATGAAGTCATTTGAGAGGCTTGTTAAGGATGAGCTCTTGGCAAAAACTGAGTGTTGCCTGGACCCCTTGCAATTTGCATACAGGGCTAAGAGAGGAGTGTCCGATGCTACCATCACCTTACTGAACCTTCTATTTTCACACCTGGAAGTTAGCAAAACACATTTTTTTTGTTGACTTCTCATCAGCGTTTAACACTATTCAGCCACACATACTAGTTGAAAAATTAGTTAACAACTTTGGCTTAGATTCAGGTATTATTGGTTGGGTTCTTGATTTTCTCACAAATAGAACCCAGAGGGTACGGGTGAATGGTAAATTGTCTGGAGAACTAACATCATCCACCGGCTCACCCCAAGGTTGTGTTCTTTCCCCACTCTTGTACATCCTGTATACAAATGATTGTAGGAGTCAACATGACAATAGACACATTGTTAAATTTGCAGATGATTCTGTGATTGTTAGTCTTTTGAGTGCTAGTGAAGCCAGTCATGGCCCAGTTGTAGATGACTTTATTTCTTGGTGTGAAGATGCATTCCTACAACTGAATGTCACAAAGACTAAAGACATGTGTATTGACTTTAGACGATCTCCACCAGCTCCTCAGAGTAGTGTCATAAATGCATTATTGACGATCGTCTGAAATTTGACTTCAATACTGAAATGGTGTGTAAGAAAGGTCAACAGCGCCTCTTCTGTTTAAGGAAGCTAGCCAAATTTCAGGTGGACAAGTCACTGATGATTTTATTCTACAGAGCTTTCATAGAGTCTGTTATTTCATTTGCTGCCATTTGTTGGTATGGAAACCTTGGCATTAAACAGAAAAATGCCCTTAACAGGGTTGTGAGGGGGGCCAGCAAGATTGTGGGGGCACAATTTAGCTGTCTGAGTCATATATATGACCAGCAGGTGCTTAAGAAAGCATCTTCTATTATGGCAGACAGCTCTCACCCCCTAAATCCTGAATATGAATTCTTGCCTTCCGGCCAAAGGTTAAAGACCCCTGTAGCTAAAAACAATAGGTACAAATTCTCATTTGTACCTACTTCTATTCGTGCCATCAATAACAGCAGCAGGAGGAGGTAGCTATGAGTAGCTATTATTATCTGGATCTTGTGATTATGTCTATGTCTATGTATGTATGTTTACTGTGTGTTGGAGTTTCTTACTTTCTCACTATCTGCTGTAACATAAGTTGCCCAATTTGGGACATAATAAACTTGAACTTGAACTTGATCTAAATTTGATTCTCAAACTCTCTAATTTCAAGGACCCCACATTAGATTTGCATTAGACCACAAACCTCCATTTGACAAGATGTTTATCTCTGGAACCCAAATCTAAGGATATTTATGTTATTAGGAATGATTCAGTCAAATTGTCGGTCCATAATACATTTACTGTCTATGTACTGAAGGTATGGAGATCACAGTGAAATTGTGATCAAATTCAATGACCTCTGGAGGTCCCCAAACCCTACATTGAGATCCGCTGATCTACAATATGGCAAATTAAGAACTAACTAGAGACACCATGATTGATATACTGATATCTGTTTGGTGCATCTCATGTGTTTGGTAGTTGAAGAAACTCAGCATTTATGAATGAAACAATGTCATTCATTAGTAAACACTCCCCCACTCTGTGTGCAGTGCAAAGGGCCTTGATCAGCCACATCCTGAAAAGACAGGAGAGGATATGTAAAATGTTATTATATTAGGCAGTATCGTCTCAACAACCTAAGAGTCTCCAGATAAATATAAATCCCTGTCTGCAGATTTGACTCTAATTTAAAAACAATAAAAGACTAAAGGTCCTTGCACACTGGTGCGTCTTTTCGTTGCGTTTTTTTTACAACAATGAAAAAAATTGAAAAAACAATGAAAAAAAATAAAACGCAACGAAAAGACGCACCAGTGTGCAAGGACCTTAAGGGTCCTTTAGTTTAGGGCGTTTCAGGGGGATCCCAGCTAATTTGGTGAAAGATTTGGTGTAGAGGAAAACAGGGAGGGGGGACCCCAGTCAACATAGTGGTTCATATAGCATAAAAAGTATGACTATTTTAACCTGTTTTAAACTATATATACTTCTGGGTCACTGTTCAAAATTATCATTTTATAATGACAACACAAAAACAACTAATAATAATAATAATAATAATAATGCATTTTATTTATAATGCACTTTACATTATTGTAAATCTGAAAGTGCTTCAGGGTTTAAAAGCATGGCATAAAAACAGCATAGGCAACCAAACAATGACATGGGACCCAACTAGGCTAGATTAGGGTCAAATTAAAACTATAGGTGAAAAAAGCAGTTTCACTTTGAAAACCTTTGCATCATCATCATGTCACACACACAGAATGCGGCACAAACACAACACCAATGGTTTGGATCATGTGGATTGTGGAAGTTAAATGGTGGATTTGTGGATAGGACTCTATATCAGGGGTCTTCAACCTTTTCAGGCCAAGGACCCCCTAGCTGAGAGAGAGATGAAGCAGGGACCCCCTCTACATATTGTATAAAAGTGTGTTGCAGATTAAACCTTTTCATAGATTTCAACAGTGTTGTGTGAACTAATGTTTTTTGTTTATTTCACTTAAACCCTCAAGTCAATACTTCAATCGTTGGCTCTGTACTTGATCTGCTCTTTTTTCCTTCTACACCAAACCTCTTTGCCGAAAATAGCAGATCTACAAGCTCACAACGAGGCGTTGTGAGCTTGTAGATCTGCTATTTTCGTCTATTTCCCCTCAGAATAGGGATTCTAAGGTTGAAGGTGTTAATGTAAAAAATAAATCCTATCACTCAAAGATTTGGTGGCCCTACTTTAGTAACTCTGAGGACCCCCTAGGGGTCCCGGACCCCCTGTTGAAGACCCCTGCTCTATATGAACAAACTTGTTATATCAACAAAACGCATCGCATTCTGTTTGTGTGACATGCATGATGCAAAGGTTTTGAAAGAGAAACTGGTCAAAGTCACTGGCCACCTACTGTAAGACATTAAAGGAGGAGTTCACCCAAAAATGACTTATCAATTACACACCCCACGAAGCCTTGATTTCATGGATTTATTTTTGTTTTTGTGGCATTCCTAAGACAATAATTTGATGGCCGTGTGTATTTCCGGTAGGAGACACAAATAATCTACTTTGTCTCCTACCGGATACATTAGCCGGTAGGAGACGGGAATCAAATTATTAGCTTAGGAATGCGACAAAAACAAAAAAGAATCCAATTGATAGAAAATACGTCATTTTTTGGGTGAACTCCTCCTTTAAGGCTAACATCATAACACAAAAAAAGTCCTGGGGACTTGTTTCCACATAGCATAAAATAATAATAATAATAATAATAATAATAATAATAATAATAATAATAATAATAATAAGGGTAATAATAATAATAATACAATGTATGCAGACTGTAAAATGAATACTTACTCATGTACCCTGTAGTAATACAAGTATACAAGGTATAAAGGCTAACATTTCTGTAATGATAAAGCACACATAGACATACAGTGGTGAAAGGTTTATTAAATCAAACAACCAAAAACATTATCAACATTTATTTCCCCAGGTATTAAAGTGTTTCTTTGAGTTAAAAAATAACTGTAAATGTAAATAAGTAATCTGTAAAAACAATTCCGTAAAAGTAAACTAAGTCAACTGTCAGCTGTCTCAGACATCTACCAAATATGTACTATGATAATTTAACAATACAAACAACACACGTGTCAACACACAGTGAACAGCTACACAAAACCAGCACCTTGTCAGCACTTTACTGCACCATTATGCATGGATATCAATGAAAATAATAATGAACAAGACTCGTTTTAATCCCGACAAATGTGGACAGACAGTGATGCTCATGTTGTTCTACCAATAACCTATAGGCTGGAGGGAATAATACAAGATTATAAAAAAAAAGCAATTGAAATTACATCATGTTAAATGGAAAATAAGATCCATACACAAGATAAATCAAACATCTATACACACAAACAAATAATGTTTATTCAGTCGTGTTGATATTGTCAGATTATGAGATTCCTCTGCTTTAGTATCCATGTCATTGACATCCTGGATTAGACTGAATGATCATATGTGTGTCTGTGTGTGACTAACTTAAACTAAAGGCTTCCCCCCTGTATGAGTCCTCATGTGTTTGTTTAGATTACCCTTGTGAACACAGCCTTTACCACAAACTGTACAAGTATAGGGCTTTTCACCTGTATGAGTCATCATGTGTGTTTTTAGATGACCCTGTTGATTAAAGCCTTTACCACAAACTGTACAAGAAAGGGGCTTTTCACCTGTATGAGTCCTCATGTGTGTTTTTAGATCGCTTGTTCTAACACAGCCTTTACCACAAACTGTACAGGTATAGGGCTTTTCACCTGTATGAGTCCTCATGTGTGTTTTTAGATTACCCTTGTGAACACAGCCTTTACCACAAACTGTACAAGTATAGGGCCTTTCACCTGTATGAGTCATCATGTGTGTTTTTAGATGACCCTGTTGATTAAAGCCTTTACCACAAACTGTACAAGAAAGGGGCTTTTCACCTGTATGAGTCCTCATGTGTATTTTAAGATGACCTGTGCTAAGACAGCCTTTACCACAAACTGTACAGGTACAGGGCTTTTCACCTGTATGAGTCCTCATGTGTGTTTTTAGATTACACTGTTGATTAAAGCCTTTACCACAAACTGTACAAGAAAAGGGCTTTTCACCTGTGTGAGTCCTCATGTGTGTTTTTAGATCTCTTGTGCTAACACAGCCTTTACCACAAACTGTACAGGTATAGGGCTTTTCGCCTGTATGAGTCATCATGTGTATTTTAAGATGACTGTTGCTAACAAAGCCTTTACTACATACTGTACAAGAAAATGTTTTTTTGCCTGTATGAGTTTGTTTCTGTGATTTCAGGTCTTGAGACAGCTTTCGCTGTCCTCCCACATGTTGTGTCTTGTGTGATTTCAGTGTGTTTAACGCTGACTGATCTGCCCTAGTCTCCTCCCAGTCATCACTGTCTTCAGTGTCTAATTCAGAACAGTGTGAAGAGAGGAGCTGGTCATCACTAGTTGGTTGTGATGTTCCACAGTCCTCTACATCAGCTTGTGTTTTCATGTGTTCAGTTGAGGTGCTGGCTACAGGCTCTGTCTCTCTGTTTTCATCATCATCTTCACTTTTCACAGCTAGTAATGTCAACGTTGACCCACCAGCCTCTTCTGGTCTTTGAAGTAGCTCCTCTTGTTCCTCTTTAATCTGTGGAGGTTGTGGTTCCTCCTGGAGCAGACTGGGGCTCCTCTCCTCTTCAGGGGAAACCTCCTCTTTACACACAGGGACATGCAGGAAGTCTACGAAAAATATACAATGAGACCCTATAAAATGTTTGAATCTTGTACATCCACTGCAGTACCTCAGTGCAGAGTTGTGGCTGGAATAAGTATCAACAGATTACTCTTTGCCCACAACTGAACCATCGTCTGATTCATGGTATATTTAGATTGATGCAGCGGTCCGTGCATCAATGTAGTCACATTGTTAATGCTAAAATCGATAACCAATTCATATCGGTTCATCTTTACACCCTCAGTACCGGCCTACTTTCACCAATAAAATAAATAAAGAGAGTGTGCTTGAAACTTACTGAGATCCAGGTGGTCTTCAGGTTCCTGTTTAATAGAAACAGTCCTGGCTGGAGAAGTGATCTTCACCTGCAGACTGGACTCCACACACTGATCTGGAATGAAGGAATACAGCACACACTTTAATAATATGGACTTTGGTAAGACACAAATACAAACTTTAATAATACGGACTTTGATGTGATGTGAATAAGGACTGTAATAATACGGACTTTGTGACATAAATAAGGACTTCAATAATAAGGACTTTGTAAAATAAATAAGGATTTTTTTAAACAATAATGAATCTAATCTCAAAATAAAAGAACCTCAGCAAGCAGTATTTTTTATTGCATATTAGAAACAGCCAATCAGTTTGATAACAGATGTATGATCCTAAAATAGATGACACAAGTAGGTATAATATTGTTGCTGTCAGGTGGAAACCAGGTGGACAATAATTTACGAGAAAAAATCACTTAAAAGGTTAACATATGAAGATACAAGGTTTCTGCCAGACAGCAACGATATGTTAACAACATTAAAAGCTGCTATAATAGAACAGTGAAAATCAGGATGTGAATCTCAGGATTCACATGGGAACTGTGCGGCTCCATCTAGAGTTACCAAATGGAAATCACGTACTGAATTTATTGACAGAAAAGCTCATAACATGTCTATGGCGGATTTTTATGAAACAAACAGATAGTAAGAGGATCATTCAAGATATCTTTACAGCTACAATGTTGGTGAGTTTAAATGTGTTTAATACAATCAGATAGGACTTTTCTGTTTGGATGTATGGGCTGTCAAGGGTTGGTATTAAAAATCTAGAGTCCAGATATAAAAAAAATAGGATCTAAGAGTTGATTGCGGCTGTGTGTGTGCAAGAGACATACATGCAGTGTGTAGATTGATGTTGTGTGTGCAAAAGACATACTTGCAGTGTGTAGTAATGGTGTGTGTATGTGTGTGTGTGTGTGTGTGTGTGTGTGTGTGAGAGTGAGTGACAGACAACCTGCAGTGTGTAGTTTGATGTTGTGTGTGCAACAGACATAGGCTAACTGCAATGTGTAGTTTAATGTTGTGTGTGTGCAACAGACATACCTGCAGTGTGTAGATCGATGTCCATATCAAAATCAATGTCCAGCAGTTTGTTTTGTTTCTCCAGCAGAGTTTCTAGTGTCTCTATCTCTCTCTGGAAGAGGTTGCACATGAACTCTGCAGCCGCACTGAGGCGCTCCAACACAAACACTCTGACAAGCTTCACACAAACATCAGCACCACGCTGTTGTTTGTCCAAAACACACAATATCTCCTCTCCCACCGACGTCATGTGTTCATTTATCTTCAGCCGTACAGACTCCATTTGACACGTTTTTACCTCCTTTATGGCCTTTAGCCCCCTGGTGGAAGAGGTGTGTAAGTGAAGATAGAGCTGTGGAAAGACAGTCTGTCCTCCCTCACTGTGAGTCCTGAGAGTTTAACTGTGGTGTGTCCTGGAGTCTGAGCAGGAGGATAGAGTGGAGATTTGGAGTGAAAACACCACCATTTATCTTGAAGAGGAGAAACACCTCCCACCTCCTCACATTCTTCCAGTTCACTGCAGTCAGGGCCCATTTCAATGTGAAAGGCTCGTAACAAAAGACAGTGTAATGATGGGCCATCATCAGAGAAACATTTACATAGATGCAAGTGTCTTTTGTTTCATCAACATGTTGACTGTTTTTCTTTCACCAAAGAAAGCAAACTCATGATGACAGATTTCACTCACTTCTTTGTGATGAGGCAAAAGTGAATTTTGAGGTTTAAGTATTGATCAAGTTCTTCTGTGGAATTGTCCGTTTAGATAACAAAATGTTACTTTGCTGTGAAAACAAGTGTGTTTGGTGGATATTACAATGATAGGCTGTCATGCCAACCTTTTTCGTTTTAGAAAATGTGCTGAATTCTGGGTTTTGTCAGCACTGCACACAGAGTGGGAGTGTTTACTAATGAATGACATTATTCCAGTGATTTTGTTCTTCTTTTACATAGCATGTGAATGAGTTTAATTCTTGAACTACCAACAATGTCTTTACCTTCATTTCAATACCCAGAGCAACATGTTGTGCAGATGTTAAAAATCTGCATACTGATTGACAGACAGATACAGAACTAAAATATTACTAGTTAACTTTATATGGGGAACTATCACTAGGGAGGTTACAAATGTATTAAAAATTAATGGATGGTGGGCTTGGTAAAAATGAAGCATCCGGTTTATAAAGAAGAGCTTTGTGGATAGGTGAGGCCTTGAGTTGGAACAAACAGAAGGGTTGTGCCTTATTTTAATATTATGTATGGTGAGTTAGTAAGCACATTTGCACGTTTAAATATTGGTCTGAAATGTCCAGTACAAATATTTATGTTAATCTGTGTGAAGATGCGTATGGTGGCCTTTTCCCCTACAAATGTCTAGATGACTCTCAAAAGCAGGTGTGTATACAAATATTTGGAGTTAAAACATTTTTGAAAAAGAGGTATGTCATGTGGCTGGTCTCAGTGAGGAGCTGCTTTTTGAAAACTGTTAAAAGACCTATTGAGAACTGTAATGAGGACGAATCTATTGAACATTGTATGGGGTTTTTGAAGAAAACATCTCTGCCATGGATCAGGAGTCCCATTGGCCTGTTATGTGCACTGTGGTCAGCCAAATATGGACCACTTCATGTGCCATGGTCATACATCAGGAGTCAATCTCTGGAGAGGTGGTCTTTAAACAAATATAAAACTGAACTAAAAAGACAAAAAACAATTGACTCCAGACCAACAATGCTGAAGCCATTGTTGATGCCATCTTTGTATTGAAAGTCTTTTTGCTATATTTTTGTATGCAATTGCTTATAACCATGTCTTCTACATGCCAATTCATTATAAACCCTGAATAATTTCAAATAAAGTATATATAAAATGTAGATGAGGTGTTGAAATGATATTAAGCAGTAAGGTCTGCTCCTTTTTGAGCTCAGCATCAAATCTCTTTACTGAAAATAGCCCATCTACAAGTCACAATGTGACGCATTGTGAGCATTGTAGATCGGCTATTTTCGTCACGTTTGTCTCAAGGCCAGTCCACACCAATGTTACTCCTTGCAACTCCTTGCAACCATTATCCCCAGTTGCAAAGAGTTGCATTGGTGTGGACTGTTCTTAAAACTGTCTTGTTGCAAGGAGTTGCGACTAGTTCCTCTTTGCCTCTTTGCCTGGCCTACTTGTTGTTAACTAGTTGTACGAACGCTTGTTTTATTGTTGTATTGTTTTATTGGATCTTGTTTAGTCGATACAATTATTTGTTTTAGCTCCTGCTCATTTGATTTTGCTATTTTCTCTCATCTGTTTTAGAAAATAGGTAGCTGATATATTGCACTTTTACCTCAGCGCTAGGTATACTCTTGGTTTCTTGTTTTAGCAGAAAATGCCCTTAAGACTTCTGGTGATTAGTAGTTTTTGTTCCCTACCTATGTTGAATGCACTTATTGTAAGTCGCTTTGGATAAAAGTGTCTGCTAAATGACTGCAATGTAGTTGCATTGGTGCGGTCTGGTCTTTAGAATGTTGCTTTAGAGTTTTTGTTCAGTAACAGTGGTCTCCCTGTCTCTCCAGGTCTTTAATAAACTGTTCATTTTCAGGTTGGTTACAAATTAAGTCAAAATTGTCAAATTAAGTTTTGTCAAATTATTTTCACCAAATACACTTGTTTATTCACTTTTTACTGAAGAGCTGGAGAGACCCCTGTCGTCTATAGCAGTGGTTCCGAACCTTGTGTTATAATTAATACATATTGTGAAAACAGCAGATCTACATGCTCACAACGCCTCACATTGCAAGGTCTTAATAGTCCTTAAATTGTGACTTCATCACAAAAATTAGACCCACAGGTTGAGAACCACTGGCCTATAGCAATGATTATACAGGAATATAGAGTGGGCAGAGGATGGGCCGTGGGTAGCGTGGGAACCAACGCCCATCCTGCCAAATTAACAACACAGATCATCACTATATTTTATTCACATACCAGTAGACTAACCTTTTTCATCATCTAAACTGACCGTTTTATTGACCAAAATAATTTGATCACTTTGGAAATAAACTGTTAATGTTACAGGTACCAGGATCTGGCACCTAGTAGCAGATATATGTTACCTGGAAAACAGGTTAAAGTTGTATAGCAGAATTAGAGACAGAGAAACATGGTCTTGCTTCCACCGAGTCTCCTCAGTTATGATTTATTCACAATTCAGTTCACAAAATAAACCCTAACTGTCTACTGTTTGCATTTGTCCTTTTACTTTAGTATTTACCCAGCATTTAATACTGTATCCTTTTACTCAGCATAGCAATACTGCCTTTTTCACTGTCTATCTAGACATACATGACATTCACTTGTTCATAGAACCTTCACCACTACATCAAAATCCAACAAAATACAATAACCATTCTGTTCAATTCAATTCAATACATTCAAAATCACCATATCTTGTAACCTCTTGTGTCACTCACTGTTTGCATTCAACTCCCAAATTCGTTTGGTCATTAATTAAACTTGCATCTTAAGTGCATTTTTCATATAAAGATGCTCTAAGCACCACTAGGACTTAGCATAATCAGTACCAGTAACACTACTAAATGAACACACTATTTACATCTGCATGTTGCACAGCTACCTGGTTTGAAACCATTTCCCTCAAAACCGTTTATCACTTGTTCAAAACATATACACATTAAATAATAAATGGAGCCAGCCAGTATACAAATCAAAACTCAAACCTAACACAAAGAATGGAGCTGTGATACCCAGACACACACAATTAACATGGCATACGACGGAGCAACGTGGTGGACGCCATTACAAACATTTCAAACAATGAGACACTTTTCACTCACTCCTTTTACACTTAAATTCGACCCAAAAGTAAACACAGTAAACTCCAGACGTTACATAAACAACAACACTCATTTCTGTGTGCTTTGTGAAGTATTACCCACCTGGAAAACAGGTTAAAGTTGTATAGCAGAATTAGAGACAGAGAAACATGGTCTTGCTTCCACCGAGTCTCCTCAGTTATGAGAAGAACCAGCAGCGCATGCGCACTAGACTACCTCAATGACAATCTCAGTGGCAAAGCAGGTTGATACCATGGTGTTACACTGCCACCTATTGACCAAAGTTATTGTTGTTTTTGGTGAAAACATAATGACAACTGGAAAGGTACAATAAAAATACAAACACTTCTCAAAACACTGTGACACATAAAACAATCACACTAATGTGATGACACTTTAGTGGGCATCACACACTCCCTGACAAATAAAAATGGCTCCTGACATTTCCAAAAACACTGAGATTCAGCTCAAGTCAACTCGTAAACCTTTAGTCTTTCTCTTAGACCTCTAACAGGTAAGCATTGTGGGTGGAATGTGTGTGTTGGGTGTATGGTAAGTATACGGGGCGTATGGTGTGTGGTAGAAGAAGGGATGTGAATATGGCATACCAAAGGGTGGGAGGTATTGCATCAGTGTGTGTGGTGGTGGAGTGTGGTGAGGTGTATGTACAACAGGTGCGTATTGTACTGTGTGTCCTAACACTGAGTTAACGGTAACCTGATCCTGCACTGATGGTTCACCTAGCAAGTCGTAGGTGAGACACTGTCTGGGCTTTCTGTCACGGGCAGACCTCCTGACCTCTGACTGAACCTGTTCTACAGGTGAGGCCGGGGATTGGGCTCTGGGACTGGGCTGGGGTATTGGAGATTGGGCTTGGGGACTGGGCTGGGTTATTGGGGATTGGGCTGGGCTAGGATATGGGTACTCATTTTCCTCTTCTCCCTCAGGTTCGGTGACATCAGGTCTGGCCAAGACAGGTAAGTTTCCATCTGTGTCTTCTCCCTCTTCGTCTTCACTCTCTTCAGGTGACATGACAGGTACATATTCAGGTAGTTGCTCACGGTGTACAAGAGCTCTTTCCTCTGTTCTCTCAGCAGGTATCCTTAGCCAGTATCCACCGTTACTGTCATCATCTGAATCACTGTCAGTGCTGTCACTCATGTCTACTTGTCTTTGTGTGTCTGACACTCTTCCTCGTTTCTGTCTGTTATTTGTTTTCTTTTCAGGGACAGTTCTAGTTTGGGGTGGAGTCATTTCCACAGGTAAGTCATTCACCAGCAACAGGAGATTGCGATGTAATGTTCTGGTTTTCTTCTGGTCTCCGTGCTCAGGACAGACAATGTACACTGGACTCTCAGCAAGCTGGCTTTTGACCACGTAGATAGCCTTCTCCCAGTAAGACCTCAACTTGCCTGGTCCTCCACGCTGACTGAGGTTTCTTACCAGAACTCTGTCTCCTGCCTGTAATACGATTCCTTTTGCTTTCTTGTCATAAGATACTTTTCCCCTTGCACTGGATTTCTTACTATTTTCACAAGCAATACGGTAGGCTTCTGACATTTTCTCAGCCCATTTCTCTGCATATCCTCTAGGTGAGTACGATTCCTTTTCCTCAGTTAACCCAAACAGCAAGTCAACTGGGAGGTGTGGATGACGGCCGTAGAGGAGGAAAAAGGGTGAGTAGCCAGTGGATTCATGTTTGGTACAGTTATAAGCGTGTAATACTTGCGGGAGGTGATCCTTCCACCGCAGTTTCTCACTTTCAGTCAACGTCCTCAACATCTGGAGTATGGTTCTATTGAGCCGCTCAGCCGGGTTGCTCTGTGGATGGTAGGGTGATGTTCTAGAGTGGCCAACTCCAGACAGCTGTTGCAGTGTTTGGAACAATTTGTTCTCAAATTCACGGCCCTGATCATGGTGTAATTTAGACATATAACCAAATTTGGGTATGTAGTCATTAAAGATACGCTCTGCAGCCGTTTTTCCACTTTTGTTCTTTGTGGGGTATGCCTGGGCAAATCTAGTGAAATGATCGATCACCACTAGAATGTATTCGTACCCTCCAACACTGGTTTCCAGATGTAGGTAATCAATACACACGAGCTCTAAAGGGAAGTTGGAGGTGATGCTGCCCATGGGAGCTCGAACGTGTGTGACAGGCTTTTTAGACTTGATGCATGGACATTTTCGTGTCACATACTCCTCAATCTCTTTGGACATAAAGGGCCAGTAGAATCTCTCCCTTGCGAGGTGGAGCACTCTTTCCGTCCCAACATGGCCCATCTCATTATGTAGATGTTTCAGAGCGAGTGTTCTGTATTTTACAGGGAGGACTAACTGCTTGTGCTGATTGGTCTTTCTGTAAAGGAGGTCATTGTCAATGTATAATCTGCTCCATTCATGAAGCAGCTTTCGGGTCGCTCCACTTACAGTTTTGCGCACTTCATCTGTCAACTTTGTGTTCGACTCCTTCAACTCCATGATCGTATTTATGGCTTGATCCTCTCTTTGGGCCTTTACTAGCTCATCGTGACTGATGGTTTGCAGGTTAGGATGAGACTGCTGGTTAGAGTCTGGGGAAGAGATGTTAAGCGCTGCAACCCATGCCACGTCTTTCCTTTCTGCTGCCTGACTTCCATCCCATGTCGCACGCACTGCTTCATTAGAGAACTCCTCTGTACAGGTCCTTTCATACCTCTCCATATCCAGGGGGAGGCGAGATAGGGTGTCTGCATCTATATTTGACTTTCCAGGCCTGTATTTGACATCAAACCGGAAATCTGCGAGTTCCCCAACCCACCGATGACCGACAGCATTGAGCTTGGCTGTACTCATGACATAGGTCAACGGGTTGTTGTCAGTGTAGATAGTGAAGTGTGGCGCATAGTACAGGTAATCACGGAACTTTTCACACACAGCCCATTTTAATGCGAGGAACTCCAGTTTTCCACTATGCATATGGTAATTGCGTTCGGCTGGTGACAATGTCCTTGATCCATATCCAATGACTCTCAATTTTCCGTTTTGATGCTGATACAGAACAGCTCCTAGGCCTTGGTCTGAGGCATCAGTATGCAGTCTGAAGGGGTGGTTAAAATCAGGATACGCCAAGACAGGGGGGTTTGTGAGGAGGTCGATCAGTTGTTCAAGGGCTCTCTGCTGTTCAGTGGTCCATTCTATGGGCTCTCTGGAGGGCAACTGGGGGCGTTTGGGGTTTTTACTACGTGTTGAGATTGGGGCCTGCCCTGGCTTGGTTTGGAGCAGCTCATAAATGGGTCTGGCAATCCGGGAAAAATCCTGGATGTAGGAACGGAAATACCCCAGAAATCCTGTTACTTTCCTCACCTCACCAACAGTTCTTGGTGTCTTACTTGACAGGGCTTTCACAGCTTCAAGGTCTCGTGGGTCTACTTTGACTCCTTCTGCTGACACAAGGCGACCCACGTACCTGACTTCTTGTTTGAAGAGATCACATTTCTCAGGTCTCAATTTCACTCCGTGACGTTGAAGGGCCTGAAGAACTTTACGGATGGTCTCAACATGTTCTTCAAATGTTTTTGCATAACAGAGTACATCGTCTAGATACGGGATGCAGCATTCGTCCCTGAGGGGGCCTAGCATCTCCTCCATGCTCCGCTGGAATGTTGCAGGGGCATTTGAGAGTCCAAATGGGATACGGACCCACTCGTAGAGACCCCACGGAGTAATGAAGGCGGTGAAAGGGCGCGAACCCTCTGCGACGAAGCCCTGGTGGTAGGCTTTTCCTTGATCTAAAATACTAAACCAGGTATAGCCCCCAAGGGTGTCAGTCAGATCTTGTATTCTAGGCAACGGGTGACGATCAGGGACAGTCTTTTTATTCAGGAGGCGGTAGTCAATGCACAGACGCAGGCTGCCGTCCTTCTTCCTGACACAGACAACTGGGGCAGAATACGGGGACTTGGACTTGACTATCCAGCCTTTCATTAACAGTTCCTGTATGTACTCCTTTACTTCCTTAAACAGTGGCTTTGGGACTGATGAGTACGTTTTCTGGACAGGGACTGTGTCATGGAGGGTGATTGTCATCTGCAGGCTCGGTATGCATCCAATGTCATTACTGTCCTGTGCAAAAGCTCCAGCCTCTTCACAGAGCATCTTGATCACTATTTCCTGCTGTTGATCATCAAGGTGACTGAGGTCGACAGGGGGTTGAAATGGAGTGGGACTGGGGACAGCTGACGTCGAAGCAGCACTGTTGAGGGGCACTGTGGGCTTGGGGGTTTCAGGTGGGGTAGGGGGTTGCCATGGGGATGGGCTGGTGACAGTGGGGGTTTCAGGTGAGTATGTTGGGATGGGGGGTTGCCATGGGGATGGGCTGGTGACAGTGGGAGTTGTGGCGGCACTGCTGACGGTCACTGGGGGCTGGGGGGTTTCAGGTGAGTCTGTTGTGATGACCTTCTCAACACAGTGAATACTGCCAAGGGCTGTCTTTCTTGGGAGAGTGACTGCATGTTTTGTGTTGTTTCCCACAGGCACTGTTATATAGGGCTTTCTGGGGTTTTGCACCTTCAGCAGGCCTTCTCCAACATCCAGCTCCGCCAGTGGTATGCTGTTGTCATCAGGCTCAAACAGGAAGATTGGGTCAGACAGTTCCATGTGGGGCGGGACTTGGCACTTGACCCAGGCCACCTGACCTGCTGGAATGACAGTGTCTTGTCTCCCTGTTCTTAGGCGGCCAAATTGCACAGGGGGTTTGTCAGTATGAATGAAGTTCACCAGGAGCTCTGCTTTCTCTGCTGGTATCACCATGGCGTTACAGAGCAGGCTGGTGAGGGTTGGAATCAGCCTTCCAGGTTGTTCCTGTATCATCACCTCCAGCACATTAAAGCCCAGCAGGGGTCTCTCCAGATCAAGACTGCTTACAAGGAAAGGCACAGTGATTGACAGGTTAGGATTTTCATTCCCCTTCAAGTTAACTGTAAGGGCCACCCAGCCATCGAATGGAAGGATCTCACCATTTACAGCATAGACTTCTAACTCCTCTTTATCACCAATGATTTCATTAAGGGGTCTAACAGGCATGTCAGGAAAGTATCTGTTTTTCCAAACTCTATCAATCATGCTTACTTGGGCCCCCGTGTCAAGCAGAGCACTGACTGCTAAACCGTTTAGGTTACAATGGGTGAGAGCCCTTCTCCCCACGAGCTTGGCGAGGCATTCACTTTTGCTGTAAGGTAAGTCAGGGGTGGGTACATGGGTATCTGGTTGCTTCTGTATATGGTTTATAACTTTGTCTTTTGTTTCAGGGCCATACTTTTTCTCTTTGACTCTTTCCTTGTCAGGCTCACTAGTATGACAGGTGTCAGTTTGGGACAGTAATTTGGAACCGGTCAATGGTTGTCCCCCTGCAGGGACCGGCTCCAGTTTCCCTGCCGTGGAGGTCTCTTCAGGCAGCCCACAGCTCTGTGGCCTTCCTCACCACAGTGGAAACAGTGAGGGCAGTTAGGCAGATTCTGTTCAACACATTTAACACAGCCATATGGTCTCTCTCTCTGCCTGTCTGTCTTGCCTGTTCTGACCTGTGCCTGCTGTTCTGACTTTTGGGGATGGATAGACTGTTGCATGAGCTCAACAAGATTAGTAAGCTTTTCAACTTTCTCTGTTAACTGTTGGATCATGTCTGGTTTAGGTTTCTTTCCTGAGCTCTCCTCTCTGACGCTAGGGGGAGCCTGAGCTGCATTAACCTCAACCTCTGCACTGTGTACATTTGTGGGTCTCTGACGGTTGGCTGGGCCTAAACGTCGCTGCCTTTCACTCTCATCACTCATTACTTTCTTCATCTGTTTGAGGATGGCCTCATCAGGGACACTGGGGTCTACAAGTAATGGTTTGAGCTCTCTACGAATGTCATCATGCTTGTGGCCTAGACCTTGATACACAGTGTGGAGAAAAACATCCTGAACTGTACTTGCATTGTATTTAACATCAGTATCAGCATGTTTTGAGGCCAGCAATATCTTTTGTTTTAGTCCTATGACTCTGTATAAGAACTGCTGTGGTGTTTCACTATCTTTTTGTTTAGTGCACATAAGTTCTTGAAACAGCTCTGTGTTACTTTGTTCACCAAGGTGGGAATGAAGAAAACCCTTCAGCTCATCAACAGTTAAATCATCCTTAACCATTAACATGTCTTTAAAGTTGCCAGGTTTGATAACTCTCAAGACAGCTCTAACAACATCTGCATCGCTGAACTGTTCCTTCAAACCTTCTTCAATTTGTCTACAGACACTGCTGTAACTAATGTCTGACCCCTGATCTCCAATCTGACCTCCCTGGAGCTTAAACTCCCTGCGATGGAGGAAAGAAAGCTCTCGTAGAGAGACCAGCTTGTCTTGTGACACAGATGTAGGTGTATGTTCATTTTTACCTTTGGTGTCTGGTGCATTCCTACCTAGTGACATGGACTGAACTTTTGACTGTGGCTGAGGAACAATTTGTGGGGTGTGTGTGGGCATGTACTGCAAAATTTGTTTACTCAGTTCCTCATAACTAGTAAGCATCTGCTGCAGATTGGCATCATGAGTGGTCACATTTTCAGCAGCCTCACTAACAACCATGACATCATTATTCACTTCAACATTGACACCATCAACTTGACTGTTAGAAAAGGAACCATGTGATGTACCCTCTTTTACACCCGAACCTTGAACCTGTATGATTCTATCAATCACATCTTTCATGTCTAATAAATGTGACAATCCTTTATCCTCTAAATCTAGTAAGGCCTTACTGTACACATAGTTGTTGACGTAGTTGAAACACCCCTCTTCATCCTCTGCGGTGAGATGAGACAGAAGAGACTGGTCCATCCCTGGCAGTTGAACCAATGCCTTTGCAATCTGAAACAGCTCGTCGGCAGGTAGAGTGAGCAGGCTCTTTTTGATGGCCCACACCAAACTTTTCCTCTCACTGTCTGCCATGGCTGCTTCCCGATTCCTTCCTTGCACTTGGTACACAGTCCAGGATCACTTTACAATCTCTATCCGTGATGGGTGGTTCTTTCTACACAGCAGTCCTTACTCTTCATCAGACGTAGCAATTGGCAAAACACAGTCTTTAGACTTCATCAGATGTAGTGGTTGGCACAACACAGTTTGTTATCTTCATCAGACGTAGCAACTGACAAAGTACAGTCTGTATCTGTAATCTTCACCAGTGATTGACACAGCACTGGGCTTTCTCCTCATCAGATGTACTGTAGTAGTTGACACAGCACTGTCTTTATCACTCTTCATTAGGAGTAGTAGTTGACACAGCTCTGTGTTTACTCTTCATCAGATGAGACACCTTGCTTCAGTTGGTGTGGCTGAAGAATGCTCCTTCATCAGTGGACCTTTACACCGGGTGTTGCTCCCTGGTTCATCAGGTCACTTTTGGTCCAAGATCAGTATCTCTGGATCAGCTTCCAGCCAGCAGGTGGCGCTGATCCCGGACGAGCCCCCAATAAACTGTTACAGGTACCAGGATCTGGCACCTAGTAGCAGATATATGTTACCTGGAAAACAGGTTAAAGTTGTATAGCAGAATTAGAGACAGAGAAACATGGTCTTGCTTCCACCGAGTCTCCTCAGTTATGATTTATTCACAATTCAGTTCACAAAATAAACCCTAACTGTCTACTGTTTGCATTTGTCCTTTTACTTTAGTATTTACCCAGCATTTAATACTGTATCCTTTTACTCAGCATAGCAATACTGCCTTTTTCACTGTCTATCTAGACATACATGACATTCACTTGTTCATAGAACCTTCACCACTACATCAAAATCCAACAAAATACAATAACCATTCTGTTCAATTCAATTCAATACATTCAAAATCACCATATCTTGTAACCTCTTGTGTCACTCACTGTTTGCATTCAACTCCCAAATTCGTTTGGTCATTAATTAAACTTGCATCTTAAGTGCATTTTTCATATAAAGATGCTCTAAGCACCACTAGGACTTAGCATAATCAGTACCAGTAACACTACTAAATGAACACACTATTTACATCTGCATGTTGCACAGCTACCTGGTTTGAAACCATTTCCCTCAAAACCGTTTATCACTTGTTCAAAACATATACACATTAAATAATAAATGGAGCCAGCCAGTATACAAATCAAAACTCAAACCTAACACAAAGAATGGAGCTGTGATACCCAGACACACACAATTAACATGGCATACGACGGAGCAACGTGGTGGACGCCATTACAAACATTTCAAACAATGAGACACTTTTCACTCACTCCTTTTACACTTAAATTCGACCCAAAAGTAAACACAGTAAACTCCAGACGTTACATAAACAACAACACTCATTTCTGTGTGCTTTGTGAAGTATTACCCACCTGGAAAACAGGTTAAAGTTGTATAGCAGAATTAGAGACAGAGAAACATGGTCTTGCTTCCACCGAGTCTCCTCAGTTATGAGAAGAACCAGCAGCGCATGCGCACTAGACTACCTCAATGACAATCTCAGTGGCAAAGCAGGTTGATACCATGGTGTTACACTGCCACCTATTGACCAAAGTTATTGTTGTTTTTGGTGAAAACATAATGACAACTGGAAAGGTACAATAAAAATACAAACACTTCTCAAAACACTGTGACACATAAAACAATCACACTAATGTGATGACACTTTAGTGGGCATCACACACCAAATCAACACATCCTGTAACCTCTTGTGTCACTCACTGTTTGCATTCAACTCCCAAATTCGTTTGGTCATTAATTAAACTTGCATCTTAAGTGCATTTTTCATATAAAGATGCTCTAAGCACCACTAGGACTTAGCATAATCAGTACCAGTAACACTACTAAATGAACACACTATTTACATCTGCATGTTGCACAGCTACCATCTTGAGGTTTGCTTTCTTTGGCGAAGAACAGTCAGCATGTTGATGAAGACATTGTCAACTTGTCTCTATGTAAATATCTCTGATGATGGCCCATCATCATCTAGGTGTCTTTTGTTATGAGCCTTTTACATTGAAATGGTCCCTGACTGCAGTTAACTGGAGGAGGTGGGAGGAGACACACACACACCTTATTGTTGTCTTATTTGCATTTCAAATGTGCCGGCCGGCCCACTTGGCACAGCACAGATAATCTACACACACTTTAGGTGTGTCATTGTCTCCAAGTATCCCCCAATCTAGACTTGGTTGTCGTTGATCTACATGTGATTCTCAAACACTCTAATTTCAAGGACCCCACATTAGATTTACATTAGACCACAAACCTCCATTTGACGAGATGTTTATCTCTGGAACCCACATCTAAGGATATTTATGTTATTAGGAATGATTCAGTCAAATTGTCGGTCCATAATACATTTACTGCAGTAAGGTGGGAATTTGATACCATAGTGCACTTGGTGATACAAGCGTGAAATTTGGCACAGATGTCCTTCATATGACCCTAATTGATAATCAACCTCTGGCCACGCAAAAATCCTAAGATTTCAAGATGGCCACCACCAGTTTTCAAAATGGCTGCAACTGGGCCAACATTTTGGACTATATCACTTTGCTGGGGCTGTAAATCTTTGATTTACCCCTTATTCTAATATAGGAGAATATATTCTGAAGGTATTTCTACCAAGTAAGATAAAAATAATAATATTAGGTTCCAATATGGCGGCATATTTTCCAATATGGCTGCCGATAAATTGCATAAATGTACATTCACATGAGCTTGTAGCACATGTATTTGTATTAATTACCATACACAGATTTGGTAGCTTTTTAATGACCTAGGGCAACAGACTTTTCAATATGTTCACCAATAAATACAAAAACTTATATATATAGGGATATTTTCTCAAACAGGTGCTGACCCTTTTCTCTTTCCGTGGAAGGACAAAACTGTATGGCATCTGCTGAACGCATGAAAGAAGCAAAGACCTGATGACTTTGATCCAATAGCTGATGCATTTTCATGAAGGGGGATCCATCTGAGGTCCTTCGACAGCTTTTTCAAGCCAAGTCTTTGTGTCTGGGTAGCTCAGTCGGTAGAGCTTTCACCTTCGGATCACATGGTCATGGGTTCGGTCAGGATCAGTGTATGAGTAGGTACGGTGAGTGTGGCGCTCCACCTCAGCAATACCAGGGGGTCAATAAGACCCCTGCGTTCTCAGCTGATACTGACAATAAGTCTCAGACTTACTTAATATGAACAAGTGCAACTGCTATGACGACAACGTCAGTATCTGAGCTGCAAATCATGATGTGTCAGATGCTATCCTCCTCTGCAGCTCTGCCTCAGATACTGACATTGTTGACATAACAGTTTCACTTGTTCAAAGACTTGGCTTGAATTAGCTGTGGATTGCCTTTGGAAGGAGGGAAGGATCTCAGATGGATCCCCGTTCATGAAATTGCATCAGCTATTGAATCAAAGTCATCAGGTCTTTGCTTCTTTCATGCATTCAGGGGATGCCACACAGTTTTTTCCTTCCATGGAAAGGTAAAACGGTCAGCATGGCAGAAAACTTCTCCAAATTAGGTTCAACACCTGTTGCAATAAATGATAAACATATGCAAGTCATTAAGGAGTTCATAGTACTCATGTACGATAGAACTTCATAGAAGTAGTTCCTACAAGGAAGTGAATGCAAGTGAAGTGCATTCCAAGTAGGACATATATGGGGCCAGTCACTCTTGTGCAGTCCTGTTTGCCAAATTATGCCAGAAGCTGACACGATGTGGATGTAAAAAAGCATGTTCTGGACACTGCAAATGCTTTAAGTTTGGACTTATCTGCACACCCCTCTGTGGTTGCAGTTGCTACTACACTAGCCTGTCACTTGCCCAGCCACCATTGTAAATGAGAATGTGTTTATAATGACTTATAAAGTCGATAGGAGACGGGAATCAAATTATTAGCTTAGGAATGCGACAAAAACAAAAAAGAATCCAATTGATAGAAAATAAGTATTTTTTTGGGTGAACTCCTCCTTTTAACACAAAAAAAGTCCTGGGGACTTGTTTCCACATAGCATAAAATAATAATAATAATAATAACAATAATAATACAATGTATGCAGACTGTAAAATGAATACTTCCTCATGTACCCTGTGGTAATACAAGTATACATGGTATAAAGGCTAACATTGCTGTAATGATAAAGCACACATAGAGGACATACAGTGGTGAAACCTTTATTAAATCAAACAACCAAAAACATTATCAACATTTATTTCCCCAGGTATTAAAGTGTTTCTTTGGGTTGAAAAAAAATTGAGTAAATGTAAATAAGTAATCTGTAAAAACAATTCCGTAAAAGTAAACTAAGTCAACTGTCAGCTGTCTCAGACATCTACCAAATATGTACTATGATCATTTAACAATACAAACAACATACGTGTCAACACACCGTGAACAGCTACACAAAACCAGCAGCTTGTCAGCACTTTACTGCACCATTATGCATGCATATCAATGAAAATAATAATGAACAAGACTCGTTTTAATCCCGACAAATGTGGACAGACAGTGGTGCTCATGTTGTTCTACCAATAACCTATAGGCTGGAGGGAATAATACAAGATTATAAAAAACAAGCAATTGAAATTACATCATGTTAAATGGAAAATAAGATCCATACACAAGATAAATCAAACATCTATATACACAAACAAATAATGTTTATTCAGTTGTGTTGATATTGTCAGATTATGAGATTCCTCTGCTTTAGTATCCTTGTCATTGACATCCTGGATTAGACTGAATGATCATATGTGTGTCTGTGTGTGACTAACTTCAAATAAAGGCTTCCCCCCTGTATGAGTCCTCATGTGTTTGTTTAGATTACTTGTCCTAGCAAAGCTTTTACCACAAACTGTACAGGTATAGGGCTTTTCACCTGTATGAGTCATCATATGTGTTTTTAGATGACCCTTGTGAACACAGCCTTTACCACAAATTGTACAGGTACAGGGCTTTTCACCTGTATGAGTCATCATGTGTATTTTAAGATGACTTGTACTAACGCAGCCTTTACCACAAACTGTACAAGAAAAGGGCTTTTCACCTGTATGAGTCCTCATGTGTGTTTTTAGATCGCTTTTGCTAACACAGCCTTTACCACAAACTGTACAGGTATAGGGCTTTTCACCTGTATGAGTCATCATATGCGTTTTTAGATGACCCTTGTGAACACAGCCTTTACCACAAATAGTACAGGTTTAGGGCTTTTCGCCTGTATGAGTCATCATGTGTGTTTTTAGACGACTCAGGTGATTAAAGCCTTTACCACAAACTGTACAAGACAGGGGCTTTTCACCTGTATGAGTCCTCATGTGTGATTTTAGATGACCCTGTTGATTAAAGCTTTTACCACAAACTGTACAGGTATAGGGCTTTTCACCTGTATGAGTCATCATATGTGTTTTTAGATGACCCTTGTGAACACAGCCTTTACCACAAATTGTACAGGTACAGGGCATTTCACCTGTATGAGTCCTCATGTGTGTTTTTAGATTACACTGTTGCTTAAAGCCTTTACCACAAACTGTACAAGAAAAGGGCTTTTCACCTGTATGAGTCTTCATGTGTGTTTTTAGATGACCCTGTTGATTAAAGCTTTTACCACAAACTGTACAAGAAAAGGGCTTTTCACCTGTATGAGTCATCATATGTGTTTTTAGATTACCCTTGTGAACAAAGCCTTTACCACAAACTGTACAGGTATAGGGCTTTTCACCTGTATGAGTCATCATGTGTTTTTTAAGATGACTTGTGGTAAGACAGCCTTTACCACAAACTGTACAAGAAAAGGGCTTTTCACCTGTATGAGTCATCATGTGTATTTTAAGATGACTGTTGCTAACACAGCCTTTACTACATACTGTACAAGCAAATTGCTTTTTGCCTGTATGAGTTTGTTTCGGTGATTTCAGGTCTTGGGACAGCTTTCGCTGTCCTCCCACATGTTGTGTCTTGTGTGATTTCAGTGAGTTTAAAGCTAACTGATCTGCCCTAGTCTCCTCCCAGTCATCACTGTCTTCAGTGTCTGATTCAGAACAGTGTGAAGAGAGGAGCTGGTCATCACTAGTTGGTTGTGATGTTCCACAGTCCTCTACATCAGCTTGTGTTTTCATGTGTTCAGTTGAGGTGCTGGCTACAGGCTCTGTCTCTCTGTTTTCATCATCATCTTCACTTTTCACAGCTAGTAATGTCAACGTTGACCCACCAGCCTCTTCTGGTCTTTGAAGTAGCTCCTCTTGTTCCTCTTTAATCTGTGGAGGTTGTGGTTCCTCCTGGAGCAGACTGGGGCTCCTCTCCTCTTCAGGGCAAACCTCCTCTTTACACACAGGGACATGCAGGAAGTCTACGAAAAATATACAATGAGACCCTATAAAATGTTTGAATCTTGTACATCCACTGCAGTACCTCAGTGCAGAGTTGTGGCTGGAATAAGTATCAACAGATTACTCTTTGCCCACAACTGAACCATCGTCTGATTCATGGTATATTTACATTGATGCAGCGGTCCGTGCATCAATGTAGTCACATTGTTAATGCTAAAATCGATAACCAATTCATATCGGTTCATCTTTACACCCTCAGTACCGGCCTACTTTCACCAATAAAATAAATAAAGAGAGTGTGCTTGAAACTTACTGAGATCCAGGTGGTCTTCAGGTTCCTGTTTAATAGAAACAGTCCTGGCTGGAGAAGTGATCTTCACCTGCAGACTGGACTCCACACACTGATCTGGAATGAAGGAATACAGCACACACTTTAATAATATGGACTTTGGTAAGACACAAATACAAACTTTAATAATACGGACTTTGATGTGATGTGAATAAGGACTGTAATAATACGGACTTTGTGACATAAATAAGGACTTCAATAATAAGGACTTTGTAAAATAAATAAGGATTTTTTTAAACAATAATGAATCTAATCTCAAAATAAAAGAACCTCAGCAAGCAGTATTTTTTATTGCATATTAGAAACAGCCAATCAGTTTGATAACAGATGTATGATCCTAAAATAGATGACACAAGTAGGTATAATATTGTTGCTGTCAGGTGGAAACCAGGTGGACAATAATTTACGAGAAAAAATCACTTAAAAGGTTAACATATGGAGATACAAGGTTTCTGCCAGACAGCAACGATATGTTAACAACATTAAAAGCTGCTATAATAGAACAGTGAAAATCAGGATGTGAATCTCAGGATTCACATGGGAACTGTGCGGCTCCATCTAGAGTTACCAAATGGAAATCACGTACTGAATTTATTGACAGAAAAGCTCATAACATGTCTATGGCGGATTTTTATGAAACAAACAGATAGTAAGAGGATCATTCAAGATATCTTTACAGCTACAATGTTGGTGAGTTTAAATGTGTTTAATACAATCAGATAGGACTTTTCTGTTTGGATGTATGGGCTGTCAAGGGTTGGTATTAAAAATCTAGAGTCCAGATATAAAAAAAATAGGATCTAAGAGTTGATTGCGGCTGTGTGTGTGCAAGAGACATACATGCAGTGTGTAGATTGATGTTGTGTGTGCAAAAGACATACTTGCAGTGTGTAGTAATGGTGTGTGTATGTGTGTGTGTGTGTGTGTGTGTGTGTGTGTGAGAGTGAGTGACAGACAACCTGCAGTGTGTAGTTTGATGTTGTGTGTGCAACAGACATAGGCTAACTGCAATGTGTAGTTTAATGTTGTGTGTGTGCAACAGACATACCTGCAGTGTGTAGATCGATGTCCATATCAAAATCAATGTCCAGCAGTTTGTTTTGTTTCTCCAGCAGAGTTTCTAGTGTCTCTATCTCTCTCTGGAAGAGGTTGCACATGAACTCTGCAGCCGCACTGAGGCGCTCCAACACAAACACTCTGACAAGCTTCACACAAACATCAGCACCACGCTGTTGTTTGTCCAAAACACACAATATCTCCTCTCCCACCGACGTCATGTGTTCATTTATCTTCAGCCGTACAGACTCCATTTGACACGTTTTTACCTCCTTTATGGCCTTTAGCCCCCTGGTGGAAGAGGTGTGTAAGTGAAGATAGAGCTGTGGAAAGACAGTCTGTCCTCCCTCACTGTGAGTCCTGAGAGTTTAACTGTGGTGTGTCCTGGAGTCTGAGCAGGAGGATAGAGTGGAGATTTGGAGTGAAAACACCACCATTTATCTTGAAGAGGAGAAACACCTCCCACCTCCTCACATTCTTCCAGTTCACTGCAGTCAGGGCCCATTTCAATGTGAAAGGCTCGTAACAAAAGACAGTGTAATGATGGGCCATCATCAGAGAAACATTTACATAGATGCAAGTGTCTTTTGTTTCATCAACATGTTGACTGTTTTTCTTTCACCAAAGAAAGCAAACTCATGATGACAGATTTCACTCACTTCTTTGTGATGAGGCAAAAGTGAATTTTGAGGTTTAAGTATTGATCAAGTTCTTCTGTGGAATTGTCCGTTTAGATAACAAAATGTTACTTTGCTGTGAAAACAAGTGTGTTTGGTGGATATTACAATGATAGGCTGTCATGCCAACCTTTTTCGTTTTAGAAAATGTGCTGAATTCTGGGTTTTGTCAGCACTGCACACAGAGTGGGAGTGTTTACTAATGAATGACATTATTCCAGTGATTTTGTTCTTCTTTTACATAGCATGTGAATGAGTTTAATTCTTGAACTACCAACAATGTCTTTACTTTCATTTCAATACCCAGAGCAACATGTTGTGCAGATGTTAAAAATCTGCATACTGATTGACAGACAGATACAGAACTAAAATATTACTAGTTAACTTTATATGGGGAACTATCACTAGGGAGGTTACAAATGTATTAAAAATTAATGGATGGTGGGCTTGGTAAAAATGAAGCATCCGGTTTATAAAGAAGAGCTTTGTGGATAGGTGAGGCCTTGAGTTGGAACAAACAGAAGGGTTGTGCCTTATTTTAATATTATGTATGGTGAGTTAGTAAGCACATTTGCACGTTTAAATATTGGTCTGAAATGTCCAGTACAAATATTTATGTTAATCTGTGTGAAGATGCGTATGGTGGCCTTTTCCCCTACAAATGTCTAGATGACTCTCAAAAGCAGGTGTGTATACAAATATTTGGAGTTAAAACATTTTTGAAAAAGAGGTATGTCATGTGGCTGGTCTCAGTGAGGAGCTGCTTTTTGAAAACTGTTAAAAGACCTATTGAGAACTGTAATGAGGATGAATCTATTGAACATTGTATGGGGTTTTTGAAGAAAACATGTCTGCCATAGAGACACACGGGGACTACAAATTTCACGCCCACTTTTGAGACAGCGCCGCTACTCGAGGTCCGTTAGAACGATGAACTGCAGCTGCCAATGCATTCCCTATGAGAGGATATGAAAGTTAGCCTACTTTTAAAATTATCCTGCATTAACTGAAGACGATATTGATTTAAATAAAAATATGTTTCCAAATGTATGGAGTGTCTTTGTCAACATATCTTCTTGTTTTCTTAATAGTTGATGTGTTTCACATTTAATTTGCCACTTTAACGAGTTACCCATAATGCTAACACAGCAGAGGGTAGACAGCAGACAGGCATTTCAATGACATCACTGTCTTTACGAGCGCCGAGCGCCGAATGACAGCGTACCCACTGTAGAGGCAGGAGAGGCGGTCGCCTGCCCAACTAAGATCTCGCCTCCCCTAAAAAAAAATAATAACCCGAAAATGTGTCATTGCGTGCTTAATGTCCTCAAAGTCACGCATCCAACAAGCTTTGAACTGAGCAGATTGGACCTTCTGTTCCAGAGATAATGACCAAAACCTATTGAAAACGGCCACTTTCGCCAGTTTTCTGGGTATTGAAAACCTCAAGGGATGCGTCCGTGATGCGACCACTTAAAGTCTGGATCTCCGATGCTAGCGGTTTTGACATACTGATGGAGTATATTATAGTATATTGTGGGTAGTATATCGAGATGAAAGATATGGGACATTAAAAAGGACAAATTAAACAAATGGGACAGATTATTAGAACACAAAAAAAATCGCTACAGCCTCAGTAGTTAACCAGTGAAATGACGGTATTTTACAATGCCTCTCATAGAGATTGCATTGAGAGCTGCAGTTCATCGTTCTAACGGACCCCGAGTGTCAAAAGTGGGCGTGGATTTGTAGGCCTTCCGCTTCCGGCCGTGTGTCTCTATGGATCAGGAGTTCCATTGGCCTGTTGTGTGCACTGTGGTCAGCCAAATATGGACCACTCCATGTGCCATGGTCATACATCAGGAGTCAATCTCTGGAGAGGTGGTCTTTAAACAAATATAAAACTGAACTAAAAAGACAAAAAACAATTGACTCCAGACCAAAAATGCTGAAGCCATGGTTGATGCCATCTTTGTATTGAAAGTCTTTTTGCTATATTTTTGTATGCAATTGCTTATAACCATGTCTTCTACATGCCAATTCATTATAAACCCTGAATAATCGCAATGTGACGCATTGTGAGCATTGTAGATCGGCTATTTTCGTCATGTTTGTCTCAAGGCCAGTCCACACCAATGTTACTCCTTGCAACTCCTTGCAACCATTATCCCCAGTTTCAAAGAGTTGCATTGGTGTGGACTGTTCTTAAAACTGTCTTGTTGCAAGGAGTTGCGACTAGTTCCTCTTTGCCTGGCCTACTTGTTGTTAACTAGTTGTACGAACGCTTGTTTTATTGTTTTATTGGATCTTGTTTAGTCGATACAATTATTTGTTTTAGCTCCTGCTCATTTGATTTTGCTATTTTCTCTCATCTGTGTAAGGAAATAGGTACACTGTAAACCACGCAATTCTACTTGATAAGCTGAGGGCGATTGGTTTTGATTGCACATCACTAAATTGGATGAGATCTTACTTGGAGGGTAGAGAACAAGTGGTTGACATAAACGGAACCATGTCCTCATCCCTCCCGGTGAGCTGCGGGGTTCCTCAAGGCAGCATTCTAGGGCCGTTACTGTTCCTTCTATACATTAACAACATGAATGCTGCCTGTAACTGCAAACTGTTCCTGTTCGCTGATGACTCGGCACTCCTGATCTCGGGTGAGGACAAGTTGCAAGTTGAGGAAGCTCTCAGCTCTGAACTCTCAAAAATCCGTACCTGGCTTACCGATAACAAACTGTCACTACACCTTGGGAAAACTGAATTATTATTTTTTTGCATTTATGAATGAAACAATGTCATTCATTAGTAAACACTCCCCCACTCTGTGTGCAGTGCAAAGGGCCTTGATCAGCCACATCCTGAAAAGACAGGAGAGGATATGTAAAATGATTATATTAGGCAGTATCGTCTCAACAACCTAAGAGTCTCCAGATAAATATAAATCCCTGTTTTTTTTTTTTCATGCTTCTTTTTTTGGTACATAGTTGTATTTTTTCTGTATTATCTGTATTTTCATGTTGATTTTTGAACTGTTTGGTTGCTACTATATATGTCTATGTAATTAATTCAAGTAATGTAGTTGCATTGGTGCGGTCTGGTCTTTAGAATGTTGCTTTAGAGTTTTTGTTCAGTAACAGTGGTCTCCCCGTCTCTCCAGGTCTTTAATAAACTGTTCATTTTCAGGTTGGTTACAAATTAAGTCAAATTTGTCAAATGATAAGTTTTGTCAAATTATTTTCACCAAACACACTTGTTTATTCACTTTTTACTGAAGAGCTGGAGAGACCCCTGTCGTAGCAGTGGTTCTGAACCTTGTGTTATAATTAATAAATATTGTGAAAACAGCAGATCTACATGCTCACAACGCCTCACATTGCGAGGTCTTAATAGTCCTTAAATTGTGACTTCATCCCAAAAATTAGACCCACAGGTTGAGAACCACTGGCCTTTAGCAATGATTATACAGAAATATAGAGTGGGCAGAGGATGGGCCGTGGGAACCAACGCCCATCCTGCCACATTAACAACACAGATCATCACTTTATTTTATTCACATACCAGTAGACTAACCTTTTTCATCATCTAAACTGACCGTTTTATTGACCAAAATAATTTGATCACTTTGGAAATAAACTGTTAACATCTTGAGGTTTGCTTTCTTTGGCGAAGAACGGTCAGCATGTTGATGAAGACATTGTCAACTTGTCTCTATGTAAATATCTCTGATGATGGCCCATCATCATCTAGGTGTCTTTTGTTATGAGCCTTTTACATTGAAATGGTCCCTGACTGCAGTTAACTGGAGGAGGTGGGAGGAGGTTTTTCTCCACTCCAAGACAAAAGACACGCACGCACACACACACACACACACACACACACCTTATTGTTGTCTTATTTGCATTTCAAATGTGCCGGCCGGCCCACTTGGCACAGCACAGATAATCTACACACACTTTAGGTGTGTCATTGTCTCCAAGTATCCCCCAATCTAGACTTGGTTGTCGTTGATCTACATGTGATTCTCAAACTCTCTAATTTCAAGGACCCCACATTAGATTTGCATTAGACCACAAACCTACATTTGACAAGATGTTTATCTCTGGAACCCAAATCTAAGATATTTATGTTATTAGGAATGATTCAGTCAAATTGTCGGTCCATAATACATTTACTGTCTATGTACTGAAGGTATGGAGATCACAGTGAAATTGTGATCAAATTCAATGACCTCTGGAGGTCCCCAAACCCTACATTGAGATCCACTGATCTACAATATGGCAAATTAAGAACTAACTAGAGACACCATGATTGATATACTGATATCTGTTTGGTGCATCTCATGTGTTTGGTAGTTGAGGAAACTCAGCATTTATGAATGAAACAATGTCATTCATTAGTAAACACTCCCCCACTCTGTGTGCAGTGCAAAGGGCCTTGATCAGCCACATCCTGAAAAGACAGGAGAGGATATGTAAAATGATTATATTAGGCAGTATCGTCTCAACAACCTAAGAGTCTCCAGATAAATATAAATCCCTGATAAGAAAACGCTTTGTTAAATTTTTTTTTGTTATCAATGATTTTAAATTAATTTTCATAATCATTTTTAAAAGCATCAGTGGACTGTGGTGCTCTCAGGTGTTTTCGGGGAGGGCATTCCCTCTGTGTAGCAGAAGGCCTGGTCGCCCATGGTGAAGGAGGTTGGTGTTGGGGATGTGTGAGAGTAGTAGAATGAGAATTTTCCCATGTTTTCCCCCACATTTAACATTCGGACATATAGGCCTATATTAATGACATCCCAGCTCTTTCTCAGAGCGAATTAGTATTCGTAGGTAACATTTCACTCGTCTCGCTCAAACCTTTGGGTCGAGCAGGACAAATGAATGCAGTTTCTGGAACAATGCAAATACCCTCCAAAGCCCACCCTAAGCTGCCTCTCTTCCCTTTCCGGATGTTTTAGACCAGATATGATTATTTTGGGGGAGAACCACTGGCATAGCAAATTTAGGCTTAATGTTGCCTACAATCCCTTTAAAATGACACAGATTAGTTCCCGGTCTTAATGGATTAACTTGGAGGTGTGTGTTATTTTTTTATATATTTCTATTTTTTTATGGAAAGTAACTACGTGAATTTAATTAAGTACTGTACAATTTTGAGGTATTTGTACTTTACTTGAGTATTTCCAACTTCTTCCAATACTTGTCCTTTACTCCACTACATCTCAGTGGCAGATATTGTACTTTACACTACATTTATTTGATCACTTAAGTTACTAGCAGTGGTGGACGAAGTTAACCTCACTCCGTCAAATGGAAGAAGCTTGCGACACACATTTTGTTTCACAGCGTACTTGCATCTGAGACTCCGGTCGCAGAATCGATGACAGACGGAGTTTCATTTTTTCAAGCTACTAGGCAGGTGATTGGATGATCCCGCCCCTAGCAGCCACTGATTGGTTCGAATGCGCAGTAGTTCGGCCAGCTTTACTCTGTGAGCAATACCAGACCCTCCTTCCTGAAACCAAATGCAAATGAGATTTCCGGAGGGAGGGGGGTTTACCAGGCTAGGACGAAGTAACTCGACCCCAGTACTTGAGTAAAAGTAAATATACTCAAATTTACTACGCTACAAGTAAAAGTAGCTCAGTCAAATATCTGTCCGTCTGTGTGTGAATACATAGTGTTGGCAGGTGGAAGCAGCGAGTGTCCTGACATCCTGCAGGTCATGCACAGAGCGCAGACATCAACAGAATTTGAAACTATCTCAAACTTACAATGAACACACCTGTTTCACAACAACACACAGTAAAGCCACATTTCCCAGAAAGTCCCCTCTCTTAAGCCATGGATTTATGTTGCTGTCTTGTCTGCGGTTGACTGACACATCAGTCTCCTTGATCTCGTTGACCTCAGTCTGTCAGCGTTATTGATCTATACGGTTGATCAAACATATAGTATGTTTTGATTGATTGAATACTTTATTAGACAGAAATGTAAGCACTTGGTATTAACGTACAGTAGGTGGCCAGTGACTTTGACCAGTTTCACTTTCAAAACCTTTGCATCATCATCATGTCACACACACAGAATGCGGCACAAACACAACACCAATGGTTTGGATCATGTGGATTGTGGAAGTTAAATGGTGGATTTGTGGATAGGACTCTATATCAGGGGTCTTCAACCTTTTCAGGCCAAGGACCCCCTAGCTGAGAGAGAGATGAAGCAGGGACCCCCTCTACATATTGTATAAAAGTGTGTTGCAGATTAAACCTTTTCATAGATTTCAACAGTGTTGTGTGAACTAATGTTTTTTGTTTATTTCACTGAAACCCTCAAGTCAATACTTCAATCGTTGGCTCTGTACTTGATCTGCTCTTTTTTCCTTCTACACCAAACCTCTTTGCCGAAAATAGCCGATCTACAAGCTTGTAGATCTGCTATTTTCGGCTATTTCCCCTCAGAATAGGGATTCTAAGGTTGAAGGTGTTAATGTAAAAAAGAAATCCTATCACTCAAAGATTTGGTGGCCCCCCTTTAGTAACTCTGAGGACCCCCTAGGGGTCCCGGACCCCCTGTTGAAGACCCCTGCTCTATATGAACAAACTTGTTATATCAACAAAACGCATCGCATTCTGTTTGTGTGACATGCATGATGCAAAGGTTTTGAAAGAGAAACTGGTCAAAGTCACTGGCCACCTACTGTAAGACATTAAAGGAGGAGTTCACCCAAAAAATGACTTATTTTCTATCAATTACACACCCCATGAAGCCTTGATTTCATGGATTTATTTGAGTTTTTGTGGCATTCCTAAGACAATAATTTGATGACCGTGTGTATTTCCGGTAGGAGACACAAATAATCTACTTTGTGTCTCCTACCGGATACATTAGCCGATAGGAGACGGGAATCAAATAATAACAATAATAATAATAATACAATGTATGCAGACTGTAAAATGAATACTTACTCATGTACCCTGTAGTAATACAAGTATACAAGGTATAAAGGCTAACATTGCTGTAATGATAAAAAACACATAGAGGACATACAGTGGTGAAACCTTTATTAAATCAAACAACCAAAAACATTATCAACATTTATTTTCCCAGGTATTAAAGTGTTTCTTTGAGTAAAAAAAAACGGAGTAAATGTAAATAAGTAATCTGTAAAAACAATTCCGTAAAAGTAAACAAACAACACACGTGTCAACACACAGTGAACAGCTACACAAAACCAGCAGCTTGTCAGCACTTTACTGCACCATTATGCATGCATATCAGTGAAAATAATAATGAACAAGACTCGTTTTAATCCAGACAAATGTGGACAGACAGTGGTGCTCATGTTGTTCTACCAATAACCTATAGGCTGGAGGGAATAATACAAGATTATAAAAAACAAGCAATTAAAATGACATACATCATCCATACACAAGATTTAAAAAATTTCTATATACAGAAACAAATAATGTTTATTCAGTCGTGTTGATGTTGTCAGATTATGAGATTCCTCTGTTTAGTATCCTTGTCATTGACATCCTGGATTAGACTGAATGATGTGTGTCTGTGTGTGACTAACTTCAACTAAAGGCTTCCCCCCTGTGTGAGTCCTCATGTGTTTGATTAGACTAGAAGTTCGGGCCGCTGCGCGGCCCTCACATCTAGCGTGACGCGTCGTACACTTCGCATCGCAGATCCACCTTACAGCCACCTCACAGTGTGAGCGAGAGTATTGCGTGAAAGTAGGGCAAAGTCGTTTATAATTGTGGGACATGGCAACACTGTGGAGAAAAGTAAGGCAAATTCGCTTATAATCAGAGGACATGGCAACACTGAGTGTCCTGTGCTCCCCTCTGTCTCTGTCCCTGTGTGTTTGTCCCCCTGTCTGTCCAATAAGGTTCGGTCCCACATAAAATTGCCTAGTTGGGTTCCACCTAGGGCCCAGGTAGAACCCACCTAAAGCCCACATGGGCAACCCAGTTGGGACCCACCTCGGTCCCACATATAATTTCCTAGGTGGGGCCCACCTAAGGCCCAGGTAGAACCCACGTATAGCCCACACGGGAAAGCCCAAGTGGGCCCATATAGTTCAGCCCACCTTGAAACCATATGGGTCCCATGTCAGCCCCACATAAATTGCCAAATTGGGGCCCACCTAGGGCCCAGGTAGTACCCACTTAAAGCCCACATGGGCAAACCCAGTTAGGACCCACCTCAGTCCCACATAGAGTTGCCTAGTTGGGGCCCACCTAGTGCCCAGGTAGGACCCACCTATAGCCGACATGGGCAACCCAGTTAGGACCCACCTTGGTCCCACATAGAATTGCCTAGGTGGGACCCACCTAAGGCCCAGATAGAACCCACTTATATCCCACATGGGCATCCCAGTTGGGACCCAAGTGGATCCCGCTGACATTGCCGACATGGGGCCCATATGGTTTAGCCCACCTTGAAACCATATGGGACGCAATGGGCGTGCTGGCTGGGTAGGCTGGCGTGAAAGTGTATAATATTTAGAGAAATTGAAAGTTTCAAATAGGGAAGTAGTAGTAGAAGTAGTGAATTAGCAAACTGGAGATTTAGTGATTTAGACAGAATGTTTCCTTTAGCCTCATTGTGTGCTAATGCACGCAACTGTTAAGGCAGGTTTAATTTTTGTTGTGTCTCATAACATCCTTTGTCCGTAAACAACATAGGCGACCCGTCTGTGCCTTGACTTCACCCGGCCCCCCGCCCCTTTGCCTGCAGTGTGTGTGTGTCTCTCTCTCACACACACACACACACACACACAACACGGAGAAGTTCTACAGAGTTCGAATGAATAAGATAATATAACAGCGTATCCGCGTGCCTGGTGTAGCCGGTATCATTGATAATCACTTGGATCACATGTTTCCCCCTATAAACGTCACTTGAAAGTTACGTTTTAGAAACTTTAATAGTTATCACAACAGCGAACGCTGAAAATCAGCTGTGCAGCCTGTGCTTCTCCTGTCTGTCTGTCTGTGCAGTCATTGCGCACAGCTGTGTCTCTCCCCCTCCCTCCCTCCCTCCCTCCCCCTCCCTCCCTCCCCCTCCCTCTCTCCCTCTCCCTCCCTCTCTCCCTCTCTCCCTCCCTCTCTCCCTCCCTCTCTCCCTCTCTCTTTCTCTCTCTCTCACACACACACACACACACACACACACACACACACACACACACACACACACACACACACACACACACACACACACACACACACACACACACACACACACACACACACACATGCTCTCCTTGTCTCTCTCTCTCCCCCTCCCCCTCCCTCACTCTCTCTCTCGAGCTCTCTCTCACCCCTCTCTCTCTCTCTCCCTCTCTCTCCCTCTCTGTCTGTGTCGCTGTCTTGCACGTCCCTCTTTCTCTCGCGCTCTCTCTCTCACCCATCTCTCTCTCTCTCTCTCTCCCTCTCCGTGCTCACTATCTCGCAGATGATTGGCTGTTCAAAACGGAACACCCGGAAGTAAATTGCGAGATGAAATATAGAGCACTTTATGATTATTATAAAAGGAGACACATGTGAAGGTGGAAAATAAAATAGAAGTACTTCTATACTTTTGCATGAGCGATTTTTGTAGCAAGTTGGGAGAGAAGTGGAGCAGTGCTTTGGCCGTGAGTAGTACCTAAGAGGTTGAGGTTCCAAAAGGGACACCTCTCCATTTGTGTTGTGAGATGTTTATCTCTGGAACCCAAATCTAAGATATTTATGTTATTAGGAATGATTCAGTCAAATTGTCGGTCCATAATACATTTACTGTCTATGTACTGAAGGTATGGAGATCAGTGAAAATTCAATGACCTCTGGAGGTCCCCAAAGCCTACATTGAGATCCACTGATCTACAATGTGGCAAATTAAGAACTAACACCATGATTGATATACTGATATCTGTTTGGTGCATCTCATGTGTTTGGTAGTTGAGGAAACTCAGCATTTATGAATGAAACAATGTCATTCATTAGTAAACACTCCCCCACTCTGTGTGCAGTGCAAAGGGCCTTGATCAGCCACATCCTGAAAAGACAGGAGAGGATATGTCAAATGTTATTATATTAGCCAGTATCGCCTCAACAACCTCAGAGTCTCCAGATAAATATAAATCCCTGTCTGCAGATTTGACTCTAATTTAAAAACAATAAAAGACTAGGGGTCCTTTAGTTTAGGGCGTTTCAGGCGGATCCCAGCTAATTTGGTGAAAGATTTGGTGTAGAGGAAAACAGGGAGGGGGACCCCAGTCAACATAGTGGTTCATATAGCATAAAAATTATGACTATTTTAACCTGTTTTATACTATATATACTTCTGGGTCACTGTTAAAAATTATCATTTTATAATGACAACACAAAAATAACTAATAATAATAATAATAATAATGCATTTTATTTATAACGCACTTTATATTATTGTAAATCTGAAAGTGCTTCAGGGTTTAAAAGCATGGCATAAAAACAGCATAGGCAACCAAACAATTACATGGGACCCAACTAGGCTAGATTAGGGTCAAATTAAAACTATAGGTGAAAAAGCAGGGCAAAGACAAAAACTCAAAGGCCCAGAAAAAAATTAAGAAAACGCTTTGTTAATTTTTTTTTGTGTTATCAATTATTTTAAATTCATTTTCATAATCATTTTTAAAAGCATCAGTGGACTGTGGTGCTCTCAGGTGTTTTCGGGGAGGGCATTCCCTCGGTGTAGCAGAAGGCCTGGTCGCCCATGGTGAAGGAGGTTGGTGTTGGGGATGTGTGAGAGTAGTAGAATGAGAATTTTCCCATGTTTGTCCCCACATTTAACATTCGGACATATAGGCCTATATTAATGACATCCCAGCTCTTTCTCAGAGCGAATTAGTATTCGTAGGTAACATTTCACTCGTCTCGCTCAAACCTTTGGGTCGAGCAGGACAAATGAATGCAGTTTTTGGAAAACTGCAAATACCCCCCAAAGCCCACCCTAAGCTGCCTCTCTTCCCTTTCCGGGTGTTTTAGACCAGATATGATTATTTGGGGGGGGGTCACAGCCTGAAAAGGTTGAGAACCACTGGCATAGCAAATTTAGGCTTAATGTTGCCTACAATCCCTTTAAAATGACACAGATTAGTTCCCGGTCTTAATGGATTAACTTGGAGGTGTGTGTTATTTGTTTTCCGTCTGCACAGAGGTGGAAAGTAACTAAGTGAATTTACTTAAGTACTGTACAATTTTGAGGTATTTGTACTTTACTTGAGTATTTCCAACTTCTTCCAATACTTGTCCTTTACTCCACTACATCTCAGAGGCAGATATTGTACTTTTACACTACATTTATTTGAACACTTAAGTTACTAGCAGTGGTGGACGAAGTAACTCGACCCCAGTACTTGAGTAAAAGTACATATACTCCTGGTCAAATTTACTTTACACTACAAGTAAAAGTAGCTCAGTCAAATATCTGTCCGTCTGTGTGTGAATACATAGTGTTGGCAGGTGGAAGCAGCGAGTGTCCTGACATCCTGCAGGTCATGCACCGAGCGCAGACATCAACACAATTTGAAACACGCTCTTTTTTTCTCCTTTTCGTTTTAGGTTTTTTATCCAGTGGCTTACAATGAACACACCTGTTTCACAACAACACACAGTAAAGCCACATTTCCCAGAAAGTCCCCTCTCTTAAGCCATGGATTTATGTTGCTGTCTTGTCTGCGGTTGACTGACACATCAGTCTCCTTGATCTCGTTGACCTCAGTCTGTCAGCGTTATTGATCTATACGGTTGATCAAACATATAGTATGTTTTGATTGATTGAATACTTTATTAGACAGAAATGTAAGCACTTGGTATTAACGTACAGTAGGTGGCCAGTTACTTTGACCAGTTTCACTTTCAAAACCTTTGCATCATCATGCATGTCACACACACAGAATGCGGCACAAACACAACACCAATGGTTTGGATCATGTGGATTGTGGAAGTTAAATGGTGGATTTGTGGATAGGACTCTATATCAGGGGTCTTCAACCTTTTCAGGCCAAGGACCCCCTAGCTGAGAGAGAGATGAAGCAGGGACCCCCTCTACATATTGTATAAAAGTGTGTTGCAGATTAAACCTTTTCATAGATTTCAACAGTGTTGTGTGAACTAATGTTTTTTGTTTATTTCACTTAAACCCTCAAGTCAATACTTCATCGTTGGCTCTGTAATTGATCTGCTCTTTTTTCCATCTACACCAAACCTCTTTGCCGAAAATAGAAGATCTACAAGCTCACAACGCCTCGCACTGCGAGCCGTTGTGAGCTCGTAGATCTGCTATTTTCGGCTATTTCCCCTCAGAATAGGGATTCTAAGGTTGAAGGTGTTAATGTAAAAAATAAATCCTATCACTCAAAGATTTGAGTGACTCTATACGAACAAACTTGTTATATCAACAAAACGCATCGCATTCTGTTTGTGTGACATGCATGATGCAAAGGTTTTGAAAGAGAAACTGGTCAAAGTCACTGGCCACCTACTGTAAGACATTAAAGGAGGAGTTACACACCCCATGAAGCCTTGATTTCATGGATTTATTTTTGTTTTTGTGGCATTCCAAAGACAATAATTTGATGACTGTGTGTATTTCCGGTAGGAGACACAAATAATCTACTTTGTGTCTCCTACCGGATACATTAGCCGGTAGGAGACGGGAATCAAATTATTAGCTTAGGAATGCGACAAAAACAAAAAAGAATCCAATTGATAGAAAATAAATAATTTTTTGGGTGAACTCCTCCTTTAAGGCTAAAAGCATAACACAAAAAAAAGTCCTGGGGACTTGTTTCCACATAGCATAAAATAATAATAATAATAATAATAATAATGATAATAATAATAAGGGTAATAATAATAAGGGTAATAATAATAATAATAATACAACGTAAGCAGACTGTAAAATGAATACTTACTCATGTACCCTGTAGTAATACAAGTATACATATAAGGTATAAAGGCTAACATTGCTGTAATGATAAGCACACAAAGAGGACATACAGTAGTGAAACCTTTATTAAATCAAACAATCAAAAACATTATCAACATTTATTTCCCCAGGTATTAAAGTGTTTCTTTGAGTTAAAAAAAACGGAGTAAATGTAAATAAGTAATCTGTAAAAACAATTCCGTAAAAGTAAACTAAGTCAACGGTCAGCTGTCTCAGACATCTACCAAATATGTACTATGATAATTTAACAATACAAACAACACACGTGTCAACACACAGTGAACAGCTACACAAAACCAGCAGCTTGTCAGCACTTTACTGCACCATTATGCATGCATATCAATGAAAATAATAATGAATAAGACTCGTTTTAATCCCGACAAATGTGGACAGACAGTGGTGCTCATGTTGTTCTACCAATAACCTATAGGCTGGAGGGAATAATACAATATTATAAAAAACAAGCAATTGAAATTACATCATGTTAAATGGAAAATAAGATCCATACACAAGATAAACATCTATATACAGAAACAAATAATGTTTATTCAGTCGTGTTGATATTGTCAGATTATGAGATTCTTCTGCTTTAGTATCCTTATCATTGACATCCTGGATTAGACTGAATGATCATATGTGTGTTTGTGTGTGACTAACTTCAACTAAAGGCTTCCCCCCTGTATGAGTCCTCGTGTGTTTGTTTAGATCACTTTTGCTAGCAAAGCTTTTACCACAAACTGTACAGGTATAGGGCTTTTCACCTGTATGAGTCATCATATGTGTTTTTAGATGACCCTTGTGAACACAGCCTTTACCACAAATAGTACAGGTACAGGGCATTTCACCTGTATGAGTCCTCATGTGTGTTTTTAGATGACCCTGTTGATTAAAGCCTTTACCACAAACTGTACAAGAAAAGGGCTTTTCACCTGTGTGAGTCCTCATGTGTCTTTTTAGATCTCTTGTGCTAATACAGCCTTTACCACAAACTGTACAAGAAAAGGGCTTTTCACCTGTATGAGTCATCATGTGTTTTTTAAGATGACTTGCGCTAACACAGCCTTTACCACAAACTGTACAGGTATAGGGCTTTTCACCTGTATGAGTCATCATGTGTGTTTTTAGATTACCCTGTTGATTACAGCCCTTACCACAAACTGTACAAGAAAAGGGCTTTTCACCTGTATGAGTCATCATGTGTATTTTAAGATGACCTGTGCTAAGACAGCCTTTACCACAAACTGTACAGGTACAGGGCTTTTCACCTGTATGAGTCCTCATGTGTGTTTTTAGATTAGACTGTTGATTAAAGCCTTTACTACATACTGTACAAGAAAATGGCTTTTTGCCTGTATGAGTTTGTTTCTGTGATTTCAGGTCTTGGGACAGCTTTCGCTGTCCTCCCACATGTTGTGTCTTGTGTGATTTCAGTGTGTTTAAAGCTGACTGATCTGCCCTAGTCTCCTCCCAGTCATCACTGTCTTCAGTGTCTGATTCAGAACAGTGTGAAGAGAGGAGATGGTCATCACTAGTTGGTTGTGATGTTCCACAGTCCTCTACATCAGCTTGTGTTTTCATGTGTTCAGTTGAGGTGCTGGCTACAGGCTCTGTCTCTCTGTTTTCATCATCATCTTCACTTTTCACAGCTAGTAACGTCAACGTTGACCCACCAGCCTCTTCCGGTCTTTGAAGTGGCTCCTCTTGTTCCTCTTTAATCTGTGGAGGTTGTGGTTTCTCCTGGAGCAGACTGGGGCTCCTCTCCTCTTCAGGGGAAACCTCCTCTTTACACACAGGGACATGCAGGAAGTCTACGAAAAAGATACAATGAGACTCTATAAAATGTTTGAATCTTGTACATCCACTGCAGTACCTCAGTGCAGAGTTGTGGCTGTAATAAGTATCAACAGATTACTCTTTGCCCACAACTGAACCATCGTCTGATTCATGGTACATTTAGATTGATGCAGCGGTCCGTGCATCAATGTAGTCACATTGTTAATGCTAAAATCGATAACCAATTCATATCGGTTCAACTTTACACCCCCAGTACCGGCCTACTTTCACCAATAAAATAAATAAAGAGAGTGTGCTTGAAACTTACTGAGATCCAGGTGGTCTTCAGGTTCCTGTTTAATAGAAACAGTCCTGGCTGGAGAACTGATCTTCACCTGCAGACTGGACTCCACACACTGATCTGGAATGAAGGAATACAGCACACACTTTAATAATAAGGACTTTGGTAAGACACAAATACAAACTCTAATAATAAGGACTTTGATGTGATGTGAATAAGGACTGTAATAATAAGGACTTTGTGAAATAAATAAGGACTTCAATAATAAGGACTTTGTGACATAAATAAGGATTTTTTAAAAACAATTATGAATCTAATCTCAAAATGTAAGAACCTCAGCGAGCAGTATTTTTTATTGCATATTAGAAACAGCCAATCAGTTTGATAACAGATGTATGATCCTAAAATAGATGACACAAGTAGGTATAATATTGTTGCTGTCAGGTGGAAACCAGGTGGACAATAATTTACGAGAAAAAATCACTTAAAAAGGTTAACATATGGAGATACAAGGTTTCTGCCCGACAGCAACGATATGTTAACAAAATGAACAGCTGCTATAATAGAACAGTGAGAATCAGGATGTGAATCTCAGGATTCACATGGGAAGCTCCGTTCCGGTAGCAAATATAACACATCCGGTTTCTGAGCTAGCAAATATAAGGTTTCCGGTTGCCTTCAAAGTAAGAGCATCGCATTTAATGTTTTATGAAAGACATACATGCATTTCGAAAAAGACATTATACAGTGGTGGAAAGTAACTAAGTACATGTAATCAATTACTGTACTATGCATTTTGAAAAATACACGTATACAGTGGTGGAAAGTAACTAAGTACTACTCCACTACATTTCAGAGGCAGATATTATACTAGTTACTTGTTACTTTGTATATTTTTGATTATAATTACAAGACCACTTCAGCCCTATTTAAACTTTGGAAATTTGAAAATAGCCGATCTACAAGCAAAAGATTTTTATATTTATACAAGACCACTTCAGCCCTATTTAAACTTTGGCAATTTGAAAATAGCCGATCTACAAGCAAATATTTGTATATTTAATTACATTTTGATACCAGTACTTTTACTTAATTACATTTAGAATTCAGGACTTTTACTTTTGCAGAGTATTTCTACATTGCAGTATTGATACTTTTACTTAAGTAAAACATTTTAGTACTTTTTCCACCACTGCATTGATGGATGTATTTATAAGAATTAGCCTACGCCCTAACAGGTCGTTATTGAAATTGGCCTTTGATCCACATTCAATGGGCACTTAGCACATTTTCCATACACCCATGTTTAACCACTGTGATTAGACTGTAAACAGGTTTCAGATTTAAAGCACCGTTTAAAGCACCGTCTCCTGTCCAGTGTCCAATTTGTATAGGCTATGCACTGAAAAGGGCCCTTTTCTGACCCTTGACCTCACTGGACGGCCCGCCACTTTTTTTTACACCTTAGTGCCGCTTAGCGGAGAGTGTGGCTGTGTAGAGGGGGTCTCCCCGAACGCGTGCGTACCTCAGAAGTTCCGGCACTAAGCACCGTCTCCTGTCCAGTGTCCAATTTGTATAGGCTATGCACTGAAAAGGGCCCTTTTCTGACCCTTGACCTCACTGGACGGCCCGCCACTTTTTTTTACACCTTAGTGCCGCTTAGCGGAGAGTGTGGCTGTGTAGAGGGGGTCTCCCCGAACGCGTGCGTACCTCAGAAGTTCCGGCACTAAGCACCGTCTCCTGTCCAGTGTCCAATTTGTATAGGCTATGCACTGAAAAGGGCCCTTTTCTGACCCTTGACCTCACTGGACGGCCCGCCACTTTTTTTTACACCTTAGTGCCGCTTAGCGGAGAGTGTGGCTGTGTAGAGGGGGTCTCCCCGAACGCGTGCGTACCTCAGAAGTTCCGGCACTAAGCACCGTCTCCTGTCCAGTGTCCAATTTGTATAGGCTATGCACTGAAAAGGGCCCTTTTCTGACCCTTGACCTCACTGGACGGCCCGCCACTTTTTTTTACACCTTAGTGCCGCTTAGCGGAGAGTGTGGCTGTGTAGAGGGGGTCTCCCCGAACGCGTGCGTACCTCAGAAGTTCCGGCACTAAGCACCGTCTCCTGTCCAGTGTCCAATTTGTATAGGCTATGCACTGAAAAGGGCCCTTTTCTGACCCTTGACCTCACTGGACGGCCCGCCACTTTTTTTTACACCTTAGTGCCGCTTAGCGGAGAGTGTGGCTGTGTAGAGGGGGTCTCCCCGAACGCGTGCGTACCTCAGAAGTTCCGGCACTAAGCACCGTCTCCTGTCCAGTGTCCAATTTGTATAGGCTATGCACTGAAAAGGGCCCTTTTCTGACCCTTGACCTCACTGGACGGCCCGCCACTTTTTTTTACACCTTAGTGCCGCTTAGCGGAGAGTGTGGCTGTGTAGAGGGGGTCTCCCCGAACGCGTGCGTACCTCAGAAGTTCCGGCACTAAGCACCGTCTCCTGTCCAGTGTCCAATTTGTATAGGCTATGCACTGAAAAGGGCCCTTTTCTGACCCTTGACCTCACTGGACGGCCCGCCACTTTTTTTTACACCTTAGTGCCGCTTAGCGGAGAGTGTGGCTGTGTAGAGGGGGTCTCCCCGAACGCGTGCGTACCTCAGAAGTTCCGGCACTAAGCACCGTCTCCTGTCCAGTGTCCAATTTGTATAGGCTATGCACTGAAAAGGGCCCTTTTCTGACCCTTGACCTCACTGGACGGCCCGCCACTTTTTTTTACACCTTAGTGCCGCTTAGCGGAGAGTGTGGCTGTGTAGAGGGGGTCTCCCCGAACGCGTGCGTACCTCAGAAGTTCCGGCACTAAGCACCGTCTCCTGTCCAGTGTCCAATTTGTATAGGCTATGCACTCCTTTGAACAGCATCTATCAATTTAGATAAATAATTAATGTTTTAAATCCGTTTTTGTTACACAGAAACATAATATGTGATATATAGCTTCGTTTAAATGCTTAATTTATAGTTTTAATGTGCAAATGAACCGTTTTTCAATGGTTTTCAATGGTTTCTTTTTACTCTAGAGGGTACTCTTATTCTGAAGAGATCGTCCACCGGAAGTCTTATATTTGCTCCGTTATATTTGCTGACTGAACACTGCTCACATGGGAACGGTGCGGCTCCATCTAGAGTTACCAAATGGAAATCACGTACTGAATGTATTGACAGAAAAGCTCATAACATGTCTATGGCGGATTTTTATGAAACACAAACTTTGCAGATAGTAAGAGGATCATTCAAGATTTCTTTACAGCTACAATGTTGGTGAGTTTAAATGTGTTTAATACAATCAGATAGGACTTTTCTGTTTGGATGTATGGGCTGTCAAGGGTTGATATTAAAACTCTAGAGTCCAGATATAAAAAATAGGATCTAAGAGTTGCTTGTGGCTGTGTGTGTGTAACAGACATACCTGCAGTGTGTAGTTTGATGTTGTGTGTGCAAGAGACATACCTGCAGTGTGTAGTTTAATGGTGTGTGTGTGTGTGTGTGTGTGTGTGTGTGTGTGTGTGTGTGTGTGTGTGTGTAACAGACAACCTGCAGCGTGTAGTTTGATGTTGTGTGTGCAACAGACATACCTGCAATGTGTAGTTTAATGTTGTGCGTGTGTAACAGACTACCTGCAGTGTGTAGTTTGATGTTGTGTGTGCAACAGACATACCTGCAATGTGTAGATCGATGTCCATATCAAAATCAATGTCCAGCAGTTTGTTTTGTTTCTCCAGCAGAGTTTCTAGTGTCTCTATCTCTCTCTGGAAGAGGTTGCACATGAACTCTGCAGCCGCACTGAGGCGCTCCAACACAAACACTCTGACAAGCTTCACACAACAAACATCAGCACCACACTTCTGTTTGTCCAAAACACACAATATCTCCTCTCCCACCGACGTCATGTGTTCATTTATCTTCAGCCGTACAGACTCCATTTGACACGTTTTTACCTCCTTTATGGCCTTTAGCCCCCTGGTGGAAGAGGTGTGTAAGTGAAGATAGAGCTGTGGAAAGACAGTCTGTCCTCCCTCACTGTGAGTCCTGAGAGTTTAACTGTGGTGTGTCCTGGAGTCTGAGCAGGAGGATAGAGTGGAGATTTGGAGTGAAAACACCACCATTTATCTTGAAGAGGAGAAAAACCTCCCACCTCCTCACATTCTTCCAGTTCACTGCAGTCAGGGTCCATTTAAATGTGAAAGGCTCGTAACAAAAGACAGTGTAATGATGGGTCATCGTCAGAGAAACATTTACATAGATGCAAGTTCCAATGTCTTTTGTTTCGACAGATTTCACTCACTTATTTGTGATGAGGCAAAAGTGAATTTTGAGTTTCAGCTATTGATCAAGTTCTTCTGTGGAATTGTCCGTTTAGATAACAAAATGTTACTTCGCTTTGAAAACAAGTGTGTTTGGTGGACATTACAATGATACGCTGTCATGCCAACCTTTTTTGTTTTAGAAAATGTGCTGAATTCTGGGTTTTGAGTGGGAGTGTTTACTAATGAATGACATTATTCCAGTGATTTTGTTCTTCTTTTACATAGCATGTGAATGAGTTTAATTCTTGAACTACCAACAATGTCTTTACTTTCATTTCAATACCCAGAGCAACATGTTGCGCAGATGTTAAACATCTGCATACTGATTGACATACAGATAGATAGATACAGAACTAAAATATTAGTTAACTTTATATGGGGAACTATTACTAGGGAGGTTACAAATGTATTAAAAATTAAAGGATGGAGGGCTTGGTAAAAATGTAGCATCCGGTTTATAAAGAAGAGCTTTGTGGATAGGTGAGGCCTTGAGTTGGAACAATCAGAAGGGTTGTGCAAGGAGCTCTGTGCCTAATTTTAATATTATGTATGGTGAGTTAGTAAGCACATTTGCACGTTTAAATATTGGTCTGAAATGTCCAGTACAAATATTTATGTTAATCTGTGTGAAGATGCGTATGGTGGCCTTTTCCCCTACAAATGTCTAGATGACTCTCAAAAGCAGGTGTGTATAAAAATATTTGGAGTAAAAACATTTCTGAAAAAGAGGTATGTCATGTGGCTGGTCTCAGTGAGGAGCTGCTTTTTGAAAACTGTTAAAAGACCTATTGAGAACTGTAATGAGGACGAATCTATTGAACAATGTATGTTTTTTTTGAAGAAAACATGTATGCCATGGATCAGGAGTTCCATTGGCCTGTTGTGTGCACTGTGGTCAGCCAACTATGGACCACTCCATGTGCCATGGTCATACATCAGGAGTCAATCTCTGGAGAGGTGGTCTTTAAACAAATATAAAACTGAACTAAAAAGACAAAAAACTATTGACTCCAGACCAAAAATGCTGAAGCCATGGTTGATGCCATCTTTGTATTGAAAGTCTTTTTGCTATATTTTTGTATGCAATTGCTTATAACCTTGTCATCTAAATGCCGATTCATTATAAACCCTGAATAATTTCAAATAAAGTATATATAAAATGTAAATGAGGTGTTGAAATGATATTAAGCAGTAAGGTCTGCTCCTTTTTGAGCTCAGCATCAAATCTCTTTACTGAAAATAGCCCATCTACAAGTCGCAATGTGACGCATTGTGAGCATTGTAGATCGGTTATTTTCGTCACCAATGTTACTCCTTGCAACTCCTTGCAACCATTATCCCCAGTTGCAAAGAGTTGCATTGGTGTGGACTGTTCTTAAAACTGTCTTGTTGCAAGGAGTTGCGACTAGTTCCTCTTTGCCTCTTTGCCTGGCCTACTTGTTGTTAACTAGTTGCACAAACGCTTGTTTTATTGTTGTATTGTTTTATTGGATCTTGTTTAGTCGATACAATTATTTGTTTTAGCTCCTGCTCATTTGATTTAGCTATTTTCTCTCATCTGTTTAAGGAAATAGGTAGCTGATATATTGCACTTTTACCTTAGCGCTAGGTATACTCTTGGTTGCTTGTTTTTGCAGAAAATGCACTTAAGACTTCTGGTGATTAGTAGTTTTTGTTCCCTACCTATGTTGAATGCACTTATTGTAAGTCGCTTTGGATAAAAGCGTCTGCTAAATGACTGCAATGTAGTTGCATTGGTGCGGTCTGGTCTTTAGAATGTTGCTTTAGAGTTTTTGTTCAGTAACAGTGGTCTCCCTGTCTCTCCAGGTCTTTAATAAACTGTTCATTTTCAGGTTGGTTACAAATTAAGTCAAATTTGTCAAATTAAGTTTTGTCAAATTATTTTCACCAAATACACTTGTTTATTCACTTTTTACTGAAGAGCTGGAGAGACCCCAGTCATCTATAGCAGTGGTTCTGAACCTTGTGTTATAATTAATACATATTGTGAAAACAGCAGATCTACATGCTCACAACGCCTCACATTGCGAGGTCTTAATAGTCCTTCAATTGTGACTTCATCCCAAAAATTAGATCCACAGGTTGAGAACCACTGGCCTATAGCAATGATTATACAGGAATATTGAGTGGGCAGAGGATGGGCCGTGGGTAGCGTGGGAACCAACGCCCATCCTGCCACATTAACAACACAGATCATCACTTTATTTTATTCACATACCAGTAGACTAACCTTTTTCATCATCTAAACTGACCATTTTATTGACCAAAATAATTTGATCACTTTCGGAAAAAAACTAGAAGAAATAAACTGTTAACATCTTGAGGTTTGCTTTCTTTGGCAAAGAACAGTCAGCATGTTGATGAAGACCTTGTCAACTTGTCTCTATGTCAATATCTCTGATGATGGCCCATCATCATCTAGGTGTCTTTTGTTATGAGCCTTTTACATTGAAATGGTCCCTGACTGCAGTTAACTGGAGGAGGTGGGAGGAGGTTTTTCTCCACTCCAAGACAAAAGACACACACACACACACACACACACACACACACACACACACACACACACACACACCTTATTGTTGTCTTATTTGCATTTCAAATGTGCCGGCCGGCCCACTTGGCACAGCACGGATAATCTACACACACTTTAGGTGTGTCATTGTCTCCAAGTATCCCCCAATCTAGACTTGGTTGTCGTTGATCAACATGTGATTCTCAAACTCTCTAATTTCAAGGACCCCACATTAGATTTGCATTAGACCACAAACCTCCATTTGACAAGATGTTTATCTCTGGAACCCAAATCTAAGATATTTATGTTATTAGGAATGATTCAGTCAAATTGTCGGTCCATAATACATTTACTGTCTATGTACTGAAGGTATGGAGATCACAGTGAAATTGTGATCAAATTCAATGACCTCTGGAGGTCCCCAAACCCTACATTGAGATCCACTGATCTACAATATGGCAAATTAAGAACTAACTAGAGACACCATGATTGATATACTGATATCTGTTTGGTGCATCTTTGGGTTGGTTTGGTAGTTGAAGAAACTCAGCATTTATGAATGAAACAATGTCATTCATTAGTAAACACTCCCCCACTCTGTGTGCAGTGCAAAGGGCCTTGATCAGCCACATCCTGAAAAGACAGGAGAGGATATGTAAAATGTTATTATATTAGGCAGTATTGTCTCAACAACCTAAGAGTCTCCAGATAAATATAAATCCCTGTCTGCAGATTTGACTCTAATTTAAAAACAATAAAAGACTAGGGGTCCTTTAGTTTAGGGCGTTTCAGGGGGATCCCAGCTAATTTGGTGAAATATTTGGTGTAGAGGAAAACAGGGAGGGGGGACCCCAGTCAACATAGTGGTTCATATAGCATAGACATTATGACAATTTTACCTGTTTTATACTATATATACTTCTGGGTCACTGTTCAAAATTATCATTTTATAATGACAACTAATAATAATAATAATAATGCATTTTATTTATAACGCACTTTACATTATTGTAAATCTGAAAGTGCTTCAGGGTTTAAAAGCATGGCATAAAAACAGCATAGGCAACCAAACAATTACATGGGACCCAACTAGGCTAGATTAGGGTCAAATTAAAACTATAGGTGAAAAAGCAGTTTCACTCTCAAAACCTTTGCATCATCATCATGTCACACACACAGAATGCGGCACAAACACAACACCAATGGTTTGGATCATGTGGATTGTGGAAGTTAAATGGTGGATTTGTGGATAGGACTCTATATCAGGGGTCTTCAACCTTTTCAGGCCAAGGACCCCCTAGCTGAGAGAGAGATGAAGCAGGGACCCCCTCTACATATTGTATAAAAGTGTGTTGCAGATTAAACCTTTTCATAGATTTCAACAGTGTTGTGTGAACTAATGTTTTTTGTTTATTTCACTTAAACCCTCAAGTCAATACTTCAATCGTTGGCTCTGTACTTGATCTGCTCTTTTTTCCTTCTACACCAAACCTCTTTGCCGAAAATAGCCGATCTACAAGCGAGGCGTTGTGAGCTTGTAGATCTGCTATTTTCGGCTATTTCCCCTCAGAATAGGGATTCTAAGGTTGAAGGTGTTAATGTAAAAAAGAAATCCTATCACTCAAAGATTTGGTGGCCCCCCTTTAGTAACTCTGAGGACCCCCTAGGGGTCCCGGACCCCCTGTTGAAGACCCCTGCTCTATATGAACAAACTTGTTATGTCAACAAAATGCATCGCATTCTGTTTGTGTGACATGCATGATGCAAAGGTTTTGAAAGAGAAACTGGTCAAAGTCACTGGCCACCTACTGTAAGACATTAAAGGAATGGTTTTGTCACAAAGGCAGCGCCGTACCATATGCACGCAATTCGGGAGTTCCGAGGCGGCTATCCACGGAATGAAGTGCACTCGTTCCGTGCAATGTTACGGTAATCTCTGGAGATCGGGTTGGTTTGGTAGTTGAAGAAACTCAGCATTTATGAATGAAACAATGTCATTCATTAGTAAACACTCCCCCACTCTGTGTGCAGTGCAAAGGGCCTTGATCAGCCACATCCTGAAAAGACAGGAGAGGATATGTAAAATGTTATTATATTAGGCAGTATTGTCTCAACAACCTAAGAGTCTCCAGATAAATATAAATCCCTGTCTGCAGATTTGACTCTAATTTAAAAACAATAAAAGACTAGGGGTCCTTTAGTTTAGGGCGTTTCAGGGGGATCCCAGCTAATTTGGTGAAAGATTTGGTGTAGAGGAAAACAGGGAGGGGGGACCCCAGTCAACATAGTGGTTCATATAGCATAGACATTATGACTATTTTTTACCTGTTTTATACTATATATACTTCTGGGTCACTGTTCAAAATTATCATTTTATAATGACAACTAATAATAATAATAATAATGCATTTCATTTATAACGCACTTTACATTATTGTAAATCTGAAAGTGCTTCAGGGTTTAAAAGCATGGCATAAAAACAGCATAGGCAACCAAACAATTACATGGGACCCAACTAGGCTAGATTATGGTCAAATTAAAACTATAGGTGAAAAAATCAGTTTCACTTTCAAAACCTTTGCATCATCATGCATGTCACACACACAGAATGCGGGACAAACACAACACCAATGGTTTGGATCATGTGGATTGTGGAAGTTAAATGGTGGATTTGTGGATAGGACTCTATATCAGGGGTCTTCAACCTTTTCAGGCCAAGGACCCCCTAGCTGAGAGAGAGATGAAGCAGGGACCCCCTCTACATATTGTATAAAAGTGTGTTGCAGATTAAACCTTTTCATAGATTTCAACAGTGTTGTGTGAACTAATGTTTTTTGTTTATTTCACTTAAACCCTCAAGTCAATACTTCAATCGTTGGCTCTGTACTTGATCTGCTCTTTTTTCCGTCTACACCAAACCTCTTTGCCGAAAATAGCAGATCTACAAGATCACAACGCCTCGCGCTGCGAGGCGTTGTGAGCTCGTAGATCTGCTATTTTCGTCTATTTCCCCTCAGAATAGGGATTCTAATGTTGAAGGTGTTAATGTAAAAAATAAATCCTATCACTCAAAGATTTGGTGGCCCCCCTTTAGTAACTCTGAGGACCCCCTAGGGGTCCCGGACCCCCTGTTGAAGACCCCTGCTCTATATGAACAAACTTGTTATATCAACAAAAGAAACGCATCGCATTCTGTTTGTGTGACATGCATGATGCAAAGGTTTTGAAAGAGAAACTGGTCGAAGTCACTGGCCACCTACTGTAAGACATTAAGGCTAAAAGCATAGCACAAAAAAAATCCTGGGGACTTCTTTCCACATAGCATAAAATAATAATAATAATAATAATAATACAATGTATGCAGACTGTAAAATGAATACTTACTCATGTACCCTGTAGTAATACAAGTATACAAGGTATAAAGGCTAACATTGCTGTAATGATAAAGCACACATAGAGGACATACAGTGGTGAAACCTTTATTAAATCAAACAACCAAAAACATTATCAACATTTATTTTCCCAGGTATTAAAGTGTTTCTTTGGGTTAAAAAAAACTGAGTAAATGTAAATAAGTAATCTGTAAAAACAATTCCGTAAAAGTAAACTAAGTCAACTGTCAGCTGTCTCAGACATCTACAAAATATGTACTATAATAATTTAACAATACAAACAACACACGTGTCAACACACAGTGAACAGCTACACAAAACCAGCAGCTTGTCAGCACTTTACTGCACCATTATGCATGCATATCAATGAAAATAATAATGAACAAGACTCGTTTTAATCCCGACAAATGTGGACAGACAGTGGTGCTCATGTTGTTCTACCAATAACCTATAGGCTGGAGGGAATAATACAAGATTATAAAAAACAAGCAATTGAAATTACATCATGTTAAATGGAAAATAAGATCCATACACAAGATAAATCAAACATCTATATACACAAACAAATAATGTTTATTCAGTCGTGTTGATATTGTCAGATTATGAGATTCCTCTGCTTTAGTATCCTTGTCATTGACATCCTGGATTAGACTGAATGATCATATGTGTGTCTGTGTGTGACTAACTTCAACTAAAGGCTCCCCCCTGTATGAGTCCTCATGTGTTTGTTTAGATTACTTGTGCTAGCAAAGCTTTTACCACAAACTGTACAGGTATAGGGCTTTTCACCTATGAGTCCTCATGTGTGTTTTTAGATGACCCTGTTGATTAAAGCTTTTACCACAAACTGTACAGGTATAGGGCTTTTCACCTGTATGAGTCCTCATGTGTATTTTAAGATGACTTGGGCTAAGACAGCCTTTACCACAAACTGTACAGGTACAGGGCTTTTCACCTGTATGAGTCCTCACGTGTGTTTTTAGATTACTTGTGCTAGCAAAGCTTTTACCACAAACTGTACAGGTACAGGGCTTTTCACCTGTATGAGTCCTCACGTGTGTTTTTAGATTACTTGTGCTAGCAAAGCTTTTACCACAAACTGTACAGGTATAGGGCTTTTCACCTGTGTGAGTCATCATGTGTTTTTTAAGATGACTTGTGCTAACACAGCCTTTACCACAAACTGTACAGGTACAGGGCTTTTCACCTGTATGAGTCCTAATGTGTGTTTTTAGATTACACTGTTGATTAAAGCCTTTACCACAAACTGTACAAGAAAATGGCTTTTCACCTGTATGAGTCCTCATGTGTGTTTTTAGATTACCCGTGTAAACACAGCCTTTACCACAAACTGTACAAGAAAAGGGCTTTTCGCCTGTATGAGTCATCATGTGTGTTTTAAGATGACTTTTGCTAACACAGCCTTTACTACATACTGTACAAGAAATTTGCTTTATGCCTGTATGAGTTTGTTTCTGTGATTTCAGGTCTTGGGACAGCTTTCGCTGTCCTCCCACATGTTGTGTCTTGTGTGATTTCAGTGTGTTTAAAGCTGACTGATCTGCCCTAGTCTCCTCCCAGTCATCACTGTCTTCAGTGTCTGATTCAGAACAATGTGAAGAGAGGAGCTGGTCATCACTAGTTGGTTGTGATGTTCCACAGTCCTCTACATCAGTTTGTGTTTTCATGTGTTCAGTTGAGGTGCTGGCTACAGGCTCTGTCTCTCTGTTTTCATCATCATCTTCACTTTTCACAGCTAGTAATGTCAACGTTGACCCACCAGCCTCTTCTGGTCTTTGAAGTAGCTCCTCTTGTTCCTCTTTAATCTGTGGAGGTTGTGGTTCCTCCTGGAGCAGACTGGGGCTCCTCTCCTCTTCAGGGCAAACCTCCTCTTTACACACAGGGACATGCAGGAAGTCTACGAAAAAGATACAATGAGACTCTATAAAATGTTTGAATCTTGTACATCCACTGCACTACCCCAGTGCAGAGTTGTGGCTGGAATAAGTATCAACAGATTACTCTTTGCCCACAACTGAACCATCGTCTGATTCATGGTACATTTAGATTGATGCAGCGGTCCGTGCATCAATGTAGTCACATCGCTAATGCTAAAATCGATAACCAATTCATATCGGTTCAACTTTACACCCTCAGTACCGGCCTACTTTCACCAATAAAATAAATAAAGAGTGTGCTTGAAACTTACTGAGATCCAGGTGGTCTTCAGGTTCCTGTTTAATGTGGTCTTCAGGTTCCTGTTTGATCGAAACAGTCCTGGCTGGAGAACTGATCTTCACCTGCAGACTGGACTCCACACACTGATCTGGAATGAAGTAATACAGCACACACTTTAATAATATGGACTTTGATGTGATGTGAATAAGGACTGTAATAATACGGACTTTGTGACATAAATAAGGACTTCAATAATAAGGACTTTGAAAAATAAATAAGGATTTTTTTAAACAATTATGAATCTAATCTCAAAATGAAAGAACCTCAGCGAGCAGTATTTGTATTGCATATTAGAAACAGCCAATCAGTTTGATAACAGATGTATGATCCTAAAATAGATGACACAAGTAGGTATAATATTGTTGCTGTCAGGTGGAAACCAGGTGGACAATAATTTACGAGAAAAAATCACTTCAAAGGTTAACATATGGAGATACAAGGTTTCTGCCCGACAGCAACGATATGTTAACAAAATGAACAGCTGCTATAATAGAACAGTGAGAATCAGGATGTGAATCTCAGGATTCACATGGGAACGGTGTGGCTCCATCTAGAGTTACCAAATGGAAATCACGTACTGAATGTATTGACAGAAAAGCTCATAACATGTCTATGGCGGATTTTTATGAAACACAAACTTTGCAGATAGTGAGAGGATCATTCAAGATTTCTTTACAGCTACAATATGTTGGTGAGTTTAAACGTGTTTAATACAATCAGATAGGACTTTTCTGTTTGGATGTATGGGCTGTCAAGGGTTGGTATTAAAACTCTACAGGCCAGATATAAAAAATAGGATCAAAGAGTTGATTGCGGCTGTGTGTGTGTGCAAGAGACATACCTGCAGTGTGTAGTTTAATTGTGTGTGTGTGTGTGTGTATGTGTGTGTGTGTGTGTGTGTGTGTGTGTGACAGACAACCTGCAGTGTGTAGTTTGATGTTGTGTGTGCAACAGACATAGGCTATCTGCAATGTGTAGTTTAATGTTGTGCGTGTGTAACAGACTACCTGCAGTGTGTAGTTTGATGCTGTGTGTGCAACAGACATACCTGCAGTGTGTAGATCGATGTCCATATCAAAATCAATGTCCAGCAGTTTGTTTTGTTTCTCCAGCAGAGTTTCTAGTGTCTCTATCTCTCTATGGAAGAGGTTGCACATGAACTCTGCAGCCGCACTGAGGCGCTCCAACACAAACACTCTGACAAGCTTCACACTACAAACATCAGCACCACGCTGTTGTTTGTCCAAAACACACAATATCTCCTCTCCCACCGACGTCATGTGTTCATTTATCCTCAGCCGTACAGACTCCATTTGACACTTTTTTACCTCCTTTATGGCCTTTAGCCCCCTGGTGGAAGAGGTGAGTAAGTGAAGATAGAGCTGTGGAAAGACAGTCTGTCCTCCCTCACTGTGAGTCCTGAGAGTTTAACTGTGGTGTGTCCTGGAGTCTGAGCAGGAGGACAGAGTGGAGATTTGGAGTGAAAACACCACCATTTATCTTGAAGAGGAGAAACACCTCCCACCTCCTCACATTCTTCCAGTTCACTGCAGTCAGGGTCCATTTCAATGTGAAAGGCTCATAACAAAAGACAGTGTAATCATCAGAGAAACATTTACATAGATGCAAGTTCCAATGTCTTTTGTTTCATCAACATGTTGACTGTTTTTCTTTCACCAAAGAAAGCAAACTCACTCACTTCTTTGTGATGAGGCCAAAGTGAATTTTGAGGTTTAGCTATTGATCAAGTTCCTCTGTGGAATTGTCCGTTTAGATAACAAAATGTTACTTCGCTGTGAAAACAAGTGTGTTTGGTGGACATTACAATGATACGCTGTCATGCCACCCTTTTTTGTTTTAGAAAATGTGCTGAATTCTGGGTTTTGTCAGCACTGCACACAGAGTGGGAGTGTTTACTAATGAATGACATTGTTCCAGTGATTATGTTCTTCTTTTACATAGCATGTGAATGAGTTTAATTCTTGAACAACCAACAATGTCTTTACTTTCATTTCAATACCCATAGCAACATGTTGCACAGATGTTAAAAATCTGCATACTGATTGACAGACAGATACAGAACTAAAATATTAGTTAACTTTATATGGGGAACTATTACTAGGGAGGCTACAAATGTATTAAAAATTAAAGGATGGAGGGCTTGGTAAAAATGTAGCATCCGGTTTATAAAGAAGAGCTTTGTGGATAGGTGAGGCCTTGACTTAGAACAAACAGAAGGGTTGTGGAAGGAGCTCTGTGCCTTATTTTAATATTATGTATGGTGAGTTAGTAAGCACATTTGCACGTTTAAATATTGGTCTGAAATGTCCAGTACAAATATTTATGTTAATCTGTGTGAAGATACGTATGGTGGCCTTTTCCCCTACAAATGTCGAGATGACTCTCAATAGCAGGTGTGTATAAAAATATTTGGAGTAAAACATTTCTGAAAAAGAGGTATGTCATGTGGCTGGTCTCAGTGAGGAGCTGCTTTTTGAAAACTGTTAAAAGACCTATTGAGAACTGTAATGAGGACGAATCTATTGAACAATGTATGTTTTTTTTTAAGAAAACATGTCTGCCATGGATCAGGAGTTCCATTGGCCTGTTGTGTGCACTGTGGTCAGCCAACTATGGACCACTCCATGTGCCATGGTCATACATCAGGAGTCAATTTCTAGAGAGGTGGTCTTTAAACAAATATAAAACTGAACTAAAAAGACAAAAAACAATTGACTCCAGACCAAAAATGCTGAAGCCATGGTTGATGCCATCTTTGTATTGGAAGTATTTTTGCTATATTTTTGTATGCAATTGCTTATAACCATGTCATCTAAATGCCGATTTATTATAAACCCTGAATAATTTCAAATAAAGTATATATAAAACGTAGATGAGGTGTCAAAATGATATTAAGCAGTAAAGGTCTGCTCCTTTTTTAGATCCAAATCTCTTTACTGAAAATAGCCCATCTACAAGTCGCAATGTGACGCATTGTGGGCATTGTAGATCGGCTATTTTCGTCACGTTTGTCTCAAGGCCAGTCCACACCAATGTTACTCCTTGCAACTCCTTGCAACCATTATCCCCAATGGCAGTTGCAAAGAGTTGCATTGGTGTGGACTGGCCTTAAAACTGTCTTGTTGCAAGGAGTTGCGACTAGTTGCATTGGTGCGGTCTGGTCTTTAGAATGGGGCAGTTGCTATAGAGTGTTTGTTCAGTAACAGCGTGGTCTCCCTGTCTCTCCAGGTCTTTAATAAACTGTACATTTTCAGGTTGGTTACAAATTAAGCCCCATCAGCAGAGGGAACCCCACAAATATAATTCCTCAGCTTGTGTCATACGTAGTTCCAATTTTGTCAAATTATTTTCACAAAATACACTTGTTTATTTACTTTTTACTAAAGAGCTGGAGAGACCCCAGTCGTTTATAGCAGTGGTTCTGAACCTTGTGTTATAATTAATACATATTGTGAAAACAGCAGATCTACATGCTCACAACGCCTCACATTGCAAGGTCTTAATAGTCCTTAAATTGTGACTTCATCCCAAAAATTAGACCCACGGGTTGAGAACCACTGGCCTATAGCAATGATTATACAGGAATATAGAGTGGGCAGAGGATGGGCCGTGGGTAGCGTGGGAACCAACGCCCATCCTGCCACATTAACAACACAGATCATCACTTTATTTTATTCACATACCAGTAGACTAAAATTTTTCATCATCTAAACTAACCATTTTATTGACCAAAATAATTTGATCACTTTGGAAATAAACTGTTAACATCTTGAGGTTTGCTTTCTTTGGCGAAGAACAGTCAGCATGTTGATGAAGACATTGTCAACTTGTCTCTATGTAAATATCTCTGATGATGGCCCATCATCATCTAGGTGTCTTTTGTTATGAGCCTTTTACATTGAAATGGTCCCTGACTGCAGTTAACTGGAGGAGGTGGGAGGAGGTTTTTCTCCACTCCAAGACAAAAGACACACACACACACACACACACACACACACACACACACACACACACACACACACACACACACACGTTATTGTTGTCTTATTTGCATTTCAAATGTGCCGGCCGGCCCACTTGGCACAGCACAGATAATCTACACACACTTTAGGTGTGTCATTGTCTCCAAGTATCCCCCAATCTAGACTTGGTTGTCGTTGATCTACATGTGATTCTCAAACTCTCTAATTTCAAGGACCCCACATTAGATTTGCATTAGACCACAAACCTCCATTTGACAAGATGTTTATCTCTGGAACCCAAATCTAAGGATATTTATGTTATTAGGAATGATTCAGTCAAATTGTCGGTCCATAATACATTTACTGTCTATGTACTGAAGGTATGGAGATCACAGTGAAATTGTGATCAAATTCAATGACCTCTGGAGGTCCCCAAACCCTACATTGAGATCCACTGATCTACAATGTGGCAAATTAAGAACTAACTAGAGACACCATGATTGATATACTGATATCTGTTTGGTGCATCTCATGTGATTTGGTAGTTGAAGAAACTCAGCATTTATGAATGAAACAATGTCATTCATTAGTAAACACTCCCCCACTCTGTGTGCAGTGCAAAGGGCCTTGATCAGCCACATCCTGAAAAGACAGGAGAGGATATGTAAAATGTTATTATATTAGGCAGTATCGTCTCAACAACCTAAGAGTCTCCAGATAGATATAAATCCCTGTCTGCAGATTTGACTCTAATTTAAAAACAATAAAAGACTAGGGGTCCTTTAGTTTAGGGCGTTTCAGGGGGATCCCAGCTAATTTGGTGAAAGATTTGGTGTAGAGGAAAACAGGGATTTATTATGACTATTTTAACCTGTTTTATACTATATATACTTCTGGGTCACTGTTCAAAATTATCATTTTATAATGACAACACAAAAACAACTAATAATAATAATAATAATGCATTTTATTTATAATGCACTTTACATTATTGTAAATCTGAAAGTGCTTCAGGGTTTAAAAGCATGGCATAAAAACAGCATAGGCAACCAAACAATTACATGGGACCCAACTAGGCTAGATTAGGGTCAAATTAAAACTATAGGTGAAAAAGCAGTTAAACTTTCAAAACCTTTGCATCATCATCATGTCAAATACACAGAATGCGGCACAAACACAACACCAATGGTTTGGATCATGTGGATTGTGGAAGTTAAATGGTGGATTTGTGGATAGGACTCTATATCAGGGGTCTTCAACCTTTTCAGGCCAAGGACCCCCTAGCTGAGAGAGAGATGAAGCAGGGACCCCCTCTACATATTGTATAAAAGTGTGTTGCAGATTAAACCTTTTCATAGACTTCAACAGTGTTGTGTGAACTAATGTTTTTTGTTTATTTCACTTAAACCCTCAAGTCAATACTTCAATCGTTGGCTCTGTACTTGATCTGCTCTTTTTTCCTTCTACACCAAACCTCTTTGCCGAAAATAGCCGATCTACAAGCTCACAACGCCTCGCGCTGCGAGGCGTTGTGAGCTTGTAGATCTGCTATTTTCGACTATTTCCCCTCAGGATAGGGATTCTAAGGTTGAAGGTGTTAATGTAAAAAAGAAATCCTATCACTCAAAGATTTGGTGGCCCCCCTTTAGTAACTCTGAGGACCCCCTACACTGAAAAAAATAAGTCGTTGGATCTATGTGATTGAATAGTGGACATTGGTTGCACACTAATCGTTTGCATTGGCAGCACTCAATCCAGTTGTCTAGATTAAACACATCAATATTAACTTCACCTAATGTAATTGAACAAAGTTATTCATACATGTTTCAATCACGTTCTGGCAACATGATTCAGTCATGTTATTTTAACATCATTCCATTGATTTATAAATGTTTCAATCACGTTCTGGCAACATGATTCATTCATGTTCTGGCAACATGATTCAGTCATGTTCTGGCAACATGATTCAGTCATGTTATTTTAACATCATTCCATTGATTTATAAATGTTTAAATCACGTTCTGGCAACATGATTCAGTCATGTTATTTTAACTTAATTCCATTGATTTATAAATGTTATAATCATGTTCTGGCAACCTTATTCAGTCATGTTCATTATTCTAGATACATGATATGATCATATTAGTCCAACACAATTCAAATAGTGCAAATAAATTTTATTTCAAATGCAGGGGAATACAGTAAAGTGCATTGTGTAATGTAAAACACTGCATCAAATGAACATTTTCAACAAACAACAATATAAACATGTTAACATTCTTTTTTTAATACATTTTAGCTAATTTTAGATTTTTTTTTTTGTCTTCCCCATTAGTCACATTCAGAGAGAGATTCACAGTTTGAGAGAGGTTCTCTTGTATTCAAACAGAGGCAAAATTCTTAAAATGCATTTCTTCAAAGTCCAGGACTAATTCAGTCCAAACATATGGAACAAGATGCATGGTATTTTCTAATGTGAACAGTGGTTAGAATATTTATACATTTCTATACTTATTTGGGCCGTGAGTGAGAACGGACATAAGGCACATAAAAACATCAAACCCATTAAAACCGGAAAGTGCCATTTTAGATTTGAACCACTTTAACTAACACTATTTATACTAACTATTATGTTAAACTTTGGCCATTATTAGTATAAAACATGACATGTTTTGGTCAACTTTAAGATATTAAAGAGGCAAACAAGAGTCTGAGATTCTTTGACACAGTCTTCTTCAAAGACTGGTAGAATGTGTGAGTACCCCCCCTTCCCTTCACCCCCCACCAGTGAGCATCACTCACACTGGTGTAGCTTGGTCTTCAAGCTTTGTGCTTTGTGGGAGAGGACCCCACCATCCAACTCCATAATGATCTTCTGCAGTACCTCAAATGTGCAGCTGAGCTTTTTTGGGTAACTCAGGTTCAGAGAGTAAATCAGTCCCAACAACATGGCGGCTGCAAAAGCCACAGTCTCCAAATCTTGAATGACTGTGACCCCCTCCAGGACAATTCTGACATCGTCCTCACTGGCGGTGTTTTTTAGGCTGAAGATCCCCATGGTGGTCTTCTCAATCGCACCTTCAACGATCGTCTCATCCACATCCTAGTGTTCACAAAAAGGATTATTAGTTAAGAAAAAGCATTCATGAGACCAGCATTCAACACAGGAATCTCAATCATGAGTCAAGACTGTGATATAGCTCTGATTAGCTTGTAGTCAGGGGATATTAGCAGAAAAATGTCCAATCTTGGAATAAATTCCTTACCAAAAAAAATATTCACCAATGCGTTTGTAAAAGTGTCTAGTAACACATCTCACAAAGACTGAAATGCAGTTTCCCTAGGGGAATTTTTGACAGCTGCTGAAAGTTGGGGTGATGTTTATACCCACCATAACCTTATGCGGGGGAAAAAAATAAAAATGTAATTCTGTTTTAAGTAGCATGTGAGGGGTCAAACTAGGGTGTTTTTATGATTCTGAATCCATTGCAAGCATTTGTTTTGCACCAAAACCACTCCTTGGGCTAAAAACGGCCCAATCTCAATGGGCTTTTTACACAAAAAGTATACCTGGAAAAGGATGGCTATGGCCGTTTTATTTATTTATCTGTAGTTAATGAGATGCACTGTGCTTTGAGGCTGTGTCACTTTAGCTTCTTTCTCATATACAGAGTGGTTTGATCAAGTCTGATTACACTTTTTGTACTTTTTTGGTTGTCTGGCACCGAAATCTACAACCTCACAACGTGTTGTGAGCTTGTAGATCAGCTATTTTTGGTGAGACACTGGTGTGCAACTAAGTCATGTGTAAAGTATGACCATCATGGGAGATGAAGCAATCATTAGTAGCCCATGTTTCTCAGCCAACAGTTTAGTTGTTAGTTAAATAATCAGCAATCATGCAGTCACTAAAGGAGTGATAGAATAATTAGTCAGTGCTTTTAGTAGTATTTACCATTTTAGTATGTGTTTAAGTCACAACTATGTAATTCAACTACAGTACAGTTCATTTGAGTAGCATCACACTTGAGCAGAGTTAACAGAACACTGACGTCTGAGTGCTCAGCTAAAAAAGAGCTAATGACAGAGAAAGTTCTCTGGTTCTTAATCTAAGATGTACACATGTATACACTTTACAATTAGTCACTTACTATGAACTCCTGCACAAGGTCTCCAGGATCCTCGTTGAGGTAGAGGCAGAGTCCTTTCAATAGGAGGTCCCTTCCCGCATCAATGTCATCCTGAAAGATGAGTGACAGAAGAACAGAATACACACTTAAAACTAAAATACACAAATACATAAGGTCCTTGCAGCACATGTTTGGCAATACATTTAAAAAAAAATTGCTGTGCATGCACTATCATCATCAACACAAATCCTGCTCCAATGGCCACCTTTCCCTTTTAGAACATTCTATTTATGACCAGGACCACAACAAAGTTCCATACTTTATAGCAGCCCACCCCACACCTCCCCCTGAACTCTCAAAGGAAAGCAATGGGTGGAACAATGACAAGCCAGAGTGACTCTTTTCTAAAAAAAAATAAGAACCATGGTCCACAGGTTAAACTTGGGCTAGACACCTAGCTTAACCGAGTAAGACCTGAGGCCAATTCTAAAACCGTTTCCTGACAAAATTATGTTGCTATATTTCAGTGTTGCTCAAACTTTTTCATGTCAAGGACGCCCAAAACAATAATGGCTATCTACACGTTATAAAACTTGATATGGTGAACCAGATCAAGTTGATGGATGAGGAGTCTGGCGACTAACGAGACTTAAGTATCTGAGAGGAGAAAGCCGGGGTGTCCCCACAGGGTCCCACCCAGAGGATTCCATAGGCTGACATTACTGTACTCTGACCTGTGTTTAGCCTCACTTCCTGCTTTATGTCTAGCGACGTCCTTTCACTTGCCCACCTAAACATCTACTAAAGTATCAGATAACTTACAGTGTCCATGTTGTTGGTCAACGCTTTCAGTTTTTTCCCTTTCTGCCCAGTTGTGCTTTCAAACATCTTCAGCAGGTTTGCAGAGTACAGGTCCAGCTGTGATAGGAACTTAGACTGCAGAGGAATTGTGGTGATCCGTTTGAACTCAGCATTAATCTGAAAGCACACATATGGCTTTATGAGACAATTTTCATTAATATGGCACAGCGTTTACACAATAAGTCACATACGCTGTCACTAGTTCATACTAACCTCAGTCTCATCAAAGAGAGCAGGCCATCTCATTGTGAAGTCGCTGATCATGGGATCACAACCAATGACTTCGTGTCTTCTTAAAGCGAATGTTCTCTGCATTTTCATCTTAACAGTCTCTCTGTTGTTACGCTTCTTGATATCAGACAGAAGTTCAACTCGAATGTTTTCCAGTGAATCGTCATCTTCTCCACTCGGAAAGGAGGGGCAGTAAGCCACTTCACCTCTCTTTGGCTTCTTAACAGCAAAGGCAGGACTGCGTCTGCCATCTGGTTTGTGCTTCAAGGCATTTACAGTCACTTCCCGACATCCCATCTTCCGGAGAATTGTGCGATAACTGGACAGCTTATTTTTAATACTCCTTACCCATCCAGAACATCCAGTCTCAGAGGCTACCTCTGTTAAGCAAGGATGTTTATGGATGAGTGCCTGTGCGATTTTCTCAGCATCCATGTCTGCGAAATAGACTTTGTATTGGACTATCTCCTGGTTCAAACCCTGAAGTATGTCAGACCTCAGCTTTGGATCAGGGATCAGCCGCGTCCCTTCTTCTCTGTAGACTTGGCTGGCCTGCTCAAGCTTCAGCTCTGCATCATAAGTAAAACGGGGAATGTGGAAGACCTCTGGCCAAGAAGACCTAGGGGAAACGGACTCTTGAGATGAGAGCATCACAGTAGTGTCAGCAGGTGAAACGGATGAGGGTTCACCAGCGTGATTAGGAACGTGTGTCGGAGTTAATGGGCCATTGTCACAGCCCCCAGCAACAACAGGTCTGAGGGGCAGCACTTTGACTGTAGCTCTGTCTTGTATTTCTTCCATGGAAGTCAAGTCCTGGAAGATGTTTCCAAAAAGTTCATCCATGAACTGCAGTCGAAACAGGTCCTGAAGTTGACACTGCCTCCTTATCTCATTCTCCAGTTGAGTCACGGTATCTGGCAGGCCCAAGGGAAGGACCACTCTCTGGCTGCTGTTCTCCCCCAGGATGACTCTGAGAACTGCCGAGGTTGCCATGGTCCACCTTCTTTGTCTAAGGAAAAAGAAAAGCACACTCATGATACAAGTTGTAGTCAATTCAAGAGGCAACTTTGTTCAAAGTTGAATTAACCTGAAAAAAGCACTAGTATTAATAACCGTATCTTCACAGGCATGTTTTCACCACACAGGACTGTGGCTATATTGAAAATTCACACCTTTTGGGTTAAAATGTCAAGTTATACCTCTAAGATGTGAAATTAGTGATAGAAATCATAGCTATAGTGTTCAGTAATAGGGCTCTACGCGTCTCTCCAGCTCTAACTAAAATACATTTTCGGGTTGGTAGCTAATTTGACCTCATCAGCAAAGAGTAACCATTTATCAGCTTGTTTTATAGTGTTCCAGTTCCATTTTGTCTGCTCATTTCTTTACGTCATCACTTCCAATTTCACTCGTTTATCCTGTATGAGTCCTTCCTCCTGATTGGATTAAATTGGTACAACAACCTGACATTTCTTTTTGTGTATTAAGAGCTGGAGAGACAGGAAGACCCATACAACACACGTTTAATTTGTTACCTTATCACAGACAGATTGACCTTTTCAAGGTCACCATCCGTACATTTCCAACCCGATACTCAGCCAGGGGGTAATCATCGGCAAGTTCATTTACATCTACAAGATTCAGTCCTCGTGTAGGAGCTGGAGTCAGCTCATAGGCTCTATAGTGCTCATTATACCATCCACACAGCTCTTTCAAAATGAAACACAATCTCTGATCCAAAATGCATATTTGACTAATTTCCCCAAATTCAGGTAGGCCACCTTCAGACCCATGGGGAACTACCATCCCAACTCTGTAGTTTATACCCTTGCTCCAAGCATTTTTAGCCAGATGGATTTCAGATAGGTCAGGGTATCTTTGCTTAACAGCTTGAGCTATCTCCTCCTTCAAGATATCTAATGGGACTGTAGATACACTTGACACATCTAGCGTTGGTTTATCAAGACTTGGAGATGACAAGTGGTACCCCATCATGAATTGATGCTTCACAGCCAGTGACAACGGCACATTTTTAAAGCAACTGGTATGTTTAATAACCTTCTTAAAAAAACTGTGCTTTGCCTCAAATCTTAAAGTCCAAAGTCCCACAAGAGGTCCAAACAACCTAATCAATGTGGGGTAATGTTCCAAGTAGTGGTGTTTAGGCAGCAGTCTATTTTCAGGAAATAGCTCCTGATATCTTTGTCTATGCTCTGAGATTTTGCAATCAAGGTAAGCAATGGACTCATCATTGTGGACTGGCGCAGCAACAAGCTCCATAATCTCTTTTAAATCCATCAGAACCAGCCATGCTGGCTCGCCCTCAGGAATCTTAGTCCCTATTAGAAACGGGAGCAATCTTAACAGGCACCAGTTTTCATGTGCATTACCACCTATGGATTTCCTGCTTGAAAGATTTTGTGGCACAATATGAGGCTTATTAGTTTTATCAGTCCACTTATAGGGGAAGTTCAGAATGGCATTATTTATGCCCTCCAAAGTAATATACTTCTTGGATATAAATAATTTGAGACGCAGTGCAAGTTCAACAGGTACAACGCCCTCAAAGATATCATGAGCAATGTCAGGAGGGTACCCAGTGAGGACATGGAAATGAGAAAGAGCTTTAGTCAAAGGACAAGCTTGTTTTACTCCAAAACTGCTAGTGCCACTCTCTTTAGCTGACTTTACATGAGCCTCATGTTGCTCTTTACTTCTGAGGCTGAATTTTCCTGCTCCCACTTCTTGTGATTGGAAGTCTGCGTTACTTGCAATGCAAAAACGGCAACAATAATGAGCTGTGAAACCTTCAACGAAGCCTGCAAGTGAGTGAGCTCCCAAATTGTCTGCTGCAACAGTTTGAACTGTACCTTTCAGAGTTGTTCCCAACTCCGAAACAAATATGCCTTCTTCTTCCAAAGCCCTGAGATCTTTTAGCAGTGGCTCTAAAACTTCCAAGCGATGTTTCTTTAGATCATCTGTTTTGCATAAAATGGCTAAGTAAATGGAGGACAAAGAGGAATTGGATTCTGGGGGTAGGTTACTGAGCACCCAGTATACACCACAAAGTTTGTGTTTCTTACAGGAGGTGCCCAGAGGATTACAGACTTCAAAGTCATCCGCATACAATCCAATAGATATTCTTAACTCGTCACCTGAGAAGAAATCATTTTTCTTAAAATGTTGGCCATCCCTGAAAGACCTATACAGATTCAGATTTTCTGCCTCTGCTTGTGGTCTGTGATTACCAACTACAAGGTCCAAAACATCTTTCCTATTCAAGAGCACTTGCAGGGATTCCAGAATGGGAACATACTGAAAGGTTTTCTTTTTTCTAATATCCAGAAAATATTCAATTGGCTCAACAACTTTGAAGTTAGCCTTATAGTATTTCTTACGTTGATATGCAGAACTCAGAGTGCCACCTTTCTGTATAGCTTTAGTTATAGGGTTAACTGTGCACAAAGTACTGGCTATTTCCTTTATGATAGATCTGTCAACTTGGAGATTGTGCTTCTGAAAAACTTGACCCAAAACATTATCAGTAATGGGAATATACAGAGAGCTAGTTATGCGGTGAAGCTCTTGTAAGAATTCATTGATTGTTTTACTTGGTACATGAGAAAAATGTTCAAGTTTCAACAAAGCTGCAGCAAAGGAGTGCTCAATTACTTGGGGAAGGTCCTCTGTGGCATCAATATTACTATCTGGTTGTACATCAGAGCATGCCTCACCTACTACATCATCATCATCATTTTCTACAGCTTCTTGGTCAACTGTTGCGGTAGTTGTCACAATATCTGGTTTAAAATCTAATAAAGAATAAGAACGATGTGTTCTGCTCCTGTGAGATTTAAACGTGCCACAGATATTTGTTTGATAGTTGCAACCCAAAAACATGCAAGTCACTACTTCCTCTTTCTTCAGGTGTGCATTAATGTGAGTCCAATAATCTTTTTCAGAGGCAAGATCTTTACACGGGCATAGATGGCAGCTAAATGTACAACCAGCTGAACGATTGTGACTGGTAACGGTCACATGACATCTGTTTAAATGAATTTGAAGAGCATTCCAAGTTCTAAAAGTACAAGGGCAGCTTGTATATATACACATAAAACGACAATTTTTCCCATGAATCGTATGTTTCTCTCTGTAATGTTTTAAAAGTTGGGACCTACTAGACACTGCTACAGCACACACCTTACACAGCCACATTCACAGCAACAGTCACTGAAAAAGAAGAGAATGTTGCAATTAGTGATCATCAATAAATCCAATGGATGTTGTTGCCGTCTGGCAGAAACCTTGCATCTCCACATTTTTTTATTATTTTAATACATGAATGCCCCATTTTATACTTCATCATGGCAGTGTCACAAGTAGGGAAACTCACAGCTTGATGCATCAGGTCGTGAGATTGGCGGTTACAGCAACAAACAAATTGTGAATATATTTTGAAAATCTTCACCTATAATAAAATGCAAATTTGGGTTGCCAGATTGAGTAGTTAGGTGCGTATGTCGATTATATGAATATTTAACCAATGAAAGTATTAACAATAACTTGTGACTGAACAACTACGTTCATTCAATGTTGTGGACATGCAAGGTTTCTGCCCAACAGCGATGATATTAAGCAGATCATTTGATAGTTAAGGTAGAGGGGAAGTGAATGAAGTCATATACTCACCACAAGAAAATGAGCCTACAGTACAATGAGCCTAGTTGACAGCGTGCCGGAGCGTGACTTGGACGCAGGGCGAGATTCAACCCGCTACACAGGTCGTTTGTCTGCAACACATCAACATACAACAGGTTACAAACATACAACGGTAACTCTGTAGTTTTACCAAAGTGTTAAAGTATTCATTCAAACATTTCTACAACATTGACTGCATAAGCAGTCATTTTTTAAGGTTAACAGGTTAGAATTTACCAGTGGAGCAGGGACGACAGGCTTGACTTGGATGCAGGGCGAGACTCAAGCCGCTATACACGTCGTTTGTCTGTAACACACCCACATCAAACAGGTTAAAAACATACAACTGGGGTGCCATATTGCACTTGGCATCACAAACAGAGAGAACAGAGTTTGTGTGAGTGAGTGTGTGAGTGTGTATGTGAATCCAACAGTTCTTTCACAGCTAGCCTTAATGACCTTCAGCCTGATGGAAGGGTCTCGTAGTGGTGTGTGAGGGGTCCTTGACTTGGATGCAGGATGACACTCAACCCGCTACACAGGTCGTTTGTCTGCAACACATCAACATACAACAGGTTACAAACATACAACGGTAACTCTGTAGTTTTACCAAAGTGTTAAAGTATTCATTCAAACATTTCTACAACATTGACTGCATAAGCAGTCATTTTTTAAGGTTAACAGGTTAGTATTTACCAGTGGAGCAGGGACGACAGGCTTGACTTGGATGCAGGGCGAGACTCAAGCCGCTATAAACGTCGTTTGTCTGTAACACACCCACATCAAACAGGTTAAAAACATACAACTGTGGTGCCATATTGCACTTGGCATCACAAACAGAGAGAACAGAGTTTGTGTGAGTGAGTGTGTGAGTGTGTATGTGAATCCAACAGTTCTTTCACAGCTAGCCTTAATGACCTTCAGCCTGATGGAAGGGTCTCGTAGTGGTGTGCGAGGGGTCCTTGACTTGGATGCAGGATGACACTCAACCCGCTACACAGGTCGTTTGTCTGCAACACATCAACATACAACAGGTTACAAACATACAACGGTAACTCTGTAGTTTTACCAAAGTGTTAAAGTATTCATTCAAACATTTCTACAACATTGACTGCATAAGCAGTCATTTTTTAAGGTTAACAGGTTAGTATTTACCAGTGGAGCAGGGACGACAGGCTTGACTTGGATGCAGGGCGAGACTCAAGCCGCTATAAACGTCGTTTGTCTGTAACACACCCACATCAAACAGGTTAAAAACATACAACTGGGGTGCCATATTGCACTTGGCATCACAAACGGAGAGAACAGAGTTTGTGTGAGTGAGTGTGTATGTGAATCCAACAGTTCTTTCACAGCTAGCCTTAATGACCTTCAGCCTGATGGAAGGGTCTCGTAGTGGTGTGTGAGGGGTCCTTGACTTGGATGCAGGATGACACTCAACCCGCTACACAGGTCGTTTGTCTGCAACACATCAACATACAACAGGTTACAAACATACAACGGTAACTCTGCAGTTTTACCAAAGTGTTAAAGTATTCATTCAAACATTTCTACAACATTGACTGCATAAGCAGTCATTTTTTAAGGTTAACAGGTTAGAATTTACCAGTGGAGCAGGGACGACAGGCTTGACTTGGATGCAGGGCGAGACTCAAGCCGTTATACACGTCGTTTGTCTGTAACACACCCACATCAAACAGGTTAAAAACATACAACGGTAACTCTGCAGTTTTACCAAAGTGTTAAAGTATTCATTCAAACATTTCTACAACATTGACTGCATAAGCAGTCATTTTTTAAGGTTAACAGGTTAGTATTTACCAGTGGAGCAGGGACGACAGGCTTGACTTGGATGCAGGGCGAGACTCAAGCCGCTATAAACGTCGTTTGTCTGTAACACACCCACATCAAACAGGTTAAAAACATACAACTGTGGTGCCATATTGCACTTGGCATCACAAACGGAGAGAACAGAGTTTGTGTGAGTGAGTGTGTATGTGAATCCAACAGTTCTTTCACAGCTAGCCTTAATGACCTTCAGCCTGATGGAAGGGTCTCGTAGTGGTGTGTGAGGGGTCCTTGACTTGGATGCAGGATGACACTCAACCCGCTACACAGGTCGTTTGTCTGCAACACATCAACATACAACAGGTTACAAACAGCAAAGTACGGCATTCATTTATGGAGAATGTTAAAATACGGAAATAAGAGGTTTCTGCTTGACAATATATGCAATGTGTCCCTCTTGAGTGAGTGTGGAAATAGTGGCCTTCTACATCATTAAAGTTGCATCACCCCTGCTCCATTTTGTAGAGCAGGGTCAGGTTCAAATGAAACATAACATTTTTTGTGTTTGAAACATTAATTTTTTTTGTGTTTGTTTAACAAACACGGTTGTTAGCAGTTACATATGTAACCAAATGGACAAAATAGAAGTTACTAAATACATGAAAACACTACTGACTACACCAGTTGGAATTGCACCTACAGCCATTTAAGGTTTTAACTTTAAAAAGAAGGCTTTACAGATTAGTAACAGACAGTAACAATTTATGCCACATTAATACTGGTTAATATTAGTTATAGTCTTCCTCAAAAGTTACCATTTCCATTTTTGACTCAATAAACAAATACATTAATACACAGCACACAACAAGGGTTTAACTGAAATCTCAAGTTATGGCATATAAAAAGGAGGGAGGACCAACATTTTAATAAATCATCGCTGAATTCCAGTTTTATTTTGAAATTTGTCTAGTTTTTAGGAAGTCCTTTAATCTGAGGCTGGATTGAAGCAACACTTTGGCTAAACCAGTGGTTCTCAACCTTTGCAGGCCGCGACCCCCCGAAATAATCATATTTGAACTGGGGACCCCCCAAAATAATCATATTTGAACTGGGGACCCCCCAAAATAATCATATTTGAACTGGGGACCCCCCCAACATAATCATATTTGAACTGGGGACCCCCCAAAATAATCATATTTGAACTGGGGACCCCCCCAACATAATCATATTTGAACTGGGGACCCCCCAAAATAATCATATTTGAACTGGGGACCCCCCCCCCCAAAATAATCATATTTGAACTGGGGACCCCCCCAAAATAATCATATTTGAACTGGGGACGCCCCATTTTGTTTGACTCCGTTCCACAGATAAATATTGTGAAAATAGCAGATCTACAAGCTCACAACGCCAGCTGCTATTTTCACAATGTTTGTCTCTTTCTTATATTATTTGACAATTTGGCCAATGTTTTATACTAGTTCATTGATTACTTGTGTTTTTACTTTCTTTTTAGGTATTAAAAAGGTTTAAAAGTCCTTAAATTGTCACTTCACTATCATCTGGGGACCCCCCAACATCATGTGGGTCCCGACCCACAGGTTGAGAACCACAGGGCTAAACAATGTGTTTATACTACGAGTATAATGTAGACTAGATGTGCCTTTATTTTCACCCTCTGGTGCATAAATAAGTTGCTGAGACTGCACTTCAAGTGCACAACTATTAATAGTCTAGCTAGCGCGACATGTGTGATGAACAGAGTCACGGTTTGATCAATATAACGTTGTTAATAGGCACAAACATTACTAGGCATGGTCTGTCCCAAACAAGTGCTACTTGTTCCTGGTATTGGAAATGTCTCCATTACAACCCGTACATCTACATAAACGTTCACATTTCAAATATAAAGTGATGACCCCACGGCCACGGATGTAACAAATCAAAACGCCTGTGTCTAAGTACCCGTATCTTCCGTATTGTTCGATAAAAATCTTTTTAATCCAACCGGTGGCCATTTTCTCAATTTCCATAAAATGCTTTCAATGACGTGACCCTACCGGTTGGGAGGTGTATTGCAGTCTCTGATACATTATAACTCTGAGAAAATGGCCGCCGATCAGATTAAAATGCTTTTTATTGAACAATATGGATGATACGGGTACTTAGACCCACCCGTTTCAACGTGTTATATCGATGCACACCTGGCGACATGTTGGGAAGCAACACCGTTGTGTGATGGACAGAATCAAGGTTTTACTAATAATATGACACAGGCTAGCAGCGCTAGCTGCAGGGACTAGCTAAGCTAACGCTGTTGCTAATGTTAATGCGAACAGCGTTGCTGTTAAGTGTTAACATTCCCTACCAAGTACGTCTTTTGAACGATAACAAACACATTAGGCCTACTGATATGAAATGTAAACCTTATAACGTTTTGATGGATGGATTAAGGGTTTATATTCTTACCGTGTGCCTGAGGGAATGCTTCCATCAACAAGTGGATGAAAGAAGAGGGAAAGGCGAACTTCCGTCCGCGCGCTTATTAGCGCCCCCCTCTGATCTTCCGGTGCAATTGAAACGCGTCAGGGCAATGTGATTGAATCACTTTCAGAGGATGATGTCAAGCTTCATGTTATCTCAACACAATGTAATCAGGTTTTTTGGTCAAACATGAATTGTTTATGTTGAGCACATATAATCAGTTCAATTATATCCCATAGGCCAACTTCTCATTTTTTTCAGTGTAGGGGTCCCGGACCCCCTGTTGAAGACCCCTGCTCTATATGAACAAACTTGTTATATCAACAAAACGCATTGCATTCTGTTTGTGTGACATGCATGATGCAAAGGTTTTGAAAGAGAAACTGGTCAAAGTCACTGGCCACCTACTGTAAGACATTAAAGGAGGAGTTCACCCAAAAATGACTTATTTTCTATCAATTACACACCCCATGAAGCCTTGATTTCATGGATTTATTTTTGTTTTTGTGGCATTCCTAAGACAATAATTTGATGACCGTGTGTATTTCCGGTAGGAGACACAAATAATCTACTTTGTGTCTCCTACCGGATACATTAGCCGGTAGGAGACGGGAATCAAATTATTAGCTTAGGAATGTGACAAAAACAAAAAATAATCAAATTGATAGAAATAAGTCATTTTTTGGGTGAACTCCTCCTTTAAGGCTAAAAGCATAACACAAAAAAAGTCCTGGGGACTTGTTTCCACATAGCATAAAATAATAATAATAATAATAATAATACAATGTATGCAGACTGTAAAATGAATACTTACTCATGTACCCTGTAGTAATACAAGTATACAAGGTATAAAGGCTAACATTGCTGTAATGATAAAGCACACATAGAGGACATACAGTGGTGAAACCTTTATTAAATCAAACAACCAAAAACATTATCAACATTTATTTTCCCAGGTATTAAAGTGTTTCTTTGAGTTAAAAAAAACGGAGTAAATGTAAATAAGTAATCTGTAAAAACAATTCCATAAAAGTAAACTAAGTCAACTGTCAGCTGTCTCAGACATCTACCAAATATGTACTATGATAATTTAACAATACAAACAACACACGTGTCAACACACAGTGAACAGCTACACAAAACCAGCAGCTTGTCAGCACTTTACTGCACCATTATGCATGCATATCAATGAAAATAATAATGAACAAGACTCGTTTTAATCCCGACAAATGTGGACAGACAGTGGTGCTCATGTTGTTCTACCAATAAAATATAGGCTGGAGGGAATAATACAAGATTATAAAAAACAAGCAATTGAAATTACATCATGTTAAATGGAAAATAAGATCCATACACAAGATAAATCAAACATCTATATACACAAACAAATAATGTTTATTCAGTCGTGTTGATATTGTCAGATTATGAGATCCCTCTGCTTTAGTATCCTTGTCATTGACATCCTGGATTAGACTGAATGATCATATGTGTGTCTGTGTGTGACTAACTTCAACTAGAGGCTTCCCCCCTGTATGAGTCCTCATGTGTTTGTTTAGATTACTTGTGATAGCAAAGCTTTTACCACAAACTGTACAGGTATAGGGCTTTTCACCTGTATGAGTCCTCATGTGGGTTTTTAGTTGACCCTGTTGATTAAAGCCTTTACCACAAACTGTACAAGAAAAGCGCTTTTCACCTGTATGAGTCCTCATGTGTGTTTTTAGATGACCACAGCCTTTACCACAAATTGTACAGGTAAAGGGCTTTTCACCTGTATGAGTCCTCATGTGTGTTTTTAGATGACCCTGTTGATTAAAGCCTTTACCACAAACTGTACAAGAAAAGGGCTTTTCACCTGTATGAGTCCTCATGTGTGTTTTTAGATGACACTGTTGATTAAAGCCTTTACGACAAACTGTACAAGAAAAGGGCTTTTCACCTGTATGAGTCCTCATGTGTGTTTTTAGATCACCCTGTTGATTAAAGCCTTTACCACAAACTGTACAAGAAAAGGGCTTTTCGCCTGTATGAGTCATCATGTGTATTTTAAGATGACTGTTGCTAACACAGCCTTTACTACATACTGTACAAGAAAGGGGCTTTTTGCCTGTATGAGTTTGTTTCTGTGATTTCAGGTCTTGGGACAGCTTTCGCTGTCCTCCCACATGTTGCGTCTTGTGTGATTTCAGTGAGTTTAAAGCTGACTGATCTGCCCTAGTCTCCTCCCAGTCATCACTGTCTTCAGTGTCTGATTCAGAACAGTGTGAAGAGAGGAGCTGGTCATCACTAGTTGGTTGTGATGTTCCACAGTCCTCTACATCAGCTTGTGTTTTCATGTGTTCAGTTGAGGTGCTGGCTACAGGCTCTGTGTCTCTGTTTTCATCATCATCTTCACTTTTCACAGCTAGTAATGTCAACGTTGACCCACCAGCCTCTTCTGGTCTTTGAAGTAGCTCCTCTTGTTCCTCTTTAATCTGTGGAGGTTGTGGTTCCTCCTGGAGCAGACTGGGGCTCCTCTCCTCTTCAGGGGAAACCTCCTCTTTACACACAGGGAAATGCAGGAAGTCTACGAAAAAGATACAATGAGACTCTATAAAATGTTTGAATCTTGTACATCCACTGCAGTACCTCAGTGCAGAGTTGTGGCTGGAATAAGTATCAACAGATTACTCTTTGCCCACAACTGAACCATCGTCTGATTCATGGTACATTTAGATTGATGCAGCGGTCCGTGCATCAATGTAGTCACATTGTTAATGCTAAAATCAATTCATATCGGTTCATCTTTACACCCTCAGTACCGGCCTACTTTCACCAATAAAATAAATAAAGAGAGTGTGCTTGAAACTTACTGAGATCCAGTTGGTCTTCAGGTTCCTGTTTAATAGAAACGGTCCTGACTGGAGAACTGATCTTCACCTGCAGACTGGACTCCACACACTGATCTGGAATGAAGGAATACAGCACACACTTTAATAATATGGACTTTGGTAAGACACAAATACAAACTTTAATAATAAGGACTTTGATGTGATGTGAATAAGGACTGTAATAATAAGGACTTTGTGACATAAGTAAGGACCTCAATAATAAGGACTTTGTGACATAAATAAGGATTTTTTTAAAAAACAATAATGAATCTAATCTCAAAATGAAAGAACCTCAGCGAGCAGTATTTTTATTGCATATTAGAAACAGCCAATCAGTTTGATAACAGATGTATGATCCTAAAATAGATGACACAAGTAGGTATAATATTGTTGCTGTCAGGTGGAAACCAGGTGGACAATAATTTACGAGAAAAAAAATCACTTCAAAGGTTAACATATGGAGATACAAGGTTTCTGCCCGACAGCAACAATATGTTAAAAAAATGAACAGCTGCTATAATAGAACAGTGAGAATCAGGATGTGAATCTCAGGATTCACATGGGAACGGTGCGGCTCCATCTAGAGTTACCAAATGAAAATCACGTACTGAATGTATTGACAGAAAAGCTCATAACATGTCTATGGAGGATTTTTATGAAACAAAAACTTTGCAGATAGTAAGAGCATAATTCAAGATTTCTTTACAGCTACAATGTTGGTGAGTTTAAATGTGTTTAATACAATCAGATAGGACTTTTCTGTTTGGATGTATGGGCTGTTAAGGGTTGGTATTAAAACTCTAGAGTCCATATATAAAAAATAGGATCTAAGAGTTGCTTGTGGCTGTGTGTGTATATTACTAGTTAACTTTATATGGGGAACTATTACTAGGGAGGTTACAAATGTATTAAAAATTAAAGGATGGAGGGCTTGGTAAAAATGTAGCATCCGGTTTATAAAGAAGAGCTTTGTTGATAGTTGAGGCCTTGAGTTGGAACAAACAGAAGGGTTGTGCAAGGAGCTCTGTGCCTTATTTTAATATTACGTATGGTGAGTTAGTAAGCACATCTGCTTTTTGAAAACTGTTAAAAGACCTATTGAGAACTGTAATGAGGACGAATCTATTGAACAATGTATGGGTTTTTTGAAGAAAACATGTCTGCCATGGATCAGGAGTTCCATTGGCCTGTATTGAACGTCTTTTTGCTATATTTTTGTATGCAATTGCTTATAAACATGTCATCTCAATGCCAATTCATTATAAACCCTGAATAATTTCAAATAAAGTATATATAAAACGTAGATGAGGTGTTGAAATTATATTAAGCAGTAGAGGTCTGCTCCTTTTTGAGCTCAGCACCAAATCTCTTTACTGAAAATAGCCCATCTACAAGTCGCAATGTGACGCATTGTGAGCATTGTAGATCAGCTATTTTTGTCACGTTTGTCTCAAGGCCAGTCCACACCAATGTTACTCCTTGCAACCATTATCCCCAATGGCAGTTGCAAAGAGTTGCATTGGTGTGGACTGGCCTTAAAACTGTCTTGTTGCAAGGAGTTGCGACTAGTTGCATTGGTGCGGTCTGGTCTTTAGAATGGGGCAGTTGCTATAGAGTTTTTGTTCAGTCTCCCTGTCTCTCCAGGTCTTTAATAAACTGTACATTTTCAGGTTGGTTACAACTTAAGCCACATCAGCAGAGGGAACCCCACAAATATAATTCCTCAGCTTGTGTCATACGTAGTTCCAATTTTCTCAAATTATTTTCACCAAATACACTTGTTTATTCACTTTTTACTGAAGAGCTGGAGAGACCCCAGTCGTCTATAGCAGTGCTAGATGCAAGTTCCAATGTCTTTTGTTTCATCAACATGTTGACTGTTTTTCTTTCACAAAGAAAGCAAACCCATGATGACAGATTTGCCTCTTTTTGATGAGGCAAAAGTGAATTTTGAGTTTCAGCTATTGAGCAAGTTCTTCTGTGGAATTGTCCGTTTAGATAACAAAATGTTACTTCGCTGTGAAAACAAGTGTGTTTGGTGGACATTACAACGATACACTGTCATGCCACTCTTTTTTGTTTTAGAAAATGTGCTGAATTCTGGGTTTTGAGTGGGAGTGTTTACTAATGAATGACATTATTCCAGTGATTGTGTTCTTCTTGTACATAGCATGTGAATGAGTTTAATTCTTGAACTACCAACAATGTCTTTACTTTCATTTCAATACCCAGAGCAACATGTTGCGCAGATGTTAAACATCTGCATACTGATTGACACACAGATAGACAGATACAGAATATAAATATTAGTTAACTTTATATGGGGAACTATTACTAGGGAGGTTACAAATGTATTAAAAATTAAAGGATGGAGGGCTTGGTAAAAATATAGCATCCGGTTTATAAAGAAGAGCTTTGTGGATAGGTGAGGCCTTGAGTTGGAACAAACAGAAGGGTTGTGCCTTATTTTAATATTATGTATGGTGAGTTAGTAAGCACATTTGCACGTTTAAATATTGGTCTGAAATGTCCAGTACAAATATTTATGTTAATCTGTGTGAAGATACATATAGTGGCCTTTTCCCCTACAAATGTCTAGATGACTCTCAAAAGCAGGTGTGTATAAAAATATTTGGAGTAAAAACATTTCTGAAAAAGAGTCATGTGGCTGGTCTCAGTGAGGAGCTGCTTTTTGAAAACTGTTAAAAGACCTATTGAGAACTGTAATGAGGACGAATCTATTGAACAATGTATGGGGTTTTTGAAGAAAACATGTCTGCCATGGATCAGGAGTTCCATTGGCCTGTTGTGTGCACTGTGATCAGCCAACTATGGATCACTCCATGTGCCATGGTCATACATCAGGAGTCAATCTCTGGAGAGGTGGTCTTTAAACAAATATAAAACTGAACTAAAAAGACAAAAAACAATTGACTCCAGACCAAAAATGCTGAAGCCATGGTTGATGCCATCTTTGTATTGAAAGTCTTTTTGCTATATTTTTGTATGCAATTGCTTATAACCATGCTATCTAAATGCCAATTCATTATAAACCCTGAATAATTTCAAATAAAGTAAATATAAAACGTAGATGAGGTGTTGAAATGATATTAAGCAGTAAGGTCTGCCCCTTTTTGAGCTTAGCACCAAATCTCTTTGCTGAAAATAGCCCATCTACAAGTCGCAATGTGACGCATTGTGAGCATTGTAGATCGGCTATTTTCGTCACGTTTGTCTCAAGGCCAGTCCAAACCAATGTTACTCCTTGCAACTCCTTGCAATCATTATCCCCAATGGCAGTTGCAAAGAGTTGCATTGGTGTGGACTGTTCTTAAAACTGTCTTGTTGCAAGGAGTTGCGACTAGCTGCATTGGTGCGGTCTGGTCTTTAGAATGGGGCAGTTGCTATAGAGTTTTTGTTCAGTAACAGTGGTCTCCCTGTCTCTCCAGGTCTTTAATAAACTGTACATTTTCAGGTTGGTTACAAATTAAGCCCCATCAGCAGAGGGAACCCCACAAATATAATTCCTCAGCTTGTGTCATACTTTTGTCAAATTATTTTCACCAAATACACTTGTTTATTCACAGAGCTGGAGAGACCCCAGTCGTCTATAGCAGTGGTTCTGAACCTTGTGTTATAATTAATACATATTGTGAAAACAGCAGATCTACATGCTCACAACGCCTCACATTGCAAGGTCTTAATAGTCCTTAAATTGTGACTTCATCCCAAAAATTAGACCCACGGGTTGAGAACCACTGGCCTATAGCAACGATTATACAGGAATATAGAGTGGGCAGAGGATGGGCCGTGGGTAGCGTGGGAACCAACGCCCATCCTGCCACATTAACAACACAGATCATCACTTTATTTTATTCACATACCAGTAGACTAACCTTTTTCATCATCTAAACTGACCGTTTTATTGACCAAAATAATTTGATGACTTTGGAAATAAACTGTTAACATCTTGAGGTTTGCTTTCTTTGGAGAAGAACAGTCAGCATGTTGATGAAGACGTTGTCAACTTGTCTCTATGTAAATATCTCTGATGATGGCCCATCATCATCTAGGTGTCTTTTGTTATGAGCCTTTTACATTGAAATGGTCCCTGACTGCAGTTAACTGGAGGAGGTGGGAGGAGGTTTTTCTTCACTCCAAGACAAAAGACACACACACACACACACACACACACACACACACACACACACACACACACACACACACACACACACACACACACACACACACACACACACACACCTTATTGTTGTCTTATTTGCATTTCAAATGTGCCGGCCGGCCCACTTGGCACAGCACGGATAATCTACACACACTTTAGGTGTGTCATTGTCTCCAAGTATCCCCCAATCTAGACTTGGTTGTCGTTGATCTACATGTGATTCTCAAACTCTCTAATTTCAAGGACCCCACATTAGATTTGCATTAGACCACAAACCTCCATTTGATAAGATGTTTATCTCTGGAACCCAAATCTAAGGATATTTATGTTATTAGGAATGATTCAGTCAAATTGTCGGTCCATAATACATTTACCGTCTATGTACTGAAGGTATGGAGATCACAGTGAAATTGTGATCAAATTCAATGACCTCTGGAGGTCCCCAAACCCTACATTGAGATCCACTGATCTACAATATGGCAAATTAAGAACTAACTAGAGACACCATGATTGATATACTGATATCTGTTTGGTGCATCTCATGTGTTTGGTAGTTGAGGAAACTCAGCATTTATGAATGAAACAATGTCATTCATTAGTAAACACTCCCCCACTCTGTGTGCAGTGCAAAGGGCCTTGATCAGCCACATCCTGAAAAGACAGGAGAGGATATGTCAAATTATATTATATTAGGCAGTATCGCCTCAACAACCTAAGAGTCTCCAGATAAATATAAATCCCTGTCTGCAGATTTGACTCTAATTTAAAAACAATAAAAGACTAGGGGTCCTTTAGTTGAATACAAGAAGACTCACTCCAAAACCAACTCACCCCAACTCAAAAAGGAAAACTCACCCCGGAGCTAGGAACACTCACCCCGGGGGGTGGGTAAACTCACCCCAGGACCTGAGAAAACTCACTCCGGAACACTCACCCCGGGGGTAGGAAAACTCACCCCGGGGGTAGGAAAACTCACCCCGGGGGAGACGCACTGTGATTGGCCAGTAGTCACTTTGAGTGGCAGTTGGGGCAAACGCAGTCAGTGGGGCAAACGCAGTGAGTTGGGCAAACGCAGTCCCCACCAAAAATATTTACTATTCTGTCCCTATCGGTACATAACTCGGACGGCGCTGATTCGACTAGCAGACCATCGGCTGGTCGTTGCGGGCACTCGCGCCTGGAGGCGCTCGGGCGCAACTCCTCAGCCTCAAGGTCTGCTGAGTCGGCGCGCCTCCGTCATGGTCCAAAACTATACTTTATCGGCGAAAAAAAGAAGTCCGCGGATGACTGAAAAAGTTTTACCCCAAGCATTCTGTGAAAATGGAAAGCTCACAAAGTTAAAAACCATTGGGGTGAGTTTTCCGGAGTGGGTTTTCTCAGGTCCTGGGGTGAGTTTTCCTACCCCCGAAAATCTTGGGGGTGAGTTTTCCTACCCTGTGGGGTGAGTTTTCCGGAGTGAGTTTTCCTAGCAATGGGGTGAGTTGGTTTTGGAGTGAGTCTTCTTGATACCCTTTAGTTTAGGGCGTTTCAGGGGGATCCCAGCTAATTTGGTGAAAGATTTGGTGTAGAGGAAAACAGGGAGGGAGGGGGGGGGGGACCCCAGTCAACATAGTGGTTCATATAGCATACAAATTATGACTATTTTAACCTGTTTTATACTATATATACTTCTGGGTCACTGTTCAAAATTATCATTTTATAATGACAACACAAAAACAACTAATAATAATAACGCATTTTATTTATAACGCACTTTATATTATTGTAAATCTGAAAGTGCTTCAGGGTTTAAAAGCATGGCATAAAAACAGCATAGGCAACCAAACAATTACATGGGACCCAACAAGGCTAGATTAGGGTCAAATTAAAACTATAGGTGAAAAAGCAGGGCAAAGACAAAAAAACAAAGGCCCAGAAAAAATTAAGAAAACGCTTTGTTAATTTTTTTTGTGTTATCAATTATTTTAAATTAATTTTCATAATCATTTTTAAAAGCATCAGTGGACTGTGGTGCTCTCAGGTGTTTTCGGGGAGGGCATTCCCTCTGTGTAGCAGAAGGCCTGTTCGCCCATGGTGAAGGAGGTTGGTGTTGGGGATGTGTGAGAATTTCCCCATGTTTTTCCCCACATTTAACATTGGGACATATAGGCCTATATTAATGACATCCCGCTCTTTCTCAGAGCGAATTAGTATTCGTAGGTAACATTTCACTCGTCTCGCTCAAACCTTTGGGTCGAGCAGGACAAATGAATGAGGTTTCTGGAACAATGCAAATACCCCCAAATACCCCCCAAAGCTGCCTCTTCTCTTCCCTTTCCGGATGTTTTAGACCAAATATGATTATTTTGGGAGGGGTCACAGCCTGAAAAGGTTGAGAACAACTGGCATAGCAAATTTAGGCTTAATGTTGCCTACAATCCCTTTAAAATGACACAGATTAGTTCCCGGCCTTAATGGATTAACTTGGAGGTGTGTGTTATTTTTTTTCCTTCTGCAAAGAGGTGGAAAGTAACTAAGTGAATTTACTTAAGTACTGTACAATTTTGAGGTATTTGTACTTTACTTGAGTATTTCCAACTTCTTCCAATACTTGTCCTTTACTCCACTACATCTCAGTGGCAGATATTGTACTTTTACACTAAATTTATTTGAACACTTAAGTTACTAGCAGTGGTGGACGAAGTAACTCGACCCCAGTACTTGAGTAAAAGTACATATACTCCTGGTCAAATTTACTCCACTACAAGTAAAAGTAGCTCAGTCAAATATCTGTCCGTCTGTGTGTGAATACATAGTGTTGGCAGGTGGAAGCAGCGAGTGTCCTGACATCCTGCAGGTCATGCAGCGAGCGCAGACATCAACACAATTTGAAACACGCTCTTTTTTTCTCCTTTTCTTTTGAGGTTTTTTATCCAGTGGCTTACAATGAACACACCTGTTTCACAACAACACACAGTAAGCCACATTTCCCAGAAAGTCCCCTCTCTTAAGCCATGGATTTATGTTGCTGTCTTGTCTGCGGTTGACTGACACATCAGTCTCCTTGATCTCATTGACCTCAGTCTGTCAGTGTTATTGATCTATATACGGTTGATCAAACATATAGTATGTTTTGATTGATTGAATACTTTATTAGACAGAAATGTAAGCACTTGGTATTAAAGTACAGTAGGTGGCCAGTGACTTTGACCAGTTTCACTTTGAAAACCTTTGCATCATCATCATGTCACACACACAGAATGCGGCACAAACACAACACCAATGGTTTGGATCATGTGGATTGTGGAAGTTAAATGGTGGATTTGTGGATAGGACTCTACAGGGGTCTTCAACCTTTTCAGGCCAAGGACCCCCTAGCTGAGAGAGAGATGAAGCAGGGACCCCCTCTACATATTGTATAAAAGTGTGTTGCAGATTAAACCTTTTCATAGATTTCAACAGTGTTGTGTGAACTAATGTTTTTTGTTTATTTCACTTAAACCCTCAAGTAAATACTTCAATCGTTGGCTCTGTACTTGATCTGCACCAAACCTCTTTGCCGAAAATAGCCGATCTACAAGCGAGGCGTTGTGAGCTCGTAGATCTGCTATTTTCGGCTATTTCCCCTCAGAATAGGGATTCTAAGGTTGAAGGTGTTAATGTAAAAAAGAAATCCTATCACTCAAAGATTTGGTGGCCCCCCTTTAGTAACTCTGAGGACCCCCTAGGGGTCCCGGACCCCCTGTTGAAGACCCCTGCTCTATATGAACAAACTTGTTATGTCAACAAAACGCATCGCATTCTGTTTGTGTGACATGCATGATGCAAAGGTTTAGAAAGAGAAACTGGTCAAAGTCACTGGCCACCTACTGTAAGACATTAAAGGAGGAGTTCACCCAAAAAATTACTTATTTTCTATCAATTACACACCCCATGAAGCCTTGATTTCATGGATTTATTTTTGTTTTTGTGGCATTCCTAAGACAATAATTTGATGTATGTGATGTGTGTATTTCCGGTAGGAGACACAAATAATCTACTTTGTGTCTCCTACCGGATACATTAGCAGGTAGGAGACGGGAATCAAATTATTAGCTTAGGAATGCGACAAAAAAAAACTCAAATTTTGAGAACCCGCGCCCGCCCCGCCCGTCAATACTCAGATCCGTAGACCGACCGTTTACCCGTGAGTATTTAAAAAAAAAAAGAGAGAATCAAATTGATAGAAAATAAGTGATTTTTTGGGTGAACGCCTCCTTTAAAGGTTTCATGACATTCACTTTTACACCACATTCAAAGTCTTTGTCCTGGTCCTTCAAAAGTGTACAAAAAGTGAAAATTCCATTCCAGTGATCCATGGCAGGTGTTTTTCTCTCACATTTCTAAAGCCTTTTCAACTGCAATGAAAAAAGAAATCTTTGCCTGCGGGTGTCACTGGTGAGGGATTTTGCCTGTCAATCATCGCCTCTGCTCCGCCCCCCCCAAAGGAAAGGATAGGGGAGGGGAGGGGCGAGGAGGAGAGTGGGCGGGATTAATCGACTGTGACCTCATTGTCGAAGGGCCAAGCTCAGATTACTTTTCAGCCTAATTATTCAGAAAACCCCAGACCACAGAAAATCCACTGAATGTTCTAAGTTCAGGTTTTTTGGGTGTAATTGAGGTCATAAAACCCCAAATAAAACATTGAAAATAAAAAAAGTTAAAATGAATGTCATGATACCTTTAAGGCTAAAAGCATAACACAAAAAAGAGTCCTGGGGACTTGTTTCCACATAGCATAAAATATGAATAATAATACTACAATGTATGCAGACTGTAAAATGAATACTTACTCATGTACCCTGTAGTAATACAAGTATACAAGGTATAAAGGCTAACATTGCTGTAATGATAAAGCACACATAGAGGACATACAGTGGTGAAACCTTTATTAAATCAAACAACCAAAAACATTATCAACATTTATTTTCCCAGGTATTAAAGTGTTTCTTTGGGTTAAAAAAAACTGAGTAAATGTAAATAAGTAATCTGTAAAAACAATTCCGTAAAAGTAAACTAAGTCAACTGTCAGCTGTCTCAGACATCTACCAAATATGTACTATGATAATTTAACAATACAAACAACACACGTGTCAACACACAGTGAACAGCTACACAAAACCAGCAGCTTGTCAGCACTTTACTGCACCATTATGCATGCATATCAATGGAAATAATAATGAACAAGACTCGTTTTAATCCCGACAAATGTGGACAGACAGTGGTGCTCATGTTGTTCTACCAATAACCTATAGGCTGGAGGGAATAATACAAGATTATAAAAAACAAGCAATTGAAATTACATCATGTGAAATGGAAAATAAGATCCATACACAAGATAAATCAAACATCTATATACACAAACAAATAATGTTTATTCAGTCGTGTTGATATTGTCAGATTATGAGATTCCTCTGCTTTAGTATCCTTGTCATTGACATCCTGGATTAGACTGCATGATCATATGTGTGTCTGTGTGTGACTAACTTCAACTAAAGGCTTCCCCCCTGTATGAGTCCTCATGTGTTTGTTTAGATTACTTGTGCTAGCAAAGCTTTTACCACAAACTTTACAGGTATAGGGCTTTTCACCTGTATGAGTCATCATATGTGTTTTTAGATGACCCTTGTGAACACAGCCTTTACCACAAATTGTACAGGTACAGGGCTTTTCACCTGTATGAGTCATCATGTGTATTTTAAGATTACCTGTGCTAAGACAGCCTTTACCACAAACTGTACAGGTACAGGGCTTTTTACCTGTATGAATCCTCATGTGTGTTTTTAGATTACACTGTTGATTAAAGCCTTTACCACAAACTGTACAAGAAAATGGCTTTTCACCGGTGTGAGTCCTCATGTGTGTTTTTAGATGACCCTGTTGATTAAAGTCTTTACCACAAACTGTACAAGAAAAGGGCTTTTCACCTGTATGAGTCATCGTGTGTTTTTTAAGATGACTTGTGCTAACACAGCCTTTACCGCAAACTGTACAGGTATAGGGCTTTTCACCTGTATGAATCCTCATGTGTGTTTTCAGATTACACTGTTGATTAAAGCCTTTACCACAAACTGTACAAGAAAGGGTATTTTCACCTGTATGAGTCCTTGTGTGTGTTTTTAGATGACCCTGTTGATTAAAGCCCTTACCACAAACTGTACAAGAAAGGGTCTTTTCACCTGTATGAGTCCTCATGTGTCTTTTTAGATCGCTTGTGCTAACACAGCCTTTACCACAAACTGTACAGGTATAGGGCTTTTCACCTGTATGAGTCCTCATGTGTGTTTTTAGATTACCCTTGTAAACACAGCCTTTACCACAAACTGTACAAGTATAGGGCTTTTCACCTGTATGAGTCATCATGTGTGTTTTAATAGTATTTTTCAGATTAAAGCCTTTACCACATACTGTACAAGAAAAGGGCTTTTTGCCTGTATGAGTTTGTTTCGGTGATTTCAGGTCTTGGGACAGCTTTTGCTGTCCTCCCACATGTTGTGTCTTGTGTGATTTCAGTGTGTTTAAAGCTGACTGATCTGCCCTAGTCTCCTCCCAGTCATCACTGTCTTCAGTGTCTGATTCAGAACAGTGTGAAGAGAGGAGCTGGTCATCACTAGTTGGTTGTGATGTTCCACAGTCCTCTACATCAGCTTGTGTTTTCATGTGTTCAGTTGAGGTGCTGGCTACAGGCTCTGTCTCTCTGTTTTCATCATCATCTTCACTTTTAACAGCTAGTAATGTCAACGTTGACCCACCAGTCTCTTCTGGTCTTTGAAGTAGCTCCTCTTGTTCCTCTTTAATCTGTGGAGGTTGTGGTTCCTCCTGGAGCAGACTGGGGCTCCTCTCCTCTTCAGGGCAAACCTCTTCTTTACACACAGGGACATGCAGGAAGTCTACGAAAAAGATACAATGAGACTCTATAAAATGTTTGAATCTTGTACATCCACTGCAGTACCTCAGTGCAGAGTTGTGGCTGGAATAAGTATCAACAGATTACTCTTTGCCCACAACTGAACCATCGTCTGATTCATGGTACATTTAGATTGATGCAGCGGTCCGTGCATCAATGTAGTCACATTGTTAATGCTAAAATCAATTCATATCGGTTCACCTTTACACCCTCAGTACCGGCCTACTTTCACCAATAAAATAAATAAAGAGAGTGTGATTGAAACTTACTAAGATCCAGTTGGTCTTCAGGTTCCTGTTTAATAGAAACAGTCCTGGCTGGAGAAGTGATCTTCACCTGCAGACTGGACTCCACACACTGATCTGGAATGAAGGAATACAGCACACACTTTAATAATATGGACTTTGGTAAGACACAAATACAAACTTTAATAATACGGACTTTGTGACATAAATAAGGACTTCAATAATAAGGACTTTGTGACATAAATAAGGATTTTTTTTAAAACAATAATGAATCTAATCTCAAAATGAAAGAACCTCAGCAAGCAGTATTTTTATTGCATTTTAGAAACAGCCAATCAGTTTGATAACAGATATATGATCCTAAAATAGATGACACAAGTAGGTATAATATTGTTGCTGTCAGGTGGAAACCAGGTGGACAATAATTTACGAGAAAAAAAAATCACTTCAAAGGTTAACATATGGAGATACAAGGTTTCTGCCCGACAGCAACGATATGTTAACAAAATTAACAGCTGCTATAATAGAACAGTGAGAATCAGGATGTGAATCTCAGGATTCACATGGGAACGGTGCGGCTCCATCTAGAGTTACCAAATGGAAATCACGTACTGAATTTATTGACAGAAAAGCTCATGACATGTCTATGGAGGATTTTTATGAAACAAAAACTTTGCAGATAGTAAGAGGATCATTCAAGATTTCTTTACAGCTACAATGTTGGTGAGTTTAAATGTGTTTAATACAATCAGATAGGACTTTTCTGTTTGGATGTATGGGCTGTCAAGGGTTGGTATTAAAACTCTAGAGTCCAGATATAAAAAATAGGATCTAAGAGTTGATTGCAGCTGTGTGTGTGCCTCAGACGTACCTGCAGTGTGTATATTGATGTTGTGTGTGCAAGAGACATACCTGCAGTGTGTAGTTTAATGGTGTGTGTATGTGTGTGTGTGTGTGTGTGTGACAGACAACCTGCAGTGTGTAGTTTGATGTTGTGTGTGCAAAAGACATAGGCTAACTGCAATGTGTAGTTTAATGTTGTGCGTGTGTAACAGACTACCTGCAGTGTGTAGTTTGATGTTGTGTGTGCAACCGACATACCTGCAGTGTGTAGATCGATGTCCATATCAAAATCAATGTCCAGCAGTTTGTTTTGTTTCTCCAGCAGAGTTTCTAGTGTCTCTATCTCTCTCTGGAAGAGGTTGCACATGAACTCTGCAGCCGCACTGAGGCGCTCCAACACAAACACTCTGACAAGCTTCACACAAACATCAGCACCACGCTGTTGTTTGTCCAAAACACACAATATCTCCTCTCCCACCGACGTCATGTGTTCATTTATCTTCAGCCGTATAGACTCCATTTGACACGTTTTTACCTCCTTTATGGCCTTTAGCCCCCTGTTGGAAGAGGTGTGTAAGTGAAGATAGAGCTGTGGAAAGACAGTCTCTCCTCCCTCACTGTGAGTCCTGAGAGTTTAACTGTGGTGTGTCCTGGAGTCTGAGCAGGAGGACAGAGTGGAGATTTGGAGTGAAAACACCACCATTTATCTTGAAGAGGAGAAACACCTCCCACCTCCTCACATTCTTCCAGTTCACTGCAGTCAGGGCCATTTCAATGTGAAAGGCTCATAACAAAAGACAGTGTAATGAAGGGTCATCATCAGAGACACATTTACATAGATGCAAGTTCCAATGTCTTTTGTCTCATCAACATGTTGACTGTTTTTCTTTCACCAAAGAAAGCAAACCCATGATGACAGATTTCACTCACTTATGAGGCAAAAGTGAATTTTGAGGTTTAGCTATTGATCAACTTCTTCTGTGGAATTGTCCGTTTAGATAACAAAATGTTACTTCGCTGTGAAAACAAGTGTGTTTGGTGGACAGCGTACAATGATACGCTGTCATGCCACCCTTTTTTGTTTTAGAAAATGTGCTGAATTCTGGGTTTTGTCAGCACTGCACACAGAGTGGGAGTGTTTACTAATGAATGACATTATTCCAGTGATTTTGTTCCTCTTTTACATAGCATGTGAATGAGTTTAATTCTTGAACAACCAACAATGTCTTTACTTTCATTTCAATACCCAGAGCAACATGTTGCGCAGATGTTAAAAATCTGCATACTGATTGACAGACAGATAGACAGATACAGAACTAAAATATTAGTTAACTTTATATGGGGAACTATTAGTAGGGAGGCTACAAATGTATTAAAAATTAAAGGATGGAGGGCTTGGTAAAAATTTAGCATCCGGTTTATAAAGAAGAGCTTTGTGGATGGGTGAGGCCTTGAGTTGGAACAAACAGAAGGGTTGTGCAAGGAGCTCTGTGCCTTATTTTTTATTATATATTATGTATGGTGAGTTAGTAAGCACATTTGCAAATTTAAATATTGGTCTGAAATGTCCAGTACAAATATTTATGTTAATCTGTGTGAAGATTTGTATGGTGGCCTTTTCCCCTACAAATGTCTAGATGACTCTCAAAAGCAGGTGTTTATACAAATATTTGGAGTAAAAACATGAAAAATGCAGGGCAAAGGTTTTTACTTGGCCTCTAGAGAGTGTGCATACAAAGATTTACACTGATCGGTGCAGTTATAGGTAAAAACATAAATCGGCCTGTTACAGCGCCACCATGAGGCTGATTTGAACATTTTCAAATGGCATTTCTTCCTCGGCCTAATGGGAATGTGTTTGCAAAATTTCACGGAAATTGCATGCTGTGTTCATGATTTGAGGCATTTTGTTCAAAACGGAGTACTCCTGCAAACTTTGAAAGTCCATGTTTGCCAATCAGGATTGAGTATGAAAAATCTGAAACGAGCCGTTTCTTTTAATGACTATAGAGATACTATCTAGCGATTTGCTGGATTTTTGGCCAAAATCTGTAGGAGTACTGTCCAAAAATGTGTTTTGCACAAATCGGCCTCCTGGTGGCGTTATAAAAGGCCCATGTGAAAAATTTGGAGCAGAGGTTCTGCTCTGGCATCCAGGGAGTGTGTTTGCACAGTTTCGCTGCGATCAAGCCAACGGTGCCAGAGATTAGCTGTACACAAAATGACACACACACACACACACACACACACACGGACGGACGAACGGACAGGGAGTAAAACATACTCTCTCGCCATGCCTTTCGGCCTGGCGGAGACAACAATAGACTCCAGACCAAAAATGCTGAAGCCATGGTTGATGCCATCTTTGTATTGAAAGTATTTTTGCTATATTTTTGCATGCAATTGCTTATAACCATGTCATCTAAATGCCAATTCATTATAAACCCTGAATAATTTCAAATAAAGTATATATAAAACGTAGATGAGGTGTTGAAATGATATTAAGCAGTAAAGGTCTGCTCCTTTTTGAGCTCGGCACCAAATCTCTTTACTGAAAATAGCCCATCTACAAGTCGCAATGTGACGCATTGTGAGCATTGTAGATCGGCTATTTTCGTCACGTTTGTCTCAAGGCCAGTCTACACCAATGTTACTCCTTGCAACTCCTTGCAACCGTTATCCCCAATGGCAGTTGCAAAGAGTTGCATTGGTGTGGACTGGCCTTAAAACTGTCTTGTTGCAAGGAGTTGCGACTAGTTGCATTGGTGCGGTCTGGTCTTTAGAATGGGGCAGTTTCTATAGAGTTTTTGTTCGGTGGTCTCCCTGTCTCTCCAGGTCTTTAATAAACTGTACATTTTCAGGTTGGTTACAAATTAAGCCCCATCAGCAGAGGGAACCCCACAAATATAATTCCTCAGCTTGTGTCATACTTTTGTCAAATTATTTTCACCAAATACACTTGTTTATTCACAGAGCTGGAGAGACCCAAGTCATCTATAGCAGTGGTTATGTGGACCCCCTCTACATATTGTATAAAAGTGTGTTGCAGATTAAACCTTTTCATAGATTTCAACAGTGTTGTGTGAACTAATGTTTTTTGTTTATTTCACTTAAACCCTCAAGTCAATACTTCAATCGTTGGCTCTGTACTTGATCTGCTCTTTTTTCCTTCTACACCAAACCTCTTTGCCGAAAATAGCTGATCTACAAGCTCACAACGCCTCGCGCTGCGAGGCGTTGTGAGCTTGTAGATCTGCTATTTTCGGCTATTTCCCCTCAGAATAGGGATTCTAAGGTTGAAGGTGTTAATGTAAAAAAGAAATCCTATCACTCAAATATTTGGTGGCCCCCCTTTAGTAACTCTGAGGACCCCCTAGGGGTCCCAGACCCCCTGTTGAAGACCCCTGCTCTATATGAACAAACTTGTTATGTCAACAAAACGCATCGCATTCTGTTTGTGTGACATGCATGATGCAAAGGTTTTGAAAGAGAAACTGGTCAAAGTCACTGGCCACCTACTGTAAGACATTAAAGGAGGAGTTCACCCAAAAAATTACTTATTTTCTATCAATTACACACCCCATGAAGCCTTGATTTCATGGATTTATTTTTGTTTTTGTGGCATTCCTAAGACAATAATTTGATGACCGTGTGTATTTCCGGTAGGAGACACAAATAATCTACTTTGTGTCTCCTACCGGATACATTAGCCGGTAGGAGACGGGAATCAAATTATTAGCTTAGGAATGCGACAAAAACAAAAAAGAATCAAATTGATAGAAAATAAGTCATTTTTTGGGTGAACTCCTCCTTTAAGGCTAAAAGCATGACACAAAAAAAGTCCTGGGGTCTTGTTTCCACATAGCATAAAATAATAATAATAATAATAATAATAATAATAAGGGAAATAATAATAATAATAATAATGATAAGGGTAATAATAATAATAATAATAATAATAATAATAATAGTACAATGTATGCAGACTGTAAAATGAATACTTACTCATGTACCCTGTAGTAATACAAGTATACAAGGTATAAAGGCTAACATTGCTGTAATGATAAAGCACACATAGAGGACATACAGTGGTGAAACCTTTATTAAATCAAACAACCAAAAACATTATCAACATTTATTTTCCCAGGTATTAAAGTGTTTCTTTGAGTTTAAAAAAAACTGAGTAAATGTAAATAAGTAATCTGTAAAAACAATTCCGTAAAAGTAAACTAAGTCAACTGTCAGCTGTCTCAGACATCTACCAAATGTACTATGATAATTTAACAATACAAACAACACACGTGTCAACACACAGTGAACAGCTACACAAAACCAGCAGCTTGTCAGCACTTTACTGCACCAGTAGACTCGTTTTAATCCCGACAAATGTGGACAGACAGTGGTGCTCATGTTGTTCTACCAATAACCTATAGGCTGGAGGGAATAATACAATATTATAAAAACCAAGCTATTGAAATTACATCATGTTAAATGGAAAATAAGATCCATACACTAGATAAATCAAACATCTACATACACAAACAAATAATGTTTATTCAGTCGTGTTGATATTGTCAGATTATGAGATTCCTCTGCTTTAGTATCCTTGTCATTGACATCCTGGATTAGACTGAATGATGTGTGTCTGTGTGTGACTTACTTCAACTAGAGGCTTCCCCCCTGTATGAGTCCTCATGTGTTTGATTAGATTACTTGTGCTAGCAAAGCTTTTACCACAAACTGTACAGGTATAGGGCTTTTCACCTGTATGAGTCCTCATGTGTATTTTAAGATGACTTGGGCTAAGACAGCCTTTACCACAAATTGTACAGGTACAGGGCTTTTCACCTGTATGAGTCATCATGTGTATTTTAAGATGACTTGTGCTAAGACAGCCTTTACCACAAATTGTACAGGTACAGGGCTTTTCACCTGTATGAGTCCTCACGTGTGTTTTTAGATTACTTGTGCTAGCAAAGCTTTTACCACAAACTGTACAGGTACAGGGCTTTTCACCTGTATGAGTCCTCATGTGTATTTTAAGATGACTTGGGCTAAGACAGCCTTTACCACAAACTGTACAGGTACAGGGCTTTTCACCTGTATGAGTCCTCACGTGTGTTTTTAGATTACTTGTGCTAGCAAAGCTTTTACCACAAACTGTACAGGTACAGGGCTTTTCACCTGTATGAGTCCTCACGTGTGTTTTTAGATTACACTGTTGATTAAAGCCTTTACCACAAACTGTACAAGAAAAGGGCTTTTCACCTGTGTGAGTCCTCATGTGTGTTTTTAGATCGCTTGTGCTAACACAGCCTTTACTACATACTGTACAAGAAAATGGCTTTTTGTCTGTATGAGTTTGTTTCAGTGATTTCAGGTCTTGGGACAGCTTTCGCTGTCCTCCCACATGTTGTGTCTTGTGTGATTTCAGTGTGTTTAAAGCTGACTGATCTGCCCTAGTCTCCTCCCAGTCATCACTGTCTTCAGTGTCTAATTCAGAACAGTGTGAAGAGAGGAGCTGGTCATAACTAGTTGGTTGTGATGTTCCACAGTCCTCTACATCAGCTTGTGTTTTCATGTGTTCCGTCGAGGTGCTGGCTACAGGCTCTGTCTCTCTGTTTTCATCATCATCTTCACTTTTCACAGCTAGTAATGTCAACGTTGACCCACCAGCCCCTTCTGGTCTTTGAAGTAGCTCCTCTTGTTCCTCTTTAATCTGTGGAGGTTGTGGTTCCTCTTGGAGCAGACTTTGGCTCCTCTCCTCTTCAGGGCAAACCTCCTTTTTACACACAGGGACATGCAGGAAGTCTACGAAAAAGATACAATGAGACTCTATAAAATGTTTGAATCTTGTACATCCACTGCAGTACCTCAGTGCAGAGTTGTGGCTGGAATAAGTATCAACAGATTACTCTTTGCCCACAACTGAACCATCGTCTGATTCATGGTACATTTAGATTGATGCAGCGGTCCGTGCATCAATGTAGTCACATTGTTAATGCTAAAATCGATAACCAATTCATATCGGTTCAACTTTACACCCTCAGTACCGGCCAACTTTCACCAATAAAATAAATAAAGAGAGTGTGCTTGAAACTTACTGAGATCCAGGTGGTCTTCAGGTTCCTGTTTAATAGAAACAGTCCTGGCTGGAGAAGTGATCTTCACCTGCAGACTGGACTCCACACACTGATCTGGAATGAAGGAATACAGCACACACTTTAATAATATGGACTTTGGTAAGACACAAATACAAACTTTAATAATACGGACTTTGATGTGATGTGAATAAGGACTGTAATAATACGGACTTTGTGACATAAATAAGGACTTCAATAATAAGGACTTTGTAAAATAAATAAGGATTTTTTTAAACAATTATGAATCCTAAAATAGATGACACAAGTAGGTATAATATTGTTGCTGTAAGGTGGAAACCAGGTGGACAATAATTTACGAGAAAAAAATCACTTCAAAGGTTAACATATGGAGATACAAGGTTTCTGCCCGAAAGCAACGATATGTTAACAAAATGAACAGCTGCTATAATAGAACAGTGAGAATCAGGATGTGAATCTCAGGATTCACATGGGAACGGTGCGGCTCCATCTAGAGTTACCAAATGGAAATCACATACTGAATTTATTGACAGAAAAACTCATAACATGTCTATGGCGGATTTTTATGAAACAAAAACTTTGCAGATAGTAAGAGGATCGTTCAAGATTTCTTTACAGCTACAATGTTGGTGAGTTTAAATGTGTTTAATACAATCAGATAGGACTTTTCTGTTTGGATGTATGGGCTGTCAAGGGTTGGTATTAAAACTCTACAGTCCAGATATAAAAAATAGGATCTAAGAGTTGCTTGCGGATGTGAGTGTGTAGATTGATGTTGTGTGTGCAAGAGACATACCTGCAGTGTGTAGTTTAATGGTGTGTGTGTGTGTGTGTATGTGTGTGTGTGACAGACAACCTGCAGTGTGTATTTTGATGTTTGTGTAACAGACATAACTGCAATGTGTAGTTTAATGTTGTGCGTGTGTAACAGACTACCTGCAGTGTGTAGTTTGATGTTGTGTGTGCAACAGACATACCTGCAGTGTGTAGATCGATGTCCATATCAAAATCAATGTCCAGCAGTTTGTTTTGTTTCTCCAGCAGAGTTTCTAGTGTCTCTATCTCTCTCTGGAAGAGGTTGCACATGAACTCTGCAGCCGCACTGAGGCGCTCCAACACAAACACTCTGACAAGCTTCACACAACAAACATCAGCACCACGCTGTTGTTTGTCCAAAACACACAATATCTCCTCTCCCACCGACGTCATGTGTTCATTTATCTTCAGCCGTACAGACTCCATTTGACACGTTTTTACCTCCTTTGTGGCCTTTAGCCCCCTGGTGGAAGAGGTGTGTAAGTGAAGATAGAGCTGTGGAAAGACAGTCTGTCCTCCCTCACTGTGAGTCCTGAGAGTTTAACTGTGGTGTGTCCTGGAGTCTGAGCAGGAGGACAGAGTGGAGATTTGGAGTGAAAACACCACCATTTATCTTGAAGAGGAGAAACACCTCCCACCTCCTCACATTCTTCCAGTTCACTGCAGTCAGGGTCCATTTCAATGTGAAAGGCTCATAACAAAAGACAGTGTAATGATGGGTCATCATCAGAGACACATTTACATAGATGCAAGTTCCAATGTCTTTTGTCTCATCAACATGTTGACTGTTTTTCTTTCACCAAAGAAAGCAAACCCATGATGACAGATTTCACTCACTTATGAGGCAAAAGTGAATTTTGAGGTTTAGCTATTGATCAAGTTCTTCTGTGGAATTGTCCGTTTAGATAACAAAATGTTACTTCGCTGTGAAAACAAGTGTGTTTGGTGGACATTACAATGATACGCTGTCATGCCACCCTTTTTTGTTTTAGAAAATGTGCTGAATTCTGGGTTTTGTCAGCACTGCACACAGAGTGGGAGTGTTTACTAATGAATGACATTATTCCAGTGATTTTGTTCCTCTTTTACATAGCATGTGGATGAGTTTAATTCTTGAACAACCAACAATGTCTTTACTTTCATTTCAATACCCAGAGCAACATGTTGCGCAGATGTTAAAAATCTGCATACTGATTGACAGACAGATAGACAGACAGATACAGAACAAAAATATTAGTTAACTTTATATGGGGAACTATTACTAGGGAGGCTAAAAATGTATTACAAATTAAAGGATGGAGGGCTTGGTAAAAATGTAGCATCCGGTTTATAAAGAAGAGCTTTGTGGATAGGTGAGGCCTTGAGTTGGAACAAACAGAAGGGTTGTGCAAGGAGCTGAAATGTCCAGTACAAATATTTATATTAATCTGTGTGAAGATTTGTATGGTGGCCTTTTCCCCTACAAATGTCTAGATGACTCTCAAAAGCAGGTGTGTATACAGATATTTGGAGTAAAAACATGAAAAATGCAGGGCAAAGGTTTTTCCTTGGCCTCTAGAGAGTGTGCATACAAAGATTTACACTGACCGGTGCAGTTATAGGTAAAAACACAAATCGGCCTGTTACAGCGCCACCATGAGGCTGATTTGAACATTTTCAAATGGCATTTCTTCCTCGGCCTAATGGGAATGTGTTTGCAAAATTTCACGAAAATTGCATGCTGTGTTCATGATTTGAGGCATTTTGTTCAAAACGGAGTACTCCTGCAAACTTTGAAAGTCAATGTTTGCCAATCAGGATGGAATATGAAAAATCTGAAATGAGCCGTTTCTTTTAATGACTATAGAGATACTATCTAGCGATTTGCTGGATTTTTGGCCAAAATCTGTAGGAGTACTGTCCAAAAATGTGTTTTGCACAAATCGGCCTCCTGGTGGCGCTATAAAAGGCCCAATTGATACATTTGGAGCAGAGGTTCTGCTCTGGCATCCAGGGAGTGTGTGTGCACAGTTTCGCTGCGATCAAGCCAACGGTGCCAGAGATTAGCTGTACACAAAATGACAGAATGACACACACACACGGACGGACGGACAGGGAGTAAAACATACTCTCTCGCCATGCCTTTCGGCCTGGCGGAGACAACAATTTACTCCAGACCAAAAATGCTGAAGCCATGGTTGATACCATCTTTGTATTGAAAGTCTTTTTGCTATATTTTTGCATACAATTGCTTATAACCATGTCATCTAAATGCCAATTCATTATAAACCCTGAATAATTTCAAATAAAGTATATATAAAACGTAGATGAGGTGTTGAAATGATATTAAGCAGTAAAGGTCTGCTCCTTTTTGAGCTCAGCACCAAATCTCTTTACTGAAAATAGCCCATCTACAAGTCGCAATGTGACGCATTGTGAGCATTGTAGATCAGCTTTTTTCGTCATGTTTGTCTCAAGGCCAGTCCACACCAATGTTACTCCTTGCAACTCCTTGCAACCATTATCCCAGATGTTTCAAAGATTTGCATTGGTGTGGACTGGCCTTAAAACTGTCTTGTTGCAAGGAGTTGCGACTAGTTGCATTGGTGCGGTCTGGTCTTTAGAATGGGGCAGTTTCTATAGAGTTTTTGTTCAGTAACAGCGGTCTCCCTGTCTCTCCAGGTCTTTAATAAACTGTACATTTTCAGGTTGGTTACAAAGTAAGGTCCATCAGCAGAGGGAACCCCACAAATATAATTCCTCTACTTGTGTCATACGTAGTTCCAATTTTGTCAAATTATTTTCACCAAATACACTTGTTTATTCACTTTTTACTAAAGAGCTGGAGAGACCCCAGTCGTTTATAGCAGTGGTTCTGAACCTTGTGTTATAATTAATACATATTGTGAAAACAGCAGATCTACATGCTCACAACGCCTCACATTGCAAGGTCTTAATAGTCCTTAAATTGTGACTTCATCCCAAAAATTAGACCCACAGGTTGAGAACCACTGGCCTATAGCAATGATTATACAGGAATATAGAGTGGGCAGAGGGTCATACCTATGTTCCCCGGACCTTTTTCATCATCTAAACTGACCATTTTATTGACCAAAATAATTTGATCACTTTGGAAATAAACTGTTAACATCTTGAGGTTTGCTTTCTTTGGCGAAGAACAGTCAGCATGTTGATGAAGACATTGTCAACTTGTCTCTATGTAAATATCTCTGATGATGGCCCATCATCATCTAGGTGTCTTTTGTTATGAGCCTTTTACATTGAAATGGTGCCTGACTGCAGTTAACTGGAGGAGGTGGGAGGAGGTTTTTCTCCACTCCAAGACAAAAGACACACACACACACACACACACACACACACACACACACACACACACACACACACACACACACACACACACACACACACACACACACACACCTTATTGTTGTCTTATTTGCATTTCAAATGTGCCGGCCGGCCCACTTGGCACAGCACGGATAATCTACACACACTTTAGGTGTGTCATTGCCTCCAAGTATCCCCCAATCTAGACTTGGTTGTCGTTGATCTACATGTGATTCTCAAACTCTCTAATTTCAATTATAACTTTAGATTTGCATTAGACCACAAACCTCCATTTGACGAGATGTTTATCTCTGGAACCCAAATCTAAGGATATTTATGTTATTAGGAATGATTCAGTCAAATTGTCGGTCCATAATACATTTACTGCAGTAAGGCGGGAATTTGATACCATAGTGCACTTGGTGATACAAGCTTGAAATTTGGCACAGATGTCCTTCATATGACCCTAATTGATAATCAACCTCTGGCCACGCAAAAATCCTAAGATTTCAAGATGGCCACCACCAGTTTTCAAAATGGCTGCAACTGGGCCAACATTTTGGACTATATCACTTTGCTGGGGCTGTAAATCTTTGATTTCCCCCTTATTCTAATATAGGAGAATATGTTCTGAAGGTATTTCTACCAAGTAATAATAATAATATTAGGTTCCAATATGGCGGCATATTTTCCAATATGGCTGCCGATAAATTGCATAAATGTACATTCACATGAGCTTGTAGCACATGTATTTGTATTAATTACCATACACAGATTTGGTAGCTTTTTAATTACCTAGGGCAACAGACTTTTCAATATGTTCACCAATAAATACAAAAACTTATATATATAGGGATATTTTCTCAAACAGGTGCTGACCCTTTTCTCTTTCCGTGGAAGGACAAAACTGTATGGCATCTGCTGAGCGCATGAAAGAAGCAAAGACCTGATGACTTTGATCCAATAGCTGATGCATTTTCATGAAGGGGGATCCATCTGAGGTCCTTCGACAGCTTTTTCAAGCCAAGTCTTTGTGTCTGGGTAGCTCAGTCGGTAGAGCTTTCACCTTCGGATCACATGGTCATGGGTTCGGTCAGGATCAGTGTATGAGTAGGTACAGTGAGTGTGGCGCTCCACCTCAGCAATACCAGGGGGTCAATAAGACCCCTGCGTTCTCAGCTGATACTGACAATAAGTCTCAGACTTACTTAATATGAACAAGTGCAACTGCTATGACGACAACGTCAGTATCTGAGCTGCAAATCATGATGTGTCAGATGCTATCCTCCTCTGCAGCTCTGCCTCAGATACTGACATTGTTGACATAACAGTTTCACTTGTTCAAAGACTTGGCTTGAATTAGCTGTGGATTGCCTTTGGAAGGAGGGAAGGATCTCAGATAGATCCCCGTTCATGAAATTGCATCAGCTATTGAATCAAAGTCATCAGGTCTTTGCTTCTTTCATGCATTCAGGGGATGCCACACAGTTTCGTCCTTCCATGGAAAGGGAAAAAGGTCAGCATGGCAGAAAACTTCTCCAAATTAGGTTCAACACCTGTTGCAATAAATGATAAAAATATGCAAGTCATTAAGGAGTTCATAGTACTCATGTACGATAGAACTTCATAGAAGTAGTTCCTACAAGGAAGTGAATGCAAGTGAAGTGCATTCCAAGTAGGACATATATGGGGCCAGTCACTCTTGTGCAGTCCTGTTTGCCAAATTATGCCAGAAGCTGACACGATGTGGATGTAAAAAAGCATGTTCTGGACACTGCAAATGCTTTAAGTTTGGACTTATCTGCACACCCCTCTGTGGTTGCAGTTGCTAGTACACTGGCCTGTCAGTTGCCCAGCCACCATTGTAAATGAGAATGTGTTTATAATGACTTATAACAAAACAAAAAGTAAGCACTAAGCTTTACCAAGCTAATAAATCACTTTCAAATGTTCCATAAATGGATTCTGTGTATGGTAATTAATACAAATACATGTACTACAAGCTCATGTGGATAAACCATAAGCAGATGCACATTGCTGCAATTTATCGGCAGCCATATTGGAAAACATGCCGCCATATTGGAACCTAATGTTATTTTTTATCGTACTTGGTAGAAATACCTCCAGAACATATTCTCATATATTAAAATAAGCCCCAGCAAAGTGATATCGTCCAAAACATTGGCCCAGTTGCAGCCATTTTGAAAACTGGTGGTGGCCATCTTGAAATCTTAGGATTTTTGCGTGGCCAGAGGTTGATTATCAATTAGGGCCATATGAAGGACATCTGTGCCAAATTTCGCGCTTGTATCACCAAGTGCACTATCGTGTATTGAAAACGGCATATTCCCGCCTTACTTGAAGGTATGGAGATCACAGTGAAATTGTGATCAAATTCAATGACCTCTGGAGGTCCCCAAACCCTACATTGAGATCCACTGATCTACAATATGGCAAATTAAGAACTAACTAGAGACACCATGATTGATATACTGATATCTGTTTGGTGCATCTCATGTGTTTGGTAGTTGAAGAAACTCAGCATTTATGAATGAAACCATGTCATTCATTAGTAAACACTCCCCCACTCTGTGTGCAGTGCAAAGGGCCTTGATCAGCCACATCCTGAAAAGACAGGAGAGGATATGTAAAATGTTATTATATTAGGCAGTATCGTCTCAACAACCTAAGAGTCTCCAGATAAATCCCTGTCTGCACATTTGACTCTAATTTAAAAACAATAAAAGACTAGGGGTCCTTTAGTTTAGGGCGTTTCAGGGGGATCCCAGCTAATTTGGTGAAAGATTTGATGTGGAGGAAAACAGGGAGGTCAACATAGTGGTTCATATAGCATAAAAATTGTGACTATTTGAACCTGTTTTATACTATATATACTTCTGGGTCACTGTTCAAAATTATCATTTTATAATGACAAAAACAACTAATAATAATAATAATAATGCATTTTATTTATAATGCACTTTACATTATTGTAAATCTGAAAGTGCTTCAGGGTTTAAAAACATGGCATAAAAACAGCATAGGCAACCAAACAATGACATGGGACCCAACTAGGCTAGATTAGGGTCAAATTAAAACTATAGGTGAAAAAGCAGTTTCACTTTCAAAACCTTTGCATCATCATCATGTCACACACACAGAATGTGGCACAAACACAACACCAATGGTTTGGATCATGTGGATTGTGGAAGTTAAATGGTGGATTTGTGGATAGGACTCTATATCAGGGGTCTTCAACCTTTTCAGGCCAAGGACCCCCTAGCTGAGAGAGAGATGAAGCAGGGACCCCCTCTACATATTGTATAAAAGTGTGTTGCAGATTAAACCTTTTCATAGATTTCAACAGTGTTGTGTGAACTAATGTTTTTTGTTTATTTCACTTAAACCCTCAAGTCAATACTTCAATCGTTGGCTCTGTACTTGATCTGCTCTTGTTTCCTTCTACACCAAACCTCTTTACCGAAAATAGCCGATCTGCAAGCGAGGCGTTGTGAGCTCGTAGATCTGCTATTTTCCCTCAGAATAGGGATTCTAAGGTTGAAGGTGTTAATGTAAAAAAGAAATCCTATCACTCAAAGATTTGGTGGCCCCCCTTTAGTAACTCTGAGGACCCCCTAGGGGTCCCGGACCCCCTGTTGAAGACCCCTGCTCTATATGAACAAACTTGTTATATCAACAAAACGCATCGCATTCTTTTTGTGTGACATGCATGATGCAAAGGTTTAGAAAGAGAAACTGGTCAATGTCACTGGCCACCTACTGTAAGACTTTAAAGGAGGAGTTCACCCAAAAATGACTTATCAATTACACACCCCACGAAGCCTTGATTTCATGGATTTATTTTTGTTTTTGTGGCATTCCTAAGACAATAATTTGATGACCGTGTGTATTTCCGGTAGGAGACACAAATAATCTACTTTGTGTCTCCTACCGGATACATTAGCCGGTAGGAGACGGGAATCAAATTATTAGCTTAGGAATACGACAAAAACAAAAAAGAATCCAATTGATAGAAAATACGTCATTTTTTGTGTGAACTCCTCCTTTAAGGCTAACATCATAACACAAAAAAAGTCCTGGGGAATTGTTTCCACATAGCATTAAATAATAATAATAATAATAAGGGTAATAATAATAATAATAATAATAATAATAATGTATGCAGACTGTAAAATGAATACTTACTCATGTACCCTGTAGTAATACAAGTATACAAGGTATAAAGGCTAACATTTCTGTAATGATAAAGCACACATAGACATACAGTGGTGAAAGGTTTATTAAATCAAACAACCAAAAACATTATCAACATTTATTTTCCCAGGTATTAAAGTGTTTCTTTGGGTAAAAAAAAACTGAGTAAATGTAAATAAGTAATCTGTAAAAACAATTCCGTAAAAGTAAACTGTCAGCTGTCTCAGACATCTACCAAACATATACTATGATAATTTAACAATACAAACAACACATGCGTCAACACACAGTGAACAGCTATACAAAACCAGCAGCTTGTCAGCACTTTACTACACCATTATGCATGCATATCAATGAAAATAATAATGAACAAGACTTGTTTTAATCCCGACAAATGTGGACAGACAGTGGTGCTCATGTTGTTCTACCAATAACCTATAGGCTGGAGGGAATAATACAAGATTATAAAAAACAAGCAATTGAAATTACATCATGTTAAATGGAAAATAAGATCCATACACAAGATAAAACAAAAATCTATATACAGAAACAAATAATGTTTATTCATCGTGTTGATATTATGAGATTCCTCTGCTTTAGTATCCTTGTCATTGACATCCTGGATTAGACTGAATGATCATATGTGTGTCTGTGTGTGACTAACTTCAACTAAAGGCTTCCCCCTGTATGAGTCCTCATGTGTTTGTTTAGATTACTTGTGTTAGCAAAGCTTTTACCACAAACTGTACAGGTATAGGGCTTTTCACCTGTATGAGTCATCATATGTGTTTTTAGATTACCCTTTTGAACACAGCCTTTACCACAAACTTTACAGGTATAGGGCTTTTCACCTGTATGAGTCATCATGTGTTTTTTAAGATGACTTGTGGTAAGACAGCCTTTACCACAAACTGTACAAGAAATGGGCTTTTCACCTGTATGAGTCATCATGTGTGTTTTTAGATTACCCTTGTGAACACAGCCTTTACCACAAACTGTACAGGTATAGGGCTTTTCACCTGTATGAGTCATCATGTGTTGTTTTAGATTACACTGTTGATTAAAGCCTTTACCACAAACTGTACAAGAAAAGGGCTTTTCACCTGTATGAGTCATCATGTGCTTTTTAAGATGACCTGTGCTAAGACAGCCTTTACCACAAACTGTACAGGTACAGGGCTTTTCACCTGTATGAGTCCTCATGTGTGTTTTTAGATTAGACTGTTGATTAAAGCCTTTACCACAAACTGTACAAGAAAAGGGCTTTTCACCTGTATGAGTCATCATGTGTTTTTTAAGATGACCTGTGCTAAGACAGCCTTTACCACAAACTGTACAGGTACAGGGCTTTTCACCTGTATGAGTCCTCATGTGTGTTTTTAGATTAGACTGTTGATTAAAGCCTTTACCACAAACTGTACAAGAAAAGGGCTTTTCACCTGTATGAGTCATCATGTGTTTTTTAAGATGACCTGTGCTAAGACAGCCTTTACCACAAACTGTACAGGTACAGGGCTTTTCACCTGTATGAGTCCTCATGTGTGTTTTCAGTGATTTCAGGTCTTGGGACAGCTTTTGCTGTCCTCCCACATGTTGTGTCTTGTGTGATTTCAGTGTGTTTAAAGCTAACTGATCTGCCCTAGTCTCCTCCCAGTCATCACTGTCTTCAGTGTCTGATTCAGAACAGTGTGAAGAGAGGAGCTGGTCATCATTAGTTGGTTGTGATGTTCCACAGTCCTCTACATCAGCTTGTGTTTTCATGTGTTCCGTCGAGGTGCTGGCTACAGGCTCTGTCTCTCTGTTCTCATCATCATCTTCACTTTTCACAGCTAGTAATGTCAAGGTTGACCCACCAGCCTCTTCTGGTCTTTGAAGTAGCTCCTCTTGTTCCTCTTTAATCTGTGGAGGTTGTGGTTCCTCCTGGAGCAGACTGGGGCTCCTCTCCTCTTCAGGGCAAACCTCCTCTTTACACACAGGGACATGCAGGAAGTCTACGAAAAAGATACAATGAGACTCTATAAGATGTTTGAATCTTGTACATCCACTGCACTACCCCAGTGCAGAGTTGTGGCTGGAATAAGTATCAACAGATTACTCTTTGCCCACAACTGAACCATCGTCTGATTCATGGTACATTTAGATTTATGCATCTGTCCGTGCATCAATGTAGTCACATTGTTAATGCTAAAATCCCTCAGTACCGGCCTACTTTCACCAATGAAATAAATAAAGAGAGTGTGCTTGAAACTTACTGAGATCCAGGTGGTCTTCAGGTTCCTGTTTAATAGAAACAGTCCTGGCTGGAGAAGTGACCTTCACCTGCAGACTGGACTCCACACACTGATCTGGAATGAAGGAATACAGCACAAGTCACACATTAATAATGTGGACTTTGGTAAGACACAAATACAAACTTTAATAATAAGGACTTTTTGACATAAATAAGGACTTTGACATAAATAAGGATTTTTTTAAAACAATAATGAATCTAATCTCAAAATGAAAGAACCTCAGCAAGCAGTATTTTGTATTGCATTTTAGAAACAGCCAATCAGTTTGATAACAGATGTATGATCCTAAAATAGATGACACAAGTAGGTATAATATTGTTGCTGTCAGGTGGAAACCAGGTGGACAATAATTTACGAGAAAAAAAACAAACACTTAAAAGGTTAACATATGGAGATACAAGGTTTCTGCCCGACAGCAACGATATGTTAACAAAATGAACAGCTGCTATAATAGAACAGTGAGAATCAGGATGTGAATCTCAGGATTCACATGGGAACCGTGCGGCTCCATCTAGAGTTACCAAATGGAAATCACGTACTGAATTTATTGACAGAAAAGCTCATAACATTTTTTTTTTCATAGGATTTTTATGAAACAAAAACTTTGCAGATAGTAAGAGGATCATTCAAGATTTCTTTACAGCTACAATGTTAGTGAGTTTAAATGTGTTTAATACAATCAGATAGGACTTTTCTGTTTGGATGTATGGGCTGTCAAGGGTTGGTATTAAAACTCTACAGTCCAGATATAAAAAATAGGATCTAAGAGTTGCTTGTGGCTGTGTGTGTGTAACAGACATACATGCAGTGTGTGGTTTGATGTTGTGTGTCTGTAACAGACATACATGCAGTGTGTAGATTGATGTGGTGTGTGTGTGTGTGTGTGTGTGTGTGTGTGTGTGTGTGTGTGTGTGTGTGTGTGTGTGTGTGTGTGTGTGTGTGTGTGTGTGTGTAACAGACGACCTGCAGTGTGTAGTTTGATGTTGTGTGTGCAAGAGACATACCTGCAGTGTGTAGTTTAATGGTGTGTGTGTGTGTGTGTGTGTGTGTGTGTGTGTGTGTGTGTGTGTGTGTGTGTGTGTGTGTGTGTGTGTGTGTGTGTGTGTGTGTGTGTGTGTGTGTGTGTAACAGACGACCTGCAGTGTGTAGTTTGATGTTGTGTGTGCAACAGACATACCTGCAATGTGTAATTTAATGTTGTGTGTGTGTAACAGACTACCTGCAGTGTGTAGTTTAATGGTGTGTGTGTGTGTGTGTGTGTGTGTGTGTGTGTGTGTGTGTGTGTGTGTGTGTGTGTGTGTGTGTGTGTGTGTGTGTGTGTGTGTGTGTGTGTGTGTCAGACAACCTGCAGTGTGTAGTTTGATGGCTTGTGTGTGTGTGTGTGTGTGTGTGTGTGTGCAACAGACATACCTGCAATGTGTAATTTAATGTTGTGTGTGTGTAACAGACTACCTGCAGTGTGTAGTTTGATGTTGTGTGTGCAACAGACATACCTGCAGTGTGTAGATCGATGTCCATATCAAAATCAATGTCCAGCAGTTTGTTTTGTTTCTCCAGCAGAGTTTCTAGTGTCTCTATCTCTCTCTGGAAGAGGTTGCACATGAACTCTGCAGCCGCACCGAGGCGCTCCAACACAAACACTCTGACAAGCTTCACACAAACATCAGCACCATGCTGCTGTTTGTCCAAAACACACAATATCTCCTCTCCCACCGATGTCATGTGTTCATTTATATTCAGCCGTACAGACTCCATTTGACACGTTTTTACCTCCTTTATGGCCTTTAGCCCCCTGGTGGAAGAGGTGTGTAAGTGAAGATGTGGAAAGACAGTCTGTCCTCCCTCACTGTGAGTCCTGAGAGTTTAACTGTGGTGTGTCCTGGAGTCTGAGCAGGAGGATAGAGTGGAGATTTGGAGTGAAAACACCACCATTTATCTTGAAGAGGAGAAACACCTCCCACCTCCTCACATTCTTCCAGTTCACTGCAGTCAGGGTCCATTTCAATGTGAAAGGCTCATAACAAAAGACAGTGTAATGATGGGTCATCATCAGAGACACATTTACATAGATGCAAGTTCCAATGTCTTTTGTCTCATCAACATGTTGACTGTTCTTTCACCAAAGAAAGCAAACCAATGATGACAGATTTCACTCACTTATGAGGCAAAACTGAATTTTGAGGTTTAGCTATTGATCAAGTTCTTCTGTGGAATTGACCGTTTAGATAACAAAATGTTACTTCGCTGTGAAAACAAGTGTGTTTGGTGGACAGCGTACAATGATACGCTGTCATGCCACCCTTTTTTGTTTTGAAAATGTGCTGAATTCTGGGTTTTGTCAGCACTGCACACAGAGTGGGAGTGTTTACTAATGAATGACATTATTCCAGTGATTTTGTTCCTCTTTTACATAGCATGTGAATGAGTTTAATTTTTGAACAACCAACAATGTCTTTACTTTCATTTCAATACCCAGAGCAACATGTTGCGCAGATGTTAAAAATCTGCATACTGATTGACAGACAGATAGACAGATACAGAACTAAAATATTAGTTAACTTTATATGGGGAACTATTACTAGGGAGGTTACAAATGTATTAAAAATTAAAGGATGGAGGGCTTGGTAAAAATGTAGCATCCGGTTTATAAACAAGAGCTTTGTGGATGGGTGAGGCCTTGAGTTGGAACAAACAGAAGGGTTGTGCAAGGAGCTCTGTGCCTTATTTTAATATTATGTATGGTGAGTTAGTAAGCACATTTGCACGTTTAAATATTGATCTGAAATGTCCAGTACAAATATTTATGTTAATCTGTGTGAAGATTTGTATTGTGGCCTTTTCCCCTACAAATGTCTAGATGACTCTCAAAAGCAGGTGTGTATACAAATGTTTGGAGTAAAAACATGAAAAATGCAGGGCAAAGGTTTTTACTTGGCCTCTAGAGAGTGTGCATACAAAGATTTACACTGATCGGTGCAGTTATAGGTAAAACACAAATCGGCCTGTTACAGCGCCACCATGAGGCTGATTTGAACATTTTCAAATGGCATTTCTTCCTCTGCCTAATGGGAATGTGTTTGCAAAATTTCACGGAAATTGCATGCTGTGTTCATTATTTGAGGCATTTTGTTCAAAATGGAGTACTCCTGCAAACTTTGAAAGTCCATGTTTGCAAATCAGGTTTGAATATGAAAAATCTGAAATGAGCCGTTTCTTTTAATGACTATAGAGATACTATCTAGCGATTTGCTGGACTTTTGGCCAAAATCTGTAGGAGTACTGTCCAAAAATGTGGTTTGCACAAATCGGCCTCCTGGTGGCGTTATAAAAGGCCCATGTGAAAAATGTGGAGCAGAGGTTCTGCTCTGGCATCCAGGGAGTGTGTGTGCACAGTTTCGCTGCGATCAAGCCAACGGTGCCAGAGATTAGCTGTACACAAAATGACAGAATGACACACACACACGGACGGACGGACGGACGGACGGACAGGGAGTAAAACATACTCTCTCGCCATGCCTTTCGGCCTGGCGGAGACAACAATTGACTCCAGACCAAAAATGCTGAAGCCATGGTTCATGCCATCTTTGTATTGAAAGTCTTTTTGCTATATTTTTGCATGCAATTGCTTATAACCATGTCATCTAAATGCCAATACAAATATTTGGAGTAAAAACATTTCTGAAAAAGAGGTATGTCATGTGGCTGGTCTCAGTGAGGAGCTGCTTTTTGAAAACTGTTAAAAGACCTATTGAGAACTGTAATGAGTATGAATCTATTGAACATTGTATGGGTTTTTTGAAGAAAACATGTCTGCCATGGATCAGGAGTTCCATTGGCCTGTTGTGTGCACTGTGGTCAGCCAACTATGGACCACTCCATGTGCCATGGTCATACATCAGGAGTCAATCTCTGGAGAGGTGGTCTTTAAACAAATATAAAACTGAACTAAAAAGACAAAAAACAATTGACTCCAGACCAAAAATGCTGAAGCCATGGTTGATGCCATCTTTGTATTGGAAGTCTTTTTGCTATATTTTTGTATGCAATTGCTTATAACCATGTCATCTAAATGCCAATTCGTTATAAACCATGAATAATTTCAAATAAAGTATATATAAAACGTAGATGAGGTGTTGAAATGATATTAAGCAGTAAAGGTCTGCTCCTTTTTTAGCTCGGCACCAAATCTCGTTACTGAAAATAGCCCATCTACAAGTCGCAATGTGACGCATTGTGAGCATTGTAGATCGGCTATTTTCGTCACGTTTGTCTCAAGGCCAGTCCACACCAATGTTACTCCTTGCAACTCCTTGCAACCATTATCCCCAATGGCAGTTGCAAAGAGTTGCATTGGTGTGGACTGGCCTTAAAACTGTCTTGTTGCAAGGACTTGCGACTAGTTGCATTGGTGCGGTCTGGTCTTTAGAATGGGGCTGTTGCTATAGAGTTTTTGTTCAGTAACAGCGGTCTCCCTGTCTCTCAAGGTCTTTAATAAACTGTACATTTTCAGGTTGGTTACAAATTAAGCCCCATCAGCAGAGGGAACCCCACAAATATAATTCCTCAGCTTGTGTCATACTTTTGTCAAATTATTTTCACCAAATACACTTGTTTATTCACAGAGCTGGAGAGACCCCAGTCGTCTATAGCAGTGGTTCTGAACCTTGTGTTATAATTAATACATATTGTGAAAACAGCAGATCTACATGCTCACAACGCCTCACATTGCGAGGTCTTAATAGTCCTTAAATTGTGACTTCGTCCCAAAAATTAGACCCACAGGTTGAGAACCACTGGCCTATAGCAATGATTATACAGGAATATAGAGTGGGCAGAGGATGGGCCGTGGGTAGCGTGGGAACCAACGCCCATCCTGCCACATTAACAACACAGATCATCACTTTATTGTATTCACATACCAGTAGACTAACCTTTTTCATCATCTAAACTGACCGTTTTATTGACCAAAATAATTTGATCACTTTGGAAATAAACTGTTAACATCTTGAGGTTTGCTTTCTTTGGCGAAGAACAGTCAGCATGTTGATGAAGACATTGTCAACTTGTCTCTATGTAAATATCTCTGATGATGGCCCATCATCATCTAGGTGTCTTTTGTTATGAGCCTTTTACATTGAAATGGTCCCTGACTGCAGTTAACTGGAGGAGGTGGGAGGAGGTTTTTCTCCACTCCAAGACAAAAGACACACACACACACACACACACACACACACACACACCTTATTGTTGTCTTATTTGCATTTCAAATGTGCCGGCCGGCCCACTTGGCACAGCACGGATAATCTACACACACTTTAGGTGTATCATTGTCTCCAAGTATCCCCCAATCTAGACTTGGTTGTCGTTGATCTACATGTGATTCTCAAACTCTAATTTCAAGGACCCCACATTAGATTTGCATTAGACCACAAACCTCCATTTGACAAGATGTTTATCTCTGGAACCCAAATCTAAGATATTTATGTTATTAGGAATGATTCAGTCAAATTGTCGGTCCATAATACATTTACTGTCTATGTACTGAAGGTATGGAGATCACAGTGAAATTGTGATCAAATTCAATGACCTCTGGAGGTCCCCAAACCCTACATTGAGATCCACTGATCTACAATATGGCTAAAGGGTCCTTTACTTTAGGGCGTTTCAGGGGGATCCCAGCTAATTTGGTGAAAGATTTGGTGTAGAGGAAAACAGGGAGGGGGGGGGACCCCAGTCAACATAGTGGTTCATATAGCATACAAATTATGACTATTTTAACCCGTTTTATACTATATATACTTCTGGGTCACTGTTCAAAATTATCATTTTATAATGACAACACAAAAACAACAAATAATAATAATGCATTTTATTTATAACGCACTTTATATTATTGTAAATCTGAAAGTGCTTCAGTGTTTAAAAGCATGGCATAAAAACAGCATAGGCAACCAAACAATTACATGGGACCCAACTAGGCTAGATTAGGGTCAAATTAAAACTATAGGTGAAAAAGCAGGGCAAAGACAAAAAAACAAAGGCCCAGAAAAAATTAAGAAAACGCTTTGTTAATTTTTTTTGTGTTATCAATTATTTTAAATTAATTTTCATAATCGTTTTTAAAAGCATCAGTGGACTGTGGTGCTCTCAGGTGTTTTCGGGGAGGGCATTCCCTCTGTGTAGCAGAAGGCCTGGTCACCCATGGTGAAGGAGGTTGGTGTGGGGGATGTGTGAGAGTAGTAGAATGAGAATTTTCCCATGTTTTCCCCCACATTTAACATTCGGACATATAGGCCTATATTAATGACATCCCAGCTCTTTCTCAGAGCGAATTAGTATTCGTAGGTAACATTTCACTCGTCTCGCTCAAACCTTTGGGTCGAGCAGGACAAATGAATGCAGTTTTTGGAAAACTGCAAATACCCCCCAAAGCCCACCCTAAGCTGCCTCTCTTCCCTTTCCGGATGTTTTAGACCAGATATGATTATTTTGGGGCGGGTCGCAGCCTGAAAAGGTTGAGAACCACTGGAATAGCAAATTTAGGCTTAATGTTGCCTACAATCCCTTTAAAATGACACAGATTAGTTCCCGGTCTTAATGGATTAACTTGGAGGTGTGTGTTATTTTTTTTCCTTCTGCAAAGAGGTGGAAAGTAACTAAGTGAATTTACAATTACAATACATTTCCTGTACAATTTTGAGGTATTTGTACTTTACTTGAGTATTTCCAACTTCTTCCAATACTTGTCCTTTACGCCACTACATCTAAGTGGCAGATATTGTACTTTTACACCAAATTTATTTGATCACTTAAGTTACTAGCAGTGGTGGACGAAGTAACTCGACCCCAGTACTTGAGTAAAAGTACATATACTCCTGGTCAAATTTACTCCACTACAAGTAAAAGTAGCTCAGTCAAATATCTGTCCGTCTGTGTGTGAATACATAGTGTTGGCAGGTGGAAGCAGCGAGTGTCCTGACATCCTGCAGGTCATGCACCAAGCGCAGACATCAACACAATTTGAAACACGCTCTTTTTTTCTCCTTTTCATTTGAGGTTTTTTATCCAGTGGCTTACAATGAACACACCTGTTTCACAACAACACACAGTAAGCCACATTTCCCAGAAAGTCCCCTCTCTTAAGCCATGGATTTATGTTGCTGTCTTGTCTGCGGTTGACTGACACATCAGTCTCCTTGATCTCGTTGACCTCAGTCTGTCAGTGTTATTGATCTATATACGGTTGATCAAATATATAGTATGTTTTGATTGATTGAATACTTTATTAGACAGAAATGTAAGCACTTGGTATTAACGTACAGTAGGTGGCCAGTGACTTTGACCAGTTTCACTTTCAAAACCTTTGCATCATCATCATGTCACACACACAGAATGCGGCACAAACACAACACCAATGGTTTGGATCATGTGGATTGTGGAAGTTAAATGGTGGATTTGTGGATAGGACTCTATATCAGGGGTCTTCAACCTTTTCAGGCCAAGGACCCCCTAGCTGAGAGAGAGATGAAGCAGGGACCCCCTCTACATATTGTATAAAAGTGTGTTGCAGATTAAACCTTTTCATAGATTTCAACAGTGTTGTGTGAACTAATGTTTCTTGTTTATTTCACTTAAACCCTCAAGTCAATACTTCAATCGTTGGCTCTGTACTTGATCTGCTCTTTTTTCCTTCTACACCAAACCTCTTTGCCGAAAATAGGCGTTGTGAGCTTGTAGATCTGCTATTTTCGGCTATTTCCCCTCAGGATAGGGATTCTAAGGTTGAAGGTGTTAATGTAAAAAAGAAATCCTATCACTCAAAGATTTGGTGGCCCCCCTTTAGTAACTCTGAGGACCCCCTAGGGGTCCCGGACCCCCTGTTGAAGACCCCTGCTCTATATGAACAAACTTGTTATATCAACAAAACGCATCGCATTCTGTTTGTGTGACATGCATGATGCAAAGGTTTTGAAAGAGAAACTGGTCAAAGTCACTGGCCACCTACTGTAAGACATTAAAGGAGGAGTTCACACAAAAAATGACTTATTTTCTATCAATTACACACCCCATGAAGCCTTGATTTCATGGATTTATTTTTGTGGCATTCCTAAGACAATAATTTGATGACCGTGTGTATTTCCGGTAGAGGAGACACAAATAATCTACTTTGTGTCTCCTACCGGATACATTAGCCGGTAGGAGACAGGAATCAAATTATTATCTTAGGAATGCGACAAAAACCAAAAATAATCCAATTGATAGAAAATAAGTCAATTTTTGGGTGAACTCCTCCTTTAAGGCTAAAAGCATAACACAAAAAAAGCCCTGGGGACTTGTTTCCACATAGCATATAATAATAATATTAATAATATTAATAATATTAATAATATTAATAATATTAATAATATTAATAATATTAATAATATTAATACAATGTATGCAGACTGTAAAATTAATACTTACTCATGTACCCTGTAGTAATATAAGTATACAAGGTATAAAGGCTAACATTTCTGTAATGATAAAGCACACATAGAGGACATACAGTGGTGAAACCTTTATTAAATCAAACAACCAAAAACATTATCAACATTTATTTCCCCAGGTATTAAAGTGTTTCTTTGAGTTAAAAGAAACTGAGTAAATGTAAATAAGTAATCTGTAAAAACAATTCTGTAAAAGTAAACTAAGTCAACGGTCAGCTGTCTCAGACATCTACCAAATATGTACTATGATAATTTAACAATACAAACAACACACGTGTCAACACACAGTGAACAGCGACACAAAACCAGCAGCTTGTCAGCACTTTACTGCACCATTATGCATGCATATCAATGAAAATAATAATGAACAAGACTCGTTTTAATCCCGACAAATGTGGACAGACAGTGGTGCTCATGTAGTTCTACCAATAACCTATAGGCTGGAGGGAATAATAGAAGATTATAAAAAACAAGCAATTGAAATTACATCATGTTAAATGGAAAATAAGATAAATCAAACATCTATATACACAAACATATAATGTTTATTCAGTCGTGTTGATATTGTCAGATTATGAGATTCCTCTGCTTTAGTATCCTTGTCATTGACATCCTGGATTAGACTGAATGATCATATGTGTGTCTGTGTGTGACTAACTTCAACTAAAGGCTCCCCCCTGTATGAGTCCTCATGTGTTTGTTTAGATCACTTTTGCTAGCAGAGCTTTTACCACAAACTGTACAGGTATAGGGCTTTTCACCTGTATGAGTCCTCATATGTCTTTTTAGATGACCCTTGTGAACACAGCCTTTACCACAAATTGTACAGGTACAGGGCTTTTCACCTGTATGAGTCATCATGTGTGTTTTTAGATTACTTGTGCTAAGACAGCCTTTACCACAAACTGTACAGGTACAGGTACAGGGCTTTTCACCTGTATGAGTCCTCATGTGTGTTTTTAGATTACTTTTGCTAGCAAAGCTTTTACCACAAACTGTACAGGTATAGGGCTTTTCACCTGTATGAGTCATCATATGTGTTTTTAGGTGACCCTTGTGAACACAGCCTTTACCACAAACTGTACAGGCATAGGGCTTTTCACCTGTATGAGTCATCATGTGTATTTTAAGATGACCTGTGCTAAGACAGCCTTTACCACAAACTGTACAGGTACAGGGCTTTTCACCTGTATGAGTCATCATGTGTGTTTTTAGATGACCCTGTTGATTAAAGCCTTTACCACATACTGTACAAGAAAAGGGCCTTTCGCCTATATGAGTCCTCATGTGTATTTTAAGATGACATTTGCTAACACAGCCTTTACTACATACTGTACAAGAAAATGGCTTTTTGCCTGTATGAGTTTGTTTCAGTGATTTCAGGTCTTGGGACAGCTTTCGCTGTCCTCCCACATGTTGTGTCTTGTGTGATTTCAGTGTGTTTAAAGCTGACTGATCTCCACTAGTCTCCTCCCAGTCATCACTGTCTTCAGTGTCTGATTCAGAACAGTGTGAAGAGAGGAGCTGGTCATCACTAGTTGGTTGTGATGTTCCACAGTCCTCTACATCAGCTTGTGTTTTCATGTGTTCAGTTGAGGTGCTGGCTACAGGCTCTGTCTCTCTGTTTTCATCATCATCTTCACTTTTCACAGCTAGTAATGTCAACGTTGACCCACCAGCCTCTTCTGGTCTTTGAAGTAGCTCCTCTTGTTCCTCTTTAATCTGTGGAGGTTGTGGTTCCTCCTGGAGCAGACTGGGGCTCCTCTCCTCTTCAGGGCAAACCTCCTCTTTACACACAGGGACATGCAGGAAGTCTACGAAAAAGATACAATGAGACTCTATAAAATGTTTGAATCTTGTACATCCACTGCAGTACCTCAGTGCAGAGTTGTGGCTGGAATAAGTATCAACAGATTACTCTTTGCCCACAACTGAACCATCGTCTGATTCATGGTTAATTTAGATTGATGCAGCGGTCCGTGCATCAATGTAGTCACATTGTTAATGCTAAAATCGATAACCAATTCATATCGGTTCAACTTTACACCCTCAATACCGGCCTACTTTCACCAATAAAATAAATAAAGAGAGTGTGCTTGAAACTTACTGAGATCCAGGTGGTCTTCAGGTTCCTGTTTAATAGAAACAGTCCTGGCTGGAGAACTGATCTTCACCTGCAGACTGGACTCCACACACTGATCTGGAATGAAGGAATACAGCACACACTTTAATAATATGGACTTTGGTAAGACACAAATACAAACTTTAATAATAAGGACTTTGATGTGAATAAGGACTGTAATAATAAGGACTTTGTGACATAAATAAGGACTTCAATAATAAGGACTTTGTGACATAAATAAGGATTTTTTTAAACAATAATGAATCTAATCTCAAAATGAAAGAACCTCAGCAAGCAGTATTTTTTATTGCATATTAGAAACAGCCAATCAGTTTGATAACAGATGTATGATCCTAAAATAGATGACACAAGTAGGTATAATATTGTTGCTGTCAGGTGGAAACCAGGTGGACAATACTTTACGAGAAAAAAAAATCACTTCAAAGGTTAACATATGGAGTTACAAGGTTTCTACCCGACAGCAACGATATGTTAACAAAATGAACAGCTGCTATAATAGAACAGTGAGAATCAGGACGTGAATCTCAGGATTCACATGGGAACGGTGCGGCTCCATCTAGAGTTACCAAATGGAAATCACGTACTGAATGTATTGACAGAAAAGCTCATAACATGTCTATGGAGGATTTTTATGAAACAAAAACTTTGCAGATAGTAAGAGGATCATTCAAGATTTATATACAGCTACAATGTTGGTGAGTTTAAATGTGTTTAACACAATCAGATAGGACTTTTCTGTTTGGATGTATGGGCTGTCAAGGGTTGGTATTAAACCTCTACAGTCCAGATATAAAAAATAGGATCTAAGAGTTGCTTGCGGCTGTGTGTGTGCAACAGACATACATGCAGTGTGTAGTTTGATGTTGTGTGTGCAAGAGACATACCTGCAGTGTGTAGTTTAATGGTGTGTGTATGTGTGTGTGTGTGTGTGTGTGTGTGTGTGTGTGTGTGTGTGACAGACAACCTGCAGTGTGTAGTTTGATGTTGTGTGTGCAACAGACATAACTGCAATGTGTAGTTTAATGTTGTGTGTAGTTTGATGTTGTGTGTGCAACAGACATACCTGCAGTGTGTAGATCGATGTCCATATCAAAATCAATGTCCAGCAGTTTGTTTTGTTTCTCCAGCAGAGTTTCTAGTGTCTCTATCTCTCTCCGGAAGAGGTTGCACATGAACTCTGCAGCCGCACCGAGGGGCTCCAACACAAACACTCTGACAAGCTTCACACAAACATCAGCACCACGCTGTTGTTTGTCCAAAACACACAATATCTCCTCTCCCACTGACGTCATGTGTTCATTTATCTTCAGCCGTACAGACTCCATTTGACACGTTTTTACCTCCTTTATGGCCTTTAGCCCCCTGGTGGAAGAGGTGTGTAAGTGAAGATAGAGCTGTGGAAAGACAGTGTGTCCTCCCTCACTGTGAGTCCTGAGAGTTTAACTGTGGTGTGTCCTGGAGTCTGAGCAGGAGGACAGAGTGGAGATTTGGAGTGAAAACACCACCATTTATCTTGAAGAGGAGAAACACCTCCCACCTCCTCACATTCTTCCAGTTCACTGCAGTCAGGGTCCATTTCATGTTTTGTGAAAGGCTCATAACAAAAGACAGTGTAATGATGGGTCATCGTCAGAGAAACATTTACATAGATGCAAGTTCCAATGTCTTTTGTTTCATCAACATGTTGACTGTTTTTCTTTCACCAAAGAAAGCAAACCCATGATGACAGATTTCACTCACTTCTTTGTGATGAGGCAAAAGTGAATTTTGAGTTTCAGCTATTGATCAAGTTCTTCTGTGGAATTGTATACTGGTATGTGAATAAAATAAAGTGATGACCTGTGTTGTTAATGTGGCAGGATGGGCGTTGGTTCCCACGCTACCCACGGCCCATCCTCTGCCCACTCTATATTCCTGTATAATCATTGCTATAGGCCAGTGGTTCTCAACCTGTGGATCTAATTTTTGGGATGAAGTCACAATTTAAGGACTATTAATTAAGACCTTGCAATGTGAGGCGTTGTGAGCATGTAGATCTGCTGTTTTCACAATATGTATTAATTATAACACAAGGTTCAGAATTTACTTGATCTGCTCTTTTTTCCTTCTACACCAAACCTCTTAGCCGAAAATAGCAGATCTACAAGCTCACAACGCCTCGCAGCGCGAGGCGTTGTGAGCTTGTAGATCGGCTATTTTCGGCTATTTCCCCTCAGAATAGGGATTCTAAGGTTGAAGGTGTTAATGTAAAAAAGAAATCCTATCACTCAAAGATTTGGTGGCCCCCCTTTAATAACTCTGAGGACCCCCTATGGGTCCCGGACCCCCTGTTGAAGACCCCTGCTCTATATGAACAAACTTGTTATATCAACAAAACGCATCGCATTCTGTTTGTGTGACATGCATGATGCAAAGGTTTTGAAAGAGAAACTGGTCAAAGTCTGGCCACCTACTGTAAGACATTAAAGGAGGAGTTCACCCAAAAAATGACGTATTTTCTATCAATTACACACCCCATGAAGCCTTGATTTCATGGATTTATTTTTGTTTTTGTGGCATTCCTAAGACAATAATTTGATGACTGTGTGTATTTCCGGTAGGAGACACAAATAATCTACTTTGTGTCTCCTACCGGATACATTAGCCGGTAGGAGACGGGAATCAAATTATTAGCTTAGGAATGTGACAAAAACTAAAAAGAATCCAATTGATAGAAAATAAGTCATTTTGTGGGTGAACTCCTCCTTTAAGGCTAAAAGCATAACACAAAAAAGTCCTGGGGACTTGTTTTAACATAGCATAAAATAATAATAATAATAATAATAATAATAATAATAATAATAATAATAATAATAATAATAATAATACAATGTATGCAGACTGTAAAATGAATACTTACTCATGTACCCTGTAGTAATACAAGTATACACGGTATAAAGGCTAACATTTCTGTAATGATAAAGCACACATAGAGGACATACAGTGGTGAAACCTTTATTAAATCAAACAACCAAAAACATTATCAACATTTATTTTCCCAGGTATTAAAGTGTTTCTTTGGGTTTAAAAAAAATGAGTAAATGTAAATAAGTAATCTGTAAAAACAATTCCGTAAAAGTAAACTAAGTCAACTGTCAGCTGTCTCAGACATCTACCAAATATGTACTATGATAATTTAACACGTGTCAACACACAGTGAACAGCTACACAAAACCAGCAGCTTGTCAGCACTTTACTGCACCATTATGCATGCATATCAATGAAAATAATAATGAACAAGACTCGTCTTAATCCCGACAAATGTGGACAGACAGTGGTGCTCATGTTGTTCTACCAATAACCTATAGGCTGGAGGGAATAATACAAGATTATAAAAAACAAGCAATTGAAATTACATAATGGAAAATGGAAAATAAGATCCATACACAAGATAAATCAAACATCTATATACACAAACAAATATCGGTATTCAGTCGTGTTGATATTGTCAGATTATGAGATTCTTCTGCTTTAGTATCCATGTCATTGACATCCTGGATTAGACTGAATGATCATATGTGTGTCTGTGTGTGACTAACTTCAACTAAAGGCTTCCCCCCTGTATGAGTCCTCATGTGTTTGTTTAGATCACTTTTGCTAGCAAAGCTTTTACCACAAACTGTACAGGTATAGGGCTTTTCACCTGTATGAGTCATCATATGTGTTTTTAGATCACCCTTGTGAACACAGCCTTTACCACAAATTGTACATGTACAGGGCATTTCACCTGTATGAGTCCTCATGTGTGTTTTTAGATTACACTGTTGATTAAAGCCTTTACCACAAACTGTACAAGAAAAGGGCTTTTCACCTGTGTGAGTCCTCATGTGTGTTTTTAGATCTCTTGTGCTAATACAGCCTTTACCACAAACTGTACAAGAAAAGGGCTTTTCGCCTGTATGAGTCATCATGTGTGTTTTTAGATGAGCCTGTTGATTAAAGCCTGTACCACAAACTGTACAAGAAAAGGGCTTTTCACCTGTATGAGTCATCATGTGTTTTTTTAGATCACCCTGTTGATTAAAGCCTTTACCACAAACTGTACAAGAAAAGGGCTTTTCGCCTGTATGAGTCATCATATGTGTTTTTAGATGACCCTGTTGATTACAGCCTTTACCACAAACTGTACAAGAAAAGGGCTTTTCGCCTGTATGAGTCATCATATGTGTTTTTAGATGACCCTTGTGAACACAGCCTTTACCACAAACTGTACAGGTAAAGGGCTTTTCACCTGTATGAGTCCTCATGTGTTTGTTTAGATTACTTGGGCTAGCAAAGCTTTTACCACAAACTGTACAGGTATAGGGCTTTTCACCTATATGAGTCCTCATGTGTGTTTTTAGGTTACCCTTGTGAACACAGCCTTTACCACAAACTGTACAGGTAAAGGGCTTTTCACCTGTATGAGTCATCATGTGTATTTTAAGATGACCTGTGCTAACACAGCCTTTACTACATACTGTACAAGAAAATGGCTTTTTGTCTGTATGAGTTTGTTTCTGTGATTTCAGGTCTTGGGACAGCTTTCGCTGTCCTCCCACATGTTGTGTCTTGTGTGATTTCAGTGTGTTTAAAGCTGACTGATCTGCCCTAGTCTCCTCCCAGTCATCACTGTCTTCAGTGTCTGATTCAGAACAGTGTGAAGAAAGGAGCTGGTCATCACTAGTTGGTTGTGATGTTCCACAGTCCTCTACATCAGCTTGTGTTTTCATGTGTTCAGTTGAGGTGCTGGCTACAGGCTCTGTCTCTCTGTTTTCATCATCATCTTCACTTTTCACAGCTAGTAATGTCAACGTTGACCCACCAGCCTCTTCTGGTCTTTGAAGTAGCTCCTCTTGTTCCTCTTTAATCTGTGGAGGTTGTGGTTTCTCCTGGAGCAGACTGGGGCTCCTCTCCTCTTCAGGGGAAACCTCCTCTTTACACACAGGGACATACAGGAAGTCTACGAAAAAGATACAATTCAAATGTTTGAATCTTGTACATCCACTGCAGTACCTCAGTGCAGAGTTGTGGCTGGAATAAGTATCAACATATTACTCTTTGCCCACAACTGAACCATCGTCTGATTCATGGTACATTTAGATTGATGCAGCGGTCCGTGCATCAATGTAGTCACATTGTTAATGCTAAAATCGACAACCAATTCATATCGGTTCAACTTTACACCCTCAGTACTGGCCTACTTTCACCAATAAAATAAATAAAGAGAGTGTGCTTGAAACTTACTGAGATCCAGGTGGTCTTCAGGTTCCTGTTTAATAGAAACAGTCCTGGCTGGAGAAGTGATCTTCACCTGCAGACTGGACTCCACACACTGATCTGGAATGAAGGAATACAGCACACACTTTAATAATATGGACTTTGGTAAGACACAAATACAAACTTTAATAATAAGGACTTTGATGTGATGTGAATAAGGACTGTAATAATAAGGACTTTGTGACATAAATAAGGACTTCAATAATAAGGACTTTGTGACATAAATAATGCTTTTTTTAAAACAATTATGACAAATGAAAGAACCTCAGCAAGCAGTATTTTTTATTGCATATTAGAAACAGCCAATCAGTTTGATAACAGATGTATGATCCTAAAATAGATGACACAAGTAGAAATCACGTACTGAACTGAATGGAAATCACGTACTGAATTAATTGACAGAAAAGCTCATAACATGTCTATGGCGGATTTTTATGAAACACAAACTTTGCAGATAGTAAGAGGATCATTCAAGATTTCTTTACAGCTACAATGTTGGTGAGTTTAAATGTGTTTAATACAATCAGATAGGACTTTTCTGTTTGGATGTATGGGCTGTCAAGGGTTGAGTCCAGATATAAAAAATAGGATCTAAGAGTTGATTGCGGCTGTGTGTGTGCAAGAGACATACCTGCAGTGTGTAGTTTAATGGTGTGTGTATGTGTGTGTGTGTGTGTGTGTGTGTGTGTGTGTGTGTGTGTGTGTGTGTGTCAGATAACCTGCAGTGTGTAGTTTGATGTTGTGTGTGCAACAGACATAGGCTAACTGCAATGTGTAGTTTAATGTTGTGCGTGTGTAACAGACTACCTGCAGTGTGTAGTTTGATGTTGTGTGTGCAACAGACATACCTGCAGTGTGTAGATCGATGTCCATATCAAAATCAATGTCCAGCAGTTTGTTTTGTTTCTCCAGCAGAGTTTCTAGCGTCTCTATCTCTCTCTGGAAGAGGTTGCACATGAACTCTGCAGCCGCACTGAGGCGCTCCAACACAAACACTCTGACAAGCTTCACACAAACATCAGCACCATGCTGCTGTTTGTCCAAAACACACAATATCTCCTCTCCCACCGACGTCATGTGTTCATTTATCTTCAGCAGTACAGACTCCATTTGACACGTTTTTACCTCCTTTATGGCCTTTAGCCCCCCGGTGGAAGAGGTGTGTAAGTGAAGATAGAGCTGTGGAAAGACAGTCTGTCCTCCCTCACTGTGAGTCCTGAGAGTTTAACTGTGGTGTGTCCTGGAGTCTGAGCAGGAGGACAGAGTGGAGATTTGGAGTGAAAACACCACCATTTATCTTGAAGAGGAGAAACACCTCCCACCTCCTCACATTCTTCCAGTTCACTGCAGTCAGGGTCCATTTCAATGTGAAAGGCTCATAACAAAAGATAGTGTAATGATGGGCCATCATCAGAGAAACATTTACATAGATGCAAGTGTCTTTTGTTTCATCAACATGTTGACTGTTTTTCTTTCACCAAAGAAAGCAAACTCATGATGACAGATTTCACTCACTTCTTTGTGATGAGGCAAAAGTGAATTTTGAGGTTTAAGTATTGATCAAGTTCTTCTGTGGAATTGTCCGTTTAGATAACAAAATGTTACTTTGCTGTGAAAACAAGTGTGTTTGGTGGACATTACAATGATACGCTGTCATGCCAACCTTTTTTCGTTTAAGAAAATGTGCTGAATTCTGGGTTTTGTCAGCACTGCACACAGAGTGGGAGTGTTTACTAATGAATGACATTATTCCAGTGATTTTGTTCTTCTTTTACATAGCATGTGAATGAGTTTAATTCTTGAACTACCAACAATGTCTTTACTTTCATTTCAATACCCAGAGCAACATGTTGTGCAGATGTTAAAAATCTGCATACTGATTGACAGACAGATACAGAACTAAAATATTACTAGTTAACTTTATATGGGGAACTATTACTAGGGAGGTTACAAATGTATTAAAAATTAATGGATGGTGGGCTTGGTAAAAATGAAGCATCCGGTTTATAAAGAAGAGCTTTGTGGATAGGTGAGGCCTTGAGTTGGAACAAACAGAAGGGTTGTGTCTTATTTTAATATTATGTATGGTGAGTTAGTAAGCACATTTGCACGTTTTAAATATTGGTCTGAAATGTCCAGTACAAATATTTATGTTAATCTGTGTGAAGATGCGTATGGTGGCCTTTTCCCCTACAAATGTCTAGATGACTCTCAAAAGCAGGTGTGTATAAAAATATTTGGAGTTAAAACATTTCTGAAAAAGAGGTATGTCATGTGGCTGGTCTCAGTGAGGAGCTGCTTTTTGAAAACTGTTAAAAGACCTATTGAGAACTAATGAGGGCGAATCTATTGAACAATGTATGGGGTTTTTGAAGAAAACATGTCTGCCATGGATCGGGAGTTCCATTGGCCTGTTGTGTGCACTGTGGTCAGCTAACTATGGCCACTCCATGTGCCATGGTCATACATCAGGAGTCAATCTCTGGAGAGGTGGTCTTTAAACAAATATAAAACTGAACTAAAAAACAATTGACTCCAGACCAAAAATGCTGAAGCCATGGTTGATGCCATCTTTGTATTGAAAGTCTTTTTGCTATATTTTTGTATGCAATTGCTTATAACCATGTCATCTAAATGCCAATTCATTAGAAACCCTGAATAATTTCAAATAAAGTAAATATAAAACGTAGATGAGGTGTTGAAATGATATTAAGCAGTAAAGGTCTGCTCCTTTTTGAGCTCAGCACCAAATCTCTTTACTGAAAATACACTCACACACACACGCACACGCACACATACACACACACACACACACACACACACACACACACACACACACACACACACACACACACACACACACACACACACACACTCACACTCACACACACCCCTTATTGTTGTCTTATTTGCATTTCAAATATGCCGGCCGGCCCACTTGGCACAGCACAGATAATCTACACACACTTTAGGTGTGCCATTGTCTCCAAGTATCCCCCAATCTAGACTTGGTTGTCGTTGATCTACATGTGATTCTCAAACTCTCTAATTTCAAGGACCCCACATTAGATTTGCATTAGACCACAAACCTCCATTTGACTTCATGTTTATCTCTGGAACCCAAATCTAAGGATATTTATGTTATTAGGAATGATTCAGTCAAATTGTCGGTCCATAATACATTTACTGTCTATGTACTGAAGGTATGGAGATCACAGTGAAATTGTGATCAAATTCAATGACCTCTGGAGGTCCCCAAACCCTACATTGAGATCCACTGATCTACAATATGGCAAATTAAGAACTAACTAGAGACACCATGATTGATATACTGATATCTGTTTGGTGCATCTCATGTGTTTGGTAGTTGAAGAAACTCAGCATTTATGAATGAAACAATGTCATTCATTAGTAAACACTCCCCCACTCTGTGTGCAGAGTGTCAAGGGCCTTGATCAGCCACATCCTGAAAAGACAGGAGAGGATATGTAAAATGTTATTATATTAGGCAGTATCGTCTCAACAACCTAAGAGTCTCCAGATAAATATAAATCCCTGTCTGCAGATTTGACTCTAATTTAAAAACAATAAAAGACTAGGGGTCCTTTAGTTTAGGGCGTTTCAGGGGGATCCCAGCTAATTTGGTGAAAGATTAGGTGTAGAGGAAAACAGGGAGGGGGGACCCCAGTCAACATAGTGGTTCATATAGCATAAAAAATATGACTATTTTAACCTGTTTTATACTATATATACTTCTGGGTCACTGTTCAAAATTATCATTTTATAATGACAACACAAAAACAACTAATAATAATAATAATGCATTTTATTTATAACGCACTTTACATTATTGTAAATCTGAAAGTGCTTCAGGGTTTAAAAGCATGGCATAAAAACAGCATAGGCAACCAAACAATTACATGGGACCCAACTAGGCTAGATTAGGGTCAAATTAAAACTATAGGTGAAAAAGCAGGGCAAAGACCAAAAAAAACAAAGGCCCAGAAAAAAATAAGAAAACGCTTTGTACCTTTTTTTTTTGTTATAAATGATTTTAAATTAATTTTCATAATCATTTAAAAAAGCATCAGTGGACTGTGGTGCTCTCAGGTGTTTTCGGGGAGGGCATTCCCTCTGTGTAGCAGAAGGCCTGGTCGCCCATGGTGAAGGAGGTTGGTATTGGGGATGTGTGAGAGTAGTAGAATGAGAATTTTCCCCACATTTAACATTCGGACATATAGGCCTATATTAATGACATCCCCGCTCTTTCTCAGAGCGAATTAGTATTCGTAGGTAACATTTCAATCGTCTCGCTCAAACCTTTGGGTCGAGCAGGACAAATGAATGCAGTTTCTGGAACAATGCAAATACCCTCCAAAGCCCACCCTAAGCTGCCTCTCTTCCCTTTCCGGATGTTTTAGACCAGATATGATTATTTTGGGGGGGTCACAGCCTGAAAAGGTTGAGAACCACTGGCATAGCAAATTTAGGCTTAATGTTGCATACAATCCCTTTAAAATGACACAGATTAGTTCCCGGTCTTAATGGATTAACTTGGAGGTGCGTGTTATTTTTTATTTATTTTTATTTTGCACAGAGGTGGAAAGTAACTAAGTGAATTTACGTAAGTACTGTACAATTTTAAGGTATTTGTACTTTACTTGAGTATTTCCAACTTCTTCCAATACTTGTCCTTTACTCCACTACATCTCAGAGGCAGATATTGTACTTTTACACTACATTTATTTGAACACTTAAGTTACTAGCAGTGGTGGACGAAGTAACTCGACCCCAGTACTTGAGTAAAAGTACAGATACTCCTGGTCAAATTTACTCCACTACAAGTAAAAGTAGCTCAGTCAAATATCTGTCCGTCTGTGTGTGAATACATAGTGTTGGCAGGTGGAAGCAGCGAGTGTCCTGACATCCTGCAGGTCATGCACCGAGCGCAGACATCAACAGAATTTGAAACTATCTCTTTTTTTCTCCTTTTCTTTTGAGGTTTTTTATCCAGTGGCTTACAATGAACACACCTGTTTCACAACAACACACAGTAAGCCACATTTCCCAGAAAGTCCCCTCTCTTAAGCCATGGATTTATGTTGCTGTCTTGTCTGCGGTTGACTGACACATCAGTCTCCTTGATCTCGTTGACCTCAGTCTGTCAGCGTTATTGATCTATACGGTTGGACCATCATATAGTATGTTTTGATTGATTGAATACTTTATTAGACAGAAATGTAAGCACTTGGTATTAACGTACAGTAGGTGGCCAGTGACTTTGACCAGTTTCACTTTGAAAACCTTTGCATCATCATCATGTCACACACACAGAATGCGGGACAAACACAACACCAATGGTTTGGATCATGTGGATTGTGGAAGTTAAATGGTGGATTTGTGGATAGGACTCTATATCAGGGGTCTTCAACCTTTTCAGGCCAAGGACCCCCTAGCTGAGAGAGAGATGAAGCAGGGACCCCCTCTACATATTGTATAAAAGTGTGTTGCAGATTAAACCTTTTCATAGATTTCAACAGTGTTGTGTGAACTAATGTTTTTTGTTTGTTTCACTTAAACCCTCAAGTCAATACTTCAATCGTTGGCTCTGTACTTGATCTGCTCTTTTTTCCTTCAACACCAAACCTCTTTGCCGAAAATAGCCGATCTACAAGCTCACAACGCCTCGCGCTGCGAGGTGTTGTGAGCTTGTAGATCTGCTTTTTTTCGGCTATTTCCCCTCAGAATAGGGATTCTAAGGTTGAAGGTGTTAATGTAAAAAAGAAATCCTATCACTCAAAGATTTGGTGGCCCCCCTTTAGTAACTCTGAGGACCCCCTAGGGGTCCCGGACCCCCTGTTGAAGACCCCTGCTCTATATGAACAAACTTGTTATCGCATTCTGTTTGTGTGACATGCATGATGCAAAGGTTTTGAAAGAGAAACTGGTCAAAGTCACTGGCCACCTACTGTAAGACATTAAAGGAGGAGTTCACCCAAAAAATGACTTATTTTCTATCAATTACACACCCCATGAAGCCTTGATTTCATGGATTTATTTATTTTTGTGGCATTCCTAAGACAATAATTTGATGACCGTGTGTATTTCCGGTAGGAGACACAAATAATCTACTTTGTGTCTCCTATCGGATACATTAGCCGGTAGGAGACGGGAATCAAATTATTAGCTTAGGAATGCGACAAAAACAAAAAAGAATCAAATTGATAGAAAATAAGTCATTTTTTGGGTGAACTCCTCCTTTAAGGCTAAAAGCATAACACAAAAAAAGTCCTGGGGTCTTGTTTCCACATAGCATAAAATAATAATAATAACAATAATAATACAATGTATGCAGACTGTAAAATGAATACTTACTCATGTACCCTGTAGTAATACAAGTATACAAGGTATAAAGGCTAACATTGCTGTAATGATAAAGCACACATAGAGGACATACAGTGGTGAAACCTTTATTAAATCAAACAACCAAAAACATTATCAACATTTATTTCCCCAGGTATTAAAGTGTTTCTTTGAGTTAAAAAAAACTGAGCAAATGTAAATAAGTAATCTGTAAAAACAATTCCGTAAAAGTAAACTAAGTCAACTGTCAGCTGTCTCAGACATCTACCAAATATGTACTATGATAATTTAACAATACAAACAACACACGTGTCAACACACAGTGAACAGCTACACAAAACCAGCAGCTTGTCAGCACTTTACTGCACCATTACGCATGCATATCAAAGAAAATAATAATGAACAAGACTCGTTTTAATCCCGACAAATGTGGACAGACAGTGGTGCTCATGTTGTTCTACCAATAACCTATAGGCTGGAGGAAATAATACAAGATTATAAAAAACAAGCAATTGAAATTACATCATGTTAAATGGAAAATAAGATCCATACACAAGATAAATCAAACATCTATATACACAAACAAATAATGTTTATTCAGTCGTGTTGATATTGTCAGATTATGAGATTCATCTGCTTTAGTATCCTTGTCATTGACATCCTGGATGAGACTGAATGATCATATGTGTGTCTGTGTGTGACTAACTTCAACTAAAGGCTCCCCCCTGTATGAGTCCTCATGTGTTTGTTTCGATTACTTGTGATAGCAAAGCTTTTACCACAAACTGTACAGGTATAGGGCTTTTCACCTGTATGAGTCCTCATGTGTGTTTTTAGATGACCCTGTCTATTAAAGCCTTTACCACAAACTGTACAAGAAAAGGGCTTTTCACCTGTATGAGTCATCATGTGTTTTTTAAGATGACTTGTGCTAACACAGCCTTTACCACAAACTGTACAGGTATAGGGCATTTCACCTGTATGAGTCATCATGTGTCTTTTTAGATCACCCTGTTGATTACAGCCTTTACCACAAACTGTACAAGAAAAGGGCTTTTCGCCTGTATGAGTCATCATATGTGTTTTTAGATGACCCTCGTGAACACAGCCTTTACCACAAACTGTACAGGTACAGGGCTTTTCACCTGTATGAGTCATCATGTGTATTTTAAGATGACTTGTGCTAACACAGCCTTTACTACATACTGTACAAGAAAAGGGCTTTTCGCCTGTATGAGTCATCATATGTGTTTTTAGATGACCCTTGTGAACACAGCCTTTACCACAAACTGTACAGGTAAAGGGCTTTTCACCTGTATGAGTCCTCATGTGTTTCTTTAGATTACTTGTGCTAGCAAAGCTTTTACCACAAACTGTACAGGTATAGGGCTTTTCACCTGTATGAGTCCTCATCTGTGTTTTTAGATTACCCTTGTGAACACAGCCTTTACCACAAACTGTACAGGTAAAGGGCTTTTCACCTTTATGAGTCATCATGTGTATTTTAAGATGACCTGTGCTAACACAGCCTTTACTAATACTGTACAAGAAAATGGCTTTTTGTCTGTATGAGTTTGTTTCTGTGATTTCAGGTCTTGGGACAGCTTTCGCTGTCCTCCCACATGTTGTGTCTTGTGTGATTTCAGTGTGTTTAAAGCTGACTGATCTGCCCTAGTCTCCTCCCAGTCATCACTGTCTTCAGTGTCTGATTCAGAACAGTGTGAAGAGAGGAGATGGTCATCACTAGTTGGTTGTGATGTTCCACAGTCCTCTACATCAGCTTGTGTTTTCATGTGTTCAGTTGAGGTGCTGGCTACAGGCTCTGTCTCTCTGTTTTCATCATCATCTTCACTTTTCACAGCTAGTAATGTCAACGTTGACCCACCAGCCTCTTCTGGTCTTTGAAGTAGCTCCTCTTGTTCCTCTTTAATCTGTGGAGGTTGTGGTTTCTCCTGGAGCAGACTGGGGCTCCTCTCCTCTTCAGGGGAAACCTCCTCTTTACACACAGGGACATGCAGGAAGTCTACGAAAAAGATACAATGAGACTCTATAAAATGTTTGAATCTTGTACATCCACTGCAGTACCTCAGTGCAGAGTTGTGGCTGGAATAAGTATCAACAGATTACTCTTTGCCCACAACTGAACCATCGTCTGATTCATGGTACATTTAGATTGATGCAGCGGTCCGTGCATCAATGTAGTCACATTGTTAATGCTAAAACCGATAACCAATTCATATCGGTTCAACTTTACACCCTCAGTACCGGCCTACTTTCTACAATAAAATAAATAAAGAGTGTGCTTGAAACTTACTGAGATCCAGGTGGTCTTCAGGTTCCTGTTTGATAGAAACAGTCCTGGCTGGAGAACTGATCTTCACCTGCAGACTGGACTCCACACACTGATCTGGAATGAAGGAATACAGCACACACTTTAATAATATGGACTTTGGTAAGACACAAATACAAACTTTAATAATAAGGACTTTGATGTGATGTGAAAAAGGACTTCAATAATAAGGACTTTGTGACATAAATGGATTTTTAAAAACAATAATGAATCTAATCTCAAAATGAAAGAACCTCAGCAAGCAGTATTTTTATTGCATATTAGAAACAGCCAATCAGTTTGATAACAGATGTATGATCCTAAAATAGATGACACAAGTAGGTATAATATTGTTGCTGTCAGGTGGAAACCAGGTGGACAATAATTTACGAGAACAAATCACTTCAAAGGTTAACATATGGAGATACAAGGTTTCTGCCCGACAGCAACGATATGTTAACAACATTAACAGCTGCTATAATAGAACAGTGAGAATCAGGATGTGAATCTCAGGATTCACATGGGAACGGTGCGGCTCCATCTAGAGTTACCAAATGGAAATCACGTACTGAATTTATTGACAGAAAAGCTCATAACATGTCTATGGCGGATTTTTATGAAACAAAAACTTTGCAGATAGTAAGAGGATCATTCAAGATTTCTTTACAGCTACAATGTTGGTGAGTTTAAATGTGTTTAATACAATCAGATAGGACTTTTCTGTTTGGATGTATGGGCTGTCAAGGGTTGGTATTAAAACTCTAGAGTCCAGATATAAAAAATAGGATCTAAGAGTTGCTTGCGGATGTGTGTGTGTAACAGACATACATGCAGTGTGTAGATTGATGTTGTGTGTGCAAGAGACATACCTGCAGTGTGTAGTTTAATGGTGTGTGTGTGTGTGTGTGTGTGTGTGTGTGTGTGTGTGTGTGTGTGTGTGTGTGTGTGTGTGTGTGTGTGTGTGACAGACAACCTGCAGTGTGTAGTTTGATATTGTGTGTGCAACAGACATAACTGCAATGTGTAGTTTAATGTTGTGCGTGTGTAACAGACTACCTACAGTGTGTAGTTTGATGTTGTGTGTGCAACAGACATACCTGCAGTGTGTAGATCGATGTCCATATCAAAATCAATGTCCAGCAGTTTGTTTTGTTTCTCCAGCAGAGTTTCTAGTGTCTCTATCTCTCTCTGGAAGAGGTTGCACATGAACTCTGCAGCCGCACCGAGGCGCTCCAACACAAACACTCTGACAAGCTTCACACAAACATCAGCACCACGCTGTTGTTGTTCCAAAACACACAATATCTCCTCTCCCACCGACGTCATGTGTTCATTTATCTTCAGCCGTACAGACTCCATTTGACACGTTTTTACCTCCTTTATGGCCTTTAGCCCCCTGGTGGAAGAGGTGTGTAAGTGAAGATAGAGCTGTGGAAAGACAGTCTGTCCTCCCTCACTGTGAGTCCTGAGAGTTTAACTGTGGTGTGTCCTGGAGTCTGAGCAGCAGGATAGAGTGGAGATTTGGAGTGAAAACACCACCATTTATCTTGAAGAGGAGAAACACCTCCCACCTCCTCACATTCTTCCAGTTCACTGCAGTCAGGGTCCATTTCAATGTGAAAGGCTCATAACAATAGACAGAGTAATGATGGGTCATCATCAGAGACACATTTACATAGATGCAAGTTCCAATGTCTTTTGTCTCATCAACATGTTGACTGTTTTTCTTTCACCAAAGAAAGCAAACCCATGATGACAGATTTCACTCACTTATGAGGCAAAAGTGAATTTTGAGGTTTAGCTATTGATCAAGTTCTTCTGTGGAATTGTCCGTTTAGATAACAAAATGTTACTTCGCTGTGAAAACAAGTGTGTTTGGTGGACATTACAATGATACGCTGTCATGCCACCCTTTTTTGTTTTAGAAAATGTGCTGAATTCTGGGTTTTGTCAGCACTGCACACAGAGTGGGAGTGTTTACTAATGAATGACATTATTCCAGTGATTTTGTTCCTCTTTTACATAGCATGTGAATGAGTTTAATTCTTGAACAACCAACAATGTCTTTACTTTCATTTCAATACCCAGAGCAACATGTTGCGCAGATGTTAAAAATCTGCATACTGATTGACAGACAGATAGACAGATACAGAACTAAAATATTAGTTAACTTTATATGGGGAACTATTACTAGGGAGGCTACAAATGTATTAAAAATTAAAGGATGGAGGGCTTGGTAAAAATGTAGCATCCGGTTTATAAAGAAGAGCTTTGTGGATAGGTGAGGCCTTGAGTTGGAACAAACAGAAGGGTTGTGCAAGGAGCTCTGTGCCTTATTTTTTATTATATATTATGTATGGTGAGTTAGTAAGCACATTTGCAAATTTAAATATTGGTCTGAAATGTCCAGTACAAATATTTATGTTAATCTGTGTGAAGATTTGTATGGTGGCCTTTTCCCCTACAAATGTCTAGATGACTCTCAAAAGCAGGTGTTTATACAAATATTTGGAGTAAAAACATGAAAAATGCAGGGCAAAGGTTTTTACTTGGCCTCTAGAGAGTGTGCATACAAAGATTTACACTGATCGGTGCAGTTATAGGTAAAAACATAAATCGGCCTGTTACAGCGCCACCATGAGGCTGATTTGAACATTTTCAAATGGCATTTCTTCCTCGGCCTAATGGGAATGTGTTTGCAAAATTTCACGGAAATTGCATGCTGTGTTCATGATTTGAGGCATTTTGTTCAAAACGGAGTACTCCTGCAAACTTTGAAAGTCCATGTTTGCCAATCAGGATTGAGTATGAAAAATCTGAAACGAGCCGTTTCTTTTAATGACTATAGAGATACTATCTAGCGATTTGCTGGATTTTTGGCCAAAATCTGTAGGAGTACTGTCCAAAAATGTGTTTTGCACAAATCGGCCTCCTGGTGGCGTTATAAAAGGCCCATGTGAAAAATTTGGAGCAGAGGTTCTGCTCTGGCATCCAGGGAGTGTGTTTGCACAGTTTCGCTGCGATCAAGCCAACGGTGCCAGAGATTAGCTGTACACAAAATGACAGAATGACACACACACACACACACACACACACACGGACGGACGAACGGACAGGGAGTAAAACATACTCTCTCGCCATGCCTTTCGGCCTGGCGGAGACAACAATAGACTCCAGACCAAAAATGCTGAAGCCATGGTTGATGCCATCTTTGTATTGAAAGTATTTTTGCTATATTTTTGCATGCAATTGCTTATAACCATGTCATCTAAATGCCAATTCATTATAAACCCTGAATAATTTCAAATAAAGTATATATAAAACGTAGATGAGGTGTTGAAATGATATTAAGCAGTAAAGGTCTGCTCCTTTTTGAGCTCGGCACCAAATCTCTTTACTGAAAATAGCCCATCTACAAGTCGCAATGTGACGCATTGTGAGCATTGTAGATCGGCTATTTTCGTCACGTTTGTCTCAAGGCCAGTCTACACCAATGTTACTCCTTGCAACTCCTTGCAACCGTTATCCCCAATGGCAGTTGCAAAGAGTTGCATTGGTGTGGACTGGCCTTAAAACTGTCTTGTTGCAAGGAGTTGCGACTAGTTGCATTGGTGCGGTCTGGTCTTTAGAATGGGGCAGTTTCTATAGAGTTTTTGTTCGGTGGTCTCCCTGTCTCTCCAGGTCTTTAATACACTGTACATTTTCAGGTTGGTTACAAATTAAGCCCCATCAGCAGAGGGAACCCCACAAATATAATTCCTCAGCTAGTGTCATACTTTTGTCAAATTATTTTCACCAAATACACTTGTTTATTCACAGAGCTGGAGAGACCCAAGTCATCTATAGCAGTGGTTATGTGGACCCCCTCTACATATTGTATAAAAGTGTGTTGCAGATTAAACCTTTTCATAGATTTCAACAGTGTTGTGTGAACTAATGTTTTTTGTTTATTTCACTTAAACCCTCAAGTCAATACTTCAATCGTTGGCTCTGTACTTGATCTGCTCTTTTTTCCTTCTACACCAAACCTCTTTGCCGAAAATAGCTGATCTACAAGCTCACAACGCCTCGCGCTGCGAGGCGTTGTGAGCTTGTAGATCTGCTATTTTCGGCTATTTCCCCTCAGAATAGGGATTCTAAGGTTGAAGGTGTTAATGTAAAAAAGAAATCCTATCACTCAAATATTTGGTGGCCCCCCTTTAGTAACTCTGAGGACCCCCTAGGGGTCCCAGACCCCCTGTTGAAGACCCCTGCTCTATATGAACAAACTTGTTATGTCAACAAAACGCATCGCATTCTGTTTGTGTGACATGCATGATGCAAAGGTTTTGAAAGAGAAACTGGTCAAAGTCACTGGCCACCTACTGTAAGACATTAAAGGAGGAGTTCACCCAAAAAATTACTTATTTTCTATCAATTACACACCCCATGAAGCCTTGATTTCATGGATTTATTTTTGTTTTTGTGGCATTCCTAAGACAATAATTTGATGACCGTGTGTATTTCCGGTAGGAGACACAAATAATCTACTTTGTGTCTCCTACCGGATACATTAGCCGGTAGGAGACGGGAATCAAATTATTAGCTTAGGAATGCGACAAAAACAAAAAAGAATCAAATTGATAGAAAATAAGTCATTTTTTGGGTGAACTCCTCCTTTAAGGCTAAAAGCATGACACAAAAAAAGTCCTGGGGTCTTGTTTCCACATAGCATAAAATAATAATAATAATAAGGGAAATAATAATAATAATAATAATAATGATAAGGGTAATAATAATAATAATAATAATAATAGTACAATGTATGCAGACTGTAAAATGAATACTTACTCATGTACCCTGTAGTAATACAAGTATACAAGGTATAAAGGCTAACATTGCTGTAATGATAAAGCACACATAGAGGACATACAGTGGTGAAACCTTTATTAAATCAAACAACCAAAAACATTATCAACATTTATTTTCCCAGGTATTAAAGTGTTTCTTTGAGTTTAAAAAAAACTGAGTAAATGTAAATAAGTAATCTGTAAAAACAATTCCGTAAAAGTAAACTAAGTCAACTGTCAGCTGTCTCAGACATCTACCAAATGTACTATGATAATTTAACAATACAAACAACACACGTGTCAACACACAGTGAACAGCTACACAAAACCAGCAGCTTGTCAGCACTTTACTGCACCAGTAGACTCGTTTTAATCCCGACAAATGTGGACAGACAGTGGTGCTCATGTTGTTCTACCAATAACCTATAGGCTGGAGGGAATAATACAATATTATAAAAACCAAGCTATTGAAATTACATCATGTTAAATGGAAAATAAGATCCATACACTAGATAAATCAAACATCTACATACACAAACAAATAATGTTTATTCAGTCGTGTTGATATTGTCAGATTATGAGATTCCTCTGCTTTAGTATCCTTGTCATTGACATCCTGGATTAGACTGAATGATGTGTGTCTGTGTGTGACTTACTTCAACTAGAGGCTTCCCCCCTGTATGAGTCCTCATGTGTTTGATTAGATTACTTGTGCTAGCAAAGCTTTTACCACAAACTGTACAGGTATAGGGCTTTTCACCTGTATGAGTCCTCATGTGTATTTTAAGATGACTTGGGCTAAGACAGCCTTTACCACAAATTGTACAGGTACAGGGCTTTTCACCTGTATGAGTCATCATGTGTATTTTAAGATGACTTGTGCTAAGACAGCCTTTACCACAAATTGTACAGGTACAGGGCTTTTCACCTGTATGAGTCCTCACGTGTGTTTTTAGATTACTTGTGCTAGCAAAGCTTTTACCACAAACTGTACAGGTACAGGGCTTTTCACCTGTATGAGTCCTCATGTGTATTTTAAGATGACTTGGGCTAAGACAGCCTTTACCACAAACTGTACAGGTACAGGGCTTTTCACCTGTATGAGTCCTCACGTGTGTTTTTAGATTACTTGTGCTAGCAAAGCTTTTACCACAAACTGTACAAGAAAAGGGCTTTTCACCTGTATGAGTCATCATGTGTTTTTTTAGATGACCCAGGTGATTTAAGTCTTTACCACAAACTGTACAAGAAAAGGGCTTTTCACCTGTATGAGTCCTCATGTGTGTTTTTAGATCGCTTGTGCTAACACAGCCTTTACCACAAACTGTACAGGTATAGGGCTTTTCACCTGTATGAGTCCTCATGTGTGTTTTAAGATTACCCTTGTGAACACAGCCTTTACCACAAACTGTACAAGAAAAGGGCTTTTCGCCTGTATGAGTCATCATGTGTATTTTAAGACGACTTGTGCTAACACAGCCTTTACCACAAACTGTACAGGTATAGGGCTTTTCACCTGTATGAGTCCTCATGTGTGTTTTTAGATTACCCTTGTAAACACAGCCTTTACCACAAACTGTACAAGAAAAGGGCTTTTCGCCTGTATGAGTCATCATGTGTTTTTTAAAATGACTTGTGGTAAGACAGCCTTTACCACAAACTGTACAAGAAAAGGGCTTTTCACCTGTATGAGTCATCATATGTGTTTTTAGATTACCCTTGTGAACACAGCCTTTACCACAAACTGTACAGGTATAGGGCTTTTCACCTGTATGAGTCATCATGTGTTTTTTAAGATGACTTGTGGTAAGACAGCCTTTACCACAAACTGTACAAGAAAAGGGCTTTTCACCTGTATGAGTCATCATGTGTATTTTAAGATGACTTGTGGTAAGACAGCCTTTACTACATACTGTACAAGAAAATGGCTTTTTGCCTGTATGAGTTTGTTTCTGTGATTTCAGGTCTTGGGACAGCTTTCGCTGTCCTCCCACATGTTGTGTCTTGTGTGATTTCAGTGAGTTTAAAGCTGACTGATCTGCCCTAGTCTCCTCCCAGTCATCACTGTCTTCAGTGTCTGATTCAGAACAGTGTGAAGAGAGGAGCTGGTCATCACTAGTTGGTTGTGATGTTCCACAGTCCTCTACATCAGCTTGTGTTTTCATGTGTTCAGTTGAGGTGCTGGCTACAGGCTCTGTCTCTCTGTTTTCATCATCATCTTCACTTTTCACAGCTAGTAATGTCAACGTTGACCCACCAGCCTCTTCTGGTCTTTGAAGTAGCTCCTCTTGTTCCTCTTTAATCTGTGGAGGTTGTGGTTCCTCCTGGAGCAGACTGGGGCTCCTCTCCTCTTCAGGGCAAACCTCCTCTTTACACACAGGGACATGCAGGAAGTCTACGAAAAAGATACAATGAGACTCTATAAAATGTTTGAATCTTGTACATCCACTGCAGTACCTCAGTGCAGAGTTGTGGCTGGAATAAGTATCAACAGATTACTCTTTGCCCACAACTGAACCATCGTCTGATTCATGGTACATTTAGATTGATGCAGCGGTCCGTGCATCAATGTAGTCACATTGTTAATGCTAAAATCGATAACCAATTCATATCGGTTCAACTTTACACCCTCAGTACCGGCCTACTTTCACCAATAAAATAAATAAAGAGTGTGCTTGAAACTTACTGAGATCCAGGTGGTCTTCAGGTTCCTGTTTAATAGAAACAGTCCTGGCTGGAGAAGTGATCTTCACCTGCAGACTGGACTCCACACACTGATCTGGAATGAAGGAATACAGCACACACTTTAATAATATGGACTTTGGTAAGACACAAATACAAACTTTAATAATAAGGACTTTGATGTGATGTGAATAAGGACTGTAATAATAAGGACTTTGTGACATAAATAAGGACTTCAATAATAAGGTCTTTGTGACATAAATTATTTATTTAAAGCATTAATATGATAATACGATAATACTTTATTGTCAGTTCACACTGAAATTTGTCTTGCGACACAGCAGCCATGTATGCAACAATAAACATGACATAAGAAAACAAAACAAAATACATACATAAAGACATACAAAGACAAGAGCAATGTCCACCTCTCAGCCTACCCCAAGCCTACAACTCCTGATTAAGCCTCAATGTCGTCTGATGGACAAAGGACCTCTTCAGTTTGACCTTATTGTATGTAGGAACACTGTATCTCCTTCCTGAAGGCAGCAACCTATATTCTCCATACAAAGCATGGCTTGTGTTTGAAGTGATATTCCTTGCCAACCTTATCATACTGTCATTATACGTAGATGTATAGAGCCTCTGAAGTGGTTGTCCAACAATCTTTGAACAAATGTTCAGTTGCTGCAGCAGTTGTGACTTTAAGGCTACAGACAGACATCCATACCAGGTGGTACTACAGTACTGAAGAACACTCATAATAACAGAAGTGAAAAACAAAAGAAGAATCTGTCTACTAGCACCAAAAGATCTCAGGCGGCGAAGGAAATAGACTCTTTGCTTTGTCTTCTTACCCACTGATTCAATCTGGTCTTTCCATGACAGAAGGTGGTCAATTACTACTCCTAGGTATGTATACGAACATACCTGGTTGATCTGTTCACTATGAATAGTAATGGGGGATCTGTGTATCTCTAGTGGGGCACCAAAAACAATCTCCTCTGTCTTTTTTGTGTTAATGATAAGAGCGTTGTTATCACTCCACTCCACCACCTTATTTACTCTGTGTTGGTGCAGTCCAGGATCACTGGAACTATCCAAAAGAGAAATCAAAACTGTATCATCAGAGTACTTTAGAATGTATTGGTCTGGTTTGTCAGTGCGACATTCAGACAGACATTCCTCAGTACGACAGCTGTCAGTATAAAGGGTGAAAAGTACAGCTGAGCTTACACAACCCTGGGGAGCACCAACATTAGTAGTTAATGCTGCGGAGAGGGTTCTGTTCACTTTCACCCTCTGTACTCTGTTAGTAAGGAAGGAAGCATACCAGTGAATTAAGTATGGATTCAGTTCCAACTGTACCATCTTTGACACCAGAATATCAGACTGTATTGTATTGAAAGCTGAAGAGAAGTCTAAGAACAGCACCCTTGCATGATTCTTATTAGACTTATCTAGGTGTTTTGTAATGAAGTGGACCAGTGTGACAACCGCATCCTCTGTACCGCAACCTTTCTTATAAGCAAACTGACAGGGGTCGAATTTGTCTTTAGTTATACTTACAAGATGTTGCAACAGTATTCTTTCCAGTGATTTCATGATCACTGAAGTGAGAGCTATGGGTCTATAATCCTTATGTTCTTTTGGACATTGGATTTTGGGTAGTGGTTTTATGTGTGAGGTTTTCCAACACAGAGGAATTATGTGTGTGTCTACAGAGGTTTGAAATATTGGTTGCCACACAGGAGCCAACTCAGATGCGAAGTTTTTGAGGAGGAAAGCACTGCACTCGTCCGGCCCATTAGCTTTCCTTGTGTTAGTACACCAAAACACTTTTCTGACATCCTCTTCAGTGATGATAATTCTGTCTGAGGGGGCAGGTGTTACAGCCTTAAAGGTATCATGACATTCATTTTCACTTTTTTTATTTTCAATGTTTTATTTGGGGTTTTATGACCTCAATTACACCCAAAAAACCTGAACTTAGAACATTCAGTGGATTTTCTGTGGTCTGGGGTTTTCTGAATAATTAGGCTGAAAAGTAATCTGAGCTTGGCCCTTCGACAGTGAGGTCACAGTCGATTAATCCCGCCCACTCTCCTCCTCGCCCCTCCCCTCCCCTATCCTTTCCTTTGGGGGGGGCGGAGCAAAGGCGATGATTGACAGGCAAAATCCCTCACCAGCGACACCCGCAGGCAAAGATTTCTTTTTTCATTGCAGTTGAAAAGGCTTTAGAAATGTGAGAGAAAAACACCTGCCATTGATCACTGGAATGGAATTTTCACTTAAAACTTTTTGTACACTTTTGAAGGACCAGGACAAAGACTTTGAATGTGGTGTAAAAGTGAATGTCATGAAAGCTTTAAGTATTTCAGTGCACTTAGAGGAATCACCTAATGATTCGAATCTAGCAAAGAAAGTATTTAGGTCATTAGAAAAGCCAAGTTCATTATCTGTCACAATAGGTTTTGTTGGGGATGACATTCCCGTCATGGATTTCATAGTATCCCATGCCTTTTTGTGATTTTTGGCTTTGAACGCATCCTCTAGATGCTGTCTATGTGCCAATTTTGCCTGCCTCATTTTTGTTTTTAGCTTTTTTTCTGTCAATTTGAGTGCACCGAAATCTTTGTTTATGAAGGCTGTTTTCCTTTCATTTATAACATTCTTTATGTCCTTGGTCACATAAGATTTATTGTTCGGATAGATTTTAATTTATTTTGTAGGAACAACCAGCTGTACACAAAAATTAATGTAATCATTTGTAACTGTGGTTACTTCGTCCAATGAGCCATCTCTAAAGGTGTCCCAATCTGTACAGTCCAGGCATGCTCTCAGTTGTTCCTTGCTTTCATTTGTCCATGTCCTAACTACTTTCTTCTCCACCTTTCCTCTCTTTAGTTTTGACTTATAAACTGGAGTCATGCACACAACGTTGTGATCAGAGGTCAATATAGGCGGCCCAACCGTGGCAACATATGCATTTGGGATGTTCACATAACACTTGTCCAGAATGTTATTTTTCCTCGTCGCATCCTTAACATACTGTTCAAATCCCGGCAACACGGTGTCCAGATAGCACTGATTTAAGTCTCCCAGCACGATTGCTGGTGCCTCTGGATACTGCAGTTGCAGTCCGTGCACACAGTCAGCAGTGGTTTTTGCTGCTTGTGCAGCTCTTCCTGGCCCTTTAGGAGGCACATAAACTAGAAAAAGTAAGATGCACCCAAATTCGCGGGGAAGATAGAAAGGTCTTAAAGTCATGCCTAGGATCTCCACGTTGGGATCGTCGCATATCCTAAGTTTGACGGAGAAGGATCGACACCAGAGATCATTTATGTACACACATACACCGCCGTAACCCCTCCCTCCACCTCTGTCCAGTCGTACCAGAGTGAATCCGGGGACTTCATAGAGTGAGTCTGGTTGTGATGGCTTTAACCAGCTCTCAGTGAAACAAAACAGTGATGCCTCACGAAAATCATGATTGTACCTGGTATATGTCCGTATCGTGCCTATTTTGTTGTGCAGGGAACGCACGTTGGCCAGAACGATAGAAGGGAGCGGGGGGCGGGTGAATCTCCTCCGTAGTCGGTTCCGAATTCCCCCTCTTTTCCCTCGTCTCCTCTTCCTTTTTCCTCGGATCAACTCGGCGGGGATGTTATCCAACACCGGTAGGTGGACGTGGTTTGCCGTTGTGTTCGGCTCCGGCGGCCGTAATGCCAGCAGTGCAGCTCGGCTGTACACAGTGACACAGGCGTCGCCGATCCTGGTCGCGCCGTCCTCACGCCAGATGTTTTTGTCGAGTTGAGTCTGTTCGACCGATAAGCAGGAGTTGATAGTCCATAGGATCAGCAGAGCTACTTCTACTGCTCTCATCATAACATGTAACGACATATAGGCACACGGACAATACAAACAACTATACAATAAGGCATACAAGGCACTCTGAGGTCGCGGTGCTGCAGCAGAGCCGCGCACACGGAAGCAACAGCTCAGCAGAGCTAGATTAATGAATCTAATCTCAAAATGAAAGAACCTCAGCAAGCAGTATTTTTTATTGCATATTAGAAACAGCCAATCAGTTTGATAACAGATGTATGATCCTAAAATAGATGACACAAGTAGGTATAATATTGTTGCTGTCAGGTGGAAACTAGGTGGACAATAATTTACGAGAAAAAAATCACTTAAAAGGTTAACATATGGAGATACAAGGTTTCTGCCCGACAGCAACGATATGTTAACAACATTAACAGCTGCTATAATAGAACGCTGAGAATGAGGATGTGAATCTCAGGATTCACATGGGAACGGTGCGGCTCCATCTAGAGTTACCAAATGGAAATCACGTACTGAATGTATTGACAGAAAAGCTCATAACATGTCTATGGCGGCTTTTTATGAAACACAAACTTTGCAGATAGTAAGAGCATCATTCAAGATTTCTTTACAGCTACAATGTTGGTGAGTTTAAATGTGTTTAATACAATCAGATAGGACTTTTCTGTTTGGATGTATGGGCTGTCAAGGGTTGGTATTAAAACTCTAGAGTCCAGATATAAAAAATAAATTCTAAGGGTTGCTTGTGGCTGTGTGTGTGTGTAACAGACATACATGCAGTGTGTAGATTCAGATTTATGTTGTGTGTGTGTGTGTGTGTGTAACAGGACATACCTGCAGTGTGTAGTTTGATGTTGTGTGTGCAAGAGACATACCTGCAGTGTGTAGTTTAATGGTGTGTGTGTGTGTGTGTGTGTGTGTGTGTGTGTGTGTGTGTGTGTGTGTGTGTGTGTGTGTGTGTGTAACAGACATACATGCAGTGTGTAGATTCAGATTTATGTTGTGTGTGTGTGTGTGTGTAACAGGACATACCTGCAGTGTGTAGTTTGATGTTGTGTGTGCAAGAGACATACCTGCAGTGCGTAGTTTAATTGTGTGTGTGTGTGTGTGTGTGTGTGTGTGTGTGTGTGTGTGTGAGAGACAGACAACCTGCAGTGTGTAGTTTGATGTTGTGTGCAACAGACAACCTGCAGTGTGTAGTTTGATGTTGTGTGCAACAGACAACCTGCAGTGTGTAGTTTGATGTTGTGTGCAACAGAAATACCTGCAATGTGTAGTTTAATGTTGTGTGCAACAGACATACCTGCAATGTGTAGTTTAATGTTGTGCGTGTGTAACAGACTACCTGCAGTGTGTAGTTTGATGTTGTGTGTGCAACAGACATACCTGCAGTGTGTAGATCGATGTCCATATCAAAATCAATGTCCAGCAGTTTGTTTTGTTTCTCCAGCAGAGTTTCTAGTGTCTCTATCTCTCTCTGGAAGAGGTTGCACATGAACTCTGCAGCCGCACTGAGGCGCTCCAACACAAACACTCTGACAAGCTTCACACAACAAACATCAGCACCACGCTGTTGTTTGTCCAAAACACACAATATCTCCTCTCCCACCGACGTCATGTGTTCATTTAGGGTGCACCCCCGCATTCCTAAACCCCCCCACTCCTACACACCCCCATTCCGAAACCCCCCCCCCCCCACTCCTACACCCCCCCATTCCGAATTTTTTTTTCGGAATGGGGGGGTGTAGGAGTGGGGGGGTTTTGAAAACTTGGAATAAACCCTGCCATTCCGAAAAATAGATATAAATCCTATCTTTTTTTTTTTTTTGCGGGGGGGTATATATGGGGCACCCCCCCGCAAAAAAAAAAAAAAAAGTTATTTTCTTTTAATTTATTTTTTATTACAAAATAATTTGTGGACTGAAGTTGGTTTGCTTCCACAATCCATAATGATGCATAGATATAAATCCTATCTATCTAACTTTTTTTTTTTGCGGGGGGGTGCATATGGGGCACCCCCCCCCCCGGAAAAAAATAAAATAAAAAAACATTTTTTTAAAACATTTTTTTTATTAAATTCTTTTATTAAAAAATAATTTGTGGACTGAAGTTGGTTTGCTTCCACAATCCATAATGATGCATTTTCGAACTAAATTAATTAGGCTATCTGCACTTCCACAACGTGTACTGTACATATATATATACAGCCCACTGTAGGCTGACATTTTGGGGGGTTTTAGCTATGGACCCCAAAGCTCCAAGCTCCACCTTAGCGCCGCTAATGGAGCGGTTTCAGAAAAGAAAAATGAAAAAAATTAAACCAAAAAAAAAGGCGTGTCTGTCTGTCTGTCTGTCTGTCTATAAATCTTTCTAAATATCTATCTATCTATCTACCTATCTATCTATCTATCTATCTATCTATCTATCTATCTATCTATCAAACTATCTATCTCCAGCAATGTACCGCTCAGCAACATGTTGTTCAACAAATAGCAGATCTACAAGCTCACAACAACTGTTATTGTGAGCTTGTAGATCTGCTATTTTCAAATAGCGTATGTATAAAATATGTCTGAATTGGTTAGTGATTCATAATATAATAATTTATATCTGCGAAGTGTAGGATTATTATAATTATTATATTACAACTAAAGTAAGCGCATCGGTTAGTGTGATTGAGTGCGCTTCCATGCAAGGCCTGGGTCTGTCTGTCTGTCTGTCTGTCTGTCTGTCTGTCTGTCTGTCTGTCTGTCTGTCTGTCTGTCTGTCTGTCTGTCTGTCTGTCTGTCGGTCGGTCGGTCGGTCGGTCGGTCGGTCGGTCGGACGGGAAGATACGTAATTCTCATCTCTGCTGATGTATTAATTGGATTCAGCATATGTGGGCACTAGGGACATCTTGGCACCAGGGAGAGTGGGCACTATGTGCATTGCCTGTGAGATTGTATTCTTTATTAACATTGATTATTAACACCATTTTTTCCCGGTGCCCAGTCTTCATGGTTCCCAGATTTCCCTGCCGCCCACTCTTATCCACCCTAAGTGCCCACTCTTCCAAGTGTCCACATGTCCCTAATGCTCACTCGTCCAAGGTGCCCAGTTAGCCCTAGTGCCCAGAATGTTTTGGTGTCCCCCTATTCTGGCTGTTACCGTTACTACATAAATACACACTGCAGTTATTTCCACACAGCCTACAATCTATCTATCTATTTATCAACAGTTTAGCTGTTCATTCTTGCGCGATCTTCAAACGGAGGTATCCAGAGGTTCATTCATTTCATTGGTCAAATGCAACAGCTTCACAAATCTCTCTCTCTCTCTCTCTCTCTCTAATAAATCAAATAAATAATTGTATTGTGTGAGCTTGTAGATCTGCTATTCAAAGGATTTTTATACATTTGAAAACTTGTGAAATGGGACCTTCTGCATAACGAGTACTTTTACTTTTGGTATTTTAAGAACATTTTGATACCAATACTTGGGCTTTGTAGGATACTTTTACTCAAATTTGAATTCTTGACTTTTACATGTTACAGAGTAGGCCTACATTGCAGTATTGGTACTTTTACTTTAGTAAAACATTTGAGTAATTTTTCCACCACTGATGCGTATACTATTCATGTGAGATGTGACAAGTGGGTTAATTAGCGAGAAAACATCTGAGAAACCTGAGCATGTGAGCGTCTCTGAGTAGGCCTACGTGATTACTGACCCGTCAATCAACGTGTGCGCAAAAGTGAGCTGTGACAGAACATCAACATTAATGTAATAATAATAATATTAATAATAATAATAATAATAATAATAATCATCATAATCATAATAATGATAATAATCATAATAATAATCATAATCATAATAATCATAATAGCGTAATAGTAGTAGTAATAATAATAATAATAATAATAGCATAATAATAATAATAACAATAGCGTAATAGTAGTTGTAGTAATAATAATAATATGGGTAATAATTATAATAATAAGGGTAATAATAATAAGGGTAATAATAATAATATTAGTTTTATTATTCTGAATACAACATTAATGGACTGAACCAGTCTGTCTGTCTGTCTGTGTGTCTGTCTGTCTGTCTGATATAAATTATTATATTATGAATTATTATATTATGAACCATACATTAACCACTTCAGACCTATTTTATGCATACGCTATTTGAAAATAGTAGATCTACAAGCTCACAATAACCGAGCTTGTAGACAGATCGATCTACAAGATACATACATAGATACATACATAGACAGACAGACAGACAGACAGACAGACAGACAGACAGACAGACAGACAGACAGACCCAAGCCGTGGAAGCGCACTCAATCACACTCCCGATGCGCTTACTTTAATTGTGGGATCGCTAAAGCGATCACACTACTGTTATCTTCACCGTTTTTGGGACAGTTTTTTGGCCCCTAACTAGTCCTTCATACTTTTAGCTACAAACTCCGTTCCAACTCTTCAACGTTCGGCCTACTCAGGACATGTCGGCTACCATTTGAATTTTTGAAATAATTTGTACTTTTAGAGATATTTCACTTTTTACTGCTAAAAAAATCCCATTCATTTCAATGGGGAAATTCATACTTTTAGCTAGAAACTCCGTTCCAACTCTATAACGTTCAGCCTACTTAGGACATATTGGCTACCATTTGAATTTTTGAAATAATTTGTACTTTTAGAGATATTTCACTTTTTACTGCTAAAAAAAATCCCATTCATTTCAATGGGGCAATCCTATTTAGCTACAGTGGAGCCTAGCAACTGCTTATTAGACCCTAGCAACACCATATTAGACCATAGCAACCACCTATCATACCCTAGCAACCACCGATTAGACCCTAGCAACCACCTTTCTAACCTAGCAACCACCTGTTTTACCCTAGCAACCACCAATTAGACCCTAGCAACCACCTATTAGAACCTAGCAACCGGCTATCAGACCCTAGCAACCACAGTTTTACCCTAGAAAACTACATTTTACACTATTCAACACCGACAAACCTTTAGAACCGTAGACCTTTAAAACCTTTAGAACCTTTCAAACCTTTCGAACCTTTAGAACCTTTCAAACCTTTCAAACCTTTAGAACCTTTAGAACCTTTAGAACCTTTCAAACCTTTCAAACCTTTCAGACCTTTCAGACCTTTCAGACCTTTCAAACCTTTCGAACCTTTCGAACCTTTCAAACCTTTAGAACCTTTCAAACCTTTGGAACCTCTTAAACCTTTCGAACCTTTCAAACCTTTCAAACCTTTAGAACCTTTCAAACCTTTCAAACCTTTAGAACCTTTCAAACCTTTCAAACCTTTAGAACCTTTCAAACCTTTCAAACTTTTAGAACTTTAAACCTTTCAAACCTTTAACACTACTAACAATATCAATACCCAATACCATCAACATTCTTAGCGATCCCACACTGTTTCTTCAGGAACAGTACTTTCTAGTTGTAATATGATAATAATAATTATAATAATCCTACACATCGCAGATATATATGAATCACTAACCAATTCAGACATATTTTATACAAACGCATACATTATTTGAAAATAGCAGATCTACAAGCTCACAATAACAGTTGTTGTGAGCTTGTAGATCTGCTATTTGCTATTATGTTGCTGAGCGGTACATTGCTGGAGATAGATAGTTTGATAGAAAGATAGATAGATATCTAGATAGATTTAGAATAGCCGCGCCAGAAGACTGCAGATATGGTCGATGGATCGGAAATTGACGTTGGTGCCATGAAGGATCGACTACGTCGATATGGGGGAGAAAATTAATTCATGACTGATAGATAGAGTGGCGGCCTTTCCTATGTTTCACCCGTTTCAATTGAAACGGTGAAAAACATTTTTTTTTAATAAAAAAAAAATATATTATTATTATTATTATTTTTTTTAAATATTGCAGATAGCCTAATTAATTTAGTTCGAAAATGCATCATTATGGATTGTGGAAGCAAACCAACTTCAGTCCACAAATTATTTTTGAATAAAAAAAATAAATAAAAAAAAACGTTAAAAAATAAAATAAATTTTTAACTTTATTTTATTTTTATTTTAATTTTTATTATTATTACTATTAATTTTTTTTCAGTCCACAAATTATTTTTTAATAAAAAAAAATAAAAATAAAAAAACGTAATTTTTTTTTTTTTTAACTTTTTTTATTTTTATTTATTTTTGCAGGGGGGGGGTGCCCCATATGCACCCCCCCACAAAAAAAAAAAAAAAAGTTAGATAGATAAGATGTATATCTCTGCATCATTATGGATTGTGGAAGCAAACCAACTTCAGTCCACAAATTATTTTTTAATAAAAAAATAAAAAACTTTTAAAAAACTTTTAAAAAACTTTTTTTTTTTCAGTCCACAAATTATTCTTTAATAATAATAATAATTAATAAAAAAAATGTAAAAAAAAAAAGTTAACTTTTTTTTTTTTTTTTTTTTTTTTTCAGGGGGGGGGATGCCCCATATGCACCCCCCACAAAAAAAAAAAAAAAAAAAAAAGATAGGATTTATATCTATTTTTCGGAATGGCAGGGTTTATTCCAAGTTTTCAAAAACCCCCCACTCCTACACCCCCCCATTCCGAAAAAAAAATTCGGAATGGGGGGGTGTAGGAGTGGGGGGGGGGGGGTTTTCGGAATGGGGGTGTGTAGGAGTGGGGGGGTTTAGGAATGCGGGGGTGTACCCGTTCATTTATCTTCAGCCGTACAGACTCCATTTGAGACGTTTTTACCTCCTTTATGGCCTTTAGCTCCCTGGTGGAAGAGGTGTGTAAGTGAAGATAGAGCTGTGGAAAGACAGTGTGTCCTCCCTCACTGTGAGTCCTGAGAGTTTAACTGTGGTGTGTCCTGGAGTCTGAGCAGGAGGACAGAGTGGAGATTTGGAGTGAAAACACCACCATTTATCTTGAAGAGGAGAAACACCTCCCACCTCCTCACATTCTTCCAGTTCACTGCAGTCAGGGTCCATTTAAATGTGAAAGGCTCGTAACAAAAGACAGTGTAATGATGGGTCATCGTCAGAGAAACATTTACATAGATGCAAGTTCCAATGTCTTTTGTTTCATCAACATGTTGACTGTTTTTCTTTCACCAAAGAAAGCAAACTCATGACGACAGATTTCACTCACTTCTTTGTGATGAGGCAAAAGTGAATTTTGAGTTTCAGCTATTGATCAAGTTCTTCTGTGGAATTGTCCGTTTAGATAACAAAATGTTACTTCGCTGTGAAAACAAGTGTGTTTGGTGGACATTACAATGATACGCTGTCATGCCACTCTTTTTTGTTTTAGAAAATGTGCTGAATTCTGGGTTTTGAGTGGGAGTGTTTACTAATGAATGACATTATTCCAGTGATTTTGTTCTTGTTTTACATAGCATGTGAATGAGTTTAATTCTTGAACTACCAACAATGTCTTTACTTTCATTTCAATACCCAGAGCAACATGTTGCGCAGATGTTAAACATCTGCATACTGATTGACATACAGATAGATAGATACAGAACTAAAATATGAGTTAACTTTATATGGGGAACTATGACTAGGGAGGTTACAAATGTATTAAAATTTTAAGGATGGAGGGCTTGGTAAAAATGTAGCATCCGGTTTATAAAGAAGAGCTTTGTTGATAGGTGAGGCCTTGAGTTGGAACAATCAGAAGGGTTGTGCAAGGAGCTCTGTGCCTAATTTTAATATTATGTATGGTGAGTTAGTAAGCACATTTGCACGTTTAAATATTGGTCTGAAATGTCGAGTAAAAATATTTATGTTAATCTGTGTGAAGATGCGTATGGTGGCCTTTTCCCCTACAAATGTCTAGATGACTCTCAAAAGCAGGTGTGTAGGCCTATACAAATATTTGGAGTAAAACATTTCTGAAAAAGAGGTATGTCATGTCATGTGGCTGGTCTCAGTGAGGAGCTGCTTTTTGAAAACTGTTAAAAGACCTATTGAGAACTGTAATGAGGACGAATCTATTGAACAATGTATGGGGTTTTTGAAGAAAACATCTCTGCCATGGATCAGGAGTCACATTGGCCTGTTGTGTGCACTGTGGTCAGCCAACTATGGACCACTCCATGTGCCATGGTCATACATCAGGAGTCAATCTCTGGAGAGGTGGTCTTTAAACAAATATAAAACTGAACTAAAAAGACAAAAAACTATTGACTCCAGACCAAAAATGCTGAAGCCATGGTTGATGCCATTGAAAGTCTTTTTGCTATATTTTTGCACGCAATTGCTTATAACCATGTCATCTAAATGCCGATTCATTATAAACCCTGAATAATTTCAAATAAAGTATATATAAAACGTAGATGAGGTGTTGAAATGATATTAAGCAGTAAAGGTCTGCTCCTTTTTGAGCTCAGCACCAAATCTCTTTGCTGTAAATAGCCCATCTACAAGTCACAATGTGAGCATTGTAGATCGGCTATTTTCGTCACGTTTGTCTCAAGGCCAGTCCACACCAATGTTACTCCTTGCAACTCCTTGCAACCATTATCCCCAGTTGCAAAGAGTTGCATTGGTGTGGACTGGCTTTAAAACTGTCTTGTTGCAAGGAGTTGCGACTAGTTGCATTGGTGCGGTCTGGTCTTTAGAATGGGGCAGTTTCTATAGAGTTTTTGTTCAGTAACAGTGGTCTCCCTGTCTCTCCAGGTCTTTAATAAACTGTACATTTTCAGGTTGGTTACAAATTAAGCCCCATCAGCAGAGGGAACCCCACAAATATAATTCCTCAGCTTGTGTCATACTTTTGCCAAAATATTTTCACCAAATACACTTGTTTATTCACAGAGCTGGAGAGACCCCAGTCATCTATAGCAGTGGTTCTGAACCTTGTGTTATAATTAATACATATTGTGAAAACAGCAGATCTACATGCTCACAACGCCTCACATTGCGAGGTCTTAATAGTCCTTAAATTGTGACTTCATCCCAAAAATTAGACCCACGGGTTGAGAACCACTGGCCTATAGCAATGATTATACAGGAATATAGAGTGGTCAGAGGATGGGCCGTGGGTAGCGTGGGAACCAACGCCCATCCTGCCACATTAACAACACAGATCATCACTTTATTTTATTCACATACCAGTAGACTAACCTTTTTCATCATCTAAACTGACCGTTTTATTGACCAAAATAATTTGATCACTTTGGAAATAAACTGTTATCATCTTGAGGTTTGCTTTCTTTGGCGAAGAACAGTCAGCATGTTGATGAAGACATTGTCAACTTGTCTCTATGTAAATATCTCTGATGATGGCCCATCATCATCTAGGTGTCTTTTGTTATGAGCCTTTTACATTGAAATGGTCCCTGACTGAGGTGGGAGGAGACACACACACCTTATTGTTGTCTTATTTGCATTTCAAATGTGCCGGCCGGCCCACTTGGCACAGCACGGATAATCTACACACACTTTAGGTGTGTCATTGTCTCCAAGTATCCCCCAATCTAGACTTGGTTGTCGTTGATCTACATGTGATTCTCAAACTCTCTAATTTCAAAGACCCCACATTAGATTTGCATTAGACCACAAACCTCCATTTGACAAGATGTTTATCTCTGGAACCCAAATCTAAGATATTTATGGTTTTAGGAATGATTCAGTCAAATTGTCGGTCCATAATACATTTACTGTCTATGTACTGAAGGTATGGACTTACAAATTCAATGACCTCTGAAGGTCCCCAAACCCTACATTGAGATCCACTGATCTACAATATGGCAAATTAAGAACTAACTAGAGACACCATGATTGATATACTGATATCTGTTTGGTGCATCTCATGTGTTTGGTAGTTGAAGAAACTCAGCATTTATGAATGAAACAATGTCATTCATTAGTAAACACTCCCCCACTCTGTGTGCAGTGCAAAGGGCCTTGATCAGCCACATCCTGAAAAGACAGGAGAGGATATGTAAAATGTTATTATATTAGGCAGTATCGTCTCAACAACCTAAGAGTCTCCAGATAAATATAAATCCCTGTCTGCAGATTTGACTCTAATTTAAAAACAATAAAAGACTAGGGGTCCTTTAGTTTAGGGCATTTCAGGGGGATCCCAGCTAATTTGGTGAACGATTTGGTGTAGAGGAAAACAGGGAGGGGGGACCCCAGTCAACATAGTGGTTCATATAGCATAAAAATTATGACTATTTTAACCTGTTTTATACTATATATACTTCTGGGTCACTGTTCAAAATTATCATTTTATAATGACAACACAAAAACAACTAATAATAATAATAAGAATAATGCATTTTATTTATAACGCACTTTACATTATTGTAAATCTGAAAGTGCTTCAGGGTTTAAAAGCATGGCATAAAAACAGCATAGGCAACCAAACAATGACATGGGACCCAACTAGGCTAGATTAGGGTCAAATTAAAACTATAGGTGAAAAAAGCAGTTTCACTTTCAAAACCTTTGCATCATCATCATGTCACACACACAGAATGCGGCACAAACACAACACCAATGGTTTGGATCATGTGGATTGTGGAAGTTAAATGGTGGATTTGTGGATAGGACTCTATATCAGGGGTCTTCAACCTTTTCAGGCCAAGGACCCCCTAGCTGAGAGAGAGATGAAGCAGGGACCCCCTCTACATATTGTATAAAAGTGTGTTGCAGATTAAACCTTTTCATAGATTTCAACAGTGTTGTGTCAACTAATGTTTTTTGTTTATTTCACTTAAACCCTCAAGTCAATACTTCAATCGTTGGCTCTGTACTTGATCTGCTCTTTTTTCCTTCTACACCAAACCTTAATGTAAAAAAGAAATCCTATCACTCAAAGATTTGGTGGCCCCCCTTTAGTAACTCTGAGGACCCCCTAGGGGTCCCGGACCCCCTGTTGAAGACCCCTGCTCTATATGAAAACTTGTTATATCAACAAAACGCATCGCATTCTGTTTGTGTGACATGCATGATGCAAAGGTTTTGAAAGAGAAACTGGTCAGAGTCACTGGCCACCTACTGTAAGACATTAAAGGAGGAGTTCACCCAAAAAATGACTTATTTTCTATCAATTACACACCCCATGAAGCCTTGATTTCATGGATTTATTTTTGTTTTTGTGGCATTCCTGAGACAATAATTTGATGACCGTGTGTATTTCCGGTAGGAGACACAAATAATCTACTTTGTGTCTCCTACCGGATACATTAGCCGGTAGGAGACGGGAATCAAATTATTAGCTTAGGAATGCGACAAAAACAAAAAATAATCCAATTGATAAAAAATAAGTCATTTTTTGGGTGAACTCCTCCTTTAAGGCTAAAAGCATAACACAAAAAAAAGTCCTGGGGTCTTGTTTCCACATAGCATAAAATAATAATAATAATAATAATACAATGTATGCAGACTGTAAAATGAATACTTACTCATGTACCCTGTAGTAATAAAAGTATACAAGGTATAAAGGCTAACATTGCTGTAACGATAAAGCACACATAGAGGACATACAGTTGTGAAAACTTTATTAAATCAAACAACCAAAAACATTATCAACATGTATTTCCCCCGGTATTAAAGTGTTTATTTGAGTAAAAACAAACAGAGTAAATGTAAATAAGTAAAATAAGTAAAAGTAAACTAAGTCAACTCCCAGCTGTCTCAGACATCTACCAAATATGTACTATGATAATTTAACAATACAAACAACACACGTGTCAACACACAGTGAACAGCTACACTAAACCAGCAGCTTGTCAGCACTTTACTGCACCATTATGCATGCATATCAATGAAAATAATAATGAACAAGACTTGTTTTAATCCCGACAAATGTGGATAGACAGTGGTGCTCATGTTGTTCTACCAATAACCTATAGGCTGGAGGGAATAATACAAGATTATAAAAAACAAGCAATTGAAATTACATCATGTTAAATTGAAAAGAAGATCCTTACACAAGATTTTAAAAAAATCTATATACAGAAACAAATAATGTTTATTCAGTCGTGTTGATATTGTCAGATTATGAGATTCCTCTGCTTTAGTATCCTTGTCATTGACATCCTGGATTAGACTGAATGATCATATGTGTGTCTGTGTGTGACTAACTTCAACTAAAGGCTTCCCCCCTGTATGAGTCCTCATGTGTTTGTTTAGAATACTTGTCCTAGCAAAGCTTTTACCACAAACTGTACAGGTAAAGGGCTTTTCACCTGTATGAGTCATATGTGTTTTTAGATTACCCTTGTGAACACAGCCTTTACCACAAACTGTACAGGTATAGGGCTTTTCACCTGTATGAGTCCTCATGTGTGTTTTTAGATTAGACTGTTGATTAAAGCCTTTACCACAAACTGTACAAGAAAAGGGCTTTTCACCTGTGTGAGTCCTCATGTGTGTTTTTAGATCGTTTGTGCTAACACAGCCTTTACCACAAACTGTACAAGAAAAGGGCTTTTCGCCTGTATGAGTCATCATGTGTATTTTAAGATGACTGTTGCTAACACAGCCTTTACTACATACTGTACAAGAAAGGGGCTTTTTGCCTGTATGAGTTTGTTTCTGTGATTTCAGGTCTTGGGACAGCTTTCGCTGTCCTCCCACATGTTGCGTCTTGTGTGATTTCAGTGAGTTTAAAGCTGACTGATCTGCCCTAGTCTCCTCCCAGTCATCACTGTCTTCAGTGTCTGATTCAGAACAGTGTGAAGAGAGGAGCTGGTCATCACTAGTTGGTTGTGATGTTCCACAGTCCTCTACATCAGCTTGTGTTTTCATGTGTTCAGTTGAGGTGCTGGCTACAGGCTCTGTGTCTCTGTTTTCATCATCATCTTCACTTTTCACAGCTAGTAATGTCAATGTTGACCCACCAGCCTCTTCTGGTCCTTGAAGTAGCTCCTCTTGTTCCTCTTTAATCTGTGGAGGTTGTGGTTCTTCCTGGAGCAGACTGGGGCTCCTCTCCTCTTCAGGGCAAACCTCCTCTTTACACACAGGGACATGCAGGAAGTCTACGAAAAAGATACAATGAGACCCTATAAAATGTTTGAATCTTGTACATCCACTGCAGTACCTCAGTGCAGAGTTGTGGCTGGAATAAGTATCAACAGATTACTCTTTGCCCACAACTGAACCATCGTCTGATTCATGGTACATTTAGATTGATGCAGCGGTCCGTGCATCAATGTAGTCACATTGTTAATGCTAAAATCGATAACCAATTCATATCGGTTCAACTTTACACCCTCAGTACCGGCCTACTTTCACCAATAAAATAAATAAAGAGAGTGTGCTTGAAACTTACTGAGATCCAGGTGGTCTTCAGGTTCCTGTTTAATAGAAACAGTCCTGGCTGGAGAAGTGATCTTCACCTGCAGACTGGACTCCACACACTGATCTGGAATGAAGGAATACAGCACACACTTTAATAATATGGACTTTGGTAAGACACACATACAAACTTTAATAATAAGGACTTTGATGTGATGTGAATAAGGACTGTAATAATAAGGACTTTGTGACATAAATAAGGACTTCAATAATAAGGACTTTGTGACATAAATAATGATTTTTTAAAACAATTATGACAAATGAAAGAACCTCAGCAAGCAGTATTTTTTATTGCATATTAGAAACAGCCAATCAGTTTGATAACAGATGTATGATCCTAAAATAGATGACACAAGTAGGTATAATATTGTTGCTGTCAGGTGGAAACCAGGTGGACAATAATTTACGAGAAATAAATCACTTCAAAGGTTAACATATGGAGATACAAGGTTTCTGCCCGACAGCAACGATATGTTAACAAAATGAACAGCTGCTATAATAGAACAGGGAGAATCAGGATGTGAATCTCAGGATTCACATGGGAACGGTGCGGCTCCATCTAGAGTTACCAAATGGAAATCACGTACTGAATTTATTGACAGAAAAGCTCATAACATGTCTATGGCGGATTTTTATGAAACAAAAACTTTGCAGATAGTAAGAGGATCATTCAAGATTTCTTTACAGCTACAATGTTGGTGAGTTTAAATGTGTTTAATACAATCAGATAGGACTTTTCTGTTTGGATGTATGGGCTGTCAAGGGTTGGTATTAAAACTCTACAGTCCAGATATAAAAAATAGGATCTAAGAGTTGCTTGCGGCTGTGTGTGTAACAGACATACATGCAGTGTGTAGATTGATGTTGTGTGTGCAAGAGACATACCTGCAGTGTGTAGTTTAATGGTGTGTGTATGTGTGTGTGTGTGACAGACAACCTGCAGTGTGTAGTTTGATGTTGTGTGTGCAACAGACATAGGCTAACTGCAATGTGTAGTTTAATGTTGTGCATGTGTAACAGACTACCTGCAGTGTGTAGTTTGATGTTGTGTGTGCAACAGACATACCTGCAGTGTGTAGATCGATGTCCATATCAAAATCAATGTCCAACAGTTTGTTTTGTTTCTCCAGCAGAGTTTCTAGTGTCTCTATCTCTCTCTGGAAGAGGTTGCACATGAACTCTGCAGCTGCACTGAGGCGCTCCAACACAAACACTCTGACAAGCTTCACACAAACATCAGGACCACGCTGTTGTTTGTCCAAAACACACAATATCTCCTCTCCCACCGACGTCATGTGTTCATTTATCTTCAACTCCATTTGACACGTTTTTACCTCCTTTATGGCCTTTAGCCCCCTGGTGGAAGAGGTGTGTAAGTGAAGATAGAGCTGTGGAAAGACAGTCTGTCCTCCCTCACTGTGAGTCCTGAGAGTTTAACTGTGGTGTGTCCTGGAGTCTGAGCAGGAGGATAGAGTGGAGATTTGGAGTGAAAACACCACCATTTATCTTGAAGAGGAGAAACACCTCCCACCTCCTCACATTCTTCCAGTTCACTGCAGTCAGGGTCCATTTCAATGTGAAAGGCTCATAACAAAAGACAGTGTAATGATGGGCCATCATCAGAGAAACATTTACATAGATGCAAGTTCCAATGTATTTTGTTTCATCAACATGTTGACTGTTTTTCTTTCACCAAAGCAAGCAAACTCATGATGACAGATTTCACTCACTTCTTTGTGATGAGGCAAAAGTGAATTTTGAGGTTTAAGTATTGATCAAGTTCTTTTGTGGAATTGTCCGTTTAGATAACAAAATGTTACTTCGCTGTGAAAACAAGTGTGTTTGGTGGACATTACAATGATACGCTGTCATGCCACCCTTTTTTGTTTTAGAAAATGTGCTGAATTCTGGGTTTTGTCAGCACTGCACACAGTGGCAGTGTTTACTAATGAATGACATTATTCCAGTGATTTTGTTCTTCTTTTACATAGCATGTGAATGAGTTTAATTATTGAACTACCAACAATGTCTTTACTTTCATTTCAATACCCAGAGCAACATGTTGCGCAGATGTTAAAAATCTGCATACTGATTGACAGACAGATAGATAGACAGATACAGAACTAAAATATTAGTTAACTTTATATGGGGAACTATTACTAGGGAGGTTACAAATGTATTATAAAATTAAAGGATGGAGGGCTTGGTAAAAATGTAGCATCCGGTTTATAAAGAAGAGCTTTGTGGATAGGTGAGGCCTTGAGTTGGAACAAACAGAAAGGTTGTGCAAGGAGCTGAAATGTCCAGTACAAATATTTATGTTAATCTGTGTGAAGATTTGTATGGTGGCCTTTTCCCCTACAAATGTCTAGATGACTCTCAAAAGCAGGTTTGTATACAGATATTTGGAGTAAAAACATGAAAAATGCAGGGCAAAGGTTTTTCCTTGGCCTCAAGAGAGTGTGCATACAACGATTTACACTGATCGGTGCAGTTATAGGTAAAAACACAAATCGCCCTGATACAGCGCCACCATGAGGCTGATTTGAACGGCATTTCTTCCTCGGCCTAATGGGAATGTGTTTGCAAATTTTCATGGAAATTGCATGCTGTGTTCATGATTTGAGGCATTTTGTTCAAAACGGAGTACTCCTGCAAACTTTGAAAGTCAATGTTTGCCAATCAGGATGGAATATGAAAAATCTGAAATGAGCCGTTTCTTTTAATGACTATAGAGATACTATCTAGCGATTTGCTGGATTTTTGGCCAAAATCTGTAGGAGTACTGTCCAAAAATGTGTTTTGCACAAATCTGCCTCCTGGTGGCGCTATAAAAGGCCCAATTGAAACATTTGGAGCAGAGGTTCTGCTCTGGCATCCAGGGAGTGTGTGTGCACAGTTTCGCTGCGATCAAGCCAACGGTGCCAGAGATTAGCTGTACACAAAATGACAGAATGACACACGGACACACACACACACACAAACACACACGGACGGACAGGGAGTAAAACATACTCTCTCGCCATGCCTTTCGGCCTGGCGGAGACAACAATTGACTCCAGACCAAAAATGCTGAAGCCATGGTTGATGCCATCTTTGTATTGAAAGCATTTTTGCTATATTTTTGCATGCAATTGCTTATAACCATGTCATCTAAATGCCAATTCATTATAAACCCTGAATGATTTCAAATAAAGTATATATAAAACGTAGATGAGGTGTTGAAATGATATTAAGCAGTAAGGTCTGCTCCTTTTTGAGCTCAGCACCAAATCTCTTTGCTGAAAATAGCCCATCTACAAGTCGCAATGTGACGCATTGTGAGCATTGTAGATCGGCTATTTTCGTCACGTTTGTCTCAAGGCCAGTCCACACCAATGTTACTCCTTGCAACTCCTTGCAACCATTATCCCCAATGGCAGTTTTTGTTCAGTAACAGTGGTCTCCCTGTCTCTCCAGGTCTTTAATAAACTGTACATTTTCAGGTTGGTTACAAATTAAGCCCCATCAGCAGAGGGAACCCCACAAATATAATTCCTCAGCTTGTGTCATACTTTTGTCAAATTATTTTCACCAAATACACTTGTTTATTCACAGAGCTGGAGAGACCCCAGTCGTCTATAGCAGTGGTTCTGAACCTTGTGTTATAATTAATACATATTGTGAAAACAGCAGATCTACATGCTCACAACGCCTCACATTGCGAGGTCTTAATAGTCCTTAAATTGTGACTTCATCCCAAAAATTAGACCCACAGGTTGAGAACCACTGGCCTATAGCAATGATTATACAGGAATATAGAGTGGGCAGAGGATGGGCCGTGGGTAGCGTGGGAACCAACGCCCATCCTGCCACATTAACAACACAGATCATCACTTTATTTTATTCACATACCAGTAGACTAACCTTTTTCATCATCTAAACTGACCATTTTATTGACCAAAATAAGCATTTTTGCCACTGCCCCCACTGCCCCCTGCTGGAACCAGCCGGTTCCAGCAGGGGGCAGTGGCAAATACTTGGTCTCAGAGAGCATACATAACAAAGAGAGCCTAACCCTTTAAACAAAGGATTATGTAAATCCCGCTATGCATGATGGGATTGATAGCCCAGTAGTACTATCTCTGAATGAGATCCATTCAACTGGTCTTTTCTCTACTGAAGAGTTTTAACTTGACTTCAGTTCTATAAGCTGTAGTTTCAAAACTATTCACTCAATCTTATTAACCAATATATCATTATTTTGCTATGATTCCCTGCTTTCATATGACATGAGAAAACGAAAATGAAAAAATCCTAGATGACTAGAATAAAAAACGAAAATGAAAAAAGCCTAGATGACTTATCCTTTATCGCGGTGGGTCACAAATGAAAGAAATCCTATCACTCAAAGATTTGGTGGCCCCCCTTTAGTAACTCTGAGGACCCCCTAGGGGTCCCGGACCCCCTGTTGAAGACCCCTGCTCTATATGAACAAACTTGTTATATCAACAAAACGCATCGCATTCTGTTAGTGTGACATGCATGATGCAAAGGTTTAGAAAGAGAAACTGGTCAAAGTCACTGGCCACCTACTGTAAGACATTAAAGGAGGAGTTCACCCAAAAAATGACTTATTGTCTCCGCCAGGCCGAAAGGCATGGCGAGAGTATGTTTTCGCCCCTGTCCGTCCGTCCGTGTGTCCGTGTGTGTGTCCGTCCGTCATTCTGTCATTTTGTGTACAGCTAATCTCTGGCACCGTTGGCTTGATCGCAGAGAAACTGTGCACACACACTCCCTGGATGCCAGAGCAGAACCTCTGCCCCAAATTTTTCACATGGGCCTGTTATAGCGCTACCAGGAGGCCGCTTTTTGCAAAACACATTTTTGGACAGTACTCCTACAGATTTTGGCCACAAATCCCCCAAATCGGTACACAGTATCTCTATAGTAATTAAAAGAAACGGCTAATTTCAGATTTTTCATATTCCATCCTGATTGGCAAAAATTGGCTTTCAAAGTTTGCAGGAGTACTCCGTTTCGAACAAAATGCCTCAAATCATGAACACAGCATGCAATTTCCGTGAAATTTTGCTCACACATTCCCATTAGGCCGAGGAAGAAATGCCATTTGAAAATGTTCAAATCAGCCTCATGGTGGCGCTCTAACAGGCCGATTCGTGTTTTTACCTATAACTACACCGATCAGTGTAAAACTTTGTATGCACACTCTCTAGAGGCCAAGGAAAAACCTTTGCCCTGCATTTTTCACATTTGCCTTTTATAGCGCCACCAGGAGGCAGACTTATGTAAAACAAATTTTTTGATATTAAGCCTTCACATTTGATCCAAATTTCACGCAAATAGGTACACATGATCTCTATAGTCATGTGATCAAGACGGATCTGTTTGATTTTTCATATTCCATCCTGATTGGCTAACATTGACATGTAATGTTTGCAGGAGTGGCCCGTTTTGAACAAAATGCCGCAAATCATGAACGCAGCGTCCGATTGTGGTGAAACTTTGAATGCACATTTGCACTACGTTGAGGAACCTTTTAACATTGGCATGTTATAGCGCCACCAGCAGGTCAAAATTAGTAAAACACATTTTTAGAACAAAATGCCTCAAATCATGCATGCAGTGTTCGATTGCCGTGCACAGCCTAGGAATAAATGGCACCCTTTTCACATTGGCCTATTATAGCGCCACCAGGAGGCCATAATAACCTACCTGACCTGGCGGAGACGTGTGCTCCGAGGAGCACTTTTTCTAGTTTTCTATCAATTACACACCCCATGAAGCCTTTTTTTTTTGTGGCATTCCTAAGACAATAATTTGATGACCGTGTGTATTTCCGGTAGGAGACACAAATAATCTACTTTGTGTCTCCTACCGGATAAATTAGCCGGTAGGAGACGGGAATCAAATTTTTAGCTTAGAAATGCGACAAAAACAAAAAAGAATCCAATTGATAGAAAATAAGTCATTTTTTGGGTGAACTCCTCCTTTAGGGCGCGCCCCCACCAAGAGTTGGCTGGCCGCTGATTGCAGAATCTGCCAATGCATTGTCAATGCAAATGCGTGGATTCTTGGAAAAAATCCGCAAGACCAGGAATCCACGCATTTGCATTGACAATGCATTGGCAGATTCTGCAATCAGCGGCCAGCCAACTCTTGGTGGGGGCGCGCCCTTAAGGCTAAAAGCATAACACAAAAAAAGTCCTGGGGACTTGTTTCCACATAGCATAAAATATGAATAATAATAATAATAATACAATGTATGCAGACTGTAAAATGAATACTTACTCATGTACCCTGTAGTAATACAAGTATACAAGGTATAAAGGCTAACATTTATGTCATGATAAAGCACACATAGAGGACATACAGTGGTGAAAACTTTATTAAATCAAACAACCAAAAACATTATTTAACATTTATTTTCCCAGGTATTAAAGTGTTTCTTTGAGTTAAAAAAAACTGAGTAAATGTAAATAAGTAATCTGTAAAAACAATTCCGTAAAAGTAAACTAAGTCAACTGTCAGCTGTCTCACACATCTACCAAATATGTACTATGATCATTTAACAATACAAACAACACACGTGTCAACACACAGCTTCAGCACTTTACTGCACCATTATGCATGCATATCAATGAAAATAATAATTAACAAGACTCGTTTTAATCCCGACAAATGTGGACAGACAGTGGTGCTCATGTTGTTCTACCAATAACCTATAGGCTGGAGGGAATAATACAAGATTATAAAAAACAAGCAATTGAAATTACATCATGTTAAATGGAAAATAAGATCCATACACAAGATAAAACAAAAATCTATATACACAAACAAATAATGTTTATTCAGTCGTGTTGATATTGTCAGATTATGAGATTCCTCTGCTTTAGTATCCTTGTCATTGACATCCTGGATTAGACTGAATGATCATATGTGTGTCTGTGTGTGACTAACTTCAACTAAAGGCTCCCCCCTGTATGAGTCCTCATGTGTTTGTTTAGATTAGTTGTGCTAGCAAAGCTTTTACCACAAACTGTACAGGTATAGGGCTTTTCACCTGTATGAGTCCTCATGTGTGATTTTAGATGACCCTGTTGATTAAAGCATTTACCACAAACTGTACAAGAAAAGGGCTTTTCACCTGTATGAGTCATCATGTGTTTTTTTAGATCACTTGTGTTAAGACAGCCTTTACCACAAACTGTACAGGTACAGGGCTTTTCACCTGTATGAGTCATCATATGGGTTTTTAGATGACCCTTGTGAACACAGCCTTTACCACAAATTGTACAGGTACAGGGCTTTTCACCTGTATGAGTCATCATGTGTATTTTAAGTTGACTTGTGCTAACACAGCCTTTACCACAAACTGTACAGGTACAGGGCTTTTCACCTGTATGAGTCATCATGTGTGTTTTTAGACTACCCTGTTGATTAAAGCCTTTACCACAAACTGTACAAGAAAAGGGCTTTTCACCTGTATGAGTCCTCATGTGTGTTTTTAGATGACCCAGGTGATTAAAGCCTTTACCACAAACTGTACAAGAAAGGGGCTTTTCACCTGTATGAGACCTCATTTGTGTTTTTAGATCGCTTGTGCTAACACAGCCTGTACAAGAAATGGGCTTTTCACCTGTATGAGTCATCATGTGTATTTTAAGTTGACTTGTGCTAACACAGCCTTTACTACATACTGTACAAGAAAATGGCTTTTTTGCCTGTATGAGTTTGCTTCGGTGATTTCAGGTCTTGGGACAGCTTTCGCTGTCCTCCCACATGTTGTGTCTTGTGTGATTTCAGTGTGTTTAAAGCTGACTGATCTGCCCTAGTCTCCTCCCAGTCATCACTGTCTTCAGTGTCTAATTCAGAACAGTGTGAAGAGAGGAGCTGGTCATCACTAGTTGGTTGTGATGTTCCACAGTCCTCTACATCAGCTTGTGTTTTCATGTGTTCAGTTGAGGTGCTGGCTACAGGCTCTGTCTCTCTGTTTTCATCATCATCTTCACTTTTCACAGCTAGTAATGTCAACGTTGACCCACCAGCCTCTTCTGGTCTTTGAAGTAGCTCCTCTTGTTCCTCTTTAATCTGTGGAGGTTGTGGTTCCTCCTGGAGCAGACTGGGGCTCCTCTCCTCTTCAGGGCAAACCTCCTCTTTACACACAGGGACATGCAGGAAGTCTACAAAAAAGATACAATGAGACTCTATAAAATGTTTGAATCTTGTACATCCACTGCAGTACCTCAGTGCAGAGTTGTGGCTGGATTAAGTATCAACAGATTACTCTTTGCCCACAACTGAACCATCGTCTGATTCATGGTACATTTAGATTGATGCAGCGGTCCGTGCATCAATGTAGTCACATTGTTAATGCTAAAATCGACAACCAATTCATATCGGTTCAACTTTACACCCTCAGTACCGGCCTACTTTCACCAATAAAATAAATAAAGAGTGTGCTTGAAACTTACTGAGATCCAGGTGGTCTTCAGGTTCCTGTTTAATAGAAACAGTCCTGGCTGGAGAAGTGATCTTCACCTGCAGACTGGACTCCACACACTGATCTGGAATGAAGGAATACAGCACACACTTTAATAATATGGACTTTGGTAAGACACAAATACAAACTTTAATAATAAGGACTTTGATGTGAATAAGGACTGTAATAATATGGACTTTGTGACATAAATAAGGACTTCAATAATAAGGACTTTGTGACATAAGTAAGGATTTTTTAAAACAATTATGAATCTAATCTCAAAATGAAAGAACCTCAGCAAGCAGTATTTTTATTGCATATTAGAAACAGCCAATCAGTTTGATAACAGATGTATGATCCTAAAATAGATGACACAAGTAGGTATAATATGGTTGCTGTCAGGTGGAAACCAGGTGGACAATAATTTACGAGAAAAAAATCACTTCAAAGGTTAACATATGGAGATACAAGGTTTCTGCCCGACAGCAACGATATGTTAACACAATGAACAGCTGCTATAATAGAACAGTGAGAATCAGGATGTGAATCTCAGGATTCACATGGGAACGGTGCGGCTCCATCTAGAGTTACCAAATGGAAATCACATACTGAATTTATTGACAGAAAAGCTCATAACTGTCTATGGCGGATTTTTATGAAAAAAAAACTTTGCAGATAGTAAGATGATCATTCAAGATTTCTTTACAGCTACAATGTTGGTGAGTTTAAATATGTTTAATACAATCAGATAGGACTTTTCTGTTTGGATGTATGGGCTGTCAAGGGTTGGTATTAAAACTCTACAGTCCAGATATAAAAAATAGGATCTAAGAGTTGATTGCGGCTGTGTGTGTGTGCAACAGACATACCTGCAGTGTGTAGATCGATGTCCATATCAAAATCAATGTCCAGCAGTTTGTTTTGTTTCTCCAGCAGAGTTTCTAGTGTCTCTATCTCTCTCTGGAAGAGGTTGCACATGAACTCTGCAGCCGCACCGAGGCGCTCCAACACAAACACTCTGACAAGCTTCACACAAACATCAGCACCACGCTGTTGTTTGTCCAAAACACACAATATCTCCTCTCCCACCGACGTCATGTGTTCAGCCGTATAGACTCCATTTGACACGTTTTACCGCCTTTATGGCCTTTAGCCCCCTGTTGGAAGAGGTGTGTAAGTGAAGATAGAGCTGTGGAAAGACAGTATGTCCTCCCTCACTGTGAGTCCTGAGAGTTTAACTGTGGTGTGTCCTGGAGTCTGAGCAGGAGGATAGAGTGGAGATTTGGAGTGAAAACAGCACCATTTATCTTGAAGAGGAGAAACACCTCCCACCTCCTCACATTCTTCCAGTTCACTGCAGTCAGGGTCCATTTCAATGTGAAAGGCTCATAACAAAAGACAGTGTAATGATGGGTCATCATCAGAGACACAGAGTGGCCCGTTTTGAACAAAATGCCGCAAATCATGAACGCAGCGTCCGATTGTGGTGAAACTTTGAATGCACATTTGCACTACGTTGAGGAACCTTTTAACATTGGCATGTTATAGCGCCACCAGCAGGTCAAAATTAGTAAAACACATTTTTAGAACAAAATGCCTCAAATCATGCATGCAGTGTTCGATTGCCGTGCACAGCCTAGGAATAAATGGCACCCTTTTCACATTGGCCTATTATAGCGCCACCAGGAGGCCATAATAACCTACCTGACCTGGCGGAGACGTGTGCTCCGAGGAGCACTTTTTCTAGTTTTCTATCAATTACACACCCCATGAAGCCTTTTTTTTTTGTGGCATTCCTAAGACAATAATTTGATGACCGTGTGTATTTCCGGTAGGAGACACAAATAATCTACTTTGTGTCTCCTACCGGATAAATTAGCCGGTAGGAGACGGGAATCAAATTTTTAGCTTAGAAATGCGACAAAAACAAAAAAGAATCCAATTGATAGAAAATAAGTCATTTTTTGGGTGAACTCCTCCTTTAGGGCGCGCCCCCACCAAGAGTTGGCTGGCCGCTGATTGCAGAATCTGCCAATGCATTGTCAATGCAAATGCGTGGATTCTTGGAAAAAATCCGCAAGACCAGGAATCCACGCATTTGCATTGACAATGCATTGGCAGATTCTGCAATCAGCGGCCAGCCAACTCTTGGTGGGGGCGCGCCCTTAAGGCTAAAAGCATAACACAAAAAAAGTCCTGGGGACTTGTTTCCACATAGCATAAAATATGAATAATAATAATAATAATACAATGTATGCAGACTGTAAAATGAATACTTACTCATGTACCCTGTAGTAATACAAGTATACAAGGTATAAAGGCTAACATTTATGTCATGATAAAGCACACATAGAGGACATACAGTGGTGAAAACTTTATTAAATCAAACAACCAAAAACATTATTTAACATTTATTTTCCCAGGTATTAAAGTGTTTCTTTGAGTTAAAAAAAACTGAGTAAATGTAAATAAGTAATCTGTAAAAACAATTCCGTAAAAGTAAACTAAGTCAACTGTCAGCTGTCTCACACATCTACCAAATATGTACTATGATCATTTAACAATACAAACAACACACGTGTCAACACACAGCTTCAGCACTTTACTGCACCATTATGCATGCATATCAATGAAAATAATAATTAACAAGACTCGTTTTAATCCCGACAAATGTGGACAGACAGTGGTGCTCATGTTGTTCTACCAATAACCTATAGGCTGGAGGGAATAATACAAGATTATAAAAAACAAGCAATTGAAATTACATCATGTTAAATGGAAAATAAGATCCATACACAAGATAAAACAAAAATCTATATACACAAACAAATAATGTTTATTCAGTCGTGTTGATATTGTCAGATTATGAGATTCCTCTGCTTTAGTATCCTTGTCATTGACATCCTGGATTAGACTGAATGATCATATGTGTGTCTGTGTGTGACTAACTTCAACTAAAGGCTCCCCCCTGTATGAGTCCTCATGTGTTTGTTTAGATTAGTTGTGCTAGCAAAGCTTTTACCACAAACTGTACAGGTATAGGGCTTTTCACCTGTATGAGTCCTCATGTGTGATTTTAGATGACCCTGTTGATTAAAGCATTTACCACAAACTGTACAAGAAAAGGGCTTTTCACCTGTATGAGTCATCATGTGTTTTTTTAGATCACTTGTGTTAAGACAGCCTTTACCACAAACTGTACAGGTACAGGGCTTTTCACCTGTATGAGTCATCATATGGGTTTTTAGATGACCCTTGTGAACACAGCCTTTACCACAAATTGTACAGGTACAGGGCTTTTCACCTGTATGAGTCATCATGTGTATTTTAAGTTGACTTGTGCTAACACAGCCTTTACCACAAACTGTACAGGTACAGGGCTTTTCACCTGTATGAGTCATCATGTGTGTTTTTAGACTACCCTGTTGATTAAAGCCTTTACCACAAACTGTACAAGAAAAGGGCTTTTCACCTGTATGAGTCCTCATGTGTGTTTTTAGATGACCCAGGTGATTAAAGCCTTTACCACAAACTGTACAAGAAAGGGGCTTTTCACCTGTATGAGACCTCATTTGTGTTTTTAGATCGCTTGTGCTAACACAGCCTGTACAAGAAATGGGCTTTTCACCTGTATGAGTCATCATGTGTATTTTAAGTTGACTTGTGCTAACACAGCCTTTACTACATACTGTACAAGAAAATGGCTTTTTTGCCTGTATGAGTTTGCTTCGGTGATTTCAGGTCTTGGGACAGCTTTCGCTGTCCTCCCACATGTTGTGTCTTGTGTGATTTCAGTGTGTTTAAAGCTGACTGATCTGCCCTAGTCTCCTCCCAGTCATCACTGTCTTCAGTGTCTAATTCAGAACAGTGTGAAGAGAGGAGCTGGTCATCACTAGTTGGTTGTGATGTTCCACAGTCCTCTACATCAGCTTGTGTTTTCATGTGTTCAGTTGAGGTGCTGGCTACAGGCTCTGTCTCTCTGTTTTCATCATCATCTTCACTTTTCACAGCTAGTAATGTCAACGTTGACCCACCAGCCTCTTCTGGTCTTTGAAGTAGCTCCTCTTGTTCCTCTTTAATCTGTGGAGGTTGTGGTTCCTCCTGGAGCAGACTGGGGCTCCTCTCCTCTTCAGGGCAAACCTCCTCTTTACACACAGGGACATGCAGGAAGTCTACAAAAAAGATACAATGAGACTCTATAAAATGTTTGAATCTTGTACATCCACTGCAGTACCTCAGTGCAGAGTTGTGGCTGGATTAAGTATCAACAGATTACTCTTTGCCCACAACTGAACCATCGTCTGATTCATGGTACATTTAGATTGATGCAGCGGTCCGTGCATCAATGTAGTCACATTGTTAATGCTAAAATCGACAACCAATTCATATCGGTTCAACTTTACACCCTCAGTACCGGCCTACTTTCACCAATAAAATAAATAAAGAGTGTGCTTGAAACTTACTGAGATCCAGGTGGTCTTCAGGTTCCTGTTTAATAGAAACAGTCCTGGCTGGAGAAGTGATCTTCACCTGCAGACTGGACTCCACACACTGATCTGGAATGAAGGAATACAGCACACACTTTAATAATATGGACTTTGGTAAGACACAAATACAAACTTTAATAATAAGGACTTTGATGTGAATAAGGACTGTAATAATATGGACTTTGTGACATAAATAAGGACTTCAATAATAAGGACTAAGTAAGGATTTTTTAAAACAATTATGAATCTAATCTCAAAATGAAAGAACCTCAGCAAGCAGTATTTTTATTGCATATTAGAAACAGCCAATCAGTTTGATAACAGATGTATGATCCTAAAATAGATGACACAAGTAGGTATAATATGGTTGCTGTCAGGTGGAAACCAGGTGGACAATAATTTACGAGAAAAAAATCACTTCAAAGGTTAACATATGGAGATACAAGGTTTCTGCCCGACAGCAACGATATGTTAACACAATGAACAGCTGCTATAATAGAACAGTGAGAATCAGGATGTGAATCTCAGGATTCACATGGGAACGGTGCGGCTCCATCTAGAGTTACCAAATGGAAATCACATACTGAATTTATTGACAGAAAAGCTCATAACTGTCTATGGCGGATTTTTATGAAAAAAAAACTTTGCAGATAGTAAGATGATCATTCAAGATTTCTTTACAGCTACAATGTTGGTGAGTTTAAATATGTTTAATACAATCAGATAGGACTTTTCTGTTTGGATGTATGGGCTGTCAAGGGTTGGTATTAAAACTCTACAGTCCAGATATAAAAAATAGGATCTAAGAGTTGATTGCGGCTGTGTGTGTGTGCAACAGACATACCTGCAGTGTGTAGATCGATGTCCATATCAAAATCAATGTCCAGCAGTTTGTTTTGTTTCTCCAGCAGAGTTTCTAGTGTCTCTATCTCTCTCTGGAAGAGGTTGCACATGAACTCTGCAGCCGCACCGAGGCGCTCCAACACAAACACTCTGACAAGCTTCACACAAACATCAGCACCACGCTGTTGTTTGTCCAAAACACACAATATCTCCTCTCCCACCGACGTCATGTGTTCAGCCGTATAGACTCCATTTGACACGTTTTACCGCCTTTATGGCCTTTAGCCCCCTGTTGGAAGAGGTGTGTAAGTGAAGATAGAGCTGTGGAAAGACAGTATGTCCTCCCTCACTGTGAGTCCTGAGAGTTTAACTGTGGTGTGTCCTGGAGTCTGAGCAGGAGGATAGAGTGGAGATTTGGAGTGAAAACAGCACCATTTATCTTGAAGAGGAGAAACACCTCCCACCTCCTCACATTCTTCCAGTTCACTGCAGTCAGGGTCCATTTCAATGTGAAAGGCTCATAACAAAAGACAGTGTAATGATGGGTCATCATCAGAGACACATTTACATAGATGCAAGTTCCAATGTCTTTTGTCTCATCAACATGTTGACTGTTTTTCTTTCACCAAAGAAAGCAAACCCATGATGACAGATTTCACTCACTTATGAGGCAAAAGTGAATTTTGAGGTTTAGCTATTGATCAAGTTCTTCTGTGGAATTGTCCGTTTAGATAACAAAATGTTACTTCGCTGTGAAAACAAGTGTGTTTGGTGGACAGCGTACAATGATACGCTGTCATGCCACCCTTTTTTGTTTTAGAAAATGTGCTGAATTCTGGGTTTTGTCAGCACTGCACACAGAGTGGGAGTGTTTACTAATGAATGACATTATTCCAGTGATTTTGTTCCTCTTTTACATAGCATGTGAATGAGTTTAATTCTTGAACAACCAACAATGTCTTTACTTTCATTTCAATACCCAGAGCAACATGTTGCGCAGATGTTAAAAATATGCATACTGATTGACAGACAGATAGACAGATACAGAACTAAAATATTAGTTAACTTTATATGGGGAACTATTACTAGGGAGGCTACAAATGTATTAAAAATTAAAGGATGGAGGGCTTGGTAAAAATTTAGCATCCGGTTTATAAAGAAGAGCTTTGTGGATGGGTGAGGCCTTGAGTTGGAACAAACAGAAGGGTTGTGCAAGGAGCTCTGTGCCTTATTTTAATATTATGTATGGTGAGTTAGTAAGCACATTTGCACGTTTAAATATTGGTCTGAAATGTCCAGTACAAATATTTATGTTAATCTGTGTGAAGATTTGTATGGTGGCCTTTTCCCCTACAAATGTCTAGATGACTCTCAAAAGCAGGTGTTTATACAAATATTTGGAGTAAAAACATGAAAAATGCAGGGCAAAGGTTTTTACTTGGCCTCTAGAGAGTGTGCATACAAAGATTTACACTGATCGGTGCAGTTATAGGTAAAAACACAAATCGGCCTGTTACAGCGCCACCATGAGGCTGATTTGAACATTTTCAAATGGCATTTCTTCCTCTGCCTAATGGGAATGTGTTTGCAAAATTTCACGGAAATTGCTGCTGTGTTCATGATTTGAGGCATTTTGCCTCGAGTACTCCTGCAAACTTTGAAAGTCCATGTTTGCCAATCAGGATTGAGTATGAAAAATCTGAAACAAGCCGTTTCTTTTAATGACTATAGAGATACTATCTAGCGATTTGCTGGATTTTTGGCCAAAATCTGTAGGAGTACTGTCCAAAAATGTGTTTTGCACAAATCGGCCTCCTGGTGGCGTTATAAAAGGCCCATGTGAAAAGCTGTACACAAAATGACAGAATGACACACACACACACACACACGGACGGACGAACGGACAGGGAGTAAAACATACTCTCTCGCCATGCCTTTCGGCCTGGCGGAGACAACAATAGACTCCAGACCAAAAATGCTGAAGCCATAGTTGATGCCATCTTTGTATTGAAAGTCTTTTTGCTATATTTTTGCATGCAATTGCTTATAACCATGTCATCTAAATGCCAATTCATTATAAACCCTGAATAATTTCAAATAAAGTATATATAAAACGTAGATGAGGTGTTGAAATGATATTAAGCAGTAAAGGTCGGCTCCTTTTTGAGCTCAGCACCAAATCTCTTTACTGAAAATAGCCCATCTACAAGTCGCAATGTGACGCATTGTGAGCATTGTAGATCGGCTATTTTCGTCACGTTTGTCTCAAGGCCAGTCCACACCAATGTTACTCCTTGCAACCGTTATCCCCAATGGCAGTTGCAAAGAGTTGCATTGGTGTGGACTGGCCTTAAAACTGTCTTGTTGCAAGGAGTTGCGACTAGTTGCATTGGTGCGGTCTGGTCTTTAGAATGGGGCAGTTTCTATAGTTTTTGTTCGGTGGTCTCCCTGTCTCTCCAGGTCTTTAATAAACTGTACATTTTCAGGTTGGTTACAAATTAAGCATCAGCTTGTGTTTTCATGTGTTCAGTTGAGGTGCTGGCTACAGGCTCTGTCTCTCTGTTTTCATCATCATCTTCACTTTTCACAGCTAGTAATGTCAACGTTGACCCACCAGCCTCTTCTGGTCTTTGAAGTAGCTCCTCTTGTTCCTCTTTAATCTGTGGAGGTTGTGGTTCCTCCTGGAGCAGACTGGGGCTCCTCTCCTCTTCAGGGCAAACCTCCTCTTTACACACAGGGACATGCAGGAAGTCTACAAAAAAGATACAATGAGACTCTATAAAATGTTTGAATCTTGTACATCCACTGCAGTACCTCAGTGCAGAGTTGTGGCTGGATTAAGTATCAACAGATTACTCTTTGCCCACAACTGAACCATCGTCTGATTCATGGTACATTTAGATTGATGCAGCGGTCCGTGCATCAATGTAGTCACATTGTTAATGCTAAAATCGACAACCAATTCATATCGGTTCAACTTTACACCCTCAGTACCGGCCTACTTTCACCAATAAAATAAATAAAGAGTGTGCTTGAAACTTACTGAGATCCAGGTGGTCTTCAGGTTCCTGTTTAATAGAAACAGTCCTGGCTGGAGAAGTGATCTTCACCTGCAGACTGGACTCCACACACTGATCTGGAATGAAGGAATACAGCACACACTTTAATAATATGGACTTTGGTAAGACACAAATACAAACTTTAATAATAAGGACTTTGATGTGAATAAGGACTGTAATAATATGGACTTTGTGACATAAATAAGGACTTCAATAATAAGGACTTTGTGACATAAGTAAGGATTTTTTAAAACAATTATGAATCTAATCTCAAAATGAAAGAACCTCAGCAAGCAGTATTTTTATTGCATATTAGAAACAGCCAATCAGTTTGATAACAGATGTATGATCCTAAAATAGATGACACAAGTAGGTATAATATGGTTGCTGTCAGGTGGAAACCAGGTGGACAATAATTTACGAGAAAAAAATCACTTCAAAGGTTAACATATGGAGATACAAGGTTTCTGCCCGACAGCAACGATATGTTAACACAATGAACAGCTGCTATAATAGAACAGTGAGAATCAGGATGTGAATCTCAGGATTCACATGGGAACGGTGCGGCTCCATCTAGAGTTACCAAATGGAAATCACATACTGAATTTATTGACAGAAAAGCTCATAACTGTCTATGGCGGATTTTTATGAAAAAAAAACTTTGCAGATAGTAAGATGATCATTCAAGATTTCTTTACAGCTACAATGTTGGTGAGTTTAAATATGTTTAATACAATCAGATAGGACTTTTCTGTTTGGATGTATGGGCTGTCAAGGGTTGGTATTAAAACTCTACAGTCCAGATATAAAAAATAGGATCTAAGAGTTGATTGCGGCTGTGTGTGTGTGCAACAGACATACCTGCAGTGTGTAGATCGATGTCCATATCAAAATCAATGTCCAGCAGTTTGTTTTGTTTCTCCAGCAGAGTTTCTAGTGTCTCTATCTCTCTCTGGAAGAGGTTGCACATGAACTCTGCAGCCGCACCGAGGCGCTCCAACACAAACACTCTGACAAGCTTCACACAAACATCAGCACCACGCTGTTGTTTGTCCAAAACACACAATATCTCCTCTCCCACCGACGTCATGTGTTCAGCCGTATAGACTCCATTTGACACGTTTTACCGCCTTTATGGCCTTTAGCCCCCTGTTGGAAGAGGTGTGTAAGTGAAGATAGAGCTGTGGAAAGACAGTATGTCCTCCCTCACTGTGAGTCCTGAGAGTTTAACTGTGGTGTGTCCTGGAGTCTGAGCAGGAGGATAGAGTGGAGATTTGGAGTGAAAACAGCACCATTTATCTTGAAGAGGAGAAACACCTCCCACCTCCTCACATTCTTCCAGTTCACTGCAGTCAGGGTCCATTTCAATGTGAAAGGCTCATAACAAAAGACAGTGTAATGATGGGTCATCATCAGAGACACATTTACATAGATGCAAGTTCCAATGTCTTTTGTCTCATCAACATGTTGACTGTTTTTCTTTCACCAAAGAAAGCAAACCCATGATGACAGATTTCACTCACTTATGAGGCAAAAGTGAATTTTGAGGTTTAGCTATTGATCAAGTTCTTCTGTGGAATTGTCCGTTTAGATAACAAAATGTTACTTCGCTGTGAAAACAAGTGTGTTTGGTGGACAGCGTACAATGATACGCTGTCATGCCACCCTTTTTTGTTTTAGAAAATGTGCTGAATTCTGGGTTTTGTCAGCACTGCACACAGAGTGGGAGTGTTTACTAATGAATGACATTATTCCAGTGATTTTGTTCCTCTTTTACATAGCATGTGAATGAGTTTAATTCTTGAACAACCAACAATGTCTTTACTTTCATTTCAATACCCAGAGCAACATGTTGCGCAGATGTTAAAAATATGCATACTGATTGACAGACAGATAGACAGATACAGAACTAAAATATTAGTTAACTTTATATGGGGAACTATTACTAGGGAGGCTACAAATGTATTAAAAATTAAAGGATGGAGGGCTTGGTAAAAATTTAGCATCCGGTTTATAAAGAAGAGCTTTGTGGATGGGTGAGGCCTTGAGTTGGAACAAACAGAAGGGTTGTGCAAGGAGCTCTGTGCCTTATTTTAATATTATGTATGGTGAGTTAGTAAGCACATTTGCACGTTTAAATATTGGTCTGAAATGTCCAGTACAAATATTTATGTTAATCTGTGTGAAGATTTGTATGGTGGCCTTTTCCCCTACAAATGTCTAGATGACTCTCAAAAGCAGGTGTTTATACAAATATTTGGAGTAAAAACATGAAAAATGCAGGGCAAAGGTTTTTACTTGGCCTCTAGAGAGTGTGCATACAAAGATTTACACTGATCGGTGCAGTTATAGGTAAAAACACAAATCGGCCTGTTACAGCGCCACCATGAGGCTGATTTGAACATTTTCAAATGGCATTTCTTCCTCTGCCTAATGGGAATGTGTTTGCAAAATTTCACGGAAATTGCTGCTGTGTTCATGATTTGAGGCATTTTGCCTCGAGTACTCCTGCAAACTTTGAAAGTCCATGTTTGCCAATCAGGATTGAGTATGAAAAATCTGAAACAAGCCGTTTCTTTTAATGACTATAGAGATACTATCTAGCGATTTGCTGGATTTTTGGCCAAAATCTGTAGGAGTACTGTCCAAAAATGTGTTTTGCACAAATCGGCCTCCTGGTGGCGTTATAAAAGGCCCATGTGAAAAGCTGTACACAAAATGACAGAATGACACACACACACACACACACGGACGGACGAACGGACAGGGAGTAAAACATACTCTCTCGCCATGCCTTTCGGCCTGGCGGAGACAACAATAGACTCCAGACCAAAAATGCTGAAGCCATAGTTGATGCCATCTTTGTATTGAAAGTCTTTTTGCTATATTTTTGCATGCAATTGCTTATAACCATGTCATCTAAATGCCAATTCATTATAAACCCTGAATAATTTCAAATAAAGTATATATAAAACGTAGATGAGGTGTTGAAATGATATTAAGCAGTAAAGGTCGGCTCCTTTTTGAGCTCAGCACCAAATCTCTTTACTGAAAATAGCCCATCTACAAGTCGCAATGTGACGCATTGTGAGCATTGTAGATCGGCTATTTTCGTCACGTTTGTCTCAAGGCCAGTCCACACCAATGTTACTCCTTGCAACCGTTATCCCCAATGGCAGTTGCAAAGAGTTGCATTGGTGTGGACTGGCCTTAAAACTGTCTTGTTGCAAGGAGTTGCGACTAGTTGCATTGGTGCGGTCTGGTCTTTAGAATGGGGCAGTTTCTATAGTTTTTGTTCGGTGGTCTCCCTGTCTCTCCAGGTCTTTAATAAACTGTACATTTTCAGGTTGGTTACAAATTAAGCCCCATCAGCAGAGGGAACCCCACAAATATAATTCCTCAGCTTGTGTCATACTTTTGTCAAATTATTTTCACCAAATACACTTGTTTATTCACAGAGCTGGAGAGACCCCAGTCATCTATAGCAGTGGTTCTGAACCTTGTGTAATAATTAATACATATTGTTAAAACAGCAGATCTACATGCTCACAACGCCTCACATTGCGAGGTCTTAATAGTCCTTAAATTGTGACTTCATCCCAAAAATTAGACCCACAGGTTGAGAACCACTGGCCTATAGCAACGATTATACAGGAATATAGAGTGGGCAGAGGATGGGCCGTGGGTAGCGTGGGAACCAACGCCCATCCTGCCACATTAACAACACAGATCATCACTTTATTTTATTCACATACCAGTAGACTAACCTTTTTCATCATCTAAACTGACCGTTTTATTGACCAAAATAATTTGATCACTTTGGAAATTAACTGTTAACATCTTGAGGTTTGCTTTCTTTGGCGAAGAACAGTCAGCATGTTGATGAATACATTGTCAACTTGTCTCTATGTAAATATCTCTGATGATGGCCCATCATCATCTAGGTGTCTTTTGTTATGAGCCTTTTACATTGAAATGGTCCCTGACTGCACTAACTGGAGGAGGTAGGAGGAGGTTTTTCTCCACTCCAAGACAAAAGACACACACACACACACACACACACACACACACACACACACACACACACACACACACATACACACACACACCCACCTTATTGTTGTCTTATTTGCATTTCAAATGTGCCGGCCGGCCCACTTGGCACAGCACAGATAATCTACACACACTTTAGGTGTGTCATTGTCTCCAAGTATCCCCCAATCTAGACTTGGTTGTCGTTGATCTACATGTGATTCTCAAACTCTCTAATTTCAAAGACCCCACATTAGATTTACATTAGACTACAAACCTACATTTGACAAGATGTTTATCTCTGGAACCCAAATCTAAGATATTTATGTTATTAGGAATGATTCAGTCAAATTGTCGGTCCATAATACATTTACTGTCTATGTACTGAAGGTATGGAGATCACAGTGAAATTGTGATCAAATTCAATGACCTCTGGAGGTCCCCAAACCCTACATTGAGATCCACTGATCTACAATATGGCACTTTAAGAACTAACTAGAGACACCATGATTGATATACTGATATCTGTTTGGTGTATCTCATGTGTTTGGTAGTTGAAGAAACTCAGCATTTATGAATGAAACAATGTCATTCATTAGTAAACACTCCCCCACTCTGTGTGCAGTGCAAAGGGCCTTGATCAGCCACATCCTGAAAAGACAGGAGAGGATATGTAAAATTATATCATATTAGGCAGTATCGCCTCAACAACCTAAGAGTCTCCAGATAAATATAAATCCCTGTCTGCAGATTTGACTCTAATTTAAAAACAATAAAAGTCTAGGGGTCCTTTAGTTTAGGGCGTTTCAGGGGGATCCCAGCTAATTTGGTGAAAGATTTGGTGTAGAGGAAAACAGGGAGGGGGGGACCCCAGTCAACATCGTGGTTCATATAGCATAAAAATTATGACTATTTTGACCTGTTTTATACTATATATTCTTCTGGGTCACTGTTCAAAATTATCATTTTATAATGACAACACAAAAACAACTAATAATAATAATAATAATGCATTGTATTTATAATGCACTTTACATTATTGTAAATCTGAAAGTGCTTCAGGATTTAAAAGCATGGCATAAAAACAGCATAGGCAACCACACAATTACATGGGACCCAATCTGGGAACCCAGATCCAACTGAAAATGAAAAACAGCGACCTTTGCTGTTTGTTCTATGTCTGTTGGCTCTGGGCGGAAGAAAACGTAACACCAGTGCGCAAGGAAACCGGGGTTTAGGTTTGCCTTCAGCTTTCACTTCCGGTGGGTGCCACTATGTTTTCATTCCCACTAACAATATTTCTACACAGAACACTAACACCACTTCTCCCAGAGAACATGGATCGTTTTGGTTATAAGCCCACTTGTTTCTATGATGAAAGAGTAAGTTAAAATGTGAATATCTTTCCGTGGTTTTGTCTGCTCAGTGGACGCTATTGTTAAATTAGTTTGGGTTTGTTTCGAGGGGGAAAGATCGACGGACATGTGAATCCCGCCCACTACATTTGATTGGGTAAAGCGCGGCCTGCTTCCTGATCTGAAGGCACGCCCACTTGTAGCCAAATGCGCACACGTTATGACGAACCTCCCCGACAGATTCCAACGCAGTGCAGAATCTGTTCTTGAGAGATTAGATGGGACCCAACTAGGCTAGATTAGGGTCAAATTAAAACTATAGGTGAAAAAGCAGTTTCACTTTCAAAACCTTTGCATCATCATCATGTCACACACACAGAATGCGGCACAAACAACACCAATGGTTTGGATCATGTGGATTGTGGAAGTTAAATGGTGGATTTGTGGATAGGACTCTATATCAGGGGTCTTCAACCTTTTCAGGCCAAGGACCCCCTAGCTGAGAGAGAGATGAAGCAGGGACCCCCTCTACATATTGTATAAAAGTGTGTTGCAGATTAAACCTTTTCATAGATTTCAACAGTGTTGTGTGAACTATTGTTTTTTGTTTATTTCACTTAAACCCTCAAGTCAATACTACTAAAAGACACAAAAAAAAAGACGGTGATCCATTGAGCCATTTTTACCAAGTGAAGCAATTTACAATTTAGGCCTTTTTCACACTCTTCACCAGTGCAAATTTAGTCAGTCTTTTGAATGAAATTCCATTTAGTTTTAGTCATATTTTAGTCATCTGAAATGTTTTAGTTTTTGTCTAGTTTTAGTCGACTAAATATCATAAGATTTTAGTTGACTAAATATCATAAGATTTTAGTCGACAAAATATACAGTTGATTTAGTCGACTAAAATGTATTTTGGCGGTGCCTTGATTGAGTCGTAATGGCTGATTTTACACTTGGTTGCATGCAGAAAATAGCAGATCTACGCGTTGTGAGCTTGAAGATCTGCTATTTTCAGAGCGCAACACCCGAGCACAACGACACATAAAATGACTTGTCTTTTAGTTCTACTTCTCCACTAGTCCCTCACTAACATTTTAGTCTAGTTTTTATTTGTTGAAGAAATTGTCAATATATTTGGTGTAGTTTTAGTCATCATAGCTTAGTTTTTATTTAGTTTTTATGTAGTTTTCTTCAGTGAAAAAACATCAAACATCTATATACACAAACAAATAATGTTTATTCAGTCGTGTTGATATTGTCAGATTATGAGATTCCTCTGCTTTAGTATCCTTGTCATTGACATCCTGGATTAGACTGAATGATCATATGTGTGTCTGTGTGTGACTAACTTCAACTAGAGGCTTCCCCCCTGTATGAGTCCTCATGTGTTTGTTTCGATTACTTGTGATAGCAAAGCTTTTACCACAAACTGTACAGGTATAGGGCTTTTCACCTGTATGTATGTTGATATTTAGTCGACTAGACTAGACTAAGACTAAACCATTTTCAGAAGACTAAAATAGGTTCTAAAACTAAATGGTGTGTTATTCAAAAGCAGACTAAAGGTCCTTACACACCGAGGGCGATTTTTTTCAATGCGAATAATACGTTAAAAAAATTTGTTTTAAAATAAAGTCAATGCAAGCTTCCACATTAGTTTCGCGGAGCGAAAAAGCGTCTTTTATTTATTCGGACCGAGTCCGAATTTTGCGTATATTCGCATAATCGCCGGTGTGTAATGACCTTAATACTAAACACTTTTCAGAAGACTAAAATAGGACTAAAACTACGGTAAATGGTGTGTCATTCAAAAGACTGAGACTAAATCAAAATTTGCTGTCAATTAACACTGCTTCTGTGCTTCATACCAATTTTCAGTGTGGAACTAACAGAGACTGTAGGTTGCCTTCAGTCCTCTCCCTGTGTGAGAAAATAAAAGTCAGGTGAATTAAGAGGTGGTGGGGGGGGGGGAATTGATTTATTTATTTTGCTTAGAGACATGTGCTCCTTGTTGCCCCTGGTAAAATCAAATGGAGGTAGGGTTTTTTTCTTTGTTATTTTCGGTTCTAATCTTCTCTTATGAGAGAGAGAGAGAGAGAGAGAGAGAGAGAGAGAGAGAGAGAGAGAGAGAGAGAGAGAGAGAGAGAGAGAGAGAGAGAGAGAGAGAGAGAGAGAGAGAGAGAGAGAGAGAGAGAGAGAGAGAGATGGAAAAAGTACTCACTTTTTTTTACGTATTAAAAGTATCAATACCACAATGTAATACTCAAGTCTGGTATTCAACATTTTCTTGAGTAAAAGTACAAAAGTAATGGCATCAAAATGTACTTAAAGTACCAAAAGTAGGGAGGTTGATAGATTTCAACAGTGTTGTGTGAACTAATGTTTTTTGTTTATTTCACTTAAACCCTCAAGTCAATACTTCAATCGTTGGCTCTGTACTTGATCTGCTCTTTTTTCCTTCTACACCAAACCTCTTTGCCTCGCGCTGCGAGGCGTTGTGAGCTTGTAGATCTGCTATTTTCGGCTATTTCCCCTCAGAATAGGGATTCTAAGGTTGAAGGTGTTAATGTAAAAAATAAATCCTATCACTCAAAGATTTGGTGGCCCCCCTTTAGTAACTCTGAGGACCCCCTAGGGGTCCCGGACCCCCTGTTGAAGACCCCTGCTCTATATGAACAAACTTGTTATATCAACAAAACGCATCGCATTCTGTTTGTGTGACATGCATGATGCAAAGGTTTTGAAAGAGAAACTGGTCAAAGTCACTGGCCACCTACTGTAAGACATTAAGGCTAAAAGCATAACACAAAAAAAGTCCTGGGGTCTTGTTTCCACATAGCATAAAATAATAATAATAATAATAATAATAATAATACAATGTATGCAGACTGTAAAATGAATACTTACTCATGTACCCTGTAGTAATACAAGTATACAAGGTATAAAGGCTAACATTTCTGTAATGATAAAGCACACATAGAGGACATACAGTGGTGAAACCTTTATTAAATCAAACAACCAAAAATATTATCAACATTTATTTACCGAGGTATTAAAGTGTTTCTTTGAGTTAAAAAAACTGAGCAAATGTAAATAAGTAATCTGTAAAAAACAATCCCGTAAAAGTAAACTAAGTCAACTGTCAGCTGTCTCAGACATCTACCAAATATGTACTATGATCATTTAACAATACAAACAACACACGTGTCAACACACAGTGAACAGCTACACAAAACCAGCACTTTACTGCACCATTATGCATGCATATCAATGAAAATAATAATGAACAAGACTCGTTTTAATCCCGACAAATGTGGACAGACAGTGGTGCTCATGTTGTTCTACCAATAACCTATAGGCTGGAGGGAATAATAGAAGATTATAAAAAAACAAGCAATTGAAATTACATCATGTTAAATGGAAAATAAGATCCATACACAAGATAAATCAAACATCTATATACACAAACAAATAATGTTTATTCAGTCGTGTTGATATTGTCAGATTATGAGATTCCTCTGCTTTAGTATCCTTGTCATTGACATCCTGGATTAGACTGAATGATCATATGTGTGTCTGTGTGTGACTAACTTCAACTAAAGGCTCCCCCCTGTATGAGTCCTCATGTGTTTGTTTAGATTACTTGTGCTAGCAAAGCTTTTACCACAAACTGTACAGGTATAGGGCTTTTCACCTGTATGAGTCATCATGTGTTTTTTAAGATGACTTGTGCTAACACAGCCTTTACCACAAACTGTACAGGTATAGGGCTTTTCACCTGTATGAGTCATCATGTGTGTTTTTAGATTACCCTGTTGATTACAGCCTTTACCACAAACTGTACAAGAAAAGGGCTTTTCACCTGTATGAGTCCTCATGTGTGTTTTTAGATCGCTTGTGCTAACAAAGCCTTTACCACAAACTGTACAGGTAAAGGGCTTTTCACCTGTATGAGTCATCATGTGTATTTTAAGATGACCTGTGCTAACACAGCCTTTACCACAAACTGTACAGGTAAAGGGCTTTTCACCTGTATGAGTCATCATGTGTGTTTTTAGATTACCCTGTTGATTACAGCCTTTACCACAAACTGTACAAGAAAAGGGCTTTTCGCCTGTATGAGTCATCATGTGTATTTTAAGATGACTTGTGCTAACACAGCCTTTACTACATACTGTACAAGAAAATTGCTTTTTGCCTGTATGAGTTTGTTTCTGTGATTTCAGGTCTTGGGACAGCTTTCGCTGTCCTCCCACATGTTGTGTCTTGTGTGATTTCAGTGAGTTTAAAGCTGACTGATCTGCCCTAGTCTCCTCCCAGTCATCACTGTCTTCAGTGTCTGATTCAGAACAGTGTGAAGAGAGGAGCTGGTCATCACTAGTTGGTTGTGATGTTCCACAGTCCTCTACATCAGCTTGTGTTTTCATGTGTTCAGTTGAGGTGCTGGCTACAGGCTCTGTCTGTCTGTTTTCATCATCATCTTCACTTTTCACAGCTAGTAATGTCAACGTTGACCCACCAGCCTCTTCTGGTCTTTGAAGTAGCTCCTCTTGTTCCTCTTTAATCTGTGGAGGTTGTGGTTCCTCCTGGAGCAGACTGGGGCTCCTCTCCTCTTCAGGGCAAACCTCCTCTTTACACACAGGGACATGCAGGAAGTCTACGAAAAAGATACAATGAGACTCTATAAAATGTTTGAATCTTGTACATCCACTGCAGTACCTCAGTGCAGAGTTGTGGCTGGAATAAGTATAAACAGATTACTCTTTACCCACAACTGAACCATCGTCTGATTCATGGTACATTTAGATTGATGCAGCGGTCCGTGCATCAATGTAGTCACATTGTTAATGCTAAAATCGACAACCAATTCATATCGGTTCAACTTTACACCCTCAGTACCGGCCTACTTTCACCAATAAAATAAATAAAGAGAGTGTGCTTGAAACTTACTGAGATCCAGGTGGTCTTCAGGTTCCTGTTTAATAGAAACAGTCCTGGCTGGAGAACTGATCTTCACCTGCAGACTGGACTCCACACACTGATCTGGAATGAAGGAATACAGCACACACTTTAATAATATGGACTTTGGTAAGACACAAATACAAACTTTAATAATAAGAACTTTGATGTGATGTGAATAAGGACTGTAATAATAAGGACGTTGTGAAATAAATAAGGACTTCAATAATAAGGACTTTGTGACATAAATAAGGATTTTTTTAAACAATAATGAATCTAATCTCAAAATGAAAGAACCTCAGCAAGCAGTATTTTTTATTGCATATTAGAAACAGCCAATCAGTTTGATAACAGATGTATGATCCTAAAATAGATGACACAAGTAGGTATAATATATATTGTTGCTGTCAGGTGGAAACCAGGTGGACAATAATTTACGAGAAAAAAATCACTTAAAAATGTTAACATTTGGAGATACAAGGTTTCTGCCCGACAGCAACGATATGTTAACAACATTAACAGCTGCTATAATAGAACAGTGAGAATCAGGATGTGAATCTCAGGATTCACATGGGAACGGTGCGGCTCCATCTAGAGTTACCAAATGGAAATCACATACTGAATTTATTGACAGAAAAGCTCATAACATGTCTATGGCAGATTTTTATGAAACAAAAACTTTGCAGATAGTAAGAGGATCATTCAAGATTTCTTTACAGCTACAATGTTGGTGAGTTTAAATGTGTTTAATACAATCAGATAGGACTTTTCTGTTTGGATGTATGGGCTGTCAAGGGTTGGTATTAAAACTCTAGAGTCCAGATATAAAAAATAGGATCTAAGAGTTGCTTGTGGCTGTGTGTGTGTAACAGACATACATGCAGTGTGTAGTTTGATGTTGTGTGTGTGTGTGTGTGTAACAGACATACCTGCAGTGTGTAGTTTGATGTTGTGTGTGCAAGAGACATACCTGCAATGTGTAGTTTAATGGTGTGTGTGTGTGTGTGTGTGTGTGTGTGTGTGTGTGTGTGTGTGTGTGTGTGTGTGTGTGTGTGTGTGTGTGTGTGTGTGTGTGTGTGTGTGTGTGTGTGTGTGTGTGTGTGTGTAACCAGGCTGGCTGGTGTAACAGACAACCTGCAGTGTGTAGTTTGATGTTGTTTGTGCAACAGACATACCTGCAATGTGTAGTTTAATGTTGTGGGTGTGTAACAGACTACCTGCAGTGTTTAGTTTGATGTTGTGTGTGCAACAGACATACCTGCAGTGTGTAGATCGATGTCCATATCAAAATTAATGTCCAGCAGTTTGTTTTGTTTCTCCAGCAGAGTTTCTAGTGTCTCTATCTCTCTCTGGAAGAGGTTGCACATGAACTCTGCAGCCGCACTGAGGCGCTCCAACACAAACACTCTGACAAACTTCACACAACCATCAGCACCACGCTGCTGTTTGTCCAAAACACACAATATCTCCTCTCCCACCGACGTCATGTGTTCATTTATCTTCAGCCGTACTGACTCCATTTGACACGTTTTTACCTCCTTTATGGCCTTTAGCCCCCTGGTGGAAGAGGTGTGTAAGTGAAGATAGAGCTGTGGAAAGACAGTCTGTCCTCCCTCACTGTGAGTCCTGAGAGTTTAACTGTGGTGTGTCCTGGAGTCTGAGCAGGAGGCCAGAGTGGAGATTTGGAGTGAAAACACCACCATTTATCTTGAAGAGGAGAAACACCTCCCACCTCCTCACATTCTTCCAGTTCACTGCAGTCAGGGCACATTTCAATGTGAAAGGCTCATAACAAAAGACAGTGTAATGATGGGCCATCATCAGAGAAACATTTACATAGATGCAAGTGTCTTTTGTTTCATCAACATGTTGAATTTTGAGGTTTAGCTATTGATCAAGTTCTTCTGTGGAATTGTCCGTTTAGATAACAAAATGTTACTTCGCTGTGAAAACAAGTGTGTTTGGTGGACATTACAATGATACGCTGTCATGCCACCCTTTTTTGTTTTAGAAAATGTGCTGAATTCTGGGTTTTGTCAGCACTGCACACAGAGTGGGAGTGTTTACTAATGAATGACATTATTCCAGTTATTTTGTTCTTCTTTTACATAGCATGTGAATGAGTTTAATTCTTGAACGACCAACAATGTCTTTACTTTCATTTCAATACCCAGAGCAACATGTTGCATCCGGTTTATAAAGAAGAGCTTTGTGGATAGGTGAGGCCTTGAGTTGGAACAAACAGAAGGGTTGTGCAAGGAGCTCTGTGCCTTATTTTAATATTATGTATGGTGAGTTAGTAAGCACATTTGCACGTTTAAATATTGGTCTGAAATGTCCAGTACAAATATTTATGTTAATCTGTGTGAAGATGCGTATGGTGGCCTTTTCCCCTACGAATGTCTAGATGACTCTCAAAAGCAGGTGTGTATAAAAATATTTGGAGTAAAAACATTTCTGAAAAAGAGGTATGTCATGTGGCTGGTCTCAGTGAGGAGCTGCTTTTTGAAAACTGTTAAAAGACCTATTGAGAACTGTAATGAGGACGAATCTATTGAACAATGTATGGGTTTTTTGTCTGCCAAGGATCAGGAGTTCCACCAGTGCACTGTGGTCAGCCAACTATGGACCACTCCATGTGCCATGGTCATACATCAGGAGTCAATTTCTGGGAGAGGTGGTCTTTAAACAAATATAAAACTGAATTAAAAAGACAAAAAACTATTGACTCCAGACCAAAAATGCTGAAGCCATGGTTGATGCCATCTTTGTATTGAAAGTCTTTTTGCTATATTTTTGTATGCAATTGCTTATAACCATGTCATCTAAATGCCAATTCATTATAAACCCTGAATAATTTCAAATAAAGTATATATAAAACGTAGATGAGGTGTTGAAATGATATTAAGCAGTAAAGGTCTGCTCCTTTTTGAGCTCAGCACCAAATCTCGTTACTGAAAATAGCCCATCTACAAGTCACAATGTGAGCATTGTAGATCGGCTATTTTCGTCACGTTTGTCTCAAGGCCAGTCCACACCAATGTTACTCCTTGCAACCATTATCCCCAATGGCAGTTGGAAAGAGTTGCATTGGTGTGGACTGGCCTTAAAACTGTCTTGTTGCAAGGAGTTGCGACTAGTTGCATTGGGTCTGGTCTATAGAATGGGGCAGTTGCTATAGAGTTTTTGTTCAGTAACAGCGGTCTCCCTGTCTCTCCAGGTCTTTAATAAACTGTACATTTTCGGGTTGGTTACAAATTAAGCCCCATCAGCAGAGGGAACCCCACAAATATAATTCCTCAGCTTGTGTCATACTTTTGTCAAATTATTTTCACCAAATACACTTGTTTATTCACAGAGCTGGAGAGACCCCAGTCGTCTATAGCAGTGGTTCTGAACCTTGTGTTATAAGTAATACATATTGTGAAAACAGCAGATCTACATGCTCACAACGCCTCACATTGCGAGGTCTTAATAGTCCTTAAATTGTGACTTCATCCCAAAAATTAGACCCACAGGTTGAGAACCTATAGCAACGATTATACAGGAATATAGAGTGGGCAGAGGATGGGCCATGGGTAGCGTGGGAACCAACGCCCATCCTGCCACATTAACAACACAGATCATCACTTTATTTTATTCACATACCAGTAGACTAACCTTTTTCATCATCTAAACTGACCATTTTTTTGAAAACCAAAATAATTTGATCACTTTGGAAATAAACTGTTAACATCTTGAGGTTTGCTTTCTTTGGCGAAGAACAGTCAGCATGTTGATGAAGACATTGTCAACTTGTCTCTATGTAAATATCTCTGATGATGGCCCATCATCATCTAGGTGTCTTTTGTTATGAGCCTTTTACATTGAAATGGTCCCTGACTGCAGTTAACTGGAGGAGGTGGGAGGAGACACACACACACCTTATTGTTGTCTTATTTGCATTTCAAATGTGCCGGCCGGCCCACTTTGCACAGCACAGATAATTTACACACACTTTAGGTGTGTCATTGTCTCCAAGTATCACCCAATCTAGACTTGGTTGAGTATGTTACTACAATATAACTTATACAATCAGGGTGGTTGTATTTTGTCTCCCTGCTCTTCTATTGAGACATTTAGATAATGTCAAAGGCCATGTCTCACCTAGACACAGGATCTGACACAAATTCAGTGTATCCTCTGATCAAGCAGGCAGGCTCTATTATCACGATGGTGAAATTTCAGCACTTGCACTGGAAACCGCGTTCAAATCCGGGGTAGAAGAGGAAATGTATATAGTGCTGAAGTGGTCAATATATTAATAACCAAAATCTACAAAGTAACTGGTACCTAAAGTTTTCAAATAATTGTAGTGGAGTAAAAGTAGGCTAATATCTGCCTCTGATATGTAGTTGAGTAGAAGTAGGTAGCTGATATATTGCACTTTTACCTTAGCGCTAGGTATACCCTTGGTTGCTTGTTTTTGCAGAAAATGCACTTAAGACTTCTGGTGATTAGTAGTTTCGTTCCCTACCTATGTTGAATGCACTTACTGTAAGTCGCTTTGGATAAAAGCGTCTGCTAAATGACTGTAATGTAGTAAAAGTACTGAAAATTGCAAATACTTCAGTAAAGTAAAAAATAAGTCAAAATTGTACTTAACTAAAGTACTTGAGTAAATGTACTTAGTTACTTTCCACCACTGGTTATAGTTCAAAATCAATACTATCAGAGATAGTATAGATAACCTACTGCTCTCGGCCCCTGCTGGACCACCCTCCGATGTGGTATCCTCAGAAGTGGCTGTGCGACACAGTGTATATTTGGACAGTTTCTCCCCGGTCGAGCTCTCCGAATTCACTTTAATGATCACATCTTCCAAACCAACGACCTGTCTCTTGGATCCAGTCCCAACTAAATTACTTAAAGAGGTCCTGACCCCGGTTGGTGCATCCCTACTCAATATGATCAATATGTCCCTGGTGACGGGCTACGTACCACAGTCCTTTAAGGTAGCTGTCATCAAACCTCTCCTCAAGAAGCCTACTCTCGACTCAGGCATTTTGGCTAACTATAGACCTATATCGAACCTTCCATTTCTCTCTAAAATCCTTGAGAAAGCAGTCGCCAAGCAGTTATGTGACTTTTTACATAACAATAAGCTATTTGAAGCTTTTCAGTCAGGATTCAGAGCACACCATAGCACTGAGACGGCATTGGTGAAGGTCACAAATGACCTCCTGATTGCATCCGATAACAACCTTCTCTCTGTACTGGTTTTGTTGGACCTCAGTGCTGCATTTGATACTATCGATCACCATATTTTGTTACAGAGGCTAGAGCATTTGGTTGGCATTAAGGGTGCTGCATTGAACTGGTTTGAGTCATATCTGTCTGACAGATTTCAATTTGTAAACGTTAACGATACACCCTCATTACGCGAAAAGGTTAAATACGGAGTCCCACAAGGCTCTGTACTTGGACCAATACTATTTACTCTATATATGCTTCCTTTAGGTGAGATAATTAGGAAACACTCTATAAATTTCCACTGTTATGCAGATGATACACAATTATATCTATCGATGAAGCCAGATGAAACAGATCAACTGGCTAAACTTCAAGCATGTCTTATAGACATCAAGAGTTGGATGACCCGTAATTACCTACTCCTCAACTCGGACAAAACTGAAGTTATTGTACTTGGCCCTAAGCACCTCAGAGATAAACTAGCCGATAAGAATTTTAACCTAGATGGTATTACCTTGACCTCCAGGGCCACTGTAAAGAATCTGGGAGTCACGTTTGACCAAGATATGTCCTTTCAGTCCCACATAAAACAAATTTCAAGAAATGCCTTTTTTCACCTGCGTAATATTGCAAAAGTTAGGCACATTCTGTCCCAAAATGATGCAGAAAAACTTGTCCACGCATTTGTTACCTCTAGGCTGGACTATTGCAACGCTTTATTAGCAGGCTGCCCAAGTAAGTCCCTAAAAAGCCTGCAGCTAGTCCAAAATGCCGCTGCGCGCATACTGACAGGAACCAGAAGAAGAGATCATATCACTCCTTCATTGGCCTCGTTGCACTGGCTCCCGGTTAAATACAGAATAGAGTTTAAAGTTCTCCTCCTCACATACAAGGCTCTCAATGGACAGGCACCAGTATATCTCAAAGAACTCATCGAGCCCTATAAACCAGCCAGAACACCATTGCGTCCACAGTATGAAAAAATGCTTACAGCTCCAAGAAACCCCAAAAAGATTAGAACAGGAGGTAGAGCATTTAAGTTTCAGGCACCTCAGCTGTGGAACCTTCTCCCAGTCTCAGTCCGTGAAGCAGACACACTCTGTAAATTTAAGACTAGACTAAAAACCTTTCTCTATGATAAAGCCTATAGCCAAAGTGTATAGACTCAGTCACCCTATAGTCATCCTCTCCCCCCCCCTTTTTCCTCTCTCCTCTCGTCCTCTCCTTTCTCGTCCTCCCTTTGGTTGTGTGGGTTTGTGTCCCATTGGTACAATCGTAGTTAACCCTGTACAGATTCACGCTCTAGTAAGGCCTGCCACTAATTCTACAAAAGGGGACCTGCTCCCCGGAGTTTCTTTTATTTCCCACGTCGCAGGTCCATGGACCCCCAGCTGCGGCTCAATACTGTGACTGCGGACCGGGCCTCTCCATGGAGCACGACCGTGGATTTCTACTACACTACACTATACCACTACACTATACTGTATATTATCTTAACATTCTTTTATTATACCATTATATACTGCATACACACTATTGCTGTACTATATTATTTTATTATATTATATTATCATATACTATCTTACACTATTATATTTGCTGCTAGTGTTATTGTTACTACCTGCACTGTATCTCTTTCTGTCTCTCCTCTGTCTGTCTGTCTCTCCCTCTCTCTCTCTCTTCTTTCCCCCGACACGGTCGAGGCAGAAGGCCGCCACCCTAGAGCCTAGGGTCTGCCTGACGTTTCTTCCAGTTAAGAGGGAGTTTTTCGTTGCCACTGTCGCAAAATTGCTTGCTCAGGGTGGGATGTCGGGTCTCTTCTCTACATGTAAAGTGTCTTGAGACAACTTGTTGTGATTTGACACTTTAATAAAATTGAATTGAATTGAATTGAATAGTTTGCTCTTAGCACGCAGTAATGTTAATGTGAAGTATAGATCTTGCCTTGCATACTGCTTTTCTCGTCTTGTCTTCCACCTTGTAATCTTTAAAACCGAAAGCTATAACTGCTGGAGTTGACATTTTATTCCACCTGGCTTCAGTTCCAGCAGCGACGGCAGGAGTGAAGCCGGTGTGTTGTTTGTTTGGTAACGTGCAACATGTAGGCCAGTGTTGCCAAGTATCGGGAGAGAAACAAGCGAACCGACTTCCAAAAACAAGCCAAAAACAAGCCAAAGTTTGTCCAAAAGTTAGGGTAAATAAGCAGCTTTGGCAACACTACACTAGGTGTCACTGACGGCCGGGATTTCTGACTAATAACATTATAGTTTTTAAACATTTTTGGCTTGCTTAAGTGACTTGAAAGTGACTTGAAAAGACTTGAATTTTCAAGTCAAGAGGGCTCAAGTCAAGTCTCAAGTCTTTAGCGTTCAAGTCAAGTCTCAAGTCTTTGGCATTCAAGTCCCAAGCAAGTCCAAGTCTATTTTTGATTTGGTCAAGCAAGTCTAAAGTCATCAAAATCGGGACTCGAGTCCAAGTCGAGTCTCGAGTCCAAGTCCCCACCTCTGGTAAAATGGAGGTAGGGTTTTTTTCTTTGTTATTTTCGGTTCTAATCTTCTCTTATGAGAGAGAGAGAGAGAGAGAGAGAGAGAGAGAGAGAGAGAGAGAGAGAGAGAGAGAGAGAGAGAGAGAGAGAGAGAGAGAGAGAGAGAGAGAGATGGAAAAAGTACTCACTTTTTTTTACGTAAGTAAAAGTATCAATACCACAATGTAATACTCAAGTCTGGTATTCAACATTTTCTTGAGTAAAAGTACAAAAGTAATGGCATCAAAATGTACTTAAAGTACCAAAAGTAGGGAGGTTGATAGATTTCAACAGTGTTGTGTGAACTAATGTTTTTTGTTTATTTCACTTAAACCCTCAAGTCAATACTTCAATCGTTGGCTCTGTACTTGATCTGCTCTTTTTTCCTTCTACACCAAACCTCTTTGCCTCGCGCTGCGAGGCGTTGTGAGCTTGTAGATCTGCTATTTTCGGCTATTTCCCCTCAGAATAGGGATTCTAAGGTTGAAGGTGTTAATGTAAAAAAGAAATCCTATCACTCAAAGATTTGGTGGCCCCCCTTTAGTAACTCTGAGGACCCCCTAGGGGTCCCGGACCCCCTGTTGAAGACCCCTGCTCTATATGAACAAACTTGTTATATCAACAAAACGCATCGCATTCTGTTTGTGTGACATGCATGATGCAAAGGTTTTGAAAGAGAAACTGGTCAAAGTCACTGGCCACCTACTGTAAGACATTAAGGCTAAAAGCATAACACAAAAAAAATCCTGGGGACTTGTTTCCCACATAGCATAAAATAATAATAATAATAATAATACAATGTATGCAGACTGTAAAAATACTTACTCATGTACCCTGTAGTAATACAAGTATACAAGGTATAAAGGCTAACATTTCTGTAATGATAAAGCACACATAGAGGACATACAGTGGTGAAACCTTTATTAAATCAAACAACCAAAAACATTATCAACATTTATTTACCGAGGTATTAAAGTGTTTCTTTGAGTTAAAAAAACTGAGCAAATGTAAATAAGTAATCTGTAAAAACAATCCCGTAAAAGTAAACTAAGTCAACTGTCAGCTGTCTCAGACATCTACCAAATATGTACTATGATCATTTAACAATACAAACAACACACGTGTCAACACACAGTGAACAGCTACACAAAACCAGCACTTTACTGCACCATTATGCATGCATATCAATGAAAATAATAATGAACAAGACTCGTTTTAATCCCGACAAATGTGGACAGACAGTGGTGCTCATGTTGTTCTACCAATAACCTATAGGCTGGAGGGAATAATAGAAGATTATAAAAAAACAAGCAATTGAAATTACATCATGTTAAATGGAAAATAAGATCCATACACAAGATAAATCAAACATCTATATACACAAACAAATAATGTTTATTCAGTCGTGTTGATATTGTCAGATTATGAGATTCCTCTGCTTTAGTATCCTTGTCATTGACATCCTGGATTAGAGTGAATGATCATATGTGTGTCTGTGTATGAGTCCTCATGTGTTTGTTTAGATTACTTGTGCTAGCAAAGCTTTTACCACAAACTGTACAGGTATAGGGCTTTTCACCTGTATGAGTCCTCATGTGTTGTTTTAAATTACACTGTTGATTAAAGCCTTTACCACAAACTGTACAAGAAAAGGGCTGTTCACCTGTATGAGTCATCATGTGTTTGTTAAGATGACTTGTGCTAAGACAGCCTTTACCACAAACTGTACAGGTATAGGGCTTTTCACCTGTATGAGTCATCATGTGTGTTTTTAGATTACCCTGTTGATTACAGCCTTTACCACAAACTGTACAAGAAAAGGGCTTTTCACCTGTATGAGTCATCATGTGTGTTTTTAGATCGCTTGTGCTAACAAAGCCTTTACCACAAACTGTACAGGTAAAGGGCTTTTCACCTGTATGAGTCATCATGTGTATTTTAAGATGACTTGTGCTAACACAGCCTTTACCACAAACTGTACAGGTAAAGGGCTTTTCACCTGTATGAGTCATCATGTGTGTTTTTAGATTACCCTGTTGATTACAGCCTTTACCACAAACTGTACAAGAAAAGGGCTTTTCGCCTGTATGAGTCCTCATGTGTATTTTAAGATGACATGTGCTAACACAGCCTTTACTACATACTGTACAAGAAAATGGCTTTTTGCCTGTATGAGTTTGTTTCTGTGATTTCAGGTCTTGGGACAGCTTTCGCTGTCCTCCCACATGTTGTGTCTTGTGTGATTTCAGTATGTTTAAAGCTGACTGATCTGCCCTAGTCTCCTCCCAGTCATCACTGTCTTCAGTGTCTGATTCAGAACAGTGTGAAGAGAGGAGCTGGTCATCACTAGTTGGTTGTGATGTTCCACAGTCCTCTACATCAGCTTGTGTTTTCATGTGTTCAGTTGAGGTGCTGGCTACATGCTCTGTCTCTCTGTTTTCATCATCATCTTCACTTTTCACAGCTAGTAATGTCAACGTTGACCCACCAGCCTCTTCTGGTCTTTGAAGTAGCTCCTCTTGTTCCTCTTTAATCTGTGGAGGTTGTGGTTCCTCCTGGAGCAGACTGGGGCTCCTCTCCTCTTCAGGGGAAACCTCCTCTTTACACACAGGGACATACAGGAAGTCTACGAAAAAGATACAATGAGACTCTATAAAATGTTTGAATCTTGTACATCCACTGCAGTACCTCAGTGCAGAGTTGTGGCTGGAATAAGTATCAACAGATTACTCTTTGCCCACAACTGAACCATCGTCATATTCATGGTACATTTAGATTGATGCAGCGGTCCGTGCATCAATGTAGTCGCATTGTTAATGCTAAAATCGATAACCAATTCATATCGGTTCAACTTTACACCCTCAGTACCGGCCTACTTTCACCAATGAAATAAATAAAGAGAGTGCTTGAAACTTACTGAGATCCAGGTGGTCTTCAGGTTCCTGTTTAATAGAAACAGTCCTGGCTGGAGAACTGATCTTCACCTGCAGACTGGACTCCACACACTGATCTGGAATGAAGGAATACAGCACATACTTTAATAATATGGACTTTGGTAAGACACAAATACACACTTTAATAATAAGGACTTTGATGTGATGTGAATAAGGACTGTAATAATAAGGACTTCAATAATAAGGACTTTGTGACATAAATAAGGATTATTTTAAACAATTATGAATCTAAGCCCAAAATGAAAGAACCTCAGCGAGCAGTATTTTTTATTGCATATTAGAAACAGCCAATCAGTTTGATAACAGATGTATGATCCTAAAATAGATGACACAAGTAGGTATAATATTGTTGCTGTCAGGTGGAAACCAGGTGGACAATAATTTACGAGAAAAAATCACTTAAAAAGGTTAACATATGGAGATACAAGGTTTCTTCCCGACAGCAACGATATGTTAACAACATTAACAGCTGCTATAATAGAGCAGTGAGAATCAGGATGGGAACGGTGCGGCTCCATCTAGAGTTACCAAATGGAAATCACGTACTGAATGTATTGACAGAAAAGCTCATAACATGTCTATGGCGGATTTTTATGAAACACAAACTTTGCAGATAGTAAGAGGATCATTCAAGATTTCTTTAGAGCTACAATGTTGGTGAGTTTAAATGTGTTTAATACAATCAGATAGGACTTTTCTGTTTGGATGTATGGGCTGTCAAGGGTTGGTATTAAAACTATACAGTCCAGATATAAAAAATATGATCTAAGAGTTGCTTGTGGCTGTGTGTGTGTGTAACAGACATACCTGCAGTGTGTAGTTTGATGTTGTGTGTGCAAGAGAAATACCTGCAGTGTGTAGTTTAATGGTGTGTGTGTGTGTGTGTGTATGTGTGTAACAGACAACCTGCAGCGTGTAGTTTGATGTTGTGTGTGCAACAGACATACCTGCAGTGTGTAGATCGATGTCCATATCAAAATCAATGTCCAGCAGTTTGTTTTGTTTCTCCAGCAGAGTTTCTAGTGTCTCTATCTCTCTCTGGAAGAAGTTGCACATGAACTCTGCAGCCGCACTGAGGCGCTCCAACACAAACACTCTGACAAGCTTCACACAAACATCAGCACCACGCTGTTGTTTGTCCAAAACACACAATATCTCCTCTCCCACCGACGTCATGTGTTCATTTATCTTCAGCCGTACAGACTCCATTTGACACGTTTTTACCTCCTTTATGGCCTTTAGCTCCCTGGTGGAAGAGGTGTGTAAGTGAAGATAGAGCTGTGGAAAGACAGTGTGTCCTCCCTCACTGTGAGTCCTGAGAGTTTAACTGTGGTGTGTCCTGGAGTCTGAGCAGGAGGACAGAGTGGAGATTTGGAGTGAAAACACCACCATTTATCTTGAAGAGGAGAAACACCTCCCACCTCCTCACATTCTTCCAGTTCACTGCAGTCAGGGTCCATTTCAATGTGAAAGGCTCATAACAAAAGACAGTGTAATGATGGGCCATCATCAGAGAAACATTTACATAGATGCAAGTGTTCTTTGTTTCATCAACATGTTGACTGTTTTTCTTTCACAAAGAAAGCAAACCCATGATGACAGATTTCACTCACTTCTTTTTGATGAGGCAAAAGTGAATTTTGAGTTTCAGCTATTGATCAAGTTCTTCTGTGGAATTGTCCGTTTAGATAACAAAATGTTACTTCGCTGTGAAAACAAGTGTGTTTGGTGGACATTACAATGATACACTGTCATGCCACCCTTTTTTGTTTTAGAAAATGTGCTGAATTCTGGGTTTTGAGTGGGAGTGTTTACTAATGAATGACATTATTCCAGTGATTTTGTTCTTCTTGTACATAGCATGTGAATGAGTTTAATTCTTGAACTACCAACAATGTCTTTACTTTCATTTCAATACCCAGAGCAACATGTTGCGCAGATGTTAAACATCTGCATACTGATTGACATACAGATAGACAGATACAGAACTAAAATATTAGTTAACTTTATATGGGGAACTATTACTAGGGAGGTTACAAATGTATTAAAAATTAAAGGATGGAGGGCTTGGTAAAAATATAGCATCCGGTTTATAAAGAAGAGCTTTGTGGATAGGTGAGGCCTTGAGTTGGAACAAACAGAAGGGTTGTGCAAGGAGCTCTGTGCCTTATTTTAATATTATGTATGGTGAGTTAGTAAGCACATTTGCACGTTTAAATATTGGTCTGAAATGTCCAGTACAAATATTTATGTATGATTATACAGGAATATAGAGTGGGCAGAGGATGGGCCGTGGGTAGCGTGGGAACCAACGCCCATCCTGCCACATTAACAACACAGATCATCACTTTATTTTATTCACATACCAGTAGACTAACCTTTTTCATCATCTAAACTGACCATTTATTGACCAAAATAATTTGATCACTTTGGAAATAAACTGTTAACATCTTGAGGTTTGCTTTCTTTGGCGAAGAACAGTCAGTATGTTGATGAAGACATTGTCAACTTGTCTCTATGTAAATATCTCTGATGATGCCCCATCATCATCTAGGTGTATTTTGTTATGAGCCTTTTACATTGAAATGGAGGTGGGAGGAGGTTTTTCTCCACTCCAAGACACACACACACACACACACACACACACACACACACACACACACACACACACACACACACACACACACACACACACACACACACACACACACACCTTATTGTTGTCTTATTTGCATTTCAAATGTGCCGGCCGGCCCACTTGGCACAGCACAGATAATCTACACACACTTTAGGTGTGTCATTGTCTCCAAGTATCCCCCAATCTAGACTTGGTTGTCGTTGATCTACATGTGATTCTCAAACTCTCTAATTTCAAGGACCCCACATTAGATTTGCATGAGACCACAAATTTGACAAGATGTTTATCTCTGGAACCCAAATCTAAGATATTTATGTTATTAGGAATGATTCAGTCAAATTGTCGGTCCAATACATTTACTGTCTATGTACTGAAGGTATGGAGATCACAGTGAAATTGTGATCAAATTCAATGACCTCTGGAGGTCTTATGACTATTTGTTATAATAACATATGAAAAGTATTAAAAAGCGCTTCTCTGACGAAAACTCCTAACTTCATTGGACCCTCAAACTGTCCGTCAAAAACAAACAACTCCCCCCTCCTCTCAGGCTCTCGAGAAGCTCTGCTCTGTATGAGGCAGACAGGGAGAAGATTTTTCAATGCTTTTGGGAGAACACAAACTGGGAAGAGAAGAGAATGTATGTGCAAGGTTTGATAGATGTCACCCCAGTAAAGAGGAGAAGGGTGTCTTCACAAAGGTCATCTGCTCGTGTTTTCTTTTTAAATGTTAATGGACAGAGAATGAGTGTGTGCAGGAGTTTGTTTCAAACATCTCCAAGAGCTCAAGGAGATCATGCCAAAAGACTTTCACAGCTTTTATGACAATCTAAAGCACTAAGACACCCACCACACACACGCAACACACAACTGTTGATAGGTATATGATAGGTAAATTCAACTGTGGTTGTTATTGTTAGTGCAGTAGGCTAAAGATTTGATAGGCTACAGATTCTATTTTTCATGAATGTATTTTGTATTTATATGCCATTTATTTATTGTTGGTGTGCCATGATTGCTTTTGTTAAATACATGATTGAGTATTGAGGCAGAATTGTTTGTTGCACTCAACTGTAGAAGAACAACAGTGGTAACAGTTAGATCCATGGTTGTTTACAATGCATGTTAAAATAAAAGTTGTTTAAGTACAGAATTCAGCTTGATCTATACTTAGTATATGAGGATGGGGCTCACCATAAATAGCTGATCTCCAAGCTCACAATGCGTTGTGATGTGTTGTGAGCTTTGAGATCCATTGCCAGCTGTTCTTATCAATGATGGACAAAACCTCCTAACTCCACTTGCGCTGGATTTGTGTTTGGACAAAACTCCTAACTCCACTTGAGCTGGATTTGGGTAAAGTGGTGATAATATAATGACACATGCAAGTATCTGATAATATATAAAGTCACAATACCAAGTTTGATGAGGCAGTATTGCTTTGTTTTAAAAAATATAAGGTTTTCTTCATTTTCAGAAAAATTGATATTTTGTTTTTCTTTTCCTGAACAATTACCATTTTGGATTTAGCTGGTTCCGGCCGGACAGCAGAGATATACTTCTGGGTCACTGTTCAAAATTATAATTTTATAATGACAACACAAAAACAACTAATAATAATAATAATGCATTTTATTTATAATGCACTTTACATTATTGTAAATCTGAAAGTGCTTCAGGGTTTAAAAGCATGTCATAAAAACAGCATAGGCAACCAAACAATGACATGGGACCCAACTAGGCTAGATTAGGGTCAAATTAAAACTATAGGTGAAAAAAGCAGTTTCACTCTCAAAACCTTTGCATCATCATGCATGTCACACACACAGAATGCGGCACAAACACAACACCAATGGTTTGGATCATGTGGATTGTGGAAGTTAAATGGTGGATTTGTGGATAGGACTCTATATCAGGGGTCTTCAACCTTTTCAGGCCAAGGACCCCCTAGCTGAGAGAGAGATGAAGCAGGGACCCCCTCTACATATTGTATAAAAGCGTGTTGCAGATTAAACCTTTTCATAGATTTCAACAGTGTTGTGTGAACTAATGTTTTTTGTTTATTTCACTTAAACCCTCAAGTCAATACTTCAATCGTTGGCTCTGTACTTGATCTGCTCTTTTTTCCGTCTACACCAAACCTCTTTGCCGAAAATAGCCGATCTACAAGCTCACAACGCCACACAGCGAGCTTGTAGATCTGCTATCTTCGGCTATTTCCCCTCAGAATAGGGATTCTAAGGTTGAAGGTGTTAATGTAAAAAAGAAATCCTATCACTCAAAGATTTGGTGGCCCCCCTTTAGTAACTCTGAGGACCCTCTAGGGGTCCCGGACCCCCTGTTGAAGACCCCTGCTCTATATGAACAAACTTGTTATATCAACAAAACACATCGCATTCTGTTTGTGTGACATGCATGATGCAAAGGTTTTGAAAGAGAAACTGGTCAAAGTCACTGGCCACCTACTGTAAGACATTAAGGCTAAAAGCATAACACAAAAAAGTCCTGGGGACTTGTTTCCACAGCATAAAATATGAATAATAATAATACAATGTATGCAGACTGTAAAATGAATACTTACTCATATACTCTGTAGTAATACAAGTATACAAGGTATAAAGGCTAACATTGCTGTAATGATAAAGCACACATAGAGGACATACAGTGGTGAAACCTTTATTAAATCAAACAACCAAAAACATTATCAACATTTATTTTCCCAGGTATTAAAGTGTTTCTTTGAGTTAAAAAAACTGAGTAAATGTAAATAAGTAATCTGTAAAAACAATTCCGTAAAAGTAAACTAAGTCAACTGTCAGCTGTCTCAGACATCTACCAAATATGTACTATGATAATTTAACAATACAAACAACACACGTGTCAACACACAGTGAACAGCTACACTAAACCAGCAGCTTGTCAGCACTTTACTGCACCATTATGCATGCATATCAATGAAAATAATAATGAACAAGACTCGTTTAATCCCGACAAATGTGGACAGACAGTGGTGCTCATGTTGTTCTACCAATAACCTATAGGCTGGAGGGAATAATACAAGATTATAAAAAACAAGCAATTGAAATTACATCATGTTAAATGGAAAATAAGATCCATGCACAATATAAAACAAAAATCTATATGCACAAACAAATAATGTTTATTCAGTCATGTTGATATTGTCAGATTATGAGATCCCTCTGCTTTAGTATCCTTGTCATTGACATCCTGGATTAGACTGAATGATCATATGTGTGTCTGTGTGTGACTAACTTCAACTAAAGGCTTCCCCCCTGTATGAGTCCTCATGTGTTTGTTTAGATTACTTGTGCTAGCAAAGCTTTTACCACAAACTGTACAGGTATAGGGCTTTTCACCTGTATGAGTCCTCATGTGCATTTTAAGATGACTTGTGCTAACACAGCATTTACCACAAACTGCACAAGAAAAGGGCTTTTCACCTGTATGAGTCATCATGTGTTTTTTAAGATGACTTGTGCTAACACAGTCTTTACCACAAACTGTACAGGTATAGGGATTTTCACCTTTATGAGTCCTCATGTGTGTTTTTAGATGACCCTGTTGATTAAAGCCTTTACCACAAACTGTACAAGAAAAGGGCTTTTCACCTGTGTGAGTCCTCATGTGTATTTTAAGATGACTGTTGCTAACACAGCCTTTACTACATACTGTACAAGAAAATGGCTTTTTGTCTGTATGAGTTTGTTTCAGTGATTTCAGGTCTTGAGACAGCTTTTTCTGTCCTCCCACATGTTGTGTCTTGTGTGATTTCAGTGTGTTTAAAGCTGACTGATCTGCCCTAGTCTCCTCCCAGTCATCACTGTCTTCAGTGTCTAATTCAGAACAGTGTGAAGAGAGGAGACCTGTATGAGTCCTCATGTGTGTTTTTAGATTACCCTGTTGATTAAAGCCTTTACCACAAACTGTACAAGAAAAGGGCTTTTCACCTGTATGAGTCATCATGTGTTTTTTAAGATGACTTGTGCTAACACAGCCTTTACCACAAACTGTACAGGTACAGGGCTTTTCACCTGTGTGAGTCATCATGTGTGTTCTTAGATTACCCTTGTAAACACAGCCTTTACCACAAACTGTACAAGAAAAGGGCTTTTCGCCTGTATGAGTCATCATGTGTGTTTTTAGATGACCCTGTTGATTAAAGCCTTTACCACAAACTGTACAAGAAAAGGGCTTTTCACCTGTATGAGTCATCATGTGTTTTTTAAGATGACTTGTGCTAACACAGCCTTTACCACAAACTGTACAGGTACAGGGCTTTTCACCTGTATGAGTCATCATGTGTGTTTTTAGATGACACTGTTGATTAAAGCCTTTACCACATACTGTACAAGATAATGGCTTTTCACCTGTATGAGTCCTCATGTGTGTTTTTAGATGACCCAGGTGATTAAAGCCTTTACCACAAACTGTACAAGAAAGGGGCTTTTCACCTGTATGAGTCCTCATGTGTGTTTTAATAGTACTTTTCCGATTAAAGCCTTTACCACATACTGTACAAGAAAATGGCTTTTTGTCTGTATGAGTTTGTTTCTGTGATTTCAGGTCTTGGGACAGCTTTCGCTGTCCTCCCACATGTTGTGTCTTGTGTAATTTCAGTGTGTGTAATGCTGGCTGATCTGCCCTAGTCTCCTCCCAGTCATCACTGTCTTCAGTGTCTGATTCAGAACAGTGTGAAGAGAGGAGCTGGTCATCACTAGTTGGTTGTGATGTTCCACAGTCCTCTACATCAGCTTGTGTTTTCATGTGTTCCGTCGAGGTGCTGGCTACAGGCTCTGTCTCTCTGTTTTCATCATCATCTTCACTTTTCACAGCTAGTAATGTCAACGTTGACCCACCAGCCTCTTCTGGTCTTTGAAGTAGCTCCTCTTGTTCCTCTTTAATCTGTGGAGGTTGTGGTTCCTCCTGAAGCAGACTGGGTCTCCTCTCCTCTTCAGGGGAAACCTCCTCTTTACACACAGGGACATGCAGGAAGTCTACGAAAAAGATACAATGAGACTCTATAAAATGTTTGAATCTTGTACATCCACTGCAGTACATCAGTGCAGAGTTGTGGCTGGAATAAGTATCAACAGATTACTCTTTGCCCACAACTGAACCATCGTCTGATTCATGGTACATTTAGATTGATGCAGCGATCCGTGCATCAATGTAGTCACATTGTTAATGCTAAAATCGATATCCAATGCATATCGGTTCATCTTTACACCCTCAGTACCGGCCTACTTTCACCAATAAAATAAATAAAGAGAGTTTGCTTGAAACTTACTGAGATCCAGGTGGTCTTCAGGTTCCTGTTTAATAGAAACAGTCCTGGCTGGAGAACTGATCTTCACCTGCAGACTGGACTCCACACACTGATCTGGAATGAAGGAATACAGCACACACTTTAATAATATGGACTTTGGTAAGACTCTAATACAAACTTTAATAATAAGGACTTTGATTTGAATAAGGACTGTAATAATACGGAGTTTGTGACATAAATAAGGACTTCAATAATAAGGACTTTGTGACATAAATAAGGATTTTTTAAACAATAATGAATCTAATCTCAAAATGAAAGAACCTCAGCAAGCAGTATTTTTTATTGCATATTAGAAACAGCCAATCAGTTTGATAACAGATGTATGATCCTAAAATAGATGACACAAGTAGGTATAATATTGTTGCTGTCAGGTGGAAACCAGGTGGACGATAAATTACGAGAAAAAAATCACTTCAAATGTTAACATATGGTGATACAAGGTTTCTGCCCGACAGCAACGATATGTTAACAACATTAACAGCTGCTATAATAGAACAGTGAGAATCAGGATGTGAATCTCAGGATTCACATGGGAACGGTGCGGCTCCATCTAGAGTTACCAAATGGAAATCACGTACTGAATTTATTGACAGAAAAGCTCATAACATGTCTATGGAGGATTTTTATGAAACACAAACTTTGCAGATAGTAAGAGGATCATTCAAGATTTCTTTACAGCTACAATGTTGGTGAGTTTAAATGTGTTTAATGCAATAAGATAGGACTTTTCTGTTTGGATGTATGGGCTGTCAAGGGTTGGTATTAAAACTATAGAGTCCAGATATAAAAAATAGGATCTAAGAGTTGCTTGTGGCTGTGTGTGTGTAACAGACACACATGCAGTGTGTAGTTTGATGTTGTGTGTGCAAGAGACATACCTGCTGTGTGTGTGTTCGTGTGTGTGTGTGTGTGTGTGTGTGTGTGTGTGTGTGTGTGTGTGTGTGTGTGTGTGTGTGTGTGTGTGTGACATACAACGTGCAGCGTGTAGTTTGATGTTGTGTGTGCAACAGACATACCTGCAATGTGTAGTTTAATGTTGTTTGTGTGTAACAGACTACCTGCAGTGTATAGTTTGATGTTGTGTGTGCAACAGACATACCTGCAGTGTGTAGATCGATGTCCATATCAAAATCAATGTCCAGCAGTTTGTTTTGTTTCTCCAGCAGAGTTTCTAGTGTCTCTATCTCTCTCTGGAAGAGGTTGCACATGAACTCTGCAGCCGCACTGAGGCGCTCCAACACAAACACTCTGACAAGCTTCACACAACAAACATCAGCACCACGCTGTTGTTTGTCCAAAACACACAATATCTCCTCTCCCACCGACGTCATGTGTTCATTTATCTTCAGCCGTACAGACTCCATTTGACACGTTTTTACCTCCTTTATGGCCTTTAGCTCCCTGGTGGAAGAGGTGTGTAAGTGAAGATAGAGCTGTGGAAAGACAGTGTGTCCTCCCTCACTGTGAGTCCTGAGAGTTTAACTGTGGTGTGTCCTGGAGTCTGAGCAGGAGGACAGAGTGGAGATTTGGAGTGAAAACACCACCATTTATCTTGAAGAGGAGAAACACCTCCCACCTCCTCACATTCTTCCAGTTCACTGCAGTCAGGGTCCATTTCAATGTGAAAGGCTCGTAACAAAAGACAGTGTAATGATGGGTCATCGTCAGAGAAACATTTACATAGATGCAAGTTCCAATGTCTTTTGTTTCATCAACATGTTGACTGTTTTTCTTTCACCAAAGAAAGCAAACCCATGATGACAGATTTCACTCACTTCTTTGTGATGAGGCAAAAGTGAATTTTGAGTTTCAGCTATTGATCAAGTTCTTCTGTGGAATTGTCCGTTTAGATAACAAAATATTACTTCGCTGTGAAAACAAGTGTGTTTGGTGGACATTACAATGATACGCTGTCATGCCACCCTTTTTTGTTTTAGAAAATGTGCTGAATTCTGGGTTTTGTCAGCACTGCACACAGAGTGGGAGTGTTTACTAATGAATGACATTATTCCAGTGATTTTGTTCCTCTTTTACATAGCATGTGAATGAGTTTAATTCTTGAACAACAAACAATGTCTTTACTTTCATTTCAATACCCAGAGCAACATGTTGCGCAGATGTTAAAAAAACAGACAGATAGACAGATACAGAACTAAAATATTAGTTAACTTTATATGGGGAACTATTACTAGGGAGGTTACAAATGTATTAAACATTTTAATTTTTAATACATTTGTATCCTCCCTAGGATGGAGGGCTTGGTAAAAATGTAGCATCCGGTTTATAAAGAAGAGCTTTGTGGATAGGTGAGGCCTTGAGTTGGAACAAACATAAGGGTTGTGCAAGGAGCTCTGTGCCTTATTTTAATATTATGTATGGTGAGTTAGTAAGCACATTTGCACGTTTAAATATTGGTCTGAAATGTCCAGTACAAATATTTATGTTAATCTGTGTGAAGATGCGTATGGTGGCCTTTCCCCCTACAAATGTCTAGATGACTCTCAAAAGCAGGTGTGTATAAAAATATTTGGAGTAAAACATTTCTGAAAAAGAGATATGTCATGTGGCTGGTCTCAGTGAGGAGCTGCTTTTTGAAAACTGTTAAAAGACCTATTGAGAACTGTAATGAGGACGAATCTATTGAACAATGTATGGGGTTTTTGAAGAAAACATGTCTGCCATGGATCAGGAGTTCCATTGGCCTGTTGTGTGCACTGTGGTCAGCCAACTATGGACCACTCCATGTGCCATGGTCATACATCAGGAGTCAATCTCTGGAGAGGTGGTCTTTAAACAAATATAAAACTGAACTAAAAAGACAAAAAACTATTGACTCCAGACCAAAAATGCTGAAGCCATGGTTGATGCCATCTTTGTATTGGAAGTCTTTTTGCTATATTTTTTGCATGCAATTGCTTATAACCATGTCATCTAAATGCCAATTCATTATAAACCATGAATAATTTCAAATAAAGTATATATAAAACGTAGATGAGGTGTTGAAATGATATTAAGCAGTAAAGGTCTGCTCCTTTTTGAGCTCGGCACCAAATCTCTTTGCTGAAAATAGCCCATCTACAAGTCGCAATGTGACGCATTGTGAGCATTGTAGATCGGCTATTCTCGTCACGTTTGTCTCAAGGCCAGTCCACACCAATGTTACTCCTTGCAATCATTATCCCCAATGGCAGTTGCAAAGAGTTGCATTGGTGTGGACTGGCTTTAAAACTGTCTTGTTGCAAGGAGTTGCGACTAGTTGCATTGGTGCGGTCTGGTCTTTAGATTGGGGCAGTTGCTATAGAGTGTTTGTTCAGTAACAGCGGTCTCCCTGTCTCTCCAGGTCTTTAATAAACTGTACATTTTCAGGTTGGTTACAAATTAAGCCCCATCAGCAGAGGGAACCCCACAAATAAAATTCCTCAGCTTGTGTCATACGTAGTTCCAATTTTCTCAAATTATTTTCACCAAATACACTTGTTTATTCAGTTTTTACTAAAGAGCTGGAGAGACCCCAGTCGTCTATAGCAGTGCTTCTGAACCTTGTGTTATAATGAATACATATTGTGAAAACAGCAGATCTACATGCTCACAACGCCTCATATTGCGAGGTCTTAATAGTCCTTAAATTGTGACTTCATCCCAAAAATTAGACCCACAGGTTGAGAACCACTGGCCTATAGCAATGATTATACAGGAATATAGAGTGGGCAGAGGATGGGCCGTGGGTAGCGTGGGGACCAACGCCCATCCTGCCACATTAACAACACAGATCATCACTTTATTTTATTCACATACCAGTAGACTAACCTTTTTCATCATCTAAACTGACCGTTTTATTGACCAAAATAATTTGATCACTTTGGAAATAAACTGTTAACATCTTGAGGTTTGCTTTCTTTGGCGAAGAACAGTCAGCATGTTGATGAAGACATTGTCAACTTGTCTCTATGTAAATATCTCTGATGATGGCCCATCATCATCTAGGTGTCTTTTGTTATGAGCCTTTTACATTGAAATGGTCCCTGACTGCAGTTAATTGGAGGAGGTGGGAGGAGGTTTTTCTCCACTCCAAGACAAAAGACACACACACACACACACACACACACACACACACACACACACACACACACACACACACACACACACACACACCTTATTGTTGTCTTATTTGCATTTCAAATGTGCCGGCCGGCCCACTTGGCACAGCACAGATAATCTACACACACTTTAGGTGTGTCATTGTCTCCAAGTATCCCCCAATCTAGACTTGGTTGTCGTTGATCTACATGTGATTCTCAAACTCTCTAATTTCAAAGACCCCACATTAGATTTGCATTAGACCACAAACCTCCATTTGACAAGATGTTTATCTCTGGAACCCAAATCTAATATATTTATGTTATTAGGAATGATTCAGTCAAATTGTCGGTCCATAATACATTTACTGTCTATGTACTGAAGGTGTGGTAAATTCAATGGCCTCTGGAGGTCCCCAAACCCTACATTGAGATCCACTGATCTACAATATGGCAAATTAAGAACTAACTAGAGACACCATGATTGATATACTGATATCTGTTTGGTGCATCTCATGTGTTTGGTAGTTGAAGAAACTCAGCATTTATGAATGAAACAATGTCATTCATTAGTAAACACTCCCCCACTCTGTGTGCAGTGCAAAGGACCTTGATCAGCACATCCTGAAAAGACAGGAGAGGATATGTAAAATGTTATTATATTAGGCAGTATCGTCTCAACAACCTAAGAGTCTCCAGATAAATATAAATCCCTGTCTGCAGATTTGACTCTAATTTAAAAACAATAAAAGACTAGGGGTCCTTTAGTTTAGGGCGTTTCAGGGGGATCCCAGCTAATTTGGTGAAAGATTTGGTGTAGAGGAAAACAGGGAGGGGGGGACCCCAGTCAACATAGTGGTTCATATAGCATAAAATTATGACTAACCTGTTTTATACTATATATACTTCTGGGTCACTGTTCAAAATTATCATTTTATAATGACAACACAAAAACAACTAATAATAATAATAATAACTAGAAAATGTGCTCCTCGGAGCACAAGTCTCCGCCAGCAGATCCGTGCTATTTTAATAGCACGGGTCGTCTTGGTAGAACGGGTCGTCTTGGTAGAATGCGCGTGGTTTTTGGTGTTCTGCAGGGGCGACTGAATATGTAGTGTCTGCATCTAAAAAAAAATATTCTTGAAGCAATGTGTCATATGGGAGTCCTCGTAATTGACTGGTTTGTTCAAATGCTTGTCTGTCTTCTTCATCTTCATTGTCTTGAACAGTTTCAGCAGTTGATTGGTGTGTTTGATCTATGTCAGTTTTCTCTAGTGCTACATAATGTATTTGATCAAGGTGGCCAATTGTTACAGTATTAAGACTTCGGCCTTGTTGTGGGATCAATTCAACTCTATAGTCCTCTTCTGGGTTACTAGGGTTGTAGATGAGTATGCTTTCTTAGCTTTGGCCTTCTGTGCCTTTGCTTGACCAATGTTAGGTGTTCTCAGAGGGACACACACACGCACGGACGGGTGATTTGTACTGGAAGGTACTGTTCCAATCAAGACTGATTGATCCTGTCTTACCTCACTTCAAAAGACATAAATGGCCTTTTGAAGTGACACCTATTTATAGGATTTTATTTCGTCATACGTCCCTCTAGCCAATCAAAGGCATTGGTGTCAACATATTGACACGTGTCACGTGGAGCTTGACCAATGTTAGCTTGGCTAGGGGCCTTTAGCTCCCTGGTGGAAGAGGTGTGTAAGTGAAGATAGAGCTGTGGAAAGACAGTGTGTCCTCCCTCACTGTGAGTCCTGAGAGTTTAACTGTGGTGTGTCCTGGAGTCTGAGCAGGAGGACAGAGTGGAGATTTGGAGTGAAAACACCACCATTTATCTTGAAGAGGAGAAACACCTCCCACCTCCTCACATTCTTCCAGTTCACTGCAGTCAGGGTCCATTTCAATGTGAAAGGCTCGTAACAAAAGACAGTGTAATGATGGGTCATCGTCAGAGAAACATTTACATAGATGCAAGTTCCAATGTCTTTTGTTTCATCAACATGTTGACTGTTTTTCTTTCACCAAAGAAAGCAAACCCATGATGACAGATTTCACTCACTTCTTTGTGATGAGGCAAAAGTGAATTTTGAGTTTCAGCTATTGATCAAGTTCTTCTGTGGAATTGTCCGTTTAGATAACAAAATGTCACTTCGCTGTGAAAACAAGTGTGTTTGGTGGACATTACAATGATATGCTGTCATGCCACCCTTTTTTGTTTTAGAAAATGTGCTGAATTCTGGGTTTTGAGTGGAAGTGTTTACTAATGAATGACATTATTCCAGTGATTTTGTTCTTCTTTTACATAGCATGTGAATGAGTTTAATTATTGAACTACCAACAATGTCTTTACTTTCATTTCAATACCTAGAGCAACATGTTGCGCACATGTTAAACACCTGCATACTGATTGACATACAGATAGACAGATACAGAACTAAAATATTAGTTAACTTTATATGGGGAACTATTACTAGGGAGGTTACAAATGTATTAAAAATTAAAGGATGGAGGGCTTGGTAAAAATGTAGCATCCGGTTTATAAAGAAGAGCTTTGTGGATAGGTGAGGCCTTGAGTTGGAACAAACAGAAGGGTTGTGCAAGGAGCTCTTGTGCCTTATTTTAATATTATGTATGGTGAGTTAGTAAGCACATTTGCACGTTTAAATATTGGTCTGAAATGTCCAGTACAAATATTTATGTTAATCTGTGTGAAGATGCGTATGGTGGCCTTTTCCCCTACAAATGTCTAGATGACTCTCAAAAGCAGGTGTGTATAAAAATATTTGGAGTAAAACATTTCTGAAAAAGAGGTATGTCATGTGGCTGGTCTCAGTGAGGAGCTGCTTTTTGAAAACTGTTAAAAGACCTATTGAGAACTGTAATGAGAACGAATCTATTGAACAATGTATGGGTTTTTTGAAGAAAACATGTCTGCCATGGATCAGGAGTTCCATTGGCCTGTTGTGTGCACTGTGGTCAGCCAACTATGGACCACTCCATGTACCATGGTCATACATCAGGAGTCAATCTCTGGAGAGGTGGTCTTTAAACAAATATAAAACTGAACTAAAAAGACAGAAAAACAATTGACTGAAGCCATGGTTGATGCCATCTTTGTATTGAAAGTCTTTTTGCTATATTTTTGTATGCAATTGCTTATAACCATGTCATCTAAATGCCAATTCATTATAAACCCTGAATAATTTCAAATAAAGTATATATAAAACGTAAATGAGGTGTTGAAATTATATTAAGCAGTAAAGGTCTGCTCCTTTTTGAGCTCAGCACCAAATCTCGTTACTGAAAATAGCCCATCTACAAGTCGCAATATGACGCATTGTGGGCATTGTAGATCGGCTATTTTCGTCACGTTTGTCTCAAGGCCAGTCCACACCAATGTTACTCATTGCAACTCGTTGCAACCATTATCCCCAATGGCAGTTGCAAAGAGTTGCATTGGTGTGGACTGGCCTTAAAACTGTCTTGTTGCAAGGAGTTGCGACTAGTTGCATTGGTGCGGTCTGGTCTTTAGATTGGGGCAGTTGCTAGAGTGTTTGTTCAGTAACAGTGGTCTCCCTGTCTCTCCAGGTCTTTAATAAACTGTACATTTTCAGGTTTGTTACAAATTAAGCCCCATCAGCAGAGGGAACCCCACAAATATAATTCCTCAGCTTGTGTCATACGTAGTTCCAATTTTGTCAAATTATTTTCACCAAATACACTTGTTTATTCACTTTTTACTAAAGAGCTGGAGAGACCCCAGTCGTTTATAGCAGTGGTTCTGAACCTTGTTATACCCGTGTTATAATTAATACATATTGTGAGAACAGCAGATCTACATGCTCACATTGCAAGGTCTTAATAGTCCTTAAATTGTGACTTCATCCCAACAATTAGACCCACAGGTTGAGAACCACTGGCCTATAGCAATGATTATACAGGAATATAGAGTGGGCAGAGGATGGGCCGTGGGTAGCGTGGGAACCAACGCCAATTCTGCCACATTAACAACACAGATCATCACTTTATTTTATTCACATACCAGTAGACTAACCTTTTTCATCATCTAAACTGACCATTTTATTGACCAAAATAATGTGATCACTTTCGGGAAAAAAAACTAGAAGAAATAAACTGTTAACATCTTGAGGTTTGCTTTCTTTGGCGAAGAACAGTCAGCATGTTGATGAAGACATTGTCAACTTGTCTCTATGTAAATATCTCTGATGATGGCCCATCATCATCTAGGTGTCTTTTGTTATGAGCCTTTTACATTGAAATGGTCCCTGACTGCAGTTAACTGGAGGAGGTGGGAGGAGGTTTTTCTCCACTCCAAGAAAAAAGACACACACAGACACGCACACGCACACACACACACACACACACACCTTATTGTTGTCTTATTTGCATTTCAAATGTGCCGGCCGGCCCACTTGGCACAGCACGGATAATCTACACACACTTTAGGTGTGTCATTGTCTCCAAGTATCCCCCAATCTAGACTTGGTTGTCGTTGATCTACATGTGATTGACTCTCAAACTCTCTAAATTCAAGGACCCCACATTAGATTTGCATGAGACCACAAATTTGACAAGATGTTTATCTCTGGAACCCAAATCTAAGATATTTATGTTATTAGGAATGATTCAGTCAAATTGTCGGTCCAATACATTTACTGTCTATGTACTGAAGGTATGGAGATCACAGTGAAATTGTGATCAAATTCAATGACCTCTGGAGGTCTTATGACTATTTGTTATAATAACATATGAAAAGTATTAAAAAGCGCTTCTCTGACGAAAACTCCTAACTTCATTGGACCCTCAAACTGTCCGTCAAAAACAAACAACTCCCCCCTCCTCTCAGGCTCTCGAGAAGCTCTGCTCTGTATGAGGCAGACAGGGAGAAGATTTTTCAATGCTTTTGGGAGAACACAAACTGGGAAGAGAAGAGAATGTATGTGCAAGGTTTGATAGATGTCACCCCAGTAAAGAGGAGAAGGGTGTCTTCACAAAGGTCATCTGCTCGTGTTTTCTTTTTAAATGTTAATGGACAGAGAATGAGTGTGTGCAGGAGTTTGTTTCAAACATCTCCAAGAGCTCAAGGAGATCATGCCAAAAGACTTTCACAGCTTTTATGACAATCTAAAGCACTAAGACACCCACCACACACACGCAACACACAACTGTTGATAGGTATATGATAGGTAAATTCAACTGTGGTTGTTATTGTTAGTGCAGTAGGCTAAAGATTTGATAGGCTACAGATTCTATTTTTCATGAATGTATTTTGTATTTATATGCCATTTATTTATTGTTGGTGTGCCATGATTGCTTTTGTTAAATACATGATTGAGTATTGAGGCAGAATTGTTTGTTGCACTCAACTGTAGAAGAACAACAGTGGTAACAGTTAGATCCATGGTTGTTTACAATGCATGTTAAAATAAAAGTTGTTTAAGTACAGAATTCAGCTTGATCTATACTTAGTATATGAGGATGGGGCTCACCATAAATAGCTGATCTCCAAGCTCACAATGCGTTGTGATGTGTTGTGAGCTTTGAGATCCATTGCCAGCTGTTCTTATCAATGATGGACAAAACCTCCTAACTCCACTTGCGCTGGATTTGTGTTTGGACAAAACTCCTAACTCCACTTGAGCTGGATTTGGGTAAAGTGGTGATAATATAATGACACATGCAAGTATCTGATAATATATAAAGTCACAATACCAAGTTTGATGAGGCAGTATTGCTTTGTTTTAAAAAATATAAGGTTTTCTTCATTTTCAGAAAAATTGATATTTTGTTTTTCTTTTCCTGAACAATTACCATTTTGGATTTAGCTGGTTCCGGCCGGACAGCAGAGATATACTTCTGGGTCACTGTTCAAAATTATAATTTTATAATGACAACACAAAAACAACTAATAATAATAATAATGCATTTTATTTATAATGCACTTTACATTATTGTAAATCTGAAAGTGCTTCAGGGTTTAAAAGCATGTCATAAAAACAGCATAGGCAACCAAACAATGACATGGGACCCAACTAGGCTAGATTAGGGTCAAATTAAAACTATAGGTGAAAAAAGCAGTTTCACTCTCAAAACCTTTGCATCATCATGCATGTCACACACACAGAATGCGGCACAAACACAACACCAATGGTTTGGATCATGTGGATTGTGGAAGTTAAATGGTGGATTTGTGGATAGGACTCTATATCAGGGGTCTTCAACCTTTTCAGGCCAAGGACCCCCTAGCTGAGAGAGAGATGAAGCAGGGACCCCCTCTACATATTGTATAAAAGCGTGTTGCAGATTAAACCTTTTCATAGATTTCAACAGTGTTGTGTGAACTAATGTTTTTTGTTTATTTCACTTAAACCCTCAAGTCAATACTTCAATCGTTGGCTCTGTACTTGATCTGCTCTTTTTTCCGTCTACACCAAACCTCTTTGCCGAAAATAGCCGATCTACAAGCTCACAACGCCACACAGCGAGCTTGTAGATCTGCTATCTTCGGCTATTTCCCCTCAGAATAGGGATTCTAAGGTTGAAGGTGTTAATGTAAAAAAGAAATCCTATCACTCAAAGATTTGGTGGCCCCCCTTTAGTAACTCTGAGGACCCTCTAGGGGTCCCGGACCCCCTGTTGAAGACCCCTGCTCTATATGAACAAACTTGTTATATCAACAAAACACATCGCATTCTGTTTGTGTGACATGCATGATGCAAAGGTTTTGAAAGAGAAACTGGTCAAAGTCACTGGCCACCTACTGTAAGACATTAAGGCTAAAAGCATAACACAAAAAAGTCCTGGGGACTTGTTTCCACAGCATAAAATATGAATAATAATAATACAATGTATGCAGACTGTAAAATGAATACTTACTCATATACTCTGTAGTAATACAAGTATACAAGGTATAAAGGCTAACATTGCTGTAATGATAAAGCACACATAGAGGACATACAGTGGTGAAACCTTTATTAAATCAAACAACCAAAAACATTATCAACATTTATTTTCCCAGGTATTAAAGTGTTTCTTTGAGTTAAAAAAACTGAGTAAATGTAAATAAGTAATCTGTAAAAACAATTCCGTAAAAGTAAACTAAGTCAACTGTCAGCTGTCTCAGACATCTACCAAATATGTACTATGATAATTTAACAATACAAACAACACACGTGTCAACACACAGTGAACAGCTACACTAAACCAGCAGCTTGTCAGCACTTTACTGCACCATTATGCATGCATATCAATGAAAATAATAATGAACAAGACTCGTTTAATCCCGACAAATGTGGACAGACAGTGGTGCTCATGTTGTTCTACCAATAACCTATAGGCTGGAGGGAATAATACAAGATTATAAAAAACAAGCAATTGAAATTACATCATGTTAAATGGAAAATAAGATCCATGCACAATATAAAACAAAAATCTATATGCACAAACAAATAATGTTTATTCAGTCATGTTGATATTGTCAGATTATGAGATCCCTCTGCTTTAGTATCCTTGTCATTGACATCCTGGATTAGACTGAATGATCATATGTGTGTCTGTGTGTGACTAACTTCAACTAAAGGCTTCCCCCCTGTATGAGTCCTCATGTGTTTGTTTAGATTACTTGTGCTAGCAAAGCTTTTACCACAAACTGTACAGGTATAGGGCTTTTCACCTGTATGAGTCCTCATGTGCATTTTAAGATGACTTGTGCTAACACAGCATTTACCACAAACTGCACAAGAAAAGGGCTTTTCACCTGTATGAGTCATCATGTGTTTTTTAAGATGACTTGTGCTAACACAGTCTTTACCACAAACTGTACAGGTATAGGGATTTTCACCTTTATGAGTCCTCATGTGTGTTTTTAGATGACCCTGTTGATTAAAGCCTTTACCACAAACTGTACAAGAAAAGGGCTTTTCACCTGTGTGAGTCCTCATGTGTATTTTAAGATGACTGTTGCTAACACAGCCTTTACTACATACTGTACAAGAAAATGGCTTTTTGTCTGTATGAGTTTGTTTCAGTGATTTCAGGTCTTGAGACAGCTTTTTCTGTCCTCCCACATGTTGTGTCTTGTGTGATTTCAGTGTGTTTAAAGCTGACTGATCTGCCCTAGTCTCCTCCCAGTCATCACTGTCTTCAGTGTCTAATTCAGAACAGTGTGAAGAGAGGAGACCTGTATGAGTCCTCATGTGTGTTTTTAGATTACCCTGTTGATTAAAGCCTTTACCACAAACTGTACAAGAAAAGGGCTTTTCACCTGTATGAGTCATCATGTGTTTTTTAAGATGACTTGTGCTAACACAGCCTTTACCACAAACTGTACAGGTACAGGGCTTTTCACCTGTGTGAGTCATCATGTGTGTTCTTAGATTACCCTTGTAAACACAGCCTTTACCACAAACTGTACAAGAAAAGGGCTTTTCGCCTGTATGAGTCATCATGTGTGTTTTTAGATGACCCTGTTGATTAAAGCCTTTACCACAAACTGTACAAGAAAAGGGCTTTTCACCTGTATGAGTCATCATGTGTTTTTTAAGATGACTTGTGCTAACACAGCCTTTACCACAAACTGTACAGGTACAGGGCTTTTCACCTGTATGAGTCATCATGTGTGTTTTTAGATGACACTGTTGATTAAAGCCTTTACCACATACTGTACAAGATAATGGCTTTTCACCTGTATGAGTCCTCATGTGTGTTTTTAGATGACCCAGGTGATTAAAGCCTTTACCACAAACTGTACAAGAAAGGGGCTTTTCACCTGTATGAGTCCTCATGTGTGTTTTAATAGTACTTTTCCGATTAAAGCCTTTACCACATACTGTACAAGAAAATGGCTTTTTGTCTGTATGAGTTTGTTTCTGTGATTTCAGGTCTTGGGACAGCTTTCGCTGTCCTCCCACATGTTGTGTCTTGTGTAATTTCAGTGTGTGTAATGCTGGCTGATCTGCCCTAGTCTCCTCCCAGTCATCACTGTCTTCAGTGTCTGATTCAGAACAGTGTGAAGAGAGGAGCTGGTCATCACTAGTTGGTTGTGATGTTCCACAGTCCTCTACATCAGCTTGTGTTTTCATGTGTTCCGTCGAGGTGCTGGCTACAGGCTCTGTCTCTCTGTTTTCATCATCATCTTCACTTTTCACAGCTAGTAATGTCAACGTTGACCCACCAGCCTCTTCTGGTCTTTGAAGTAGCTCCTCTTGTTCCTCTTTAATCTGTGGAGGTTGTGGTTCCTCCTGAAGCAGACTGGGTCTCCTCTCCTCTTCAGGGGAAACCTCCTCTTTACACACAGGGACATGCAGGAAGTCTACGAAAAAGATACAATGAGACTCTATAAAATGTTTGAATCTTGTACATCCACTGCAGTACATCAGTGCAGAGTTGTGGCTGGAATAAGTATCAACAGATTACTCTTTGCCCACAACTGAACCATCGTCTGATTCATGGTACATTTAGATTGATGCAGCGATCCGTGCATCAATGTAGTCACATTGTTAATGCTAAAATCGATATCCAATGCATATCGGTTCATCTTTACACCCTCAGTACCGGCCTACTTTCACCAATAAAATAAATAAAGAGAGTTTGCTTGAAACTTACTGAGATCCAGGTGGTCTTCAGGTTCCTGTTTAATAGAAACAGTCCTGGCTGGAGAACTGATCTTCACCTGCAGACTGGACTCCACACACTGATCTGGAATGAAGGAATACAGCACACACTTTAATAATATGGACTTTGGTAAGACTCTAATACAAACTTTAATAATAAGGACTTTGATTTGAATAAGGACTGTAATAATACGGAGTTTGTGACATAAATAAGGACTTCAATAATAAGGACTTTGTGACATAAATAAGGATTTTTTAAACAATAATGAATCTAATCTCAAAATGAAAGAACCTCAGCAAGCAGTATTTTTTATTGCATATTAGAAACAGCCAATCAGTTTGATAACAGATGTATGATCCTAAAATAGATGACACAAGTAGGTATAATATTGTTGCTGTCAGGTGGAAACCAGGTGGACGATAAATTACGAGAAAAAAATCACTTCAAATGTTAACATATGGTGATACAAGGTTTCTGCCCGACAGCAACGATATGTTAACAACATTAACAGCTGCTATAATAGAACAGTGAGAATCAGGATGTGAATCTCAGGATTCACATGGGAACGGTGCGGCTCCATCTAGAGTTACCAAATGGAAATCACGTACTGAATTTATTGACAGAAAAGCTCATAACATGTCTATGGAGGATTTTTATGAAACACAAACTTTGCAGATAGTAAGAGGATCATTCAAGATTTCTTTACAGCTACAATGTTGGTGAGTTTAAATGTGTTTAATGCAATAAGATAGGACTTTTCTGTTTGGATGTATGGGCTGTCAAGGGTTGGTATTAAAACTATAGAGTCCAGATATAAAAAATAGGATCTAAGAGTTGCTTGTGGCTGTGTGTGTGTAACAGACACACATGCAGTGTGTAGTTTGATGTTGTGTGTGCAAGAGACATACCTGCTGTGTGTGTGTTCGTGTGTGTGTGTGTGTGTGTGTGTGTGTGTGTGTGTGTGTGTGTGTGTGTGTGTGTGTGTGTGTGTGTGTGTGTGTGTGTGTGTGTGTGTGTGTGTGTGTGTGTGTGACATACAACGTGCAGCGTGTAGTTTGATGTTGTGTGTGCAACAGACATACCTGCAATGTGTAGTTTAATGTTGTTTGTGTGTAACAGACTACCTGCAGTGTATAGTTTGATGTTGTGTGTGCAACAGACATACCTGCAGTGTGTAGATCGATGTCCATATCAAAATCAATGTCCAGCAGTTTGTTTTGTTTCTCCAGCAGAGTTTCTAGTGTCTCTATCTCTCTCTGGAAGAGGTTGCACATGAACTCTGCAGCCGCACTGAGGCGCTCCAACACAAACACTCTGACAAGCTTCACACAACAAACATCAGCACCACGCTGTTGTTTGTCCAAAACACACAATATCTCCTCTCCCACCGACGTCATGTGTTCATTTATCTTCAGCCGTACAGACTCCATTTGACACGTTTTTACCTCCTTTATGGCCTTTAGCTCCCTGGTGGAAGAGGTGTGTAAGTGAAGATAGAGCTGTGGAAAGACAGTGTGTCCTCCCTCACTGTGAGTCCTGAGAGTTTAACTGTGGTGTGTCCTGGAGTCTGAGCAGGAGGACAGAGTGGAGATTTGGAGTGAAAACACCACCATTTATCTTGAAGAGGAGAAACACCTCCCACCTCCTCACATTCTTCCAGTTCACTGCAGTCAGGGTCCATTTCAATGTGAAAGGCTCGTAACAAAAGACAGTGTAATGATGGGTCATCGTCAGAGAAACATTTACATAGATGCAAGTTCCAATGTCTTTTGTTTCATCAACATGTTGACTGTTTTTCTTTCACCAAAGAAAGCAAACCCATGATGACAGATTTCACTCACTTCTTTGTGATGAGGCAAAAGTGAATTTTGAGTTTCAGCTATTGATCAAGTTCTTCTGTGGAATTGTCCGTTTAGATAACAAAATATTACTTCGCTGTGAAAACAAGTGTGTTTGGTGGACATTACAATTATACGCTGTCATGCCACCCTTTTTTGTTTTAGAAAATGTGCTGAATTCTGGGTTTTGTCAGCACTGCACACAGAGTGGGAGTGTTTACTAATGAATGACATTATTCCAGTGATTTTGTTCCTCTTTTACATAGCATGTGAATGAGTTTAATTCTTGAACAACAAACAATGTCTTTACTTTCATTTCAATACCCAGAGCAACATGTTGCGCAGATGTTAAAAAAACAGACAGATAGACAGATACAGAACTAAAATATTAGTTAACTTTATATGGGGAACTATTACTAGGGAGGTTACAAATGTATTAAACATTTTAATTTTTAATACATTTGTATCCTCCCTAGGATGGAGGGCTTGGTAAAAATGTAGCATCCGGTTTATAAAGAAGAGCTTTGTGGATAGGTGAGGCCTTGAGTTGGAACAAACATAAGGGTTGTGCAAGGAGCTCTGTGCCTTATTTTAATATTATGTATGGTGAGTTAGTAAGCACATTTGCACGTTTAAATATTGGTCTGAAATGTCCAGTACAAATATTTATGTTAATCTGTGTGAAGATGCGTATGGTGGCCTTTCCCCCTACAAATGTCTAGATGACTCTCAAAAGCAGGTGTGTATAAAAATATTTGGAGTAAAACATTTCTGAAAAAGAGATATGTCATGTGGCTGGTCTCAGTGAGGAGCTGCTTTTTGAAAACTGTTAAAAGACCTATTGAGAACTGTAATGAGGACGAATCTATTGAACAATGTATGGGGTTTTTGAAGAAAACATGTCTGCCATGGATCAGGAGTTCCATTGGCCTGTTGTGTGCACTGTGGTCAGCCAACTATGGACCACTCCATGTGCCATGGTCATACATCAGGAGTCAATCTCTGGAGAGGTGGTCTTTAAACAAATATAAAACTGAACTAAAAAGACAAAAAACTATTGACTCCAGACCAAAAATGCTGAAGCCATGGTTGATGCCATCTTTGTATTGGAAGTCTTTTTGCTATATTTTTTGCATGCAATTGCTTATAACCATGTCATCTAAATGCCAATTCATTATAAACCATGAATAATTTCAAATAAAGTATATATAAAACGTAGATGAGGTGTTGAAATGATATTAAGCAGTAAAGGTCTGCTCCTTTTTGAGCTCGGCACCAAATCTCTTTGCTGAAAATAGCCCATCTACAAGTCGCAATGTGACGCATTGTGAGCATTGTAGATCGGCTATTCTCGTCACGTTTGTCTCAAGGCCAGTCCACACCAATGTTACTCCTTGCAATCATTATCCCCAATGGCAGTTGCAAAGAGTTGCATTGGTGTGGACTGGCTTTAAAACTGTCTTGTTGCAAGGAGTTGCGACTAGTTGCATTGGTGCGGTCTGGTCTTTAGATTGGGGCAGTTGCTATAGAGTGTTTGTTCAGTAACAGCGGTCTCCCTGTCTCTCCAGGTCTTTAATAAACTGTACATTTTCAGGTTGGTTACAAATTAAGCCCCATCAGCAGAGGGAACCCCACAAATAAAATTCCTCAGCTTGTGTCATACGTAGTTCCAATTTTCTCAAATTATTTTCACCAAATACACTTGTTTATTCAGTTTTTACTAAAGAGCTGGAGAGACCCCAGTCGTCTATAGCAGTGCTTCTGAACCTTGTGTTATAATGAATACATATTGTGAAAACAGCAGATCTACATGCTCACAACGCCTCATATTGCGAGGTCTTAATAGTCCTTAAATTGTGACTTCATCCCAAAAATTAGACCCACAGGTTGAGAACCACTGGCCTATAGCAATGATTATACAGGAATATAGAGTGGGCAGAGGATGGGCCGTGGGTAGCGTGGGGACCAACGCCCATCCTGCCACATTAACAACACAGATCATCACTTTATTTTATTCACATACCAGTAGACTAACCTTTTTCATCATCTAAACTGACCGTTTTATTGACCAAAATAATTTGATCACTTTGGAAATAAACTGTTAACATCTTGAGGTTTGCTTTCTTTGGCGAAGAACAGTCAGCATGTTGATGAAGACATTGTCAACTTGTCTCTATGTAAATATCTCTGATGATGGCCCATCATCATCTAGGTGTCTTTTGTTATGAGCCTTTTACATTGAAATGGTCCCTGACTGCAGTTAATTGGAGGAGGTGGGAGGAGGTTTTTCTCCACTCCAAGACAAAAGACACACACACACACACACACACACACACACACACACACACACACACACACACACACACACACACACACACACACACACACACACACACACCTTATTGTTGTCTTATTTGCATTTCAAATGTGCCGGCCGGCCCACTTGGCACAGCACAGATAATCTACACACACTTTAGGTGTGTCATTGTCTCCAAGTATCCCCCAATCTAGACTTGGTTGTCGTTGATCTACATGTGATTCTCAAACTCTCTAATTTCAAAGACCCCACATTAGATTTGCATTAGACCACAAACCTCCATTTGACAAGATGTTTATCTCTGGAACCCAAATCTAATATATTTATGTTATTAGGAATGATTCAGTCAAATTGTCGGTCCATAATACATTTACTGTCTATGTACTGAAGGTGTGGTAAATTCAATGGCCTCTGGAGGTCCCCAAACCCTACATTGAGATCCACTGATCTACAATATGGCAAATTAAGAACTAACTAGAGACACCATGATTGATATACTGATATCTGTTTGGTGCATCTCATGTGTTTGGTAGTTGAAGAAACTCAGCATTTATGAATGAAACAATGTCATTCATTAGTAAACACTCCCCCACTCTGTGTGCAGTGCAAAGGACCTTGATCAGCACATCCTGAAAAGACAGGAGAGGATATGTAAAATGTTATTATATTAGGCAGTATCGTCTCAACAACCTAAGAGTCTCCAGATAAATATAAATCCCTGTCTGCAGATTTGACTCTAATTTAAAAACAATAAAAGACTAGGGGTCCTTTAGTTTAGGGCGTTTCAGGGGGATCCCAGCTAATTTGGTGAAAGATTTGGTGTAGAGGAAAACAGGGAGGGGGGGACCCCAGTCAACATAGTGGTTCATATAGCATAAAATTATGACTAACCTGTTTTATACTATATATACTTCTGGGTCACTGTTCAAAATTATCATTTTATAATGACAACACAAAAACAACTAATAATAATAATAATAACTAGAAAATGTGCTCCTCGGAGCACAAGTCTCCGCCAGCAGATCCGTGCTATTTTAATAGCACGGGTCGTCTTGGTAGAACGGGTCGTCTTGGTAGAATGCGCGTGGTTTTTGGTGTTCTGCAGGGGCGACTGAATATGTAGTGTCTGCATCTAAAAAAAAATATTCTTGAAGCAATGTGTCATATGGGAGTCCTCGTAATTGACTGGTTTGTTCAAATGCTTGTCTGTCTTCTTCATCTTCATTGTCTTGAACAGTTTCAGCAGTTGATTGGTGTGTTTGATCTATGTCAGTTTTCTCTAGTGCTACATAATGTATTTGATCAAGGTGGCCAATTGTTACAGTATTAAGACTTCGGCCTTGTTGTGGGATCAATTCAACTCTATAGTCCTCTTCTGGGTTACTAGGGTTGTAGATGAGTATGCTTTCTTAGCTTTGGCCTTCTGTGCCTTTGCTTGACCAATGTTAGGTGTTCTCAGAGGGACACACACACGCACGGACGGGTGATTTGTACTGGAAGGTACTGTTCCAATCAAGACTGATTGATCCTGTCTTACCTCACTTCAAAAGACATAAATGGCCTTTTGAAGTGACACCTATTTATAGGATTTTATTTCGTCATACGTCCCTCTAGCCAATCAAAGGCATTGGTGTCAACATATTGACACGTGTCACGTGGAGCTTGACCAATGTTAGCTTGGCTAGGGGCCTTTAGCTCCCTGGTGGAAGAGGTGTGTAAGTGAAGATAGAGCTGTGGAAAGACAGTGTGTCCTCCCTCACTGTGAGTCCTGAGAGTTTAACTGTGGTGTGTCCTGGAGTCTGAGCAGGAGGACAGAGTGGAGATTTGGAGTGAAAACACCACCATTTATCTTGAAGAGGAGAAACACCTCCCACCTCCTCACATTCTTCCAGTTCACTGCAGTCAGGGTCCATTTCAATGTGAAAGGCTCGTAACAAAAGACAGTGTAATGATGGGTCATCGTCAGAGAAACATTTACATAGATGCAAGTTCCAATGTCTTTTGTTTCATCAACATGTTGACTGTTTTTCTTTCACCAAAGAAAGCAAACCCATGATGACAGATTTCACTCACTTCTTTGTGATGAGGCAAAAGTGAATTTTGAGTTTCAGCTATTGATCAAGTTCTTCTGTGGAATTGTCCGTTTAGATAACAAAATGTCACTTCGCTGTGAAAACAAGTGTGTTTGGTGGACATTACAATGATATGCTGTCATGCCACCCTTTTTTGTTTTAGAAAATGTGCTGAATTCTGGGTTTTGAGTGGAAGTGTTTACTAATGAATGACATTATTCCAGTGATTTTGTTCTTCTTTTACATAGCATGTGAATGAGTTTAATTATTGAACTACCAACAATGTCTTTACTTTCATTTCAATACCTAGAGCAACATGTTGCGCACATGTTAAACACCTGCATACTGATTGACATACAGATAGACAGATACAGAACTAAAATATTAGTTAACTTTATATGGGGAACTATTACTAGGGAGGTTACAAATGTATTAAAAATTAAAGGATGGAGGGCTTGGTAAAAATGTAGCATCCGGTTTATAAAGAAGAGCTTTGTGGATAGGTGAGGCCTTGAGTTGGAACAAACAGAAGGGTTGTGCAAGGAGCTCTTGTGCCTTATTTTAATATTATGTATGGTGAGTTAGTAAGCACATTTGCACGTTTAAATATTGGTCTGAAATGTCCAGTACAAATATTTATGTTAATCTGTGTGAAGATGCGTATGGTGGCCTTTTCCCCTACAAATGTCTAGATGACTCTCAAAAGCAGGTGTGTATAAAAATATTTGGAGTAAAACATTTCTGAAAAAGAGGTATGTCATGTGGCTGGTCTCAGTGAGGAGCTGCTTTTTGAAAACTGTTAAAAGACCTATTGAGAACTGTAATGAGAACGAATCTATTGAACAATGTATGGGTTTTTTGAAGAAAACATGTCTGCCATGGATCAGGAGTTCCATTGGCCTGTTGTGTGCACTGTGGTCAGCCAACTATGGACCACTCCATGTACCATGGTCATACATCAGGAGTCAATCTCTGGAGAGGTGGTCTTTAAACAAATATAAAACTGAACTAAAAAGACAGAAAAACAATTGACTGAAGCCATGGTTGATGCCATCTTTGTATTGAAAGTCTTTTTGCTATATTTTTGTATGCAATTGCTTATAACCATGTCATCTAAATGCCAATTCATTATAAACCCTGAATAATTTCAAATAAAGTATATATAAAACGTAAATGAGGTGTTGAAATTATATTAAGCAGTAAAGGTCTGCTCCTTTTTGAGCTCAGCACCAAATCTCGTTACTGAAAATAGCCCATCTACAAGTCGCAATATGACGCATTGTGGGCATTGTAGATCGGCTATTTTCGTCACGTTTGTCTCAAGGCCAGTCCACACCAATGTTACTCATTGCAACTCGTTGCAACCATTATCCCCAATGGCAGTTGCAAAGAGTTGCATTGGTGTGGACTGGCCTTAAAACTGTCTTGTTGCAAGGAGTTGCGACTAGTTGCATTGGTGCGGTCTGGTCTTTAGATTGGGGCAGTTGCTAGAGTGTTTGTTCAGTAACAGTGGTCTCCCTGTCTCTCCAGGTCTTTAATAAACTGTACATTTTCAGGTTTGTTACAAATTAAGCCCCATCAGCAGAGGGAACCCCACAAATATAATTCCTCAGCTTGTGTCATACGTAGTTCCAATTTTGTCAAATTATTTTCACCAAATACACTTGTTTATTCACTTTTTACTAAAGAGCTGGAGAGACCCCAGTCGTTTATAGCAGTGGTTCTGAACCTTGTTATACCCGTGTTATAATTAATACATATTGTGAGAACAGCAGATCTACATGCTCACATTGCAAGGTCTTAATAGTCCTTAAATTGTGACTTCATCCCAACAATTAGACCCACAGGTTGAGAACCACTGGCCTATAGCAATGATTATACAGGAATATAGAGTGGGCAGAGGATGGGCCGTGGGTAGCGTGGGAACCAACGCCAATTCTGCCACATTAACAACACAGATCATCACTTTATTTTATTCACATACCAGTAGACTAACCTTTTTCATCATCTAAACTGACCATTTTATTGACCAAAATAATGTGATCACTTTCGGGAAAAAAAACTAGAAGAAATAAACTGTTAACATCTTGAGGTTTGCTTTCTTTGGCGAAGAACAGTCAGCATGTTGATGAAGACATTGTCAACTTGTCTCTATGTAAATATCTCTGATGATGGCCCATCATCATCTAGGTGTCTTTTGTTATGAGCCTTTTACATTGAAATGGTCCCTGACTGCAGTTAACTGGAGGAGGTGGGAGGAGGTTTTTCTCCACTCCAAGAAAAAAGACACACACAGACACGCACACGCACACACACACACACACCTTATTGTTGTCTTATTTGCATTTCAAATGTGCCGGCCGGCCCACTTGGCACAGCACGGATAATCTACACACACTTTAGGTGTGTCATTGTCTCCAAGTATCCCCCAATCTAGACTTGGTTGTCGTTGATCTACATGTGATTGACTCTCAAACTCTCTAAATTCAAGGACCCCACATTAGATTTGCATTAGACCACAAATTTGACAAGATGTTTATCTCTGGAACCCAAATCTAAGATATTTATGTTATTAGGAATGATTCAGTCAAATTGTCGGTCCAATACATTTACTGTCTATGTACTGAAGGTATGGAGATCACAGTGAAATTGTGATCAAATTCAATGACCTCTGGAGGTCTTATGACTATTTGTTATAATAACATATGAAAAGTATTAAAAAGCGCTTCTCTGACGAAAACTCCTAACTTCATTGGACCCTCAAACTGTCCGTCAAAAACAAACAACTCCCCCCTCCTCTCAGGCTCTCGAGAAGCTCTGCTCTGTATGAGGCAGACAGGGAGAAGATTTTTCAATGCTTTTGGGAGAACACAAACTGGGAAGAGAAGAGAATGTATGTGCAAGGTTTGATAGATGTCACCCCAGTAAAGAGGAGAAGGGTGTCTTCACAAAGGTCATCTGCTCGTGTTTTCTTTTTAAATGTTAATGGACAGAGAATGAGTGTGTGCAGGAGTTTGTTTCAAACATCTCCAAGAGCTCAAGGAGATCATGCCAAAAGACTTTCACAGCTTTTATGACAATCTAAAGCACTAAGACACCCACCACACACACGCAACACACAACTGTTGATAGGTATATGATAGGTAAATTCAACTGTGGTTGTTATTGTTAGTGCAGTAGGCTAAAGATTTGATAGGCTACATATTCTATTTTTCATGAATGTATTTTGTATTTATATGCCATTTATTTATTGTTGGTGTGCCATGATTGCTTTTGTTAAATACATGATTGAGTATTGAGGCAGAATTGTTTGTTGCACTCAACTGTAGAAGAACAACAGTGGTAACAGTTAGATCCATGGTTGTTTACAATGCATGTTAAAATAAAAGTTGTTTAAGTACAGAATTCAGCTTGATCTATACTTAGTATATGAGGATGGGGCTCACCATAAATAGCTGATCTCCAAGCTCACAATGCGTTGTGATGTGTTGTGAGCTTTGAGATCCATTGCCAGCTGTTCTTATCAATGATGGACAAAACCTCCTAACTCCACTTGCGCTGGATTTGTGTTTGGACAAAACTCCTAACTCCACTTGAGCTGGATTTGGGTAAAGTGGTGATAATATAATGACACATGCAAGTATCTGATAATATATAAAGTCACAATACCAAGTTTGATGAGGCAGTATTGCTTTGTTTTAAAAAATATAAGGTTTTCTTCATTTTCAGAAAAATTGATATTTTGTTTTTCTTTTCCTGAACAATTACCATTTTGGATTTAGCTGGTTCCGGCCGGACAGCAGAGATATACTTCTGGGTCACTGTTCAAAATTATAATTTTATAATGACAACACAAAAACAACTAATAATAATAATAATGCATTTTATTTATAATGCACTTTACATTATTGTAAATCTGAAAGTGCTTCAGGGTTTAAAAGCATGGCATAAAAACAGCATAGGCAACCAAACAATGACATGGGACCCAACTAGGCTAGATTAGGGTCAAATTAAAACTATAGGTGAAAAAAGCAGTTTCACTCTCAAAACCTTTGCATCATCATGCATGTCACACACACAGAATGCGGCACAAACACAACACCAATGGTTTGGATCATGTGGATTGTGGAAGTTAAATGGTGGATTTGTGGATAGGACTCTATATCAGGGGTCTTCAACCTTTTCAGGCCAAGGACCCCCTAGCTGAGAGAGAGATGAAGCAGGGACCCCCTCTACATATTGTATAAAAGCGTGTTGCAGATTAAACCTTTTCATAGATTTCAACAGTGTTGTGTGAACTAATGTTTTTTGTTTATTTCACTTAAACCCTCAAGTCAATACTTCAATCGTTGGCTCTGTACTTGATCTGCTCTTTTTTCCGTCTACACCAAACCTCTTTGCCGAAAATAGCCGATCTACAAGCTCACAACGCCACACAGCGAGCTTGTAGATCTGCTATCTTCGGCTATTTCCCCTCAGAATAGGGATTCTAAGGTTGAAGGTGTTAATGTAAAAAAGAAATCCTATCACTCAAAGATTTGGTGGCCCCCCTTTAGTAACTCTGAGGACCCTCTAGGGGTCCCGGACCCCCTGTTGAAGACCCCTGCTCTATATGAACAAACTTGTTATATCAACAAAACACATCGCATTCTGTTTGTGTGACATGCATGATGCAAAGGTTTTGAAAGAGAAACTGGTCAAAGTCACTGGCCACCTACTGTAAGACATTAAGGCTAAAAGCATAACACAAAAAAGTCCTGGGGACTTGTTTCCACAGCATAAAATATGAATAATAATAATACAATGTATGCAGACTGTAAAATGAATACTTACTCATATACTCTGTAGTAATACAAGTATACAAGGTATAAAGGCTAACATTGCTGTAATGATAAAGCACACATAGAGGACATACAGTGGTGAAACCTTTATTAAATCAAACAACCAAAAACATTATCAACATTTATTTTCCCAGGTATTAAAGTGTTTCTTTGAGTTAAAAAAACTGAGTAAATGTAAATAAGTAATCTGTAAAAACAATTCCGTAAAAGTAAACTAAGTCAACTGTCAGCTGTCTCAGACATCTACCAAATATGTACTATGATAATTTAACAATACAAACAACACACGTGTCAACACACAGTGAACAGCTACACTAAACCAGCAGCTTGTCAGCACTTTACTGCACCATTATGCATGCATATCAATGAAAATAATAATGAACAAGACTCGTTTAATCCCGACAAATGTGGACAGACAGTGGTGCTCATGTTGTTCTACCAATAACCTATAGGCTGGAGGGAATAATACAAGATTATAAAAAACAAGCAATTGAAATTACATCATGTTAAATGGAAAATAAGATCCATGCACAATATAAAACAAAAATCTATATGCACAAACAAATAATGTTTATTCAGTCATGTTGATATTGTCAGATTATGAGATCCCTCTGCTTTAGTATCCTTGTCATTGACATCCTGGATTAGACTGAATGATCATATGTGTGTCTGTGTGTGACTAACTTCAACTAAAGGCTTCCCCCCTGTATGAGTCCTCATGTGTTTGTTTAGATTACTTGTGCTAGCAAAGCTTTTACCACAAACTGTACAGGTATAGGGCTTTTCACCTGTATGAGTCCTCATGTGCATTTTAAGATGACTTGTGCTAACACAGCATTTACCACAAACTGCACAAGAAAAGGGCTTTTCACCTGTATGAGTCATCATGTGTTTTTTAAGATGACTTGTGCTAACACAGTCTTTACCACAAACTGTACAGGTATAGGGATTTTCACCTTTATGAGTCCTCATGTGTGTTTTTAGATGACCCTGTTGATTAAAGCCTTTACCACAAACTGTACAAGAAAAGGGCTTTTCACCTGTGTGAGTCCTCATGTGTATTTTAAGATGACTGTTGCTAACACAGCCTTTACTACATACTGTACAAGAAAATGGCTTTTTGTCTGTATGAGTTTGTTTCAGTGATTTCAGGTCTTGAGACAGCTTTTTCTGTCCTCCCACATGTTGTGTCTTGTGTGATTTCAGTGTGTTTAAAGCTGACTGATCTGCCCTAGTCTCCTCCCAGTCATCACTGTCTTCAGTGTCTAATTCAGAACAGTGTGAAGAGAGGAGACCTGTATGAGTCCTCATGTGTGTTTTTAGATTACCCTGTTGATTAAAGCCTTTACCACAAACTGTACAAGAAAAGGGCTTTTCACCTGTATGAGTCATCATGTGTTTTTTAAGATGACTTGTGCTAACACAGCCTTTACCACAAACTGTACAGGTACAGGGCTTTTCACCTGTGTGAGTCATCATGTGTGTTCTTAGATTACCCTTGTAAACACAGCCTTTACCACAAACTGTACAAGAAAAGGGCTTTTCGCCTGTATGAGTCATCATGTGTGTTTTTAGATGACCCTGTTGATTAAAGCCTTTACCACAAACTGTACAAGAAAAGGGCTTTTCACCTGTATGAGTCATCATGTGTTTTTTAAGATGACTTGTGCTAACACAGCCTTTACCACAAACTGTACAGGTACAGGGCTTTTCACCTGTATGAGTCATCATGTGTGTTTTTAGATGACACTGTTGATTAAAGCCTTTACCACATACTGTACAAGATAATGGCTTTTCACCTGTATGAGTCCTCATGTGTGTTTTTAGATGACCCAGGTGATTAAAGCCTTTACCACAAACTGTACAAGAAAGGGGCTTTTCACCTGTATGAGTCCTCATGTGTGTTTTAATAGTACTTTTCCGATTAAAGCCTTTACCACATACTGTACAAGAAAATGGCTTTTTGTCTGTATGAGTTTGTTTCTGTGATTTCAGGTCTTGGGACAGCTTTCGCTGTCCTCCCACATGTTGTGTCTTGTGTAATTTCAGTGTGTGTAATGCTGGCTGATCTGCCCTAGTCTCCTCCCAGTCATCACTGTCTTCAGTGTCTGATTCAGAACAGTGTGAAGAGAGGAGCTGGTCATCACTAGTTGGTTGTGATGTTCCACAGTCCTCTACATCAGCTTGTGTTTTCATGTGTTCCGTCGAGGTGCTGGCTACAGGCTCTGTCTCTCTGTTTTCATCATCATCTTCACTTTTCACAGCTAGTAATGTCAACGTTGACCCACCAGCCTCTTCTGGTCTTTGAAGTAGCTCCTCTTGTTCCTCTTTAATCTGTGGAGGTTGTGGTTCCTCCTGAAGCAGACTGGGTCTCCTCTCCTCTTCAGGGGAAACCTCCTCTTTACACACAGGGACATGCAGGAAGTCTACGAAAAAGATACAATGAGACTCTATAAAATGTTTGAATCTTGTACATCCACTGCAGTACATCAGTGCAGAGTTGTGGCTGGAATAAGTATCAACAGATTACTCTTTGCCCACAACTGAACCATCGTCTGATTCATGGTACATTTAGATTGATGCAGCGATCCGTGCATCAATGTAGTCACATTGTTAATGCTAAAATCGATATCCAATGCATATCGGTTCATCTTTACACCCTCAGTACCGGCCTACTTTCACCAATAAAATAAATAAAGAGAGTTTGCTTGAAACTTACTGAGATCCAGGTGGTCTTCAGGTTCCTGTTTAATAGAAACAGTCCTGGCTGGAGAACTGATCTTCACCTGCAGACTGGACTCCACACACTGATCTGGAATGAAGGAATACAGCACACACTTTAATAATATGGACTTTGGTAAGACACAAATACAAACTTTAATAATAAGGACTTTGATTTGAATAAGGACTGTAATAATACGGAGTTTGTGACATAAATAAGGACTTCAATAATAAGGACTTTGTGACATAAATAAGGATTTTTTAAACAATAATGAATCTAATCTCAAAATGAAAGAACCTCAGCAAGCAGTATTTTTTATTGCATATTAGAAACAGCCAATCAGTTTGATAACAGATGTATGATCCTAAAATAGATGACACAAGTAGGTATAATATTGTTGCTGTCAGGTGGAAACCAGGTGGACGATAAATTACGAGAAAAAAATCACTTCAAATGTTAACATATGGTGATACAAGGTTTCTGCCCGACAGCAACGATATGTTAACAACATTAACAGCTGCTATAATAGAACAGTGAGAATCAGGATGTGAATCTCAGGATTCACATGGGAACGGTGCGGCTCCATCTAGAGTTACCAAATGGAAATCACGTACTGAATTTATTGACAGAAAAGCTCATAACATGTCTATGGAGGATTTTTATGAAACACAAACTTTGCAGATAGTAAGAGGATCATTCAAGATTTCTTTACAGCTACAATGTTGGTGAGTTTAAATGTGTTTAATGCAATAAGATAGGACTTTTCTGTTTGGATGTATGGGCTGTCAAGGGTTGGTATTAAAACTATAGAGTCCAGATATAAAAAATAGGATCTAAGAGTTGCTTGTGGCTGTGTGTGTGTAACAGACACACATGCAGTGTGTAGTTTGATGTTGTGTGTGCAAGAGACATACCTGCTGTGTTCGTGTGTGTGTGTGTGTGTGTGTGTGTGTGTGTGTGTGTGTGTGTGTGTGTGTGTGTGTGTGTGTGTGTGTGTGTGTGTGTGACATACAACGTGCAGCGTGTAGTTTGATGTTGTGTGTGCAACAGACATACCTGCAATGTGTAGTTTAATGTTGTTTGTGTGTAACAGACTACCTGCAGTGTATAGTTTGATGTTGTGTGTGCAACAGACATACCTGCAGTGTGTAGATCGATGTCCATATCAAAATCAATGTCCAGCAGTTTGTTTTGTTTCTCCAGCAGAGTTTCTAGTGTCTCTATCTCTCTCTGGAAGAGGTTGCACATGAACTCTGCAGCCGCACTGAGGCGCTCCAACACAAACACTCTGACAAGCTTCACACAACAAACATCAGCACCACGCTGTTGTTTGTCCAAAACACACAATATCTCCTCTCCCACCGACGTCATGTGTTCATTTATCTTCAGCCGTACAGACTCCATTTGACACGTTTTTACCTCCTTTATGGCCTTTAGCTCCCTGGTGGAAGAGGTGTGTAAGTGAAGATAGAGCTGTGGAAAGACAGTGTGTCCTCCCTCACTGTGAGTCCTGAGAGTTTAACTGTGGTGTGTCCTGGAGTCTGAGCAGGAGGACAGAGTGGAGATTTGGAGTGAAAACACCACCATTTATCTTGAAGAGGAGAAACACCTCCCACCTCCTCACATTCTTCCAGTTCACTGCAGTCAGGGTCCATTTCAATGTGAAAGGCTCGTAACAAAAGACAGTGTAATGATGGGTCATCGTCAGAGAAACATTTACATAGATGCAAGTTCCAATGTCTTTTGTTTCATCAACATGTTGACTGTTTTTCTTTCACCAAAGAAAGCAAACCCATGATGACAGATTTCACTCACTTCTTTGTGATGAGGCAAAAGTGAATTTTGAGTTTCAGCTATTGATCAAGTTCTTCTGTGGAATTGTCCGTTTAGATAACAAAATGTCACTTCGCTGTGAAAACAAGTGTGTTTGGTGGACATTACAATGATATGCTGTCATGCCACCCTTTTTTGTTTTAGAAAATGTGCTGAATTCTGGGTTTTGAGTGGAAGTGTTTACTAATGAATGACATTATTCCAGTGATTTTGTTCTTCTTTTACATAGCATGTGAATGAGTTTAATTCTTGAACTACCAACAATGTCTTTACTTTCATTTCAATACCTAGAGCAACATGTTGCGCACATGTTAAACACCTGCATACTGATTGACATACAGATAGACAGATACAGAACTAAAATATTAGTTAACTTTATATGGGGAACTATTACTAGGGAGGTTACAAATGTATTAAAAATTAAAGGATGGAGGGCTTGGTAAAAATGTAGCATCCGGTTTATAAAGAAGAGCTTTGTGGATAGGTGAGGCCTTGAGTTGGAACAAACAGAAGGGTTGTGCAAGGAGCTCTTGTGCCTTATTTTAATATTATGTATGGTGAGTTAGTAAGCACATTTGCACGTTTAAATATTGGTCTGAAATGTCCAGTACAAATATTTATGTTAATCTGTGTGAAGATGCGTATGGTGGCCTTTTCCCCTACAAATGTCTAGATGACTCTCAAAAGCAGGTGTGTATAAAAATATTTGGAGTAAAACATTTCTGAAAAAGAGGTATGTCATGTGGCTGGTCTCAGTGAGGAGCTGCTTTTTGAAAACTGTTAAAAGACCTATTGAGAACTGTAATGAGAACGAATCTATTGAACAATGTATGGGTTTTTTGAAGAAAACATGTCTGCCATGGATCAGGAGTTCCATTGGCCTGTTGTGTGCACTGTGGTCAGCCAACTATGGACCACTCCATGTACCATGGTCATACATCAGGAGTCAATCTCTGGAGAGGTGGTCTTTAAACAAATATAAAACTGAACTAAAAAGACAGAAAAACAATTGACAAAAATGCTGAAGCCATGGTTGATGCCATCTTTGTATTGAAAGTCTTTTTGCTATATTTTTGTATGCAATTGCTTATAACCATGTCATCTAAATGCCAATTCATTATAAACCCTGAATAATTTCAAATAAAGTATATATAAAACGTAAATGAGGTGTTGAAATTATATTAAGCAGTAAAGGTCTGCTCCTTTTTGAGCTCAGCACCAAATCTCGTTACTGAAAATAGCCCATCTACAAGTCGCAATATGACGCATTGTGGGCATTGTAGATCGGCTATTTTCGTCACGTTTGTCTCAAGGCCAGTCCACACCAATGTTACTCATTGCAACTCGTTGCAACCATTATCCCCAATGGCAGTTGCAAAGAGTTGCATTGGTGTGGACTGGCCTTAAAACTGTCTTGTTGCAAGGAGTTGCGACTAGTTGCATTGGTGCGGTCTGGTCTTTAGATTGGGGCAGTTGCTAGAGTGTTTGTTCAGTAACAGTGGTCTCCCTGTCTCTCCAGGTCTTTAATAAACTGTACATTTTCAGGTTTGTTACAAATTAAGCCCCATCAGCAGAGGGAACCCCACAAATATAATTCCTCAGCTTGTGTCATACGTAGTTCCAATTTTGTCAAATTATTTTCACCAAATACACTTGTTTATTCACTTTTTACTAAAGAGCTGGAGAGACCCCAGTCGTTTATAGCAGTGGTTCTGAACCTTGTTATACCCGTGTTATAATTAATACATATTGTGAGAACAGCAGATCTACATGCTCACATTGCAAGGTCTTAATAGTCCTTAAATTGTGACTTCATCCCAACAATTAGACCCACAGGTTGAGAACCACTGGCCTATAGCAATGATTATACAGGAATATAGAGTGGGCAGAGGATGGGCCGTGGGTAGCGTGGGAACCAACGCCAATTCTGCCACATTAACAACACAGATCATCACTTTATTTTATTCACATACCAGTAGACTAACCTTTTTCATCATCTAAACTGACCATTTTATTGACCAAAATAATGTGATCACTTTCGGGAAAAAAAACTAGAAGAAATAAACTGTTAACATCTTGAGGTTTGCTTTCTTTGGCGAAGAACAGTCAGCATGTTGATGAAGACATTGTCAACTTGTCTCTATGTAAATATCTCTGATGATGGCCCATCATCATCTAGGTGTCTTTTGTTATGAGCCTTTTACATTGAAATGGTCCCTGACTGCAGTTAACTGGAGGAGGTGGGAGGAGGTTTTTCTCCACTCCAAGAAAAAAGACACACACAGACACGCACACGCACACACACACACACACACACACACCTTATTGTTGTCTTATTTGCATTTCAAATGTGCCGGCCGGCCCACTTGGCACAGCACGGATAATCTACACACACTTTAGGTGTGTCATTGTCTCCAAGTATCCCCCAATCTAGACTTGGTTGTCGTTGATCTACATGTGATTGACTCTCAAACTCTCTAAATTCAAGGACCCCACATTAGATTTGCATTAGACCACAAATTTGACAAGATGTTTATCTCTGGAACCCAAATCTAAGATATTTATGTTATTAGGAATGATTCAGTCAAATTGTCGGTCCAATACATTTACTGTCTATGTACTGAAGGTATGGAGATCACAGTGAAATTGTGATCAAATTCAATGACCTCTGGAGGTCTTATGACTATTTGTTATAATAACATATGAAAAGTATTAAAAAGCGCTTCTCTGACGAAAACTCCTAACTTCATTGGACCCTCAAACTGTCCGTCAAAAACAAACAACTCCCCCCTCCTCTCAGGCTCTCGAGAAGCTCTGCTCTGTATGAGGCAGACAGGGAGAAGATTTTTCAATGCTTTTGGGAGAACACAAACTGGGAAGAGAAGAGAATGTATGTGCAAGGTTTGATAGATGTCACCCCAGTAAAGAGGAGAAGGGTGTCTTCACAAAGGTCATCTGCTCGTGTTTTCTTTTTAAATGTTAATGGACAGAGAATGAGTGTGTGCAGGAGTTTGTTTCAAACATCTCCAAGAGCTCAAGGAGATCATGCCAAAAGACTTTCACAGCTTTTATGACAATCTAAAGCACTAAGACACCCACCACACACACGCAACACACAACTGTTGATAGGTATATGATAGGTAAATTCAACTGTGGTTGTTATTGTTAGTGCAGTAGGCTAAAGATTTGATAGGCTACAGATTCTATTTTTCATGAATGTATTTTGTATTTATATGCCATTTATTTATTGTTGGTGTGCCATGATTGCTTTTGTTAAATACATGATTGAGTATTGAGGCAGAATTGTTTGTTGCACTCAACTGTAGAAGAACAACAGTGGTAACAGTTAGATCCATGGTTGTTTACAATGCATGTTAAAATAAAAGTTGTTTAAGTACAGAATTCAGCTTGATCTATACTTAGTATATGAGGATGGGGCTCACCATAAATAGCTGATCTCCAAGCTCACAATGCGTTGTGATGTGTTGTGAGCTTTGAGATCCATTGCCAGCTGTTCTTATCAATGATGGACAAAACCTCCTAACTCCACTTGCGCTGGATTTGTGTTTGGACAAAACTCCTAACTCCACTTGAGCTGGATTTGGGTAAAGTGGTGATAATATAATGACACATGCAAGTATCTGATAATATATAAAGTCACAATACCAAGTTTGATGAGGCAGTATTGCTTTGTTTTAAAAAATATAAGGTTTTCTTCATTTTCAGAAAAATTGATATTTTGTTTTTCTTTTCCTGAACAATTACCATTTTGGATTTAGCTGGTTCCGGCCGGACAGCAGAGATATACTTCTGGGTCACTGTTCAAAATTATAATTTTATAATGACAACACAAAAACAACTAATAATAATAATAATGCATTTTATTTATAATGCACTTTACATTATTGTAAATCTGAAAGTGCTTCAGGGTTTAAAAGCATGGCATAAAAACAGCATAGGCAACCAAACAATGACATGGGACCCAACTAGGCTAGATTAGGGTCAAATTCAAACTATAGGTGAAAAAAGCAGTTTCACTCTCAAAACCTTTGCATCATCATGCATGTCACACACACAGAATGCGGCACAAACACAACACCAATGGTTTGGATCATGTGGATTGTGGAAGTTAAATGGTGGATTTGTGGATAGGACTCTATATCAGGGGTCTTCAACCTTTTCAGGCCAAGGACCCCCTAGCTGAGAGAGAGATGAAGCAGGGACCCCCTCTACATATTGTATAAAAGCGTGTTGCAGATTAAACCTTTTCATAGATTTCAACAGTGTTGTGTGAACTAATGTTTTTTGTTTATTTCACTTAAACCCTCAAGTCAATACTTCAATCGTTGGCTCTGTACTTGATCTGCTCTTTTTTCCGTCTACACCAAACCTCTTTGCCGAAAATAGCCGATCTACAAGCTCACAACGCCACACAGCGAGCTTGTAGATCTGCTATCTTCGGCTATTTCCCCTCAGAATAGGGATTCTAAGGTTGAAGGTGTTAATGTAAAAAAGAAATCCTATCACTCAAAGATTTGGTGGCCCCCCTTTAGTAACTCTGAGGACCCTCTAGGGGTCCCGGACCCCCTGTTGAAGACCCCTGCTCTATATGAACAAACTTGTTATATCAACAAAACACATCGCATTCTGTTTGTGTGACATGCATGATGCAAAGGTTTTGAAAGAGAAACTGGTCAAAGTCACTGGCCACCTACTGTAAGACATTAAGGCTAAAAGCATAACACAAAAAAGTCCTGGGGACTTGTTTCCACAGCATAAAATATGAATAATAATAATACAATGTATGCAGACTGTAAAATGAATACTTACTCATATACTCTGTAGTAATACAAGTATACAAGGTATAAAGGCTAACATTGCTGTAATGATAAAGCACACATAGAGGACATACAGTGGTGAAACCTTTATTAAATCAAACAACCAAAAACATTATCAACATTTATTTTCCCAGGTATTAAAGTGTTTCTTTGAGTTAAAAAAACTGAGTAAATGTAAATAAGTAATCTGTAAAAACAATTCCGTAAAAGTAAACTAAGTCAACTGTCAGCTGTCTCAGACATCTACCAAATATGTACTATGATAATTTAACAATACAAACAACACACGTGTCAACACACAGTGAACAGCTACACTAAACCAGCAGCTTGTCAGCACTTTACTGCACCATTATGCATGCATATCAATGAAAATAATAATGAACAAGACTCGTTTAATCCCGACAAATGTGGACAGACAGTGGTGCTCATGTTGTTCTACCAATAACCTATAGGCTGGAGGGAATAATACAAGATTATAAAAAACAAGCAATTGAAATTACATCATGTTAAATGGAAAATAAGATCCATGCACAATATAAAACAAAAATCTATATGCACAAACAAATAATGTTTATTCAGTCATGTTGATATTGTCAGATTATGAGATCCCTCTGCTTTAGTATCCTTGTCATTGACATCCTGGATTAGACTGAATGATCATATGTGTGTCTGTGTGTGACTAACTTCAACTAAAGGCTTCCCCCCTGTATGAGTCCTCATGTGTTTGTTTAGATTACTTGTGCTAGCAAAGCTTTTACCACAAACTGTACAGGTATAGGGCTTTTCACCTGTATGAGTCCTCATGTGCATTTTAAGATGACTTGTGCTAACACAGCATTTACCACAAACTGCACAAGAAAAGGGCTTTTCACCTGTATGAGTCATCATGTGTTTTTTAAGATGACTTGTGCTAACACAGTCTTTACCACAAACTGTACAGGTATAGGGATTTTCACCTTTATGAGTCCTCATGTGTGTTTTTAGATGACCCTGTTGATTAAAGCCTTTACCACAAACTGTACAAGAAAAGGGCTTTTCACCTGTGTGAGTCCTCATGTGTATTTTAAGATGACTGTTGCTAACACAGCCTTTACTACATACTGTACAAGAAAATGGCTTTTTGTCTGTATGAGTTTGTTTCAGTGATTTCAGGTCTTGAGACAGCTTTTTCTGTCCTCCCACATGTTGTGTCTTGTGTGATTTCAGTGTGTTTAAAGCTGACTGATCTGCCCTAGTCTCCTCCCAGTCATCACTGTCTTCAGTGTCTAATTCAGAACAGTGTGAAGAGAGGAGACCTGTATGAGTCCTCATGTGTGTTTTTAGATTACCCTGTTGATTAAAGCCTTTACCACAAACTGTACAAGAAAAGGGCTTTTCACCTGTATGAGTCATCATGTGTTTTTTAAGATGACTTGTGCTAACACAGCCTTTACCACAAACTGTACAGGTACAGGGCTTTTCACCTGTGTGAGTCATCATGTGTGTTCTTAGATTACCCTTGTAAACACAGCCTTTACCACAAACTGTACAAGAAAAGGGCTTTTCGCCTGTATGAGTCATCATGTGTGTTTTTAGATGACCCTGTTGATTAAAGCCTTTACCACAAACTGTACAAGAAAAGGGCTTTTCACCTGTATGAGTCATCATGTGTTTTTTAAGATGACTTGTGCTAACACAGCCTTTACCACAAACTGTACAGGTACAGGGCTTTTCACCTGTATGAGTCATCATGTGTGTTTTTAGATGACACTGTTGATTAAAGCCTTTACCACATACTGTACAAGATAATGGCTTTTCACCTGTATGAGTCCTCATGTGTGTTTTTAGATGACCCAGGTGATTAAAGCCTTTACCACAAACTGTACAAGAAAGGGGCTTTTCACCTGTATGAGTCCTCATGTGTGTTTTAATAGTACTTTTCCGATTAAAGCCTTTACCACATACTGTACAAGAAAATGGCTTTTTGTCTGTATGAGTTTGTTTCTGTGATTTCAGGTCTTGGGACAGCTTTCGCTGTCCTCCCACATGTTGTGTCTTGTGTAATTTCAGTGTGTGTAATGCTGGCTGATCTGCCCTAGTCTCCTCCCAGTCATCACTGTCTTCAGTGTCTGATTCAGAACAGTGTGAAGAGAGGAGCTGGTCATCACTAGTTGGTTGTGATGTTCCACAGTCCTCTACATCAGCTTGTGTTTTCATGTGTTCCGTCGAGGTGCTGGCTACAGGCTCTGTCTCTCTGTTTTCATCATCATCTTCACTTTTCACAGCTAGTAATGTCAACGTTGACCCACCAGCCTCTTCTGGTCTTTGAAGTAGCTCCTCTTGTTCCTCTTTAATCTGTGGAGGTTGTGGTTCCTCCTGAAGCAGACTGGGTCTCCTCTCCTCTTCAGGGGAAACCTCCTCTTTACACACAGGGACATGCAGGAAGTCTACGAAAAAGATACAATGAGACTCTATAAAATGTTTGAATCTTGTACATCCACTGCAGTACATCAGTGCAGAGTTGTGGCTGGAATAAGTATCAACAGATTACTCTTTGCCCACAACTGAACCATCGTCTGATTCATGGTACATTTAGATTGATGCAGCGATCCGTGCATCAATGTAGTCACATTGTTAATGCTAAAATCGATATCCAATGCATATCGGTTCATCTTTACACCCTCAGTACCGGCCTACTTTCACCAATAAAATAAATAAAGAGAGTTTGCTTGAAACTTACTGAGATCCAGGTGGTCTTCAGGTTCCTGTTTAATAGAAACAGTCCTGGCTGGAGAACTGATCTTCACCTGCAGACTGGACTCCACACACTGATCTGGAATGAAGGAATACAGCACACACTTTAATAATATGGACTTTGGTAAGACACAAATACAAACTTTAATAATAAGGACTTTGATTTGAATAAGGACTGTAATAATACGGAGTTTGTGACATAAATAAGGACTTCAATAATAAGGACTTTGTGACATAAATAAGGATTTTTTAAACAATAATGAATCTAATCTCAAAATGAAAGAACCTCAGCAAGCAGTATTTTTTATTGCATATTAGAAACAGCCAATCAGTTTGATAACAGATGTATGATCCTAAAATAGATGACACAAGTAGGTATAATATTGTTGCTGTCAGGTGGAAACCAGGTGGACGATAAATTACGAGAAAAAAATCACTTCAAATGTTAACATATGGTGATACAAGGTTTCTGCCCGACAGCAACGATATGTTAACAACATTAACAGCTGCTATAATAGAACAGTGAGAATCAGGATGTGAATCTCAGGATTCACATGGGAACGGTGCGGCTCCATCTAGAGTTACCAAATGGAAATCACGTACTGAATTTATTGACAGAAAAGCTCATAACATGTCTATGGAGGATTTTTATGAAACACAAACTTTGCAGATAGTAAGAGGATCATTCAAGATTTCTTTACAGCTACAATGTTGGTGAGTTTAAATGTGTTTAATGCAATAAGATAGGACTTTTCTGTTTGGATGTATGGGCTGTCAAGGGTTGGTATTAAAACTATAGAGTCCAGATATAAAAAATAGGATCTAAGAGTTGCTTGTGGCTGTGTGTGTGTAACAGACACACATGCAGTGTGTAGTTTGATGTTGTGTGTGCAAGAGACATACCTGCTGTGTGTGTGTTCGTGTGTGTGTGTGTGTGTGTGTGTGTGTGTGTGTGTGTGTGTGTGTGTGTGTGTGTGTGTGTGTGTGTGTGTGTGTGTGTGTGTGTGACATACAACGTGCAGCGTGTAGTTTGATGTTGTGTGTGCAACAGACATACCTGCAATGTGTAGTTTAATGTTGTTTGTGTGTAACAGACTACCTGCAGTGTATAGTTTGATGTTGTGTGTGCAACAGACATACCTGCAGTGTGTAGATCGATGTCCATATCAAAATCAATGTCCAGCAGTTTGTTTTGTTTCTCCAGCAGAGTTTCTAGTGTCTCTATCTCTCTCTGGAAGAGGTTGCACATGAACTCTGCAGCCGCACTGAGGCGCTCCAACACAAACACTCTGACAAGCTTCACACAACAAACATCAGCACCACGCTGTTGTTTGTCCAAAACACACAATATCTCCTCTCCCACCGACGTCATGTGTTCATTTATCTTCAGCCGTACAGACTCCATTTGACACGTTTTTACCTCCTTTATGGCCTTTAGCTCCCTGGTGGAAGAGGTGTGTAAGTGAAGATAGAGATGTGGAAAGACAGTGTGTCCTCCCTCACTGTGAGTCCTGAGAGTTTAACTGTGGTGTGTCCTGGAGTCTGAGCAGGAGGACAGAGTGGAGATTTGGAGTGAAAACACCACCATTTATCTTGAAGAGGAGAAACACCTCCCACCTCCTCACATTCTTCCAGTTCACTGCAGTCAGGGTCCATTTCAATGTGAAAGGCTCGTAACAAAAGACAGTGTAATGATGGGTCATCGTCAGAGAAACATTTACATAGATGCAAGTTCCAATGTCTTTTGTTTCATCAACATGTTGACTGTTTTTCTTTCACCAAAGAAAGCAAACCCATGATGACAGATTTCACTCACTTCTTTGTGATGAGGCAAAAGTGAATTTTGAGTTTCAGCTATTGATCAAGTTCTTCTGTGGAATTGTCCGTTTAGATAACAAAATGTCACTTCGCTGTGAAAACAAGTGTGTTTGGTGGACATTACAATGATATGCTGTCATGCCACCCTTTTTTGTTTTAGAAAATGTGCTGAATTCTGGGTTTTGAGTGGAAGTGTTTACTAATGAATGACATTATTCCAGTGATTTTGTTCTTCTTTTACATAGCATGTGAATGAGTTTAATTCTTGAACTACCAACAATGTCTTTACTTTCATTTCAATACCTAGAGCAACATGTTGCGCACATGTTAAACACCTGCATACTGATTGACATACAGATAGACAGATACAGAACTAAAATATTAGTTAACTTTATATGGGGAACTATTACTAGGGAGGTTACAAATGTATTAAAAATTAAAGGATGGAGGGCTTGGTAAAAATGTAGCATCCGGTTTATAAAGAAGAGCTTTGTGGATAGGTGAGGCCTTGAGTTGGAACAAACAGAAGGGTTGTGCAAGGAGCTCTTGTGCCTTATTTTAATATTATGTATGGTGAGTTAGTAAGCACATTTGCACGTTTAAATATTGGTCTGAAATGTCCAGTACAAATATTTATGTTAATCTGTGTGAAGATGCGTATGGTGGCCTTTTCCCCTACAAATGTCTAGATGACTCTCAAAAGCAGGTGTGTATAAAAATATTTGGAGTAAAACATTTCTGAAAAAGAGGTATGTCATGTGGCTGGTCTCAGTGAGGAGCTGCTTTTTGAAAACTGTTAAAAGACCTATTGAGAACTGTAATGAGAACGAATCTATTGAACAATGTATGGGTTTTTTGAAGAAAACATGTCTGCCATGGATCAGGAGTTCCATTGGCCTGTTGTGTGCACTGTGGTCAGCCAACTATGGACCACTCCATGTACCATGGTCATACATCAGGAGTCAATCTCTGGAGAGGTGGTCTTTAAACAAATATAAAACTGAACTAAAAAGACAGAAAAACAATTGACAAAAATGCTGAAGCCATGGTTGATGCCATCTTTGTATTGAAAGTCTTTTTGCTATATTTTTGTATGCAATTGCTTATAACCATGTCATCTAAATGCCAATTCATTATAAACCCTGAATAATTTCAAATAAAGTATATATAAAACGTAAATGAGGTGTTGAAATTATATTAAGCAGTAAAGGTCTGCTCCTTTTTGAGCTCAGCACCAAATCTCGTTACTGAAAATAGCCCATCTACAAGTCGCAATATGACGCATTGTGGGCATTGTAGATCGGCTATTTTCGTCACGTTTGTCTCAAGGCCAGTCCACACCAATGTTACTCATTGCAACTCGTTGCAACCATTATCCCCAATGGCAGTTGCAAAGAGTTGCATTGGTGTGGACTGGCCTTAAAACTGTCTTGTTGCAAGGAGTTGCGACTAGTTGCATTGGTGCGGTCTGGTCTTTAGATTGGGGCAGTTGCTAGAGTGTTTGTTCAGTAACAGTGGTCTCCCTGTCTCTCCAGGTCTTTAATAAACTGTACATTTTCAGGTTTGTTACAAATTAAGCCCCATCAGCAGAGGGAACCCCACAAATATAATTCCTCAGCTTGTGTCATACGTAGTTCCAATTTTGTCAAATTATTTTCACCAAATACACTTGTTTATTCACTTTTTACTAAAGAGCTGGAGAGACCCCAGTCGTTTATAGCAGTGGTTCTGAACCTTGTTATACCCGTGTTATAATTAATACATATTGTGAGAACAGCAGATCTACATGCTCACATTGCAAGGTCTTAATAGTCCTTAAATTGTGACTTCATCCCAACAATTAGACCCACAGGTTGAGAACCACTGGCCTATAGCAATGATTATACAGGAATATAGAGTGGGCAGAGGATGGGCCGTGGGTAGCGTGGGAACCAACGCCAATTCTGCCACATTAACAACACAGATCATCACTTTATTTTATTCACATACCAGTAGACTAACCTTTTTCATCATCTAAACTGACCATTTTATTGACCAAAATAATGTGATCACTTTCGGGAAAAAAAACTAGAAGAAATAAACTGTTAACATCTTGAGGTTTGCTTTCTTTGGCGAAGAACAGTCAGCATGTTGATGAAGACATTGTCAACTTGTCTCTATGTAAATATCTCTGATGATGGCCCATCATCATCTAGGTGTCTTTTGTTATGAGCCTTTTACATTGAAATGGTCCCTGACTGCAGTTAACTGGAGGAGGTGGGAGGAGGTTTTTCTCCACTCCAAGAAAAAAGACACACACAGACACGCACACGCACACACACACACACACACACACACCTTATTGTTGTCTTATTTGCATTTCAAATGTGCCGGCCGGCCCACTTGGCACAGCACGGATAATCTACACACACTTTAGGTGTGTCATTGTCTCCAAGTATCCCCCAATCTAGACTTGGTTGTCGTTGATCTACATGTGATTGACTCTCAAACTCTCTAAATTCAAGGACCCCACATTAGATTTGCATTAGACCACAAATTTGACAAGATGTTTATCTCTGGAACCCAAATCTAAGATATTTATGTTATTAGGAATGATTCAGTCAAATTGTCGGTCCAATACATTTACTGTCTATGTACTGAAGGTATGGAGATCACAGTGAAATTGTGATCAAATTCAATGACCTCTGGAGGTCTTATGACTATTTGTTATAATAACATATGAAAAGTATTAAAAAGCGCTTCTCTGACGAAAACTCCTAACTTCATTGGACCCTCAAACTGTCCGTCAAAAACAAACAACTCCCCCCTCCTCTCAGGCTCTCGAGAAGCTCTGCTCTGTATGAGGCAGACAGGGAGAAGATTTTTCAATGCTTTTGGGAGAACACAAACTGGGAAGAGAAGAGAATGTATGTGCAAGGTTTGATAGATGTCACCCCAGTAAAGAGGAGAAGGGTGTCTTCACAAAGGTCATCTGCTCGTGTTTTCTTTTTAAATGTTAATGGACAGAGAATGAGTGTGTGCAGGAGTTTGTTTCAAACATCTCCAAGAGCTCAAGGAGATCATGCCAAAAGACTTTCACAGCTTTTATGACAATCTAAAGCACTAAGACACCCACCACACACACGCAACACACAACTGTTGATAGGTATATGATAGGTAAATTCAACTGTGGTTGTTATTGTTAGTGCAGTAGGCTAAAGATTTGATAGGCTACAGATTCTATTTTTCATGAATGTATTTTGTATTTATATGCCATTTATTTATTGTTGGTGTGCCATGATTGCTTTTGTTAAATACATGATTGAGTATTGAGGCAGAATTGTTTGTTGCACTCAACTGTAGAAGAACAACAGTGGTAACAGTTAGATCCATGGTTGTTTACAATGCATGTTAAAATAAAAGTTGTTTAAGTACAGAATTCAGCTTGATCTATACTTAGTATATGAGGATGGGGCTCACCATAAATAGCTGATCTCCAAGCTCACAATGCGTTGTGATGTGTTGTGAGCTTTGAGATCCATTGCCAGCTGTTCTTATCAATGATGGACAAAACCTCCTAACTCCACTTGCGCTGGATTTGTGTTTGGACAAAACTCCTAACTCCACTTGAGCTGGATTTGGGTAAAGTGGTGATAATATAATGACACATGCAAGTATCTGATAATATATAAAGTCACAATACCAAGTTTGATGAGGCAGTATTGCTTTGTTTTAAAAAATATAAGGTTTTCTTCATTTTCAGAAAAATTGATATTTTGTTTTTCTTTTCCTGAACAATTACCATTTTGGATTTAGCTGGTTCCGGCCGGACAGCAGAGATATACTTCTGGGTCACTGTTCAAAATTATAATTTTATAATGACAACACAAAAACAACTAATAATAATAATAATGCATTTTATTTATAATGCACTTTACATTATTGTAAATCTGAAAGTGCTTCAGGGTTTAAAAGCATGGCATAAAAACAGCATAGGCAACCAAACAATGACATGGGACCCAACTAGGCTAGATTAGGGTCAAATTCAAACTATAGGTGAAAAAAGCAGTTTCACTCTCAAAACCTTTGCATCATCATGCATGTCACACACACAGAATGCGGCACAAACACAACACCAATGGTTTGGATCATGTGGATTGTGGAAGTTAAATGGTGGATTTGTGGATAGGACTCTATATCAGGGGTCTTCAACCTTTTCAGGCCAAGGACCCCCTAGCTGAGAGAGAGATGAAGCAGGGACCCCCTCTACATATTGTATAAAAGCGTGTTGCAGATTAAACCTTTTCATAGATTTCAACAGTGTTGTGTGAACTAATGTTTTTTGTTTATTTCACTTAAACCCTCAAGTCAATACTTCAATCGTTGGCTCTGTACTTGATCTGCTCTTTTTTCCGTCTACACCAAACCTCTTTGCCGAAAATAGCCGATCTACAAGCTCACAACGCCACACAGCGAGCTTGTAGATCTGCTATCTTCGGCTATTTCCCCTCAGAATAGGGATTCTAAGGTTGAAGGTGTTAATGTAAAAAAGAAATCCTATCACTCAAAGATTTGGTGGCCCCCCTTTAGTAACTCTGAGGACCCTCTAGGGGTCCCGGACCCCCTGTTGAAGACCCCTGCTCTATATGAACAAACTTGTTATATCAACAAAACACATCGCATTCTGTTTGTGTGACATGCATGATGCAAAGGTTTTGAAAGAGAAACTGGTCAAAGTCACTGGCCACCTACTGTAAGACATTAAGGCTAAAAGCATAACACAAAAAAAGTCCTGGGGACTTGTTTCCACAGCATAAAATATGAATAATAATAATACAATGTATGCAGACTGTAAAATGAATACTTACTCATATACTCTGTAGTAATACAAGTATACAAGGTATAAAGGCTAACATTGCTGTAATGATAAAGCACACATAGAGGACATACAGTGGTGAAACCTTTATTAAATCAAACAACCAAAAACATTATCAACATTTATTTTCCCAGGTATTAAAGTGTTTCTTTGAGTTAAAAAAACTGAGTAAATGTAAATAAGTAATCTGTAAAAACAATTCCGTAAAAGTAAACTAAGTCAACTGTCAGCTGTCTCAGACATCTACCAAATATGTACTATGATAATTTAACAATACAAACAACACACGTGTCAACACACAGTGAACAGCTACACTAAACCAGCAGCTTGTCAGCACTTTACTGCACCATTATGCATGCATATCAATGAAAATAATAATGAACAAGACTCGTTTAATCCCGACAAATGTGGACAGACAGTGGTGCTCATGTTGTTCTACCAATAACCTATAGGCTGGAGGGAATAATACAAGATTATAAAAAACAAGCAATTGAAATTACATCATGTTAAATGGAAAATAAGATCCATGCACAATATAAAACAAAAATCTATATGCACAAACAAATAATGTTTATTCAGTCATGTTGATATTGTCAGATTATGAGATCCCTCTGCTTTAGTATCCTTGTCATTGACATCCTGGATTAGACTGAATGATCATATGTGTGTCTGTGTGTGACTAACTTCAACTAAAGGCTTCCCCCCTGTATGAGTCCTCATGTGTTTGTTTAGATTACTTGTGCTAGCAAAGCTTTTACCACAAACTGTACAGGTATAGGGCTTTTCACCTGTATGAGTCCTCATGTGCATTTTAAGATGACTTGTGCTAACACAGCATTTACCACAAACTGCACAAGAAAAGGGCTTTTCACCTGTATGAGTCATCATGTGTTTTTTAAGATGACTTGTGCTAACACAGTCTTTACCACAAACTGTACAGGTATAGGGATTTTCACCTTTATGAGTCCTCATGTGTGTTTTTAGATGACCCTGTTGATTAAAGCCTTTACCACAAACTGTACAAGAAAAGGGCTTTTCACCTGTGTGAGTCCTCATGTGTATTTTAAGATGACTGTTGCTAACACAGCCTTTACTACATACTGTACAAGAAAATGGCTTTTTGTCTGTATGAGTTTGTTTCAGTGATTTCAGGTCTTGAGACAGCTTTTTCTGTCCTCCCACATGTTGTGTCTTGTGTGATTTCAGTGTGTTTAAAGCTGACTGATCTGCCCTAGTCTCCTCCCAGTCATCACTGTCTTCAGTGTCTAATTCAGAACAGTGTGAAGAGAGGAGACCTGTATGAGTCCTCATGTGTGTTTTTAGATTACCCTGTTGATTAAAGCCTTTACCACAAACTGTACAAGAAAAGGGCTTTTCACCTGTATGAGTCATCATGTGTTTTTTAAGATGACTTGTGCTAACACAGCCTTTACCACAAACTGTACAGGTACAGGGCTTTTCACCTGTGTGAGTCATCATGTGTGTTCTTAGATTACCCTTGTAAACACAGCCTTTACCACAAACTGTACAAGAAAAGGGCTTTTCGCCTGTATGAGTCATCATGTGTGTTTTTAGATGACCCTGTTGATTAAAGCCTTTACCACAAACTGTACAAGAAAAGGGCTTTTCACCTGTATGAGTCATCATGTGTTTTTTAAGATGACTTGTGCTAACACAGCCTTTACCACAAACTGTACAGGTACAGGGCTTTTCACCTGTATGAGTCATCATGTGTGTTTTTAGATGACACTGTTGATTAAAGCCTTTACCACATACTGTACAAGATAATGGCTTTTCACCTGTATGAGTCCTCATGTGTGTTTTTAGATGACCCAGGTGATTAAAGCCTTTACCACAAACTGTACAAGAAAGGGGCTTTTCACCTGTATGAGTCCTCATGTGTGTTTTAATAGTACTTTTCCGATTAAAGCCTTTACCACATACTGTACAAGAAAATGGCTTTTTGTCTGTATGAGTTTGTTTCTGTGATTTCAGGTCTTGGGACAGCTTTCGCTGTCCTCCCACATGTTGTGTCTTGTGTAATTTCAGTGTGTGTAATGCTGGCTGATCTGCCCTAGTCTCCTCCCAGTCATCACTGTCTTCAGTGTCTGATTCAGAACAGTGTGAAGAGAGGAGCTGGTCATCACTAGTTGGTTGTGATGTTCCACAGTCCTCTACATCAGCTTGTGTTTTCATGTGTTCCGTCGAGGTGCTGGCTACAGGCTCTGTCTCTCTGTTTTCATCATCATCTTCACTTTTCACAGCTAGTAATGTCAACGTTGACCCACCAGCCTCTTCTGGTCTTTGAAGTAGCTCCTCTTGTTCCTCTTTAATCTGTGGAGGTTGTGGTTCCTCCTGAAGCAGACTGGGTCTCCTCTCCTCTTCAGGGGAAACCTCCTCTTTACACACAGGGACATGCAGGAAGTCTACGAAAAAGATACAATGAGACTCTATAAAATGTTTGAATCTTGTACATCCACTGCAGTACATCAGTGCAGAGTTGTGGCTGGAATAAGTATCAACAGATTACTCTTTGCCCACAACTGAACCATCGTCTGATTCATGGTACATTTAGATTGATGCAGCGATCCGTGCATCAATGTAGTCACATTGTTAATGCTAAAATCGATATCCAATGCATATCGGTTCATCTTTACACCCTCAGTACCGGCCTACTTTCACCAATAAAATAAATAAAGAGAGTTTGCTTGAAACTTACTGAGATCCAGGTGGTCTTCAGGTTCCTGTTTAATAGAAACAGTCCTGGCTGGAGAACTGATCTTCACCTGCAGACTGGACTCCACACACTGATCTGGAATGAAGGAATACAGCACACACTTTAATAATATGGACTTTGGTAAGACACAAATACAAACTTTAATAATAAGGACTTTGATTTGAATAAGGACTGTAATAATACGGAGTTTGTGACATAAATAAGGACTTCAATAATAAGGACTTTGTGACATAAATAAGGATTTTTTAAACAATAATGAATCTAATCTCAAAATGAAAGAACCTCAGCAAGCAGTATTTTTTATTGCATATTAGAAACAGCCAATCAGTTTGATAACAGATGTATGATCCTAAAATAGATGACACAAGTAGGTATAATATTGTTGCTGTCAGGTGGAAACCAGGTGGACGATAAATTACGAGAAAAAAATCACTTCAAATGTTAACATATGGTGATACAAGGTTTCTGCCCGACAGCAACGATATGTTAACAACATTAACAGCTGCTATAATAGAACAGTGAGAATCAGGATGTGAATCTCAGGATTCACATGGGAACGGTGCGGCTCCATCTAGAGTTACCAAATGGAAATCACGTACTGAATTTATTGACAGAAAAGCTCATAACATGTCTATGGAGGATTTTTATGAAACACAAACTTTGCAGATAGTAAGAGGATCATTCAAGATTTCTTTACAGCTACAATGTTGGTGAGTTTAAATGTGTTTAATGCAATAAGATAGGACTTTTCTGTTTGGATGTATGGGCTGTCAAGGGTTGGTATTAAAACTATAGAGTCCAGATATAAAAAATAGGATCTAAGAGTTGCTTGTGGCTGTGTGTGTGTAACAGACACACATGCAGTGTGTAGTTTGATGTTGTGTGTGCAAGAGACATACCTGCTGTGTGTGTGTTCGTGTGTGTGTGTGTGTGTGTGTGTGTGTGTGTGTGTGTGTGTGTGTGTGTGTGTGTGTGTGTGTGTGTGTGTGTGTGTGTGTGTGTGTGTGTGACATACAACGTGCAGCGTGTAGTTTGATGTTGTGTGTGCAACAGACATACCTGCAATGTGTAGTTTAATGTTGTTTGTGTGTAACAGACTACCTGCAGTGTATAGTTTGATGTTGTGTGTGCAACAGACATACCTGCAGTGTGTAGATCGATGTCCATATCAAAATCAATGTCCAGCAGTTTGTTTTGTTTCTCCAGCAGAGTTTCTAGTGTCTCTATCTCTCTCTGGAAGAGGTTGCACATGAACTCTGCAGCCGCACTGAGGCGCTCCAACACAAACACTCTGACAAGCTTCACACAACAAACATCAGCACCACGCTGTTGTTTGTCCAAAACACACAATATCTCCTCTCCCACCGACGTCATGTGTTCATTTATCTTCAGCCGTACAGACTCCATTTGACACGTTTTTACCTCCTTTATGGCCTTTAGCTCCCTGGTGGAAGAGGTGTGTAAGTGAAGATAGAGCTGTGGAAAGACAGTGTGTCCTCCCTCACTGTGAGTCCTGAGAGTTTAACTGTGGTGTGTCCTGGAGTCTGAGCAGGAGGACAGAGTGGAGATTTGGAGTGAAAACACCACCATTTATCTTGAAGAGGAGAAACACCTCCCACCTCCTCACATTCTTCCAGTTCACTGCAGTCAGGGTCCATTTCAATGTGAAAGGCTCGTAACAAAAGACAGTGTAATGATGGGTCATCGTCAGAGAAACATTTACATAGATGCAAGTTCCAATGTCTTTTGTTTCATCAACATGTTGACTGTTTTTCTTTCACCAAAGAAAGCAAACCCATGATGACAGATTTCACTCACTTCTTTGTGATGAGGCAAAAGTGAATTTTGAGTTTCAGCTATTGATCAAGTTCTTCTGTGGAATTGTCCGTTTAGATAACAAAATATTACTTCGCTGTGAAAACAAGTGTGTTTGGTGGACATTACAATGATACGCTGTCATGCCACCCTTTTTTGTTTTAGAAAATGTGCTGAATTCTGGGTTTTGTCAGCACTGCACACAGAGTGGGAGTGTTTACTAATGAATGACATTATTCCAGTGATTTTGTTCCTCTTTTACATAGCATGTGAATGAGTTTAATTCTTGAACAACAAACAATGTCTTTACTTTCATTTCAATACCCAGAGCAACATGTTGCGCAGATGTTAAAAAAACAGACAGATAGACAGATACAGAACTAAAATATTAGTTAACTTTATATGGGGAACTATTACTAGGGAGGTTACAAATGTATTAAACATTTTAATTTTTAATACATTTGTATCCTCCCTAGGATGGAGGGCTTGGTAAAAATGTAGCATCCGGTTTATAAAGAAGAGCTTTGTGGATAGGTGAGGCCTTGAGTTGGAACAAACATAAGGGTTGTGCAAGGAGCTCTGTGCCTTATTTTAATATTATGTATGGTGAGTTAGTAAGCACATTTGCACGTTTAAATATTGGTCTGAAATGTCCAGTACAAATATTTATGTTAATCTGTGTGAAGATGCGTATGGTGGCCTTTCCCCCTACAAATGTCTAGATGACTCTCAAAAGCAGGTGTGTATAAAAATATTTGGAGTAAAACATTTCTGAAAAAGAGATATGTCATGTGGCTGGTCTCAGTGAGGAGCTGCTTTTTGAAAACTGTTAAAAGACCTATTGAGAACTGTAATGAGGACGAATCTATTGAACAATGTATGGGGTTTTTGAAGAAAACATGTCTGCCATGGATCAGGAGTTCCATTGGCCTGTTGTGTGCACTGTGGTCAGCCAACTATGGACCACTCCATGTGCCATGGTCATACATCAGGAGTCAATCTCTGGAGAGGTGGTCTTTAAACAAATATAAAACTGAACTAAAAAGACAAAAAACTATTGACTCCAGACCAAAAATGCTGAAGCCATGGTTGATGCCATCTTTGTATTGGAAGTCTTTTTGCTATATTTTTTGCATGCAATTGCTTATAACCATGTCATCTAAATGCCAATTCATTATAAACCATGAATAATTTCAAATAAAGTATATATAAAACGTAGATGAGGTGTTGAAATGATATTAAGCAGTAAAGGTCTGCTCCTTTTTGAGCTCGGCACCAAATCTCTTTGCTGAAAATAGCCCATCTACAAGTCGCAATGTGACGCATTGTGAGCATTGTAGATCGGCTATTCTCGTCACGTTTGTCTCAAGGCCAGTCCACACCAATGTTACTCCTTGCAATCATTATCCCCAATGGCAGTTGCAAAGAGTTGCATTGGTGTGGACTGGCTTTAAAACTGTCTTGTTGCAAGGAGTTGCGACTAGTTGCATTGGTGCGGTCTGGTCTTTAGATTGGGGCAGTTGCTATAGAGTGTTTGTTCAGTAACAGCGGTCTCCCTGTCTCTCCAGGTCTTTAATAAACTGTACATTTTCAGGTTGGTTACAAATTAAGCCCCATCAGCAGAGGGAACCCCACAAATAAAATTCCTCAGCTTGTGTCATACGTAGTTCCAATTTTCTCAAATTATTTTCACCAAATACACTTGTTTATTCAGTTTTTACTAAAGAGCTGGAGAGACCCCAGTCGTCTATAGCAGTGCTTCTGAACCTTGTGTTATAATGAATACATATTGTGAAAACAGCAGATCTACATGCTCACAACGCCTCATATTGCGAGGTCTTAATAGTCCTTAAATTGTGACTTCATCCCAAAAATTAGACCCACAGGTTGAGAACCACTGGCCTATAGCAATGATTATACAGGAATATAGAGTGGGCAGAGGATGGGCCGTGGGTAGCGTGGGGACCAACGCCCATCCTGCCACATTAACAACACAGATCATCACTTTATTTTATTCACATACCAGTAGACTAACCTTTTTCATCATCTAAACTGACCGTTTTATTGACCAAAATAATTTGATCACTTTGGAAATAAACTGTTAACATCTTGAGGTTTGCTTTCTTTGGCGAAGAACAGTCAGCATGTTGATGAAGACATTGTCAACTTGTCTCTATGTAAATATCTCTGATGATGGCCCATCATCATCTAGGTGTCTTTTGTTATGAGCCTTTTACATTGAAATGGTCCCTGACTGCAGTTAATTGGAGGAGGTGGGAGGAGGTTTTTCTCCACTCCAAGACAAAAGACACACACACACACACACACACACACACACACACACACACACACACACACACACACACACACACACACACACACACACACACACACACACACACACACACACACACACACCTTATTGTTGTCTTATTTGCATTTCAAATGTGCCGGCCGGCCCACTTGGCACAGCACAGATAATCTACACACACTTTAGGTGTGTCATTGTCTCCAAGTATCCCCCAATCTAGACTTGGTTGTCGTTGATCTACATGTGATTCTCAAACTCTCTAATTTCAAAGACCCCACATTAGATTTGCATTAGACCACAAACCTCCATTTGACAAGATGTTTATCTCTGGAACCCAAATCTAAGATATTTATGTTATTAGGAATGATTCAGTCAAATTGTCGGTCCATAATACATTTACTGTCTATGTACTGAAGGTGTGGTAAATTCAATGGCCTCTGGAGGTCCCCAAACCCTACATTGAGATCCACTGATCTACAATATGGCAAATTAAGAACTAACTAGAGACACCATGATTGATATACTGATATCTGTTTGGTGCATCTCATGTGTTTGGTAGTTGAAGAAACTCAGCATTTATGAATGAAACAATGTCATTCATTAGTAAACACTCCCCCACTCTGTGTGCAGTGCAAAGGACCTTGATCAGCACATCCTGAAAAGACAGGAGAGGATATGTAAAATGTTATTATATTAGGCAGTATCGTCTCAACAACCTAAGAGTCTCCAGATAAATATAAATCCCTGTCTGCAGATTTGACTCTAATTTAAAAACAATAAAAGACTAGGGGTCCTTTAGTTTAGGGCGTTTCAGGGGGATCCCAGCTAATTTGGTGAAAGATTTGGTGTAGAGGAAAACAGGGAGGGGGGGACCCCAGTCAACATAGTGGTTCATATAGCATAAAATTATGACTAACCTGTTTTATACTATATATACTTCTGGGTCACTGTTCAAAATTATCATTTTATAATGACAACACAAAAACAACTAATAATAATAATAATAACTAGAAAATGTGCTCCTCGGAGCACAAGTCTCCGCCAGCAGATCCGTGCTATTTTAATAGCACGGGTCGTCTTGGTAGAACGGGTCGTCTTGGTAGAATGCGCGTGGTTTTTGGTGTTCTGCAGGGGCGACTGAATATGTAGTGTCTGCATCTAAAAAAAAATATTCTTGAAGCAATGTGTCATATGGGAGTCCTCGTAATTGACTGGTTTGTTCAAATGCTTGTCTGTCTTCTTCATCTTCATTGTCTTGAACAGTTTCAGCAGTTGATTGGTGTGTTTGATCTATGTCAGTTTTCTCTAGTGCTACATAATGTATTTGATCAAGGTGGCCAATTGTTACAGTATTAAGACTTCGGCCTTGTTGTGGGATCAATTCAACTCTATAGTCCTCTTCTGGGTTACTAGGGTTGTAGATGAGTATGCTTTCTTAGCTTTGGCCTTCTGTGCCTTTGCTTGACCAATGTTAGGTGTTCTCAGAGGGACACACACACGCACGGACGGGTGATTTGTACTGGAAGGTACTGTTCCAATCAAGACTGATTGATCCTGTCTTACCTCACTTCAAAAGACATAAATGGCCTTTTGAAGTGACACCTATTTATAGGATTTTATTTCGTCATACGTCCCTCTAGCCAATCAAAGGCATTGGTGTCAACATATTGACACGTGTCACGTGGAGCTTGACCAATGTTAGCTTGGCTAGGGGCCATGCTAACACACGGCGGGACGAAGCGAAAACATACTCTCCACCTCCGGCGTCCGGCGGAGACAATAATGCATTTTATTTATAATGCACTTTATATTATTGTAAATCTGAAAGTGCTTCAGGGTTTAAAAGCATGGCATAAAAACAGCATAGGCAACCAAACAATTACATGGGACCCAACTAGGCTAGATTAGGCCAGGGTCAAATTAAAACTATAGGTGAAAAAGCAGTTAAACTTTCAAAACCTTTGCATCATGCATGTCACACAAACAGAATGTGGCACACAACATTTATTTTCCCAGGTATTAAAGTGTTTCTTTGGGTTAAAAAAAACTGAGCATGGAGGCCAGAGCAGAACCAGTTTCCATACGTTTTTCACATCGACTTGTAATAGCGCCACCATTAGGCAGATCTTTTCAAAAACTTTTTTTTATATTACGCACGCAGCGGCCGATGACTGTAAACTTCACATTGGCCGGTTATAGCGCCACCAGGAGGCAGATTTTTGCAAAACAATACATTTTGCTATTAGAGGTTTTGTCCAAACATCACGCAATCAGTACACATTATCTCTATAGTCATGTGATCAAGATTTTTCATGTTTCATCCTGATCAGGGGTGCAGCCATGGGTGGGCCTGGGTGGGCCGTGGCCCACCCACATAGAAAGCTGGCCCACCCAATCGATTTTGCTAAAATAAATAAATAAATGGAAATGTATTTATAATTTTTTTGATAAAAAATTGGTAAGATCAGGCAAAAATAAGAATTAAATAACCAAACCCTAACCCTAAAACCGAAATAAAGTAACAAAAAAACGCCCAGCGCACGTGCCTAGGCCCAGCCTATACTAGCGTTCTGGCTGCGCCACTGATCCTGATTGGCTGAGATTGACTACCTGGCCTGGCGGAGACCTGTGCTCTAGTTTTCCCTCCTGTCTCAGTCAGCCTGTTATCTGTCCGTCTGTGTGTGAATACATAGTGTTGGCAGGTGGAAGCAGCGAGTGTCCTGACATCCTGCAGGTCAGGCACCGAGCGCAGACATCAACACAATTTGAAACACGCTCTTTTTTTCTCCTTTTCTTTTGAGTTTTTTTATCCAGTGGCTTACAATGAACACACCTGTTTCACAACAACACACAGTAAAGCCACATTTCCCAGAAAGTCCCCTCTCTTAAGCCATGGATTTATGTTGCTGTCTTGTATGCGGTTGACTGACACATCAGTCTCCTTGACCAGTTTCACTTTGAAAACCTTTGCATCATCATCATGTCACACACACAGAATGCGGCACAAACACAACACCAATGGTTTGGATCATGTGGATTGTGGAAGTTAAATGGTGGATTTGTGGATAGGACTCTATATCAGGGGTCTTCAACCTTTTCAGGCCAAGGACCCCCTAGCTGAGAGAGAGATGAAGCAGGGACCCCCTCTACATATTGTATAAAAGTGTGTTGCAGATTAAACCTTTTCATAGATTTCAACAGTGTTGTGTGAACTAATTTTTTTTTGTTTATTTCACCTCAAGTCAATACTTCAATCGTTGGCTCTGTACTTGATCTGCTCTTTTTTCCTTCTACACCAAACCTCTTTGCCGAAAATAGCCGATCTACTCGTAGATCTGCTATTTTCGGCTATTTCCCCTCAGAATAGGGATTCTAAGGTTGAAGGTGTTAATGTAAAAAAGAAATCCTATCACTCAAAGATTTGGTGGCCCCCCTTTAGTAACTCTGAGGACCCCCTAGGGGTCCCGGACCCCCTGTTGAAGACCCCTGCTCTATATGAACAAACTTGTTATATTCTGTTTGTGTGACATGCATGATGCAAAGGTTTTGAAAGAGAAACTGGTCAAAGTCACTGGCCACCTACTGTAAGACATTAACTGATTCACTGCCAATCACGTAGATCTACGTGAATGTTACGAAGATGACGACAGCGATACGGCACTACGTCCCTGACGAAGTCTTACGACCGCATGACATCATATCCTACTTATAAATGCTACGACGCCGTCAGATGGCAAGCGTCGGCAGTCATAAGTAGTAATAGCAATAATAGTAATATAATACCTATATAAATATCAGGCCTATTCACCACATCAAGGTGGGTGATTAAGGACCATATCCGGGCCTGCCGTCAATAGCACTTGCGACGGTCAATAGTATAGAATAGCCAGCCTAACAGAAATACAGTCCTTAGAAGTAGTAGCAGTAAACCTCTGTTACATTTGGTCCTTCAATCCTCCTTATAGCAAGGAGCCTTTCGCCTAGCCCACGAGATCGATTGCAGGTGCAACCGACTGGGCCCACAGAGTTAATCATATAGCCTAGATGGGCGACCTTATCGCCCCCCAAGCCGCCGCCCAGGCTGCTCAAGCCGCCCTAGCCGCTGACAACGACCTGAGGTTCTTTAGACATGAGCAAGCAGTTGATACGACATTAGACGCCTTATACACCGCCATGACTGACATGGCCGCTAACGTGGCTCACCTGACCGGCCAATTGGCGAAGAGAGATGCAGAAGCCGGGACGCGTGTCCACACGGCCACACGTGCCGACCCGACGTCCGACTTTTCGGACCCAGGGCCGGCCCGGCGCTCACGTTCACGCTCACCTTCCCTCAGCCACCACCGTGGCACCGCAGCCAGCCACCCATTGACCAGCACCCCCCGGACCTGCCCCATCCTAGGTCTGTCCGCCTCCACCTCCGGCAGCGATGTCGATGCGGACGCGCGCGATGCGCCCAGACGCCCCAACGCAGACCGCTCCGGACGGCACCCTGGACAACTCCCTTCTCATGCATCAGCTCGCGCAGACCCTACGTGACTTCATGGACATGTCGCAAAGCCAGGACCGGCGCCTCCCGGCCTCCACCATACCGGTCTTCAGCGGCGACCACCTCGCCTATCCCGCCTTTATCGCCGATGTCAAAGACTGCTCCATCGGCAGAGGTGCGAGTGAGCGGCTCGACATTCTGGTATCGCTCACCAGCGGGGCGCCTCGCCACATGATCGACGGCTACCGCCACGACCCCGACCCCGATGGAGCGCTGGCAGAGATCACGCGCAAACTCCAACGTGATTACGACGATCCTGAGAAGGTCCTGGATGCTCTGCTCTCGCGTGCCGAGGCCTGGCCCGAGTTGAGGACGGTCGACGACTACGACCGCTTCGCCCGGTTCCTGGGGACCATGAGCAAATGGATGGCCGCCAAGTCCTGCCAGAGGGTCAGAGACGGCGCCCGCAATCTGTCGGGTATCGTCAACAGACTGCCCCTCGCCACGCAGAATTTATGGTTCGACATCGTGGCGGAAACACAGTACAACCAGACGGAGGTGACCTTCGACGACCTGTCCAAATTCGTCTCTAAGAGCGCCATCCGCCACGGGTATCCGAATAAGCCCACCCCCACCCATGAGAGGCCGACGGCAACGGACTCATGGAGGCCCTCTGACGCCGCCTACCCCGGGAGACGTGACAGTTTCCCCGACGCCCCCGGTGGATACAGGGGGGGGAGATCTTACGACAACTCCCGTGGCCGCGGCAGATCCCCCCGCGCCGGCTGGCCCCGTGACCCGAACCAACGCGGGAAGAACTCACCCAACTCCACGATGTTCAACTACGTATCCACAGGCGGCGGTACAACACACCAGCACTCGACCCACCCCCGCTGCCCATACTGCGACGACTACACCCACCTCATCAACATGTGCCCGGATTTTCTGCGGCTGAAAGCCCAGGAGAGGGAGGCTTGGATCGTAACTCACGAGCGCTGCAGGAGATGCGCCCGCAAGCACCACGGCGAAGACTGCACATTTAAATTCTCGTGCTCAGTGTGCCGCAAAGGCCACGCGTCCGTCCTCCACGACGTCAATCCAGACATACATTCCACACATGTGAAAGTCACCTTCGACGACCTGTCCTCCTTCGTTACGAAGCGCGCCATGCGCCAAGAATACAAATCCACCTACAGGAGACCGACGATAGCAGACTCACAGACATCCCGTGACGCCGCCAACCTCGGCTGGAACAACCGTTTCCCCGACACTTCCGGTGGATACAGGGGGGGGAAGTCCTACATTAATCCCCGCAACCGTGGGAGGTCCCCCCAAGGCAACTGGCGCCCCACCGCAGACAGACGTGGAGCACAGCCATCCCGGTCCACGATGTCCAACTACGTGGCCACCGGTGGCAACACAACACGTGAAGAACCCCAGGCGCCCGCCCCCTGCTCGTACTGCGACGCCAGAACCCACCTCATCGACACGTGCCCTGCCATCGTACAGCTGCCGGCACACATGAGGGAGTCATGGATCACAGCACAGAAACGATGCAGGAAATGCGGCTGCGAGCACCAGAACACAGACTGCGCATTCGGATTCTCATGCTCGGTACGCCGCAGGGACCATGCGTCCGTCCTCCACGATGTCAATCCCTACAATCCCCCACATCAGGCCCCGGCACCAACACATGCCACCCCTGAGAAGAACACCGACCCCGCGCTGAGCACATCTATACCAGCTAGCGCAGAGCTTGGTCTGGACCCCGTCCTTACTGCAGATCCGCCACAACTTGCGCTCCGCTCACAAGAGGCAGCGCAGGAGCAGCCTGCGGCAGAGCCCGCAGTCATGCCCATGCCACACAGCCTAGGGGACAGCCCTCCCCACCGTAATATCATAGCGGCGGGGACGCCCCACCCTCCACGGGGGAGCAGACGAGAAGACGCAGACAGCCCCCCGGTCCCCCACCTTAATGATGAACCCCTTACAGTTACTGCACCATCTGCTACACAGACTGCGCAGGGGGGAGAAGGCCCACCAGCAGGAGACCCCCCTCCAACATATGTCATCGACCTACAGTCCGTCCACGGACACGAAGACTCCCTGAAGTTACCACAAGAGGAGTCCATGCAACTAGTCCCGTACACAGGACCAACAGCCCGGCTGTCAAGCCAAGCTGGGCGAGGCCCGTTCCGACATCAACGCCAGACTTTGCAGCAATGCCTCCTCATCCTCCCTGACGCCATAAGGCCAAGAGCGATGATGCTATGGGGGGAGAGAGACCCACAAGCCGAGAGAAGGCCTCCCAAACTACCGCGATCAACGACGCAGAGGGCCCTTATAGATTCCACCGGCGCAGTAGGCATGCCACCCACCGTGGCCTCCTTCGAAGTGGAACGAGGCACAGGACCAGGAGGCCCAATCCAGAACAATCTACATCGAGTTCAGGTAACAGAAACAAGCGACGCGAACTCGATCGTCATCCTCAGCCTTGTTACCATGGCGTTCTATGCCACCGTGACTGCACATTACGGTCACAGGCTCCTCCTAAGCTCCCCCTACAGCTACACCGCTGCACCAGCTGCGTAGCACATCCACCCACATCGCTCGGACCCGACGGAGACCCGACGGAGATGTAGGTACGAATCCCCTCTCCTGACCAAGTACTGGAATAAAGAGGAGAGCGCATTCACCTTGCCCGACGTCCGTCAGCCTACACCTCGTAGACCAAACCGGCTCTCCTGCCGATCAGGTACGTCAGAGCCCCCAGCCCGAAGGGAGATGAAGGCCTAGCGCACCGACACGACGGTCCGAAGAGCGACTCATGGAATCCTGTCAGCCCGACTTACTCTACTCAACTAACCATCTGGTCGACGGACTCAACCAGGTGGTCCTATGCCACAGTGCGATGGAAGTGGACGCTAGAATGGGTATGGTGTGTAGTGAATGCCTTGGCGTATCTCTGACACCCCAAACCGAGCAGAGAGCACGCGCAGGTCCTCCACCCCCCACCATCAGGAGGAAATCGAAATCAAGAAGGGCGGGAGAAAGACACTATAGCGGGACACCGCATCAGACATCGTCACTTCATTTGGGAATTATGAGAGTATGGTCACACGGCGGGAGCCAAGCCACCATCTCTCATAGGCAGGAGTGTTACGAAGATGACGACAGCGATACGGCACTACGTCCCTGACGTAGTCTTACGACCGCATGACATCATATCCTACTTATAAATGCTACGACGCCGTCAGATGGCAAGCGCCGGCAGTCATAAGTAGTAATAGCAATAATAGTAATATAATACCTATATAAATATCAGGCCTATTCACCACATCAAGGTGGGTGATTAAGGACCATATCCGGGCCTGCCGTCAATAGCACTTGCGACGGTCAATAGTATAGAATAGCCAGCCTAACAGAAATACAGTCCTTAGAAGTAGTAGCAGTAAACCTCTGTTACAGTGAACTAATTCATTTTTTTCCCCCAATTTGACCCAAAGACCAAGGAGATATGATTTTTCAAAGATCTAGACTCCTATCCACTTCCTTGTTAACTTAAAACTTAAAAATTCTGTATCTCGGCTCCTGAGTACTTTTTTTTTTTCAATGAAAAACTCTGGCACTGGCTAAAAAAATATGAAAATACCTCTGGCAGTTAATGGGTTGTTAAAGGAGGAGTTCGCCCAAAAGATTACTTATTTTCTATCAATTACACACCCCACGAAGCCTTGATTTCATGGATTTATTTTTGTTTTTGTGGCATTCCTAAGACAATCATTTGATAACCGTGTGTATTTCCGGTAGGAGACACAAATAATCTACTTTGTGTCTCCTACCGGATACATTAGCCGGTAGGAGACGGGAATCAAATTATTAGCTTAGGAATGCGACAAAAACAAAAAAGAATCAAATTGATAGAAAATAAGTAATTTTTTTGGGTGTGTAGCCAACGTCTGGACAACCTCTCAACAGCTGGGAGCCAGGCCGGTGGCGTCAGCAAACTTTTAACAACAACAAGGGGCTAAACAAAGCCGTTTGAAGTTGTCCCACCACCATCCACTTCTGATAAGACAACAGATCAGGAAAGGGGGGGAGAAAGCCAGGCCAACCAAATGGCCACACACACACACACACACACACACACACAACTCCCCCCCCCTCTCTCTCTTTCTCCCTCTTTTTGAGCGCATCAATCATGAATCATGTTTTCACCACAAAGAAGACATTACACGTGACCTCATGGAGAGACATGCGGACAATAATGGACAATAATGTGAAAATGTAGTACTATGCTGTATTTCCAGATGCTTGGTGTGTAGAAGTGACCTGGGCATGAACCAAGGGGCCCATGGCTGATCTCGGTCATAAAAATCCACTGAAGGGTCTGCTTCCCCCCCCCTGCGACTCAGAGTCAGCAATCCCACATCAGATAAAGAATTAGCATAGTAAGGACATTGGACCACATGAAAGGGTTTTAGGGTATATAGATCCCACACGAACAACACTCTTTGCTCAAAGCCGCCAAGGGATGATCTCCCTGGCTCTCCCATCACCAACCAAGGACGAGGAGGGTTAACCAGCCTTCCTAGGGCTCTTCAACACGGGACCTCCTGTCGGCTCCATCCAACCAACGACGCGATCCAAGGGACACACAAGTCCCCGTAGCACGGAGGCCTACCACGGCCTCACTCTCGTCTACCCGCGGCAGCGAGCACCGAAAGAGCACCAATGCGCCCTTCTCCAAGAGGACATCACCGCGGTCAACTCGGCGACCCGGCCTCCGCCACCGTCGACGCCAACTCAGTATTACCTTTACACTGAGATTCCCGAACTCTGAGACCACTCGCTAGAACCAGTGCCAAGTTGGGCTTAGAGCGCGGCTGTGTACCTTTCTCCCGAAATCCAGAGTCTCCGGACTCAGGCCCCTATCCAGGGTCTAAAGGTGTGTTGAACCATTTTGATTTGTGCATTAATCTTAAGGCGACGTTACTGTGTTTACCAGAGAATATCTGTTATAGTTGAGCATAGCTCAGAAGGTTTTACAATAATGCATCTCCAATGCGATTCCTTCTTTTACTCTCTGTGACTTTTTCTCTCTCCTGTTTTCTTATCTCCCCACATTAACTCCATACACAACATAAGTTTCTGTTTCCCAAGCGTTGCTTTATAAATACTTGTAACGGTGAAGTCTGAATAAACCCAATTTTATTGTACCAAGGAAAGTAATGATGTGTGGTGTCTTTTGTCCGACCAGTTAAAATGTATCTCTCTCTGATTAAACAGACATTTATATAAACCTGTCCAAGAACTCACGTTACATTACAGTGACGTAAGATTCAATAATAATAATATATATATATATACCTATATGTATGTATTATTATATTGTAATTGATTCATAAATTATATTTATATGGTTTATGAGCTAATTACGTCCTGTGTTCATATGCTGCGATCTCATCCAGTATCATGATCATTACAGGTGGTGCCCCGTTATACGAGGCAGGTTTTTGTCTTTAAGCAGAGAGAATACTAGACTGTGTTGACAAATGATACCAAACATCTACGTTTGAAAACAAACGTGGGGAGCAGTAAGAGCGAAAACCAACAGAACGCGCACCGCGCTTGGATAGGATGTATATCAGCAAAATTACCGTGCCCTCTTTTTAACTAAACCCTGAGTCCCACTGCAGGCAGTGTGTGCATCAGGCAATAGAAAAAAAATAGAGTGTTATTTCCCCCCGGAGATAATAAAAGAAAAAGTATTCTTTTAATGTGAGTCCAGCACTCAAAAGGTTGAAAAATATTCTTTTTAAACTAGCTACTTAGAAAGAGCCTTTCCCTTTTAAATTCTGACAAAGTTTTTACCAATGGCCAATTTATTAATAAACACCGACACTCGATGGTAATTAACTCGAGCCGGTAATTATAATAAGAAGAGAAAGCGAGATTAGTTAACACAAATCTAAGCTAAACCAAGGTAAAATTACGTCAAAACTGGACTGAGATTTATTAACTTTTGTAAGCTTGTTATAAACTCTAGTATCCTCTTAGACCGTTTATTAAATCGTCTAGGAGACGAGGATCTCCAAAAGTGAACCGCTACTGTAATGCTTCAGCTCACTTAGAATCCTAAAAAGCTAACAGATCAGATAAAGAAAAAGAAAAATACTCGTACTTTTATTTTTCAAACTGGTCCGTAATTTAACTGGTTTCGTGACGATTGCTGAGTGAAAGACTGGGATCGTGTTTGGCCACAGATAGACTAAGAAGCAAAAGACAGCGACAGAGCTGTGTGTTTTTTTTTTCTCTGATCAGAATGCACAGAGCCCATTCACAAATTCTCCAGCAAACGCCATTTTGAATTACGTAAGCAGACCCCGCCCGTTGGCAACGTGACAGCACGTACCACGGACACTAGGAGCGTAGGACTCCTCCTCCACCAACTCTGAGCTCCACAGAAGCCAGGGAAAGCGGGCTCCCTTTGTGCGGGTACTTCTTGGAGTAACGCTCCAAGTATCACGCACACTGCACTGTCGATCAAGCGACAGACACCCTTATGAGTTAATAACTATAAGTAAGCCGTTGTTAATTTTGGTATCCTCTGAGACAGTTTAATACAGTCTCATGAGAAGGGGAAATTCGAGTGAATCACTATTATAGCGCTTAATAGTCACTTAAAATCCCAGTAAAAGCTTACAGATCAGACGAAGAGAAAGGGAATAACCACAGTCGTATCCTTTTTCTCTTCAAACTGATCCGTAATTTAACTTGTGCCGACATTGCTGTCTGAAGGAAAGTCGTGTTTTTAACACAAAACAGCGCCAGGCCTGTACAACCTGCTGACTGATCCTCTCGTGACAATTCAGTTGGCGCCATTTTGGATTGCGTAAACACACCCCTCCCCCGTTGATAACGTCACAGCACGGGCAGAGGCTTTGTGGAGCTAAGAACTCCACCCCCACTACAGTCGAGCTCCAGTGAGAAATTCACTTGAGATAAAGATCTGTTGTGGTGACGTTGTGTGAAGACAGACTGGTATCCAGGGTTATATTTGGAGGTTGTAGCGATAAACGGTGCGTTCGAATCGGCGAGAATTTGACTGTGAGTTGACAAACAAAACCGGAGTGACAAAAGTTTCATCTGGGTCATTTGATTGACAAATCACAGACAGAGCCTGGTTGATCCAAACCCAACGGACCATATTAATTTTCTGAGTTAAAGTTTGAGCTCGTTTTAAAGTAAAGGGTTAATAAGTTAACTGCTTAATTCGGAAAGTTAATCTTAGTTCAGAATTGGAAACAGATTATTAATTTTTGTTCCTTTGTAAGAAGAAACACAATAAGTCTAGCGATTGCAGAGTATTTTCGGCTATAATTCCCGGAAATTTTTCAATGTTCCGGTTTCTAAAGATACTCTGCAGATTGTTCACGTTTATTCTGAAATTTCTATAAATGGATAAAATTATTAAAAAAAAAAAAAAAAAGAGAATTTTTTTTTTTTTTTTTTAATTTGGATTAAACAAATTTTTTTTTTGGATTAATTTTTAGAGATTGAATTTAGTTAAAGTTTAAAAAAAAAAAAAATTGAAAGTTTTTTTTCATACTTTTTCTCACTTCTCTCTGATTAGTTTTTCCAAATTTTAAAGAAAAGTTTTGTTTCCTCTTTTAATCTCGGTTATTTTGGGGAAAACCCAAAGGAACCTTCAAAGACTTTTCTCTCAATCAAAGATACTTTACTATTCGAACCGAATAAACGTTTATTTAAAAAAAATAAAAATAAACTAAACTAAGGAACCTGGGATTAATAATCCCTCTTAAATTTGTAGGTCTCAAACAAAGCTAAACAACTCAAAATAATTATCAGGGAAACCTTGTCTCATCTTCACACGGCCTACTAAGTACAATTCCACTGTTACTTCACCAGTATTGCTGCATGTACCACTCCTTCTAGTTTTGTCCAAAGTAATAGCTAACACTAGCTGAACGTATTTGGACCAAATACCGAACCCTAGTAGTCGCTCCTTTCGCCCTGTCCATTAAGATGGCCTCTGTGAAACAGGTCGATGAGCTACAGGACAAGGTAAAGGATTTGGAAAGAAAAAGCTGCTTTGCTGACAACAGCTGAGCAGGAAATAGTACAGCTAAAAAACCAAATTGCCACGATGGAATTAGCCGTAAAACAAACTCCACCTTCCCCCAGCGCAGGGCCTGGACAATCAGGTCCCGCTGACGCGAGGATAATTCAGCTAGAAACAGAGGCGCTCGACCTTCAAGACCGCCTCTCTGAAGGACAATTAGTGAAAACTAGACTAACCCAAGCACTCCTGGATGTTCAAACTGATAACACTGACTTTCAAAGTCAAATTAGCGACCTGCGGAATGACGTAAACGTCGCCCAGGGTACGGTAACTGTCAGAGAACGCCTCATGGGGTCCTTAAGGGCGGAAATACATGGTTTTACACAGGAAAGGCAGGCATGGCATAAATACATCTCAGAAACGGACACTCTAATTGCAAAATTGAGACATGATCTGGAAGTCTCCACACACCAGGTCATTAGCCTAAAAATTGAAAACCAAATTGCCAGCCATGACTTGACTAGACTAGCACATAGGGACACTGTTCTCCCGCCAGGGAGAGAAGTACTTCCCCCGTCAGGCGGAGCCCCGGCTCCCCTACCGGGGATCCACCCTATGTACACTAGCCCAGGTCACGCTCTGCTAAATGGTAGTCAAACCTTTCCAAATACGGGGAGCCACCCTCCACCCTCTGTAACACCAACTGTCCAAAGGTATGAGGCGCCTCTCCCCTCCGGGCAAGCCGGCCTGAGCCTGCCGGGGCAAACCCAGCCAGTGCCACACGGTACAGGTACTCCCCCAAGGTCAGGAAACGGAACGGTGTCACCTCACGCTAACCCAGCCGGTCAACACCTAACCACTGACGATTTAAAAAAACTTGCTAAATTTATCCCACGCTTTAACCCCACAACAGATGGGGACGTGGATACCTACACCTATTTGGAGGACATTGACTACCATTTAGAAGAATATGCCCCTGTCACGTCTGAAACCAAATTAAGACTCATTACGCTAACCTCCAACCGAGAGGTCAGCAGTTTTGTTAGACGGCAGACAGAACAAACCCGCCAAGACTGGCAGGCTATACGTGCGGCAATTATCGAGGAATTTGCCGACCACCAAAGCAAGAGTGGTATTACCGCCGCCATAGGAGTTCGCCACTCAAAGGACGAACCTATTAACGTATACTATGCAAAACTGCGTAGAGCGTACTTTGGCGATCAAAATCTACCCAATATGGAAGAAAACGAATACTTTAAAGCCTTGTTCTTAAGTAATTTGCATCCTTCCATTAAAAAGCAAATTCCCCTTGGGGTCGAACCGAGACATACGCAAGCTAACAAGCTCCGCAACCTGGCCCGAGAAGCGTTCGATAGAGATCGCACTAAACCCCAAGACCATACGGTATGCCCAATAGAAAGCCTTGAACTTGAGGGGGGGCACCCTCGCACAGACAGGTCCAACAACGGACCGGGTGACTACCCCTCACATCAAGAGCAAAACGATTGGGAACAATATGAAAGGCAAGACGACCGTGGTCAGTATAGGAGAAGCGACCGCCAGTCTCCCTCCTGGAGCCAACCTCGCTCCCCCTCATACGACCGCGATCGTCCCTCCTCCCAAGATCGTAGTCCAGACCGCGGTCGCTCGCTCTCACGGTATAACTCTGGGACAAGACCTGAATTCCCTGAGTTGGTACAACAGCTCCCAGCTGAAGTCCCCAGAGAATCACGATGGCAAAGCCCTGGCCGTGACGACAAAAATTTGAGAGAACCTAATCACTTTGTTCCAACGTATGCTTCATATGACACCACTTCACAATAGTTCGTGTTTCATCTAAAACATCAGGGGGGTCCGGTATATTTTTAACTTTTTGCGCATAGGTTTCTCAAACTTTGTGTCAAATGTTGAAAAATGGTTTGCATTATCATTCATAAAACGTGACCAACCTAAGGGGGGGCACGACGATACATACGTCAGGGTTACCACGCCAGACGTGGTGGCCCACAATGACAGCAACCCCGACCTTTATCTTGACACCAACAAGGCCCTAGCCTGTTGAAAGTAGGACTACCTTCCCACCACAAGGTGGGATGACCGCCGTGTGTGTTGTATTTTGTTTTGAAAAAAAAAAAAAACCTTTATATACATTTTGCTTTGGCATTTTATTCTTACACTTTTATAGACATTTTTCTTTTGCATTTTAGTTTACTTTAAGTCAAAGGTAATTTTGGGTGCAATACCCGCCCAAACGGGCTCTTGTTTTACTGTTATAAAAATCCCAGCATGCGATCTTCCCCTTTCCTCTGGAAAGGCAAGCAAACTAAAACTTTAGCGCATACTGAGTGTGGCCCTACTCAAAACCACCTGTTAGGTTTCAAAGAAAACCCTGTAGGTTCAGTTAGATGTTGGGCTAATGTCTCATTGGCACTATGTTTTTGTTTTTATTCTTTCTCTGTTTTTCTCTTCTACTGGGCCCCCATAGAGATTCAGAACCCCATGTCATACCGTGTAAACACTGGCCTTGGCCAGAGTTAACTCCCCCGGTTCTAGGACACAGACGGTCCTGATATCAGCATGGTTTTATTGATTTCTTTTTGGCCCCATTAGAACCTTCTTAGCCAACAGCCAAGCCCGGCGGGCTAAGAATCCCATAGAGAAAGAACACCTTCTTTCCTCTCTCTCTCTCTCTGTCCTTTCACCTCTGTGCCCTTATGCATGCCACTAGACTATAGCAATGTCGCCTTAGGGTTATTGCCAAGTCTAATGGTGGCCGCCCTAGAAGGCCAGATGGAATGTGTGCCACGCTGTGTGTTGTCTCCCTGTTATCCAGTCGCTGAGATTCCTATATGCCATAAGACGACCCGGAACCTGCGGTTCGATCCTCTAATGGCCTAGTGGGGGTTTGTAGCCAACGTCTGGACAACCTCTCAACAGCTGGGAGCCAGGCCGGTGGCGTCAGCAAACTTTTAACAACAACAAGGGGCTAAACAAAGCCGTTTGAAGTTGTCCCACCACCATCCACTTCTGATAAGACAACAGATCAGGAAAGGGGGGGAGAAAGCCAGGCCAACCAAATGGCCACACACACACACACACACACACACACACACACAACTCCCCCCCCCTCTCTCTCTTTCTCCCTCTTTTTGAGCGCATCAATCATGAATCATGTTTTCACCACAAAGAAGACATTACACGTGACCTCATGGAGAGACATGCGGACAATAATGGACAATAATGTGAAAATGTAGTACTATGCTGTATTTCCAGATGCTTGGTGTGTAGAAGTGACCTGGGCATGAACCAAGGGGCCCATGGCTGACCTCGGTCATAAAAATCCACTGAAGGGTCTGCTTCCCCCCCCCTGCGACTCAGAGTCAGCAATCCCACATCAGATAAAGAATTAGCATAGTAAGGACATTGGACCACATGAAAGGGTTTTAGGGTATATAGATCCCACACGAACAACACTCTTTGCTCAAAGCCGCCAAGGGATGATCTCCCTGGCTCTCCCATCACCAACCAAGGACGAGGAGGGTTAACCAGCCTTCCTAGGGCTCTTCAACACGGGACCTCCTGTCGGCTCCATCCAACCAACGACGCGATCCAAGGGACACACAAGTCCCCGTAGCACGGAGGCCTACCACGGCCTCACTCTCGTCTACCCGCGGCAGCGAGCACCGAAAGAGCACCAATGCGCCCTTCTCCAAGAGGACATCACCGCGGTCAACTCGGCGACCCGGCCTCCGCCACCGTCGACGCCAACTCAGTATTACCTTTACACTGAGATTCCCGAACTCTGAGACCACTCGCTAGAACCAGTGCCAAGTTGGGCTTAGAGCGCGGCTGTGTACCTTTCTCCCGAAATCCAGAGTCTCCGGACTCAGGCCCCTATCCAGGGTCTAAAGGTGTGTTGAACCATTTTGATTTGTGCATTAATCTTAAGGCGACGTTACTGTGTTTACCAGAGAATATCTGTTATAGTTGAGCATAGCTCAGAAGGTTTTACAATAATGCATCTCCAATGCGATTCCTTCTTTTACTCTCTGTGACTTTTTCTCTCTCCTGTTTTCTTATCTCCCCACATTAACTCCATACACAACATAAGTTTCTGTTTCCCAAGCGTTGCTTTATAAATACTTGTAACGGTGAAGTCTGAATAAACCCAATTTTATTGTACCAAGGAAAGTAATGATGTGTGGTGTCTTTTGTCCGACCAGTTAAAATGTATCTCTCTCTGATTAAACAGACATTTATATAAACCTGTCCAAGAACTCACGTTACATTACAGTGACGTAAGATTCAATAATAATAATATATATATATATACCTATATGTATGTATTATTATATTGTAATTGATTCATAAATTATATTTATATGGTTTATGAGCTAATTACGTCCTGTGTTCATATGCTGCGATCTCATCCAGTATCATGATCATTACAGGTGAACTCCTCCTTTAAGGCTAAAAGCATAACACAAAAAAGTCCTGGGGTCTTGTTTCCACATAGCATAAAATAATAATAATAATAATAATAATAATAATAATAATAATAATAATAATAATAATAATAATAATAATAATAAAATATATGCAGACTGTAAAATGAATACTTACTCATGTACCCTGTAGTAATACAAGTATACAAGGTATAAAGGCTAACATTTCTGTAATGATAAAGCACACAGAGGACATAGTGGTGAAACCTTTATTAAATCAAACAACCACAAAGTGTTTCTTTGAGTTAAAAAAAACCAGAGTAAATGTAAATAAGTAATCTGTAAAAACAATTCCGTAAAAGTAAACTAAGTCAACTGTCAGCTGTCTCAGACATCTACCAAATATGTACTATGATCATTTAACAATACAAACAACACACGTGTCAGCACACAGTGAACAGCTACACAAAACCAGCAGCTTGTCAGCACTTTACTGCACCATTATGCATGCATATCAATGAACATAATAATGAACAAGACTCGTTTTAATCCCGACAAATGTGGACAGACAGTGGTGCTCATGTTGTTCTACCAATAACCTATAGGCTGGAGGGAATAATACAAGATTATAAAAAACAAGCAATTGAAATTACATCATGTTAAATGGAAAATAAGATCCATACACAAGATAAATCAAACATCTATATACACAAACAAATAATGTTTATTCAGTCGTGTTGATATTGTCAGATTATGAGATTCCTCTGCTTTAGGATCCTTGTCATTGACATCCTGGATTAGACTGAATGATCATATGTGTGTCTGTGTGTGGCTAACTTCAACTAAAGGCTTCCCCCCTGTATGAGTCCTAATGTGTGTGTTTAGATTACTTGTGCTAGCAAAGCTTTTACCACAAACTGTACAGGTATAGGGCTTTTCACCTGTATGAGTCCTCATGTGTGATTTTAGATGACCCTGTTGATTAAAGCCTTTACCACAAACTGTACAAGAAAAGGGCTTTTCACCTGTATGAGTCCTCACGTGTTGTTTTAGATTACACTGTTGATTAAAGCCTTTACCACAAATTGTACAGGTACAGGGCTTTTCACCTGTATGAGTCACCATGTGTATTTTAAGATGACTTGTGCTAAGACAGCCTTTACCACAAACTGTACAGGTATAGGGCTTTTCACCTGTATGAGTCATCCTGTGTGTTTTTAGATGACCCTGTCGATTAAAGCCTTTACCACAAACTGTACAAGAAAAGGGCTTTTCACCTGTATGAGTCCTCACGTGTGTTTTTAGATCGCTTGTGCTAACACAGCCTTTACCACAAACTGTACAAGAAAAGGGCTTTTCACCTGTATGAGTCATCATGTGTATTTTAAGATGACTGTTGTTAACACAGCCTTTACTACATACTGTACAAGAAAATGTCTTTTTGCCTGTATGAGTTTGTTTTTGTGATTTCAGGTCTTGGGACAGCTTTCGCTGTCCTCCCACATGTTGCGTCTTGTGTGATTTCAGTGAGTTTAAAGCCGACTGATATGCCCTAGTCTCCTCCCAGTCATCACTGTCTTCAGTGTCTGATTCAGAACAGTGTGAAGAGAGGAGCTGGTCATAACTAGTTGGTTGTGATGTTCCACAGTCCTCTACATCAGCTTGTGTTTTCATGTGTTCAGTTGAGGTGCTGGCTACAGGCTCTGTGTCTCTGTTTTCACCACCATCTTCACTTTTCACAGCTAGTAATGTCAACGTTGACCCACCAGCCTCTTCTGGTCTTTGAAGTAGCTCCTCTTGTTCCTCTTTAATCTGTGGAGATTGTGGTTCTTCCTGAAGCAGACTGGGATTCCTCTCCTCTTCAGGGGAAACCTCCTCTTTACACTCAGGGACATGCAGGAAGTCTACGAAAAAGATACAATGAGACTCTATAAAATGTTTGAATCTTGTACATCCACTGCAGTACCTCAGTGCAGAGTTGTGGCTGGAATAAGTATCAACAGATTACTCTTTGCCCACAACTGAACCATCGTCTGATTCATGGTACATTTAGATTGATGCAGCGGTCCGTGCATCAATGTAGTCACATTGTTAATGCTAAAATCGATAACCAATTCATATCGGTTCAACTTTACACCCTCAGTACCGGCCTACTTCCACCAATAAAATAAATAAAGAGAGTGTGCTTGAAACTTACTGAGATCCAGGTGGTCTTCAGGTTCCTGTTTAATAGAAACAGTCCTGGCTGGAGAAGTGATCTTCACCTGCAGACTGGACTCCACACACTGATCTGGAATGAAGGAATACAGCACACACTTTAATAATATGGACTTTGGTAAGACACAAATACAAACTTTAATAATAAGGACTTTGATGTGATGTGAATAAGGACTGTAATAATAAGGACTTTGTGAAATAAATAAGGACTTCAATAATAAGGACTTTGTGACATAAATAAGGATTTTTATAAACAATTATGAATCTAATCTCAAAATGAAAGAACCTCAGCAAGCAGTATTTTTATTGCATATTAGAAACAGCCAATCAGATTGATAACAGATGTATGATCCTAAAATAGATGACACAAGTAGGTATAATATTGTTGCTGTCAGGTGGAAACCAGGTGGACAATAATTTGTGTGTGTAACAGACATACATGCAGTGTGTAGATTGATGTTGTGTGTGCAAGAGACATACCTGCAGTGTGTAGTTTAATGGTGTGTGTGTGTAACAGACAACCTGCAGTGTGTAGTTTGATGTTGTGTGTGCAACAGACATACATGCAATGTGTAGTTTAATGTTGTGTGTGTGTAACAGACTACCTGCATTGTGTAGTTTGATGTTGTGTGTGCAACAGACATACCTGCAGTGTGTAGATCGATGTCCATATCAAAATCAATGTCCAGCAGTTTGTTTTGTTTCTCCAGCAGAGTTTCTAGTGTCTCTTTCTCTCTCTGGAAGAGGTTGCACATGAACTCTGCAGCCGCACTGAGGCGCTCCAACACAAACACTCTGACAAGCTTCACACAACAAACATCAGCACCACGCTGCTGTTTGTCCAAAACACACAATATCTCCTCTCCCACCGACGTCATGTGTTCATTTATCTTCAGCCGTACAGACTCCATTTGACACGTTTTTACCTCCTTTATGGCCTTTAGCCCCCTGGTGGAAGAGGTGTGTAAGTGAAGATAGAGCTGTGGAAAGACAGTCTGTCCTCCCTCACTGTGAGTCCTGAGAGTTTAACTGTGGTGTGTCCTGGAGTCTGAGCAGGAGGACAGAGTGGAGATTTGGAGTGAAAACACCACCTTTTATCTTGAAGAGGAGAAACACCTCCCACCTCCTCACATTCTTCCAGTTCGCTGCAGTCAGGGTCCATTTAAATGTGAAAGGCTCGTAACAAAAGACAGTGTAATGATGGGACATCGTCAGAGAAACATTTACATAGATGCAAGTTCCAATGTCTTTTGTTTCATCAACATGTTGACTGTTTTTCTTTCACCAAAGAAAGCAAACCCATGACGACAGATTTCACTCACTTCTTTGTGATGAGGCAAAAGTGAATTTTGAGTTTCAGCTATTGATCAAGTTCTTCTGTGGAATTGTCCGTTTAGATAACAAAATGTTACTTCGCTTTGAAAACAAGTGTGTTTGGTGGACATTACAATGATACGCTGTCATGCCACCCTTTTTTGTTTTAGAAAATGTGCTGAATTCTGGGTTTTGAGTGGGAGTGTTTACTAATGAATGACATTATTCCAGTGATTTTGTTCTTCTTTTACATAGCATGTGAATGAGTTTAATTCTTGAACTACCAACAATGTCTTTACTTTCATTTCAATACCCAGAGCAACATGTTGCGCAGATGTTAAACATCTGCATACTGATTGACATACAGATAGATAGATACAGAACTAAAATATTAGTTAACTTTATATGGGGAACTATTACTAGGGAGGTTACAAATGTATTAAAAATTAAAGGATGGAGGGCTTGGTAAAAATGTAGCATCCGGTTTATAAAGAAGAGCTTTGTGGATAGGTGAGGCCTTGAGTTGGAACAATCAGAAGGGTTGTGCAAGGAGCTCTGTGCCTAATTTTAATATTATGTATGGTGAGTTAGTAAGCACATTTGCACGTTTAAATATTGGTCTGAAATGTCCAGTAAAAATATTTATGTTAATCTGTGTGAAGATGCGTATGGTGGCCTTTTCCCCTACAAATGTCTAGATGACTCTCAAAAGCAGGTGTGTATAAAAATATTTGGAGTAAAAACATTTCTGAAAAAGAGGTATGTCATGTGGCTGGTCTCAGTGGGAGCTGCTTTTTGAAAACTGTTAAAAGACCTATTGAGAACTGTAATGAGGACGAATCTATTGAACAATGTATGGGGTTTTTGAAGAAAACATGTATGCCATGGATCAGGAGTTCCATTGGCCTGTTGTGTGCACTGTGGTCAGCCAACTATGGACCACTCCATGTGCCATGGTCATACATCAGGAGTCAATCTCTGGAGAGGTGGTCTTTAAACAAATATAAAACTGAACTAAAAAGACAAAAAACTATTGACTCCAGACCAAAAATGCTGAAGCCATGGTTGATGCCATCTTTGTATTGAATGTCTTTTTGCTATATTTTTGTATGCAATTGCTTATAACCATGTCATCTAAATGCCAATTCATTATAAACCCTGAATAATTTCAAATAAAGTATATATAAAACGTAGATGAGGTGTTGAAATGATATTAAGCAGTAAAGGTCTGCTCCTTTTTGAGCTCAGCACCAAATCTCTTTACTGAAAATAGCCCATCTACATGTCGCAATGTGACGCATTGTGAGCATTGTCTGGTCTTTAGAATGGGGCAGTTGCTATAGAGCACCGAAGTCCTGACGTCACTCGTTCATCCCCAGGTTTGCGGTAATTTCTCTATGGAGAATAACATTGGGTCATCTTAGAATCGTCTCATATAAGAATTGTGGTCCAAAAATAAACACCGCGTGTCGGCGTTATTGTCAGGGAGGAGGTTCTGTATCGTTTATGATAGTCAGTCACTTATATTTGATACAGTCTGTTTCTGGCGAAAATGTAACTAATTTGGCGGAAGTAACATTAGCGTTTTCTCACCGTCAGTTGATGCTTCATATCCATAAGAGTCAACCCGCCGTGGTCATTTGTTTATTTTTGGAACACAGTTCTTATTTGACGCGATATTAAATACGTCTATGGGATTCAGAACGGGGGTGGAAAACTGCGAACCAGGTAGACAAACAAAGGATGTGTAAATGACGTCAGACTTCGGCGGTCTATAGAGTGTTTGTTCAGTAACATGTTCAGTAAATTGTGACTTCATCCCAAAAATTAGACCCACAGGTTGAGAACCACTGGCCTATAGCAATGATTATACAGGAATATAGAGTGGGCAGAGGATGGGCCGTGGGTAGCGTGGGAACCAACGCCCATCCTGCCACATTAACAACACAGATCATCACTTTATTTTATTCACATACCAGTAGACTAACCTTTTTCATCATCTAAACTGACCATTTATTGACCAAAATAATTTGATCACTTTGGAAATAAACTGTTAACATCTTGAGGTTTGCTTTCTTTGGCGAAGAACAGTCAGCATGTCGATGAAGACATTGTCAACTTGTCTCTATGTAAATATCTCTGATGATGGCCCATCATCATCTAGGTGTCTTTTGTTATGAGCCTTTTACATTGAAATGGTCCCTGACTGCAGTTAACTGGAGGAGGTGGGAGGAGGTTTTTCTCCACTCCAAGACAAAAGACACACACACACACACACACACACACACCTTATTGTTGTCTTATTTGCATTTCAAATGTGCCGGCCGGCCCACTTGGCACAGCAAAGATAATCTACACACACTTTAGGTGTGTCATTGTCTCCAAGTATCCCCCAATCTAGACTTGGTTGTCGTTGATCTACATGTGATTCTCAAACTCTCTAATTTCAAGGACCCCACATTAGATTTGCATTAGACCACAAACCTCCATTTGACAAGATGTTTATCTCTGGAACCCAAATCTAAGGATATTTATGTTATTAGGAATGATTCAGTCAAATTGTCGGTCCGTAATACTTTACTGTCTATGTACTGAAGGTATGGAGATCAGTGAAAATTCAATGACCTCTGGAGGTCCCCAAACCCTACATTGAGATCCACTGATCTACAATATGGCACTTTAAGAACTAACTAGAGACACCATGATTGATATACTGATATCTGTTTGGTGCATCTCATGTGTTTGGTAGTTGAAGAAACTCAGCATTTATGAATGAAACAATGTCATTCATTAGTAAACACTCCCCCACTCTGTGTGCAGTGCAAAGGGCCTTGATCAGCCACATCCTGAAAAGACAGGAGAGGATATGTAAAATGTTATTATATTAGGCAGTATCGTCTCAACAACCTAAGAGTCTCCAGATAAATATAAATCCCTGTCTTTGACTCTAATTTAAATACAATAAAAGACTAGGGGTCCTTTAGTTTAGGGCGTTTCAGGGGGATCCCAGCTAATTTGGTGAAAGATTTGGTGTAGAGGAAAACAGGGAGGGGGGGACCCCAGTCAACATAGTGGTTCATATAGCATAAAAATTATGACTATTTTAACCTGTTTTATACTATATAGATGTATGATCCTCAGCTTTGGCCAGAAGGAACGTATGTACGGCGGTTCTACGAGCCACGTAAGCCCAGGGCTGCTGCTGCTGGGGCAGGTGTAAAGTTACTGCCTGTCATAAGGATGCGTGAGCCTGAGGCTGGGGCTTCGAGTACATGATGGACTTGTTTATGAACTATGAGAGTTGTGTCTTATAACTCGCGTGGCCTGTGCCTCGGACAGGTCGCAGGGGAGAGAGAGCGCAGCGCGTTGTTATTGACAAGCTCCTAGAGAATGCTGATATACTGTGTATACAGGAGACTTTTTTAGCAACACAAGATCTTGATAAACTTAACCCTGTCCATAAGGATTTCCATGGGGCAGGGGAATCAACGACTGACTTAAGTACAAGAATAATGCGTGGCAGGATCCGAGGGGGGGTGGCCATTCTATGGCATAAGAAGCTCGACCCACTTGTCAGTGTGATTAGGCTGGAAGTGGACTGGTGCATAGGCATTAAAGTTGTGCATGAGAAGAACGTTTTTTATCATTTTAAATGTTTACACTCCTTATGAATGTCACAAAAATGAGGATGAATACCTTAATAGGCTTGCTTTTATTAGTTCCTATATTAAAGAAAATGTTTACACATGCATATATATCCTGGGTGATTTGAATGCTGACATATCAGATAGCAACTCAATGTTTGGTCAACATCTAACACCATTTTGTAAAGACAATAAGGTTATTCTGTCCAGCAAGGTGCTGTTGCCAGTAGGCAGCTACACATATATCAGTGAAGCATGGCATACGACATCCTGGCTGGATCACTGTATAGCTACAGCCGATGCTCATGATAGTATAGAGAAAGTTGAGATCTTGTATAGTCTGGCCACAGCAGATCACATGCCTGTCTCTCTGACTATAAATGTTGAGGGTCTACCTGAGCTGGCCAGCCATGGTAGTCCAAAACAACATGATAAATTGGACTGGGCAATCCTCACAGAAGATGACTTACAACATTACAAGTCACTGACTGATGTATACTTAAAGGGATACTTCACTTTCAAATAAAATAAACATTTAAAAAAATTATTTAAAAAAAATGAAAGAAGTTATGGCAAAATAAAGGCCCCCTCACGCATTAGAGTGTCCTACTAATGTGTGAGGGGGCCTTTATTTTGCCATAACTTCTTTCATTTTTTTAAAATAATTTTTTTTAATGTTTATTTTATTTGAAAGTGAAGTATCCCTTTAAGTAATATTGATTTACCTGTTGAGGCTATTACATGTGGAAACGTTAACTGTAAGAATGATAGACATTATAGTGACCTGTGTAAAATGTATGACATGATAGTACAATGTTTAGTTAATGGAAGCAAACCTTTTAAAAGAAAAAGGAGTAAACAACATAATCTGAGACCTGGATGGAATGTGTATGTTCATGAGCTACATGTAGAGGCTAAAGAAGCCTTTAAATGTTGGGTTTTAGCAGGAAAACCTAGGCATGGCCCTGAGCGTGACCACAAGAAGCATGCAAATGCTAGGTTTAAATATGCTGTACGCTATATTAAAAGAAATGAGCAGGCCATGAGGGCAAACTCTATGGCCAAAAAGCTACAACAAAAATAATGTTTATGAATTTTGGAAGGAAGTGAAGGTGGTTAACAACAGTAAGATGCCAATGCCTTCTAGTATAGATGGCATTACTGGGTCCGAAAATATTGCTGAGCTGTGGAGAAGACACTATGAAAACATTTTTAACTGCGTCAAGAGTGAGGTTTTTAATGTTGGTGAGGTTTCCCACAGTGATGGTGTGATCATCAGATCTGATGAGGTGAGCTATGCCATTGAGCAATTGGCTTTTAACAAAGCATGTGGTCATGATCAGATAACAGCAGAACATCTGAAGCATGCTGGCCATAGAGTTTCAGTGATGCTTGCTATGTGTTTTTCAGGGTTGTTGATGCATGGCATATTGCCTGAATCCATGTTATCTGTCCTGTTAGTGCCTGTTGTCAAAAACAAAACTGGTAAGCTAACTCCTTGCAATCATTATCCCCAATGGCAGTTGCAAAGAGTTGCATTGGTGTGGACTGGCTTTAAAACTGTCTTGTTGCAAGGAGTTGCGACTAGTTGCATTGGTGCGGTCTGGTCTTTAGAATGGGGCAGTTGCTATAGAGTTTTTGTTCAGTAAGTGGTCTCCCTGTCTCTCCAGGTCTTTAATAAACTGTACATTTTCAGGTTGGTTACAAATTAAGCCCCATCAGCAGAGAGAACCCCACAAATATAATTCCTCAGCTTGTGTCATACGTAGTTCCAATTTTCTCAAATTATTTTCACCAAATACACTTGTTTATTCACTTTTTACTAAAGAGCTGGAGAGACCCCAGTCATCTATAGCAGTGGTTCTGAACCTTGTGTTATAATTAATACATATTGTGAAAACAGCAGATCTACATGCTCACAACGCCTCACATTGCGAGGTCTTAATAGTCCTTAAATTGTGACTTCATCCCAAAAATTAGACCCACAGGTTGAGAACCACTGGCCTATAGCAACGATTATACAGGAATATAGAGTGGGCAGAGGATGGGCCGTGGGTAGCGTGGGAACCAACACCCATCCTGCCACATTAACAACACAGATCATCACTTTATTTTATTCACATACCAGTAGACTAACCTTTTTCATCATCTAAACTGACCGTTTTATTGACCAAAATAATTTGATCACTTTGGAAATAAATTGTTAACATCTTGAGGTTTGCTTTCTTTGGCGAAGAACAGTCAGCATGTTGATGAAGACATTGTCAACTTGTCTCTATGTAAATATATCTAGGTGTCTTTTGTTATGAGCCTTTTACATTGAAATGGTCCCTGACTGCAGTTAATTGGAGGAGGTGGGAGGAGGTTTTTCTCCACTCCAAGACAAAAGACACACACACACACACACACACACACACACACACACACACACACACACACACACACACACACACACACACACACACACACACACACACACACACCTTATTGTTGTCTTATTTGCATTTCAAATGTGCCGGCCGGCCCACTTGGCACAGCACGGATAATTTACACACACTTTAGGTGTGTCATTGTCTCCAAGTATCCCCCAATCTAGACTTGGTTGTCGTTGATCTACATGTGATTCTCAAACTCTCTAATTTCAAGATTGATAGAAAATACGTAATTTTTGGGGTGAACTCTTCCTTTAAGGCTAAAAGCATAACACAAAAAAAGTCCTGGGGACTTGTTTCCACATAGCATAAAATAATAATAATAATAATAATAATAATAATAATACAATGTATGCAGACTGTAAAATGAATACTTACTCATGTACCCTGTAGTAATACAAGTATACAAGGTATAAAGGCAAACATTTCTGTAATGATAAAGCACACATAGAGGACATACAGTGGTGAAACCTTTATTAAATCAAACAACCAAAAACATTATCAACATTTATTTCCCCAGGTATTAAAGTGTTTCTTTGAGTTTAAAAAAAAAACTGAGCAAATGTAAATAAGTAATCTGTAAAAACAATTCTGTAAAAGTAAACTAAGTCAACGGTCAGCTGTCTCAGACATCTACCAAATATGTACTATGACAATTTAACAATACAAACAACACACGTGTCAACACACAGTGAACAGCTACACAAAACCAGCAGCTTGTCAGCACTTTACTGCACCATTATGCATGCATATCAATGAAAATAATAATGAACAAGACTCGTTTTAATCCCGACAAATGTGGACAGACAGTGGTGCTCATGTTGTTTTACCAATAACCTATAGGCTGGAGGGAAAAATACAAGATTATAAAAAACAAGCAATTGAAATTACATCATGTTAAATGGAAAAGAAGATCCATACACAAGATAAAACAAAAATCTATATACACAAACAAATAATGTTTATTCAGTCGTGTTGATATTGTCAGATAATGAGATTGCTCTTCTTTAGTATCCTTGTCATTGACATCCTGGATTAGACTGAATGATCATATGTGTGTCTGTGTGTGACTAACTTCAACTAAAGGCTTCCCCCTGTATGAGTCCTCATGTGTTTGTTTAGATTACTTTTGCTAGCAGAGCTTTTACCACAAACTGTACAGGTATAGGGTTTTTCACCTGTATGAGTCATCATATGTGTTTTTAGATGACCCTGGTGATTAAAGCCTTTACCACAAACTGTACAAGAAAAGGGCTTTTCACCTGTATGAGTCATCATATGTGTTTTTAGATTACCCTTGCTAACACAGCCTTTACCACAAACTGTACAGGTAAAGGGCTTTTCACCTGTATGAGTCATCATATGTGTTTTTAGATGACACTGTTGATTAAAGCCTTTACCACAAACTGTACAAGAAAAGGGCTTTTCACCTGTATGAGTCATCATGTGTGTTTTTAGATCGCTTGTGCTAACACAGCCTTTACCACACACTGTACAGGTATAGGGCTTTTCACCTGTATGTCTCCTCATGTGTGTTTTTAGATGACCCTGTTGATTAAAGCCTTTACCACAAACTGTACAACAAAAGGGCTTTTCACCTGTATGAGTCATCATGTGTTTTTTAAGATGACTTGTGCTAACACAGCCTTTACCACAAACTGTACAGGTATAGGGCTTTTCACCTGTATGAGTCATCATGTGTGTTTTTAGATTACCCTGTTGATTACAGCCTTTACCACAAACTGTACAAGAAAAGGGCTTTTCGCCTGTATGAGTCATCATGTGTATTTTAAGATGACTTGTGCTAACACAGCCTTTACTACATACTGTACAAGAAAATGGCTTTTTGCCCGTATGAGTTTGTTTCTGTGATTTCAGGTCTTGGGACAGCTTTCGCTGTCCTCCCACATGTTGTGTCTTGTGTGATTTCAGTGAGTTTAAAGCTGACTGATCTGCCCTAGTCTCCTCCCAGTCATCACTGTCTTCAGTGTCTGATTCAGAACAGTGTGAAGAGAGGAGCTGGTCATCACTAGTTGGTTGTGATGTTCCACAGTCCTCTACATCAGCTTGTGTTTTCATGTGTTCAGTTGAGGTGCTGGCTACAGGCTCTGTCTCTCTGTTTTCATCATCATCTTCACTTTTCACAGCTAGTAATGTCAACGTTGACCCACCAGCCTCTTCTGGTCTTTGAAGTAGCTCCTCTTGTTCCTCTTTAATCTGTGGAGGTTGTGGTTCCTCCTGGAGCAGACTGGGGCTCCTCTCCTCTTCAGGGCAAACCTCCTCTTTACACACAGGGACATGCAGGAAGTCTACGAAAAAGATACAATGAGACTCTATAAAATGTTTGAATCTTGTACATCCACTGCAGTACCTCAGTGCAGAGTTGTGGCTGGAATAAGTATCAACAGATTACTCTTTGCCCACAACTGAACCATCGTCTGATTCATGGTACATTTAGATTGATGCAGCGGTCCGTGCATCAATGTAGTCACATTGTTAATGCATTGTAGTCACATTGTTAAAATCGATAACCAATTCATATCGGTTCAACTTTACACCCTCAGTACCGGCCTACTTTCACCAATAAAATAAATAAAGAGTGTGCTTGAAACTTACTGAGATCCAGGTGGTCTTCAGGTTCCTGTTTAATAGAAACAGTCCTGGCTGGAGAACTGATCTTCACCTGCAGACTGGACTCCACACACTGATCTGGAATGAAGGAATACAGCACACACTTTAATAATATGGACTTTGGTAAGACACAAATACAAACTTTAATAATAAGGACTTTGATGTGATGTGAATGAGGACTGTAATAATAAGGACTTTGTGAAATAAATAAGGACTTCAATAATAAGGACTTTGTGACATAAATAAGGATTTTTTTAAACAATAATGAATCTAATCTCAAAATGAAAGAACCTCAGCGAGCAGTATTTTTTATTGCATATTAGAAACAGCCAATCAGTTTGATAACAGATGTATGATCCTAAAATAGATGACACAAGTAGGTATAATATTGTTGCTGTCAGGTGGAAACCAGGTGGACAATAATTTACGAGAACAAATCACTTCAAAGGTTAACATATGGAGATACAAGGTTTCTGCCCGACAGCAACGATATGTTAACAAAATGAACAGCTGCTATAATAGAACAGTGCGAATCAGGATGTGAATCTCAGGATTCACATGGGAACGGTGCGGCTCCATCTAGAGTTACCAAATGGAAATCACGTACTGAATTTATTGACAGAAAAGCTCATAACATGTCTATGGAGGATTTTTATGAAACACAAACTTTGCAGATAGTAAGAGGATCATTCAAGATATCTTTACAGCTACAATGTTGGTGAGTTTAAATGTGTTTAATACAATCAGATAGGACTTTTCTGTTTGGATGTATGGGCTGTCAAGGGTTGGTATTAAAACTCTAGAGTCCAGATATAAAAAATAGGATCTAAGAGTTGCTTGTGGCTGTGTGTGTGTAACAGACATACATGCAGTGTGTAGATTGATGTTGTGTGTGCAAGAGACATACCTGCAGTGTGTAGTTTAATGGTTTGTGTATGTGTGTGTGTGTGTGTGTGTGTGTGTGTGTGTGTGTAATACTCAAGTCTGGTATTCAACATTTTCTTGAGTAAAAGTACAAAAGTAATGGTATCAAAATGTACTTAAAGTACCAAAAGTAGAGCGGGAGGGAGGGAGGGAGGGAGAACGGGAGGCAGAGAGAGCGACATGGCGAGAAAGACAGCGGGGGAGAGACAGAGTGATGGTGTGAAAAACTGATGGAAAATAGAACAAGGCAAAAAGGGAAGGTTGGGGAGGAGGTGGTGGTGGTGGTGGTGGAGTTCCAAGGTCATGGTCAAAGTTGAGAATAACAGGACTTTGTTCATTTCTTGTTCAATGGGCTCCGGCACACCTCGCTGTGCTTGACTGATGTGTTTTTCATGAAGGAGGGGAATATGAATTCCTGTCACAGAAGATGATATCTGTCAGTGCAGAAGGAGAGTAGAGCCGGGTCAGTGGACTGTGAGAGGTCAGAGTAGAGCCAGGGCAAGAGTTCTGCCAGGATTAACACATTCAATCCCGGAACGCATCTGTGTCATTTGAGTAAGATTTCTTTGGGCTATTCAAAAATAGCAGATCTACAAGCTCATAGCGCGGCATCGAGTGCCGCGCTATGAGCTTGCAGATCTGCTATTTTTTTTAAATCGTTAACATTTTTGCAAATCTTTGAATATACATATTTTTCTAAGCGAACATTTTTAACTCAAATCTTTGCTTCTGGGGGTCCCTGGAACAAAATATTTTGCGATAGAGGGGTCCGCAGACAAATTCATATCATTTTTGGGGGTCCTTGATATGAAAAAAGAGAACCACTGATATTATAGCAACCCAAGTTTTTGTTAGAATTTAGAAGACATTTGTAGAATCCCCCCAGAAGCCAAGATTTGAGTTAAAAATGTTCGCTTTAAAAATATTCAAAGATTTGCACATATATTCACGTTTAAAAATAAATAAATAGCAGATCTACAAGCTCGTAGCGCGGCACTCGGTGCCGCGCTATGAGCTTGCAGATCTGCTATTTTTGAATAGCCAAAGAAATCTAAAATGACACAGATGCGTTCCCGGTTTGGATGGATTAATGAGGGAGAGAGAGGACAGTGAAATCCCTCAAGTGTTAATAGGAATTAACCCGTAAGGTTCAGTGTTCCGGGGGCCATTTCTTTTTTTTATCGTTCTTTGAGATTTACTGCGAGGAAGGCAGACAAGCATGGAGAAAGAGAGCGAGGAAAAATCCATAGAAATGTAATTGAATTCAAAGAAAGTCAGAAAACGGAGCACGCGGAAGAGAGCAGACTTTTACAGACTCGTTCACCTGGCCTAAAAAAAAAACAGGCCTTTTAATCTAATGTGCGTTTTGTCCAGCAGTACAATGTCTTTGTCACTACATTTTATGAGTCCTGCGGAAGTGGATCAGTCTGAATGCAGTGCCCTGGAGGAGTGGGCCTCCAAATATTTGGCAAAACAAAGATTTTATTGATATCAGAACATTAAAGGGATTCTAAAATATTTATATATATATATATTTTACTTTTTTTCCCCCCTACTATGCTGTGGTGTTTTCCTACATTGAAACACAGTCCTCTTTCTGAAAACCGTATTTTCCCTACTATTTATGTTTTGACATCCGGGTATCCGGGACGTAAATGAAACGCACGCATGTGCGCGTCCGTGCGCGTCCGTGTCCGGGTGGTGAGTTCGAGTGAAACCGAATGGAACCGAGTGCAGCCGACAAAAATGGAACGGCAGCCATTGTTTTTACGTTCGGTTTTAAAACTTTAAAACGCTCTCAAACTTTTTTTTTTTTTTTGAGGCACGGAATTTACTTTTAAGGTAGCGTTTGGATAGAATTTAGTTGTTTAACTTCATATATGTGGTCAATTAATCATCACGGAGCCTATTTAAAAATAAAAAATCAGAGAACCGGCAGGGGCGGGCAGTGACACGCCTTGTATCCGAATAAAGCAACCTATTTTCGGCATGGCCCGTTCAGAAGTCCCCCCTGCGTCACCCCCTGGTGGTCGGGGAAGCGAACTGGTGATGAGGAGAAGGGGGGGGGGGGGGGGGGGGTTGAGTGGAGGGGCGGTGTTTGACAACAGTTTTTTTATCTCTGAAGTTGCCGAGAATCCCTTTAATATAAAAAATTAAATAAATTAAAGTATACTACGTTCCATTGATCCAAGCCAGAACAAGTTTTCAAGTGGGCCCTGTTCCAGAAAAGGTAGAGAACCCTGTTGGCCTGTAATTACTATCAAATTGGTGGTCCTTGAAAATGAAAATAGAATCACTGAGATAGCGTTGCCAGGTCTGGCATGGCGCCACACGCACGCAGCCTTGACAAACCTCCAACAACACAAAATGTGTGATCGTTAATATTTAGGGTTTTGCTGTCAGACTAATGAAGCAAATTAGCAAAAAATGTGAGCAGATGCCAGGCTTGCTTACTGTCCAGAGGACTTTGGTGGGTGATTAGGAATACTTATACTTAATTATATACTTAATGACTATGTCTTGCAAACCAAATTGGGGGTGGTAATTTTGTTGTACGACAAGACAAGTTTGATTAACTGATCTGGTACCACCCAAATTTAGAACAAACATGGGAAAGTTCTCATTCTATCTACTATCTACTCTAGCCTTTTATAAAGAGTATAATTGTCCAGTGTTCATTTAACTAAAGAGTGTAAATGTAAATATCGAGAATCAATCTTGTGGCCTTTCAAGTTGCAGGCCATAATTGGTGCCTATGACATTTCTAATCCGGGTAGAAATGTAAACTTAATTTAGGTTTGAACATACATTTTTAAGAAACCATTTTGGCCCATGTACCTTCACAACCTAAAAGGAATGTGACTTGGTGCTGTAAGTACCTATACAGTACATGAGGCTATTATGGTAATACAATATTCACCTGGCGTCACAGCGCCTGGTATATTTTCGCTTTTATGTCTGTGTGTAGTGCATGGGTCTTCAACAGGGGGTCCGGCGACCCCTGGGGGTCCTCAGAGTTACTACAGGGGGTAGTTCAAGTAACCACTTGAACCCTAGCATCCCTATTCTGGGGGGAACATTAGCCAAAAATAGCAGATCTACAAGCACACAACGCCTCGCAGTCGGCAAAGAGATTTAGTGTGGAGGGACAAAAGAGCAGACCAAGTACAGAGCCAACGGTCAAGTTTACAAAATATTTACAAGTATTGAGGGTTTAAGTGGTTAGATGTCTGAAAGTACACATTAACATTAAAAAAAGAAAAGATAAGTCAACAAACCCCCCCCAAAACATGAATTTAGCAACACTGACGATAGTGCTGTCAAAGTCTATGAAGCTATCTATGAAATATGAAAAAGTTTAATCTGCAACACAGTTTTGTACAATATGTACTGCAGGGTCCCTGCTTCATTTCTCTCTCAGCTAAGGGGTCCTTGGCCTGAAAAACGTTGAAGACCCCCATGGTGTAGTGCATATCTCTGGACATCCATTGCAAGGATGGTTAGACATATTGACATATTGAATAAATGTTGCACAGTTCACTCGTTCCACCAAACTCACTCACTTCTCTCGTGTCATGTGCTCCGTTGCACCATGCAACAGAACGAGTCGGGCATCGCGGCGACCGGTTTGATCCCATCACACGGTGAATTTGACGCAAAACCCTCTTTTTTTTATGTCAGATGGGGGTGAGAGCTGCATTTTGTCCTCCTTTTTTGCCAGAAAAAGAGAGAATGCCAGAGGCAAATATCTACTCCCTACATCTACTGAAGTGGCTTCGTGATAAGGTGGCAGGCCGCAACATTCTTTTTTTTTCTTTTTTACCCCGAGGGTACGCTGCAGGCTGTATCTAGTTATCTATCTCTCCCTGAGTGAAACTGCCAGCCTGGAACATCTCCCCGTGCTTTAAGCCATTACGACCGGGAACGCATCTGTCATCTTAGATGTTTAGCTATAGCCATTATTTTTACTTTGGGCTATTCAAAAATAGCAGATATACAAGCTCATAGCGCGGCATTCGGTGCCGCGCTATGAGCTTGTAGATCTGCAATCTTTGGGAAAAATCGTGAATTTTTTTGCAAATATTTGAATATACTGTATAGTTATTTTCTAAAGCAAACATTTTTAACTCAAATCTTTGCTTCTGGAAATGTCTTCTAAATCCTAACATTTTTTTTTTAAAACTTATGTTGCCATAATATCAGTGGTTCTCAATCTTTTTCATGTCAAGGACCACCCAAAATTATATGTATTTGGCCGCGGACCCCCATCTCAAAATATTAAGTTCCAGGGACCCCCCCCAGAAGCAAAGATTTGAGTTACAAATATATATTCATATATATTCAAAGATTTCCACCCATTTTCACGACATTTTCACGATCTACAAGCTCATAGCTTGTAGATCTGTATATATGAGCTTGTAGATCTGCTATTTTTGAATAGACAAATAAATCTTAAAATTGACACAGATGCGTTCCCGGTCTTGATGGGTTAAGCGGCAGTTAGTTACAGGCGTGTGTTCCAGCTGAAAGGGCCCTGTCAGCCCAGAGCGCCTGTCAGCGGCAACGTAACGGGCCGGCGATGATGATCGGAGGTGGTTATTCCAACTGCACTCGCCTGGTCTAATAGCATAGTCGCTAGTAGGGTGGAAACCTTGTATGTCCCGAAACGGATACTTTTCAGGAAATGGGGCAAAAAAAAAAAGGAACCTGTGGTTCCAATGGATCCAATGTATTTTCTTTTGTCACAAATCTGTTAAATATTTATAAAAACCCAGACTTAACCATTTACACTTTCACTTAAAAAACAAACAAACAAACGAAAATCTATTTCATAGCTCACAACAAATGACGCCTCGTGAGCTTGTAGATTTTCGCTACTTTAACTCTAGAGTAAAACATCGTCTATAGCCGACCTTGCTAGTGTTTTGCAAGCATTTTTACTAACCTTTCAAGAGCCACAAAATATTTCACTCCAGGACGATCGACACACCGAGTGTCTCTGCTTCCATCGGGGAAAGAAAGCGTGTCACCGCGACCCTCCGCTCTTTAGTTATTGGCTGTTGAATATTGCTTGAAAAACACAGGAAAAAAAAACAAGAAAGCAGAGAAAAATATATTTTTTTCTAAATCCTTTAACATTAGATTGGACAGGGCAGGGTCATTGGCAGTGAATGAGTTAACAAGCCCCCAGGGTTTTTTTGTGTGTTATCCTTTCAGCATAACCTTTGACCTGTAATGTTAACTTGTTAATAAAGAATTCAATCAACCAAAAAAACACTCCTGTACGACTAAGTAGTATAGGCCATTCATTTACAAGTTGAAACATGGAGATACAAGGTTTCCGCCCGAACACACCAACGATATAATGCTCCAGCACCACACTCTCTATTCACTGCATTCAGGAAGAGGCTCACAGGGGAGACCTTTTAACCCATTGAGACCTGAAGCCGATTCTACATGTCTCCTAAATCTCAACAGTATTCTGAAAAACGTATGTTTCTATATCAATGGTGTTCAATCTTTTTCATTTCAAGGACCCCCAAAATGATATGTATTTGGCCGCGGACCCCCATCAAATATTTTGTTCCAGGGACCCCCAGAAGCAACGATTTGAGTTAACACATTGAATGCCAGAGTTATTTCAGATTTTTTAGCTGTTTTATGCCAGAGGTTTTTCATTGAGAAAAAAAAAGTACTCAGGAGCCGAGATACAGAACTTTTAAGTTTTAAGTTAACAAGGAAGTGGATGGGAGTTTAAATCTTCAAATAATCATATCTCCTTGGTCTTTGGGTCAAATTTAAAAAAAAAATGTAATTGTTTTTCTTTTTTTTTCCAAAAAACGCATCTATGCGTTCTTGGCACACAAGTGATGGATTCAAAAGAACGCAAAGAACGCATGTATGCGTTCTTGGCATTCAATGTGTTAAAAATGTTCGCTTTAAAAATATATATATATTCAAAGATTTGCACACATTTTCACGATTTTTCAAAAATAGCAGATCTACAAGCTCGTAGCGCGGCACTCGGTGCCGCGCTATGAGCTTGTATAGCTGCTATTTTTGAATAGCCCAAAGTGTAAAATAATGCTTTTTAGCTCTAATCTAAAAATGACACAGTTCCAGGTCTTAATGGGTTAAGTGCTCCCAACAACACCACAGTTACACCATCACTAATGTAGGATCACCTGAATGGAGCTGTCTGTCATCAGGAGGGCTGAAGGAGAACTAATAGGATCAGACCGGCAGGCGGACGTTCAGCCCAGACACATGTAGTCGGGCAATTAACACATTAAGACCCATGAGAGGCCGATACGCGTCTTCTAAATCCGCAGCGCGAGGCGTTGTGAGCTTGTTGATCTGCTATTTTCTGGCTAAAGTTCTCCTCAGTATAGGGACGCTAAGGTTCAAGTGGTTAAAGGTAGGGTAAGTGATATTTTTTGGTTAAAACAAAAAGTATTTTGTTAAAAGGTTAAAGCACTATATTCTGATAGTAATCATTGCTATAGAGTGTTTTTTCAGTAACAGATGTCTACCCGTCTCTCCAGCTCTTTAATAAACAGAAAATACATTTTCCGGTAGGTGTCAAAATCTCAGCCAATCAGGAGAAAGTACCCATTTTTAAGCTTCATTTTTATAGTGTTCCAGTTCCAATTTTGTCTGCTCATTTCTTAGTGTCGTCACTTCCAATTTCACTTGTTTAATCTAATATCCTGATTGAGTTCTCTATCCTGATTGGATAAAATTGTAAATGAAACTGAAACTGAAACGAAAATGCATTTTCTGTTTTATAAAGAGCTGGAGAGACAAGGAGACTCCTTTTACTGAACAAACCCTCTATAGCAATGAGTACTATCAGAATATAGAGCTATTTAACACTTATTTTAACCAAAGAAAATCACTTACCCTACCTTTAATCATGTAAAATGTTTTCTGAAAATACATTATGTTTCTAATTATATCAGTGATGCTCAAACTTTTTCACGTCAAGGACCACTCAAAATGATTATGTATTATGCCCACGGACCCCCATCTCAAAATATTTTTATTCCAGGTACCCTCAGAAGCAAAGATTTTGAGTTAAAAATGTCCGCTTGGCGCTCGCGGGTGGCGCAGTGATAAAGTCCCTGCTCACCACCACCAAGGAGGTTGTGGGTTCAAATCCACCGTGGTGCATCTGGCTTTGTTGAGTGTCTACGCGAACACAATAGACCATATTCACACGGCGGCCATGTTTCTATGAAGTCAATGAAAGTAGCCACCCCGGGTGGCGGCACTTTCAATGTTAAATTCCAATATGGCCGCCGTGTGAATATGGTCTATTGGCCCGGGTGAGGGAAGGAAGCCGGGCGGGGAGGAGGAGGAGGAGGAGGGTGATAATGGTCATTGCACGTACTCCTACGGGCTGGGGCGGCACCTGTCAGCAGGGAGTGTTGGGCGGGAGGAGTATAACTCCTCCTGGTGGTGGGCTCCTCACTGGCAGGTGTGTCAGTAAGATACGACAGCAGTGACGACACAGAAATGTGTGTGGAGAGGAATCAATTGGCATAACTAAATTAGGGAGGAAAAGGGGTAAAAAATTAATTGTCGACTGTGTAAAAAAAAATCACACCCTGTGTGAAGTGGGCGGTGTCTTGCTAGCTAATCACAATACTGAATGGAGTCAACCAATCATGTACAAAAGATAAATACATTTATTGAAACACTCTTTATGATGGACGAAACCATAACTTGAAAAAAACAAATTGTTGGTTTTTTTCAAGTTATGGTTTCTTATATAGGGCTATGCACATGTGTCATGTGACACTGGCCAATCACAGTCCTGAATAGACTGTGATTGGCCAATCACAGCGCAGGATAATTGTACAAATTTCCTGGGCCCAGATCACAGCGCAGGAAAATGTACATTTTTCCAAATCTCACTTATAGGGGCGGTTTCACCGCCCAAAAATATATATATATTTACATATATAAAAATACAAATATATTCAAAGAATTGCACACATTTTAAAATTTTCCCCCCTCAAAAATAGCAGATCTACAAGCTCATAGCGCGGCACTCGGTGCCGCGCTATGAGCTTGTATATCTGCTATTTTTGAATAGCCAAATACATCTCAAAATGACACAGATGCGTTCCCGGTTTTAACGGGTTAGACAGCCAGCCCGTACATTCAGCAGGCTGTCAGGCACACAGTCAATTATCCAGTCTATATTCAGACGGCCGTTCCATCAGCCGTGCTGCAGAAGCACTCAGCTTTTTGATGGTCGTGTTTCCTTGAATATTATGAAGCATCATTTCACAACTCTTCACCTACTGATTGCACGGTATAGTGTTTGTTGGGAGTGTTGGCGAGTTATGTTAAGCCCTTTTTAAGATAAGATGCTTGCACAGCATGCAGGGGCGTGACGAATAATAAACGATATTAAAATGCAAAATACTTTTCACGTTTCACATCAAAGCTATGCAGTCTCTTTCAAACCACAGTATCTCTTCCACAATCTCAGAATGCAGCAGATATAGTCTCTGTACTTCCGCTTAAAAGTTCCAGGAAGCTGGCATGGGCGGCTGACGTAGCGGTCCGGGCACCTATAGGCTGATAATGCAGCATTAGAGCAGTGTCGTGGATTCGAATCCCGATTCTGACGACCATCGCCGCCTGTCACTCCCCATCTCTCTCTGTCAGTCTACTGTATTCTATCAATAAAGGCAGAAAAAGTTCAAGGAAGCTGTCATCTGTTTGTCATTTCTTTTCACAAAAAAATATAATAATAATAATATGGTTTTGTTTTTCAAATTGTATTTGCAAATCGCACACGCACATCAGGTCTATAAGGACCATAAATGTCCTTACACACCGGGGCGATTTTTTCGTGCGAATAATACGCTTTTTTTAAAAACCTTATAAAGTCAATGCAAGGGTACATGGCGCGAAAAAGCGGAAAAGCGAAGCGAAAAAGCGTCTTTTAATTATTCGGAACGAGTCCGAATTTTGCGTATATTCGCACATTCGCCGGTGTGTAACCGCCTTAACAGTCATGAGCCAATTAAAAATAAAAGGTCAAAGGGGCGAGCAGGGGGGTTCAGAGAGGACAGCCTGGGGACATCCAGGGTCAAGGCAAAGGCGTAAACCCGTTGTCAATACGCAGTAAATATAAATAAACATAAATAATTGAATACAATAAATAAAATCAACAGTCTGAACAGGCACACAGGGGAAGAGAGCAGCAGGGGCAAAGACAGGCAACACACAGTGATTAATGGGTAATCAGGCAGAAAGCAGGTTAACGTGTTTTGAGAGCTGGTAGATCCATTATTTTTCATTTTATTTTTAATCCTGAAAAGTAACAGTTTTAGACATGTGAGGTTTCCACCCGACAGCAATGATAATGTGAATGCATTCATACAATAACACAAACAATGGGTCATACACAGTGTATTCCATTGGAGAACATATTATATATATATATCGTGTCTGTCAGTGTGGAAACCTCAAATGTCCAAAACTGTGACTTATAAAATAGTAAAAATAGCAGATCTACAAGCTCAAAACGCGGCGCGAAGCGTTTTGAGCTTGTAGATCTGCTTTTTTTCTAGCTTTTTTTCTAGCTTTTTCTCAAAACGCTTCGCGACGCGTTTTGAGCTTGTAGATCTGCTATTTTTCATGCTTTTGTATAACGCTGTAGTATGATGAAGTAGGGCATTCATTTACGAAAAAAAACACAAAAAGTTAAATATGGGAAGATAGGAGGGTTCTGCCCGACAACAACGATATATTTGTCGTAGTGCAGTGGGGCCAGTTGCACCACCTCACACTAAGTTCAAACTTAGCCTAGTTATAGCTTAAATGTCTTTAAAAAAAGCATCTGTCATTTTTTTATTTATTTGGCTATTTTTTTTGAAAAATCGTGAAAATGTGTGCAAATCTTTAAATATATATATATATATTTTTTTAAAAACATTTTAGATTTATATATATATATTCAAAGATTTGCACACATTTTCCAGATTTAAAAAAAATAGCAGATCTACAAGCTCATAGCGCGGCACTCGGTGCCGCGCTATGAGCTTGTAGATCTGCTATTTTTGAATAGCCAAAAAAATCTAAAAATGACAGGAGATGCGTCCCCGGATTGAAGGGGTTAAGCTATAACTAGGCTAAGTTTGAACTTAGTGTGAGGTGATGCAACTGGCCCCTAATGCATAGAAACTCTTCATTACTGCCATGAGGCCATAGTAGATATATATTGTTTAGACGCCTCTGAAAGCCTCACTCAGTGTCTCAGAGGAAAACACACTGTCAGGCAGTCAGCCTGTCAGACGGACAATCAGTCAACCAGGCTGTCAGTCAAGCTGTCAGTCATTCAGCCGTGAAGTCACAACGTTGAACGCTATCTGGTTCTAGCAGGAAGGAGAATGTCTGACCCCTCCATCCTTTCTTTCTTTCTTTCTTTCTTTCTTTCTTTCTTTCTTTCTTTCTTTCTTTCTTTCTTTCTTTCTTTCTTTCTTTCTTTCTTTCTGTCAGTGGTGTAGTAACTAAGTACATTTACTCAAGTACTGTACTTAAGTACAATTTTGAGTTGCTTTTACTTTACTGGAATATTTCCAATTTCCAATACTTTAACTTCTACTCCACTACATCTCAGAGGCAAATATTGTACTTTTACTCTTTAGTTTTAAATCTTTAGTTACTAGTCACTTTGCAGATGTAAATTATTACATTATAAAACATACATTAACCACTTTAGCCTATTTATAGTCGCGTTGTGAGCTTGTAGATCGGCTATTTTCAAATAGCCTATGTATAAAATTGGGCTAAAGTGGTTAATGTATGTTCTATAACATCATAATTTACATCTGCAAAGTAACTAGTAACTAAAGTTTTCAAATAGTTGTAGTGGAGTAAAAGTACAATATTTGGGGACGCGTTGTGAGCTCGTAGATCGACTATTTTCAGCATGCAAGTGCAAAATCATGTCGATGCCATCACGGCCCGTCAAAAATACATTTTAGTCGACAAATACAACTGTAGATTTAATCAACTAAAATCTTATGATATTTAGTCGACTAAAACTAGACTAAAAGTTAAAAAAAATCGGTTGGTTTTGTCAACGGGGGGGGGGGGGGGTTTGCTGGGTTTTAACCCAGCAACCCTATGTAAATTACGCCACTGCTGAAAAACGTCCCAGCCCAACAGTAACGTAACTAATAATTGGGCTGCGCAACCCGGAAATTACCGTAATAATCCTAAAACGGGAGTAAAAAAATTAATAAAAATGGCACGGCCGTTCTGGAATTTTCCCGAATTTCCCAGTGGCCAGCACGTCCCTGGTTTGGTGGCAGAGTAGTAGAGTGAGAATTTTCCCATGTTTGTTCAAAATGGTATGCATGGATAGCATCACTAACACAGCTCTACAAGTTTAATTCTACTGAATTTACTGTATATTTAACCCACGTCTGTCACTGTCCTGAGTCTGAGTGACTTCAGTAACACTATGGGATAATGTTGGTGTATCTTTTTGATCGTCCTGTCTCCCTGTCTCTCCCTGTTTCAATGTCTTCATCTGTCTCTATACAGTATTAGCTGCCTGCTTGTCTCTCTGATTAACAGTCTATCTATCTGATTGACGACCTGTCAGTCTGTCTGTGGTGGTGTCATTGGTAGTCAGCTGACTCAAGGACAACCTTTTTTTTCTTTTTTGTCACATGCGCTTACAATCAGTGGTGGAAAAAGTACTCAAATGTTTTATAAGTAAAAGTATCAATACTGCATTGTAGAAGTACTCTGTTACAAGTAAAAGTCCAGAATTAAAAATGTACTTGAGTAAAAGTACTAAAGTATTGGCATCAAAATGTACTTAAAGTACCAAAAGTAAAAGTACTAAAGTGTTTGAAAATAGCAGATCTACAAGCTCACAACGCGTTGCGTTGCGACGCGTTGTGAGCTTGTAGATCTGCTATTTTCAAATAGCCTATGTATAAAATAGGGCTAAATGTGGTTAAAGTATGTTTTATAATTATAATAATTTATAATGTAATCATTTATATCTGAAAAGTAACTAGTAACTAAAGTTTTCAAATAATTGTAGTGGAGTAAAAGTACAATATTTGCCTCTGAGATGTTGGAAATACTCCAGTAAAGTAAAAGTACCTCAAAATTGTACAGTTGAGTAAATGTACTTAGTTACTTTACACCACTGCTTACAATACAGACCTAATATCCTCCCTGACAGTGTAGAGGCAAAAAAATAAAACAAATCTTACTTATGACTATCTATTTTGATCTTGTAGTATTTATTTTTGATAAAATGCAATAAGCTATTGTGGAAATCAATCTATCCCTCCACTTAATTTGCCTGTTTCAACTTGAGCTAATTTGTCATGTCTCTGGAACACAGTTCTTACATGATGCGATCTTAAGATTCCCCTATGGGAAATCCAATACAAAACCAGGGGGATAGCGCCCTCTAGCGGCAGCGACGTCAGACTTTGGTGCTCTATAAGTCTGCCATTTTGTAGTTTGCTTTCTGAGTGCATGTTTTTACACTTAGGCTATTTTTGAAAAATCGTGAAAATGCGTGAAAATCTTTGAATATACATTGTTTTAAAGTGAACATTTTTAACTCAAATCTTTGCTTCTGGGGGTCCCTGGAACAACATTCTTTGAGATGGGGGTCGGCGGCCAAATACATATACATTTTGTGGGTCCTTGACATGAAAAGGTTTGAGCACCACTGATATAGAAACACATGTTTTTTTCAGAAAACTGTTGGGATTTAGAAGACATTTGTAGAATCGGCTTCAGGTCTTAATGGTTGTCCGTATAGTCCTGCGTTCATCGTTTTGACGTGGTGGTTGACACACTGCACCACGTACCAAAGATCACTTATTTTATGAACCTTTTAGTGTTTCTGATTCTGTGCTCTTCCGATGGAGTCGTTTCTGCTCCTCACCTCTCCTGATCTCACTACAAATAAGTCATACTTAAGAGAGACTGGGTTGAAATGCAATTTTCTAATTCAATCAGACATTTTCCTTCAGCTTAAAGAGTGAGATCAATGATTTTATGCAGTATAATGTTGTATAAGAAATGTCATTCATACAAGAGCTCAAGTCAGACAGACCGACCTTGGATTTTATTGAAAAGTTAATCTTCTGTCTGTCTGTCTGTCTGTCTGCCTGCCTGTCTGTCTGTCTGTCTGTCTGTCTGTCTGTCTGTCTGTCTGTCTGTCTGTCTGTCTGTCTGTCTGTCTGCCTGCCTGCCTGCCTCTCGCTCTTTCTCTCTGTCTACTCCCCCATCCCCCTCTGTCTGTCTGTCTGTCTGTCTGTCTGTCTGTCTGTCTGTCTGTCTGTCTGTCTGTCTGTCTGTCTGTCTGTCTGTCTGTCTGTCTGTCTGTCTGTCTAGTCAAACAAAGTCTGGTGGTTCCTCCATGCAGCACCTTTCTTTCCTTCCTTCAGCACTGACACTTGTGTTCCTCCCGGCCAATCAGCTGCTGACAGGACCGAGGTCGGTCTGAGCACAACCCCTCCTCCTCCTCACCCTCTAGAAACTACTTCCATTACCTGAGAGAGAGAGAGAGAGAGAGAGAGAGAGAGAGAGAGAGAGAGAGAGAGAGAGAGATAAAAACTCTGAATGAGAATGGAAAATGGGGGAGAGAAGAATAGACCTGTAGAACATTTTGGAGAGACTCAGAGTAGTAAACAACACATTGTCTCATGAGATAAGGGTCTCACATCCTGGACAGCACACATACCTTAAGTTGTGAATGCTTTTTTTAAAGTGTGATGCAACTTTCAAGTGGTATCAGAAAAACGTGATAATCTTAGTTTCCCTCTTTGTTATTCCCTAATGAGATTCCTCTTCCCTCCCACAAGCAATAGGATATATCGACTGCGTTTACGACTGCATATAACCTTACGATGTATGGACCATCTGTATCTAACTGAAGGAGCTTTGTTTAGGTTTTGTTTTCCTCATTCCATTCTGAAAACTCCACTTGTTCTCACTTTGTGCACTTTTACACAGTTCGGAGTGTTATTCATTTAATCTAACGCAGAAAGTGTGAAAATTGACCTCCGAAGGTTTCGGGATTAATTTTTTTGTTGCTGTGCATCGTATCTCAAGTTCCACTCCATCCTTTTATCTTCCTTGAAATGGAACTCATTGTGGTTACTATGTTTCCCCGTGCCATCTGTCAGGGTTGCTCCTGAATCCAATGAACTGGAAACAATGAATCCTTCTATGGATTTCAGTAGAAATTGCATATAATGAGTCATGAGGTGATGATGAAATCTGGTACAACAGCCTCTGTCAGTGGTGGAGAAAGTACACACGTCTTTTACTTAAGTAAAAGTATCAATACTGCAATGTAGAAATACTCTGTTACAAGTGAAAGTACAAAAGTGTTGGTATCAACATGTACTTAAAGTACCAAAAGTAAAAGTACTCATTATGCAGAATGTCCCATTTCAAGTTTTCAAATGTATAAAAATCTTTTGAAAATAAATTTACGCGACGCATTGTGAGCTTGTAGATCGGCTATTTTAAAATGGCCAAAATGTATAAAGGGCTGAAGTGGTTAATGTATGTTTTGTTATAATAATAAAACATTTTATAGTAATTAGTCATACGTCCCGATATTTTTATCCTAGGATTGATTGGTTGTAGCGTCTCGGGGAGCAGTCAGGGCTTTAAGTGTCTTGCTCAGTTTGACGCTTTGACACATTGCTGAGGCCTGGAGTCGAACCTGGGACCACTGCCTTCCCAGGCGGGCTCTCTAATGATTGGCCGCCCCATGTTGCCATGGTTACCTGATGTGTCCAATCACAGTACGTTGAGGCCGGTCTGGAGTCACGTGGAACTCCGTTTTTGGGAAAATGACGTCATATTTGATGTGAGTGGATATTCGAGGAGCTGGATTTAAAGGCTGATTCCACACAGTGTGAGGACATTAGTGAAAGAGAAGCAGACCTTACATCCTACTATTGAAGCCATTATAGCAACGAGTGGAAGTCAAAGCTGACCATTCCTGGATCGTAACTTGAGGCGTCACCGTTTGGGTTCTTAGACGTCACTGGGACAGTTCTAGACAGCTGGAGAAGAGACTCAGTGAAGAGATGGAGAACAAGCTGTGTGATGATGAGATGAAGAGGATCCAGCAATATGAGGTGGATGTGACTCTGGATCCTGATACAGCACACTGTGGACTCATCCTGTCTGAGGATGGAAAACAAGTGAGTAATGGAAATGTAAGGAAGAATCTCCCAAACAACAAAGAGAGATTCTCTACATGGTCTGATGTCTTAGGAAAACAAAGCTTCTCCTCAGGAAGATTTTACTATGAGGTTCAGGTTGGAGGGAAGACTGACTGGGAGGTAGGAGTGGCCAGAGAGTCCATCAACAGGAAGGGATACTTCTATATGTATCCCGACGATGGTTACTGGACTATATGGTTGAGGGATGGAAATCATTACAAGGCTCTAGTTGGTCGTGGCCGTGACATCGTCTTCCCTGTAAGAGAGGAAATCCAGAGAGTGGGAGTGTTTGTGGATTATGAGGAGGGTCTGGTCTCCTTTTACGATGTGGAGACCAGAATGAATCTCTACACTTTACTGGCTGCACCTTCACTGAGAGACTCTACCCATTCTTCTGTCCATGTTGGAACCGCAATGGTACAAACTCTGCTCCTCTGATCATCTCTCCTGTCAATCACACTGATTGACAGGATTCATCCTTACATTTACAATAGAATGTGTAAACTACACAGTGTAATTGTATCTCTTAACAAACCTGCTTATCTGCAGCAGTCAGGGCTTCAGTGCCTTGCTCAAGGACGCTTCATCCAGTTCAAAACACTGGTGACGACCTACAAGGCAGTCAAGGCCACGTCACCTCCTGACCTTCAGGACATGATCCACCCCTACAGCCCTTCACAAACACTTTGCATCAGATATCAGTTTGTTCTTTTTGCCAGACCAAGGGGGTCAGGCCTACATGAGGCTTTGTCGGTCCCCTTTTCATCCATATATGGACGAAAACGTTTTCTTACAGGTCCCTCTTTTTCTTTCAGATTTACGGCCATTCAGATTTCAACCACTAGGGGTCTGGCAGTACCAGGTCCCCTGGTTCCCTTTTTTTTTTTACCAAATTAGGTAGAAATGGTGTCGTGAGTCATGTAGCCTCGATCTCCAGGCTTTTATTGTTTAGTTTTGCTAAAAAAAAATAAAAGCCTGGACCAGCGCATCGGTGTACCCGGTATAGGAAGTGTTTCATTTCCCCAACCAACCAGAGTTCAGTGGGCGTCGCTCGTAATGTTGTGTTGACGGGGCGGGGGCTGACGGACAGATCGGTGAACCAATGGGATCAGGCGCGTTCTCCCCGCGCTGATTTTAAACCCGCCCCTTTTTACACGAAAGCAGGAAGGCTAGTGCAGCCTATGAGTCATGTGACAATGAGCATCAAACAGGGTTCTGATACTCCATACTGTTTGACTGTAATTGGATTCATAAATGTGTGGGCGGGCTGGGACCTATTTCTGATCCACAAAACTAAACATATCATGAACACAACATCCAATATAATCAACCCCACATAAGAATCATACATATAGAGCACACCTCCAAAAAGATAAATTCTATATTTTTATAGGTGTTTCTACAGGCTTTGTATAACGTAATGGTTCTACAAGCACATCAGGTGGTTTCAGAGAGTTACTTCTCTGAAACGAGAGTTACACGGTCCTATAAATTCATTGTGAAAACATTACAGCAATTCATTGATATTAAAATAAAGAAAAATACCTCTCTACTTTTACTTGTATTTGTACTTTAAGTATTTTTTAAAAGCATGTACTTCTACTTTTACTTTTACTTTAAGTATTTTTAAAAGCATGTACTTCTGAATACTTAAGTATATTTAAAAGCGATGACTTGTACTCTTACTTGAGTAACATTTTGACTGAGCTACTTTTACTTATAGTGGAGTAAATTTGACCTGCTGAGGCCTGGAGTCGAACCTGGGACCACTGCCTTCCCAGGCAGGCTCACTAACGATTGGCCGCCCCATGTTGCCATGGTTACCTGATGTGTCCAATCACAGTACGTTCAGGCCGGTCTGGAGTAACGTGGAACTTCATTTTTTGGAAAATGACGTCATAGTTGAGATTCGAGGAGCTGGTTTTAAAGGCTGATTCCACACAGTTTGAGGACATTAGTGAAAGAGAAGCAGACTTTACATCCAACTATTGAAGCCATTAGAGCAACGAGTGGAAGTCAAAGCTGACCGTTCCTGGATCGTAATTTGAGGCGTCACTGTTTGGGTTCTTAAGACGTCACTGGGACATTTCTAGACAGATGGAGAAGACACTCAATCAAGAGATGGACAACAAGCTGTGTGATGCTGAGATGAAGAGGATCCAGCAATATGAGGTGGATGTGACTCTGGACCCTGATACAGCACACCTCGAACTCATCCTGTCTGAGGATGGAAAACAAGTGAGTCATGGAAATGTAAGGATGAATCTCTCAGAGAACAAAGAGAGATTCTCTTTATGTCGCTGTGTCTTAGGAAAACAAAGCTTTTCCTCAGGAAGTTTTTACTATGAGGTTCAGGTTGGAGGGAGGACTGACTGGGAGGTAGGAGTGGCCAGAGAGCCCATCAACAGGAAGGGAGACATCTATCTGAGTCCCGACGATGGTTACTGGACTATATGGTTGAGGCATGGAAATGAGTACAAGGCTGTAGTTGGTGGCCGTAACGTCATCCTCCCTGTAAGAGAGGAGCTCCAGAGAGTGGGAGTGTTTGTGGATTATGAGGAGGGTCTGGTCTCCTTTTACGATGTGGAGGCCAGAGTTAATCTCTGCTCTTTCACTGGCTGCACCTTCACTGAGAAACTATATCCATTCTTCAGTCCATGTTGGAACCTTTATGGTACAAACTCTGCTCCTCTGATCATCTCTCCTGTCAATCACACTGATTGTCAATAGCTCATTGATCTGCTATTGTAGAATAGCTAAAGTGTAAAATATTTCTTTTTTTTTAGCTCAAATCTAAAAATGACACAGATGCGTTCCCGGTCTTAAAGGGTTAATCTAACGCAGAAAGTGTGAAACTTGACCTCCGAAGGTTTCTGGATTATATTTTTGTTGTTGTGCATCGTATCTCAAGTTCCACTCCAGCCTTTTATCTTCCTTGAAATGGAACTCATTGTGGTTACTATGTTTCCCTGTGCCATCTGTCAGGGTTGCTCCTGAATCCAATGAACTGGAAACAATTAATCCTTTAATGGATTTCAGTAGAAATTGAGTATAATAAGCCATGAGGTGATGATGAAATCGGGTAAAACAGCCTCTGTCAGTGGTGGGAAAAAGTCCAGACGTCTTTTACTTAAGTAAAAATATCGATACTGCAATGTAGAAATACTCTAGTATTCTAATAGTAAAAGTCCGGAATACAACATTTACTCTAGTAAAAGTACAAGAGTATTGGTATCAACATGTACTTAAAGTACCAAAAGTAAAAGTACTCAGTATGCAGAATGTCCAATTTCAAGTTTTCAAATGTATAAACATCTTTTGAAAATTGCAGAAGTGTTCACAATGCAGAAAGTGTTCACAATGCATCGTATCGTGACACATTGTGAGCTTGTAGATCGATTATTTTAAAATGGCCAAAATGTATATAGGGCTGAAGTGGTTAATGTATGTTTTGTTATAATAATCAAAATATTTATAGCAACTAGTCATACGTCACAATAATTCTATCCTAGCATTGGTTGTAGCATCTCGGGGACATTGGCCCCCCATGTTGCCATGGTTACCCGATGTGTCCAATCACAGTACGCTGAGGCCGGTCTGGAGTCACTGGAACTCCATTTGACGTCATATTTTATGTGAGTGGAGATTCGAGGAGCTGGATATAAAGGCTGATTCCACACAGTGTGAGGACATTAGTGAAAGAGAAGCAGACTTTACATCCTCCTGTTGAAACCATTAGAGTTGAGTGAAAGTCAAAGCTGACCAGTCCTGCATCATTACTTGAGGCATCACTGTTTGGGTTCTTAGACGTCACTGGGACAGTTCTAGACAGCTGGAGAAGACACTCAGTGAAGAGATGGACAACAAGCTCTGTGATGCTGAGATGAAGAGGATCCAGCAATATGAGGTGGATGTGACTCTGGACCCTGATACAGCACACTGTGGACTCATTCTGTCTGAGGATGGAAAACAAGTGAGTCATGGAAATGTATGGAAGGTAACTGGACTATATTGAGGAATGGAAATGAGTACAAGGCTCTAGTTGGTCCTGGCCGTGACGTCGTCCTCCCTGTAAGAGAGGAGCTCCAGAGAGTGGGAGTGTTTGTGGATTATGAGGAGGGTCTGGTCTCCTTTTATGATGTGGAGACCAGAGTTAATCTCTACCTTTTCACTGGCTGCACCTTCACTGAGAAACTCTACCCATTCTTCAGTCCATGTATGAACCGCAATGGTAGAAACTCTGCTCCTCTGATTATCTCTCCTGTCAAGCACACTGATTGACAGGATTCATCCTTACATTTACAATAGAATGTGTAAACTACACAGTGTAATTGTATCTCTTAACAAACCTGCTTATCTGCAGCAGTCAGGGCTTCAGTGCCTTGCTCAAGGATGCTTCATCCAGTTCAAAACACTGGTGACGACCTACAAGGCAGTCAAGGTCACGTCACCTCCTGACCTTCAGGACATGATCCACCCCTACAGCCCTTCACTTTGCATCAGATATCAGGTTTTTCTTTTTTTTTACCAAATTAGGTAGAAATGGTGTCGTGAGTCATGTAGCCTCGATCTCCAGGCTTTTATTGTTTAGTTTTGCTAAACAAAATAAAAGCCTGGACCAGCGCATCGGTGTACCCGGTATAGGAAGTGTTTCATTTCCCCAACCAACCAGAGTTCAGTGGGCGTCGCTCGTAATGTCGTGTTGACGGGGCGGGGGCTGACGGACAGATCGGTGAACCAATGGGATCAGGCGCATTCTCTCCCCACTGATTTTAAACCCGCCCCTTTTTACACGAAAGCAGGAAGGCTAGTGCAGCCTATGAGTCATGTGACAATGAGCATCAAACAGGGTTCTGATACTCCATACTGTTTGACTGTAATTGGATTCATAAATGTGTGGGCGGGCTGGGACCTATTTCTGATAAAAAAAAACGAAACATATCATGAACACAGCATCCAATCTAATCAACCCCACATTAGAATCACACATATAGAGCACACCTCCAAAAAGATAAATTCTATGTTTTTATTGGTGTTTCTGCAGGCTTTGTATAACGTAGTGGTTCTACAAGCACATCAGGTGGTTTCAGAGAGTTACTTCTCTGAAACAAGAGTTACAAGGTCCTATAAATTCATTGTGAAAACATTACAGCAATTCATTGATATAAAAATTAAGAAAAGTACCTCTCTACTTTTACTTGTATTTTCTACTTTAAGTATTTTTAAAAGCATGTGCTTTTGAATACTTAAGTATATTTAAAAGCAATGACTTTTGTACTCTTACTTGAGTAACATTTTGACTGAGCTACTTTTACTTGTAGTGGAGTAAATTTGACCTGCTGAGGCCTGGAGTCGAACCTGGGACCACTGCCTTCCCAGGCGGGCTCTCTAACGATTGGCCGGCCCATGTTGCCATGGTTACCTGATGTGTCCAATCACAGTACGTTGAGGCCGGTCTGGAGTAACGTGGAACTCAATTGACGTCATAGTTGATGTGAGTGGAGATTCGAGCAGCTGGATTTAAAGGCTGATTCCACACAGTGAGAGGACATTAGTGAAAGAGAAGCAGACTTTACATCCTACTATTGAAGCCATTAGAGCAACGAGTGGAAGTCAAAGCTGACCGTTCCTGGATCGTAACTTGAGACGTCACTGTTTGGGTTCTTAGACGTCACTGGGACAGTTCTAGACAGATGGAGAAGACATTCAATCAAGAGATGGAGAACAAGCTGTGTGATGCTGAGATGAAGAGGATCCAGCAATATGAGGTGGATGTGACTCTGGATCCTGATACAGCACACTGCATGCTCATCCTGTCTGAGGATGGAAAACAAGTGAGTAATGGAAATGTAAGGAAGAATCTCCCAAACAACAAAGAGAGATTCTCTACACCGTTCACGGTCTTAGGAAAACAAAGCTTCTCCTCAGGAAGGTTTTACTATGAGGTTCAGGTTGGAGGGAACATTTCCTGGAGTGTAGGAGTGGCCAGAGAGTCCATCAACAGGAAGGGACACTTCTATCCGGATCCCGACGATGGTTACTGGAATATCTCGTTGAGGAATGGAAATGAGTACGAGGCTCTAGTTGGTCCTGGCCGTAACGTCGTCCTCCCTGTAAGAGAGGAGCTCCAGAGAGTGGGAGTGTTTGTGGATTATGAGGAGGGTCTGGTCTCCTTTTATGATGTGGAGACCAGAGTTAATCTCTACTCTTTCACTGGCTGCACCTTCACTGAGAGACTCTACCCATTCTTCAGTCCATGTTGGAACCGTTATGGTACAAACTCTGCTCCTCTGATCATCTCTCCTGTCAAGCACACTGATTGACAGGATTGATCCTTACATTTACAATAGAATGTGTAAACTACACAGTGTAATTGTATCTCTGAACAAACCTGCTTATCTGCAGCAGTCAGGGCTTCAGTGCCTTGCTCAAGGACGCTTCATCCAGTTCAAAACACTGGTGACGACCTACAAGGCAGTCAAGGTCACGTCACCTCCTGACCTTCAGGACATGATCCACCCCTACAGCCCTTCACTTTGCATCAGATATCAGTTTGTTCTTTTTTTTTTAACCAAATTAGGTAGAAATGGTGTCGTGAGTCATGTAGCCTCGATCTCCAGGCTTTTATTGTTTAGTTTTGCTAAACAAAATAAAAGCCTGGACCAGCGCATCGGTGTACCCGGTATAGGAAGTATTTCATTTCCCCAACCAACCAGAGTTCAGTGGGCGTCGCTCGTAATGTTGTGTTGACGGGGCGGGGGCTGACGGACAGATCGGTGAACCAATAGGATCAGGCGCATTCTCTCCGCGCTGATTTTAAACCCGCCCCTTTTTACACGAAATCAGGAAGGCTAGTGCAGCCTATGAGTCATGTGACAATGAGCATCAAACAGGGTTCTGATACTCCATACTGTTTGACTGTAATTGGATTCATAAATGTGTGGGCGGGCTGGGACCTATTTCTGATCCAAAAAACTAAACATATCATGAACACAGCATCCAATCTAATCAACCCCACATTAGAATCACATATATAGAGCACACCTCCAAAAAGATAATTTCTATGTTTTTATAGGTGTTTCTGCAGGCTTTGTATAACGTAATGGTTCTACAAGCACATCAGGTGGTTTCAGAGAGTTACTTCTCTGAAACGAGAGTTACAAGGTCCTATAAATTCAATTTGTGAAAACATTACAGCAATTCATTGATATAAAAATTAAGAAAAGTACCTCTACTTTTACTTGTATTTGTACTTCAAGTATTTTTTTAAAGCATGTACTTTTACTTTAACTTTTACTTTAAGTATTTGCCAGACCCAGGGGGTCGTTCTACATGAGGCTTTGTCTGTCCCTCTTTCGTCCATACATGGGCATAAAAGGGACCGGTCTGTCCCTTTCGTCCATACATGGGCATAAAAGGGACCGGTCTATCCCTTTCGTCCATACATGGGCATAAAAGAGGTTTGTAGGTGTGTTATGTACTAGGAATCTATTCTGGGTCTGGCAGAACCAGGTCTCCTGGTCTTGTTTTAAAAGCATGTACTTTTGAATACTTAAGTATATTTAAAAGCAATATGACTTTTGTACTCTTACTTGAGTAACATTTTGACAGAGCTGGGTACCATATACAGACCTCCTAACCAGACTGATTTCTATGAAAGACTTGAGGAGTGTTTAGCTAAGGTGGAATATGCGGAGACGATACTTCTTGGTGACTTTAACACAGACATGCTCCGTAAGGAAGCGTCAGTGTATAAGTCATTCAAGGGGTTTTGTCATCGGCACTCATTCCACCAGCTGATCACCCAGCCCACAAGGCTGTGTGTTTCCACTCAAACTACCATAGATCTCATTCTAACAACGGACAAGGACAAAATCCTCAATAGTGGTGTTTCTACCTGTGGCATATCTGATCATAACATGATCTTCTGCACCAGAAAGAAACGTAAACCTAAGACCGGTTACCACAAATCAGTCACGATCAGAGACCTCAAAAACTATAAGAGTGAGGACTTTGATCACAGGCTAGAGGAACAGGACTGGTCCGACGTACTAAACAGCACACTGGTAGACGAATCTTGGCTTGGTTTCAAAACCAAATTCATTCAAATTTTGGACAGTGTGGCTCCCATGAAAACCATCAGGGTCAAAACCCGCTCGATACATGGATGAATTCGGACATCCTTACTGCCATGAAAGTCAGAAACAAAAAGTGTTCTGAGTTTCATAAAGGTAGGATCAAACTCGCCAAATGTTTTAACAAAGGTCTATAATGTCACGTAGCTAAACATGAAAAAGAAAAAAACAAGCTAAGAAACAAGGTTAATGGCATGCTCCTATATTAGCAGAAAAAAGCTTCCTCGATGACAAAATTGAGGAAAATCAAAGCAAACCACGAGAGCTTTGGAAGCTATTCAACAACCTACTAGGCTGCAGCAAGAAATTGAAAACCAGGTTTTCAAACATACTGTAAGCCTCAAGGTGAATGACACTCTCACCGCATCCAAACGTGAGTAAAATCCTCAACATATTCTTCACGACCATAACCTCAGATTTGGTTGAAAAACTACCCCCTCACTCTGGGTGCTATGGTGAAGAGTATGTTGACTCATTTTACGAAAAACAGGGTGTACGCAAAGATGATTTTAAACTCTCCCCTGTGAAAACAGAAGAGGTGTTTAAAAAATTTAGTGCTCTTCATCAACACAGAGCCACAGGCCTCGACAATATCCCCGCCAAATTTCTAAAAGACTATGAACAGGTCGATAAGTATCTTGCCGAGAAAAATCTAATCTACAAATTCCAATCTGGTTTCAGAACAAACCACTCCACTGACACATGCCTTCTCTATTTGAACGACCTATCAAACAAGATGTCGACAAGGGCAAATATTGCGGCATGGTCATGCTGGACCTCCAGAAGGCCTTTGACACCGTTAATCACCCAATCATGATCAATAAGCTCAAAGCAATAGGTTTTGATGATACGTCAGTGAACTGGATGAGATCCTACCTGGAAGGGAGGGAGCAAGTGGTGGAAGTAAACGGCACCCAGTCCCCCCCCCCCTCCCTGTGACTTGTGGTGTTCCTCAAGGAAGTATACTAGGACCTTTACTATTCCTGATATATGTGAATGATATGTCTTCAGCCTGCGACTGCAAACTGTTCCTGTTCGCAGATGACTCGGCCCTGCTAGTCTCGGACAGGGACAGGCTGCAGGTTGAGAAAACTCAGCTCTGAACTCAACAAGATCTGCATCTGGCTCTCTGACAACAAACTTTCATTACACCTGGGTAAAACTGAATCCATCCTCTTTGGGTCCAGTCCTAACCTTAGCAAGGCAGAGAGTTTCACGATCAAAGTGGGTGATAATGTCATCAAAAGAAAGGATGAAATTACCTACCTGGGCTCCATCTTGGAGGCAAACCTCTCTGGTAACAAAAACGCCGAAAAAGTGATCAAAAATGTCAACCAAACAACACGCTATTTGTGGAGGATTGATCGTCTAGTCAGTAAGAATACTCTGAAGATTCTTGCAGGGGCCCTCATTCAAGGTCATTATGATTGTGCATGCACTTCATGGTATCACAACACCTCCAAGGCCTTAAAAACAAGGCTCCAAACATCCCAAAACAAACTTGTAAGGCTACTTCTTGGCCTCAATCACAAAACCCTTCTAACCCGTGCTCATGTTGCTAGGATTGGATGGCTTAGGGTTGAGGACAGAGTACAGCAACTTGCTATGGGCCTGGTCTTCAAGATACACCACAACATTGGGATCCCCCTGTATTTGTCAAAATACTTCCAAAATGTTAATGAAGTCCATGATCATAACACCAGAGGCAGCTCCACAAATCATGTTCAACCCAGATTTGGCACAACTAAGGGAATGAACTTGTTCTCATGCTATTCATCAAAAATGTGGAATGCCCTAAGTAAAGGAGTGTAAAACCCTACACACTTTCAAAACTGCCCTAAAGATACACCTTCAGGAGGCTGCAATTCGAAAATGGCCCCTGTCTAAGTCTTAACCTACCCCCCCCCAGCCCCCCCCCCACACCCTTTCATTTTCTTCTTTTGTATATATTTTATTCTCTCTTCATACCAGTAACCTGTAAACTGATTGTATGACATTCTGTATAGTAGTGTGTATATCTGTCTGTCTCTTATATGTCATCATGATTTGTGTGCATGGGGTTCTCATCTTAAACAAGCCAAGTGCTTAATGAGTCTTCCAGTTTAGTAGACCTTGTATTGTGAATTTGTACTTCCATGTACTGTGATTCTCATGTCTTACTAAATAAAAGTACATCAATCAATCAATCAATCAAGCTACTTTTACTTGTAGTGTAGTAAATTTGACCTGCTGAGGCCTGGAGTCGAACCTGGTACCACTGCCTTCCCAGGCGGGCTCTCTAACGATTGGCCGCCCCATGTTGCCATGGTTACCGGATGTGTCCAATCACAGTACGTTGAGGCCGGTCTGGAGTAACGTGGAACTCCATTTTTGGGAAAATGACGTCATATTTGATGTGAGTGGAGATTCGAGGAGCTGGATTTAAAGGCTGATTCCACACAGTGTGAGAGACATTAGTGAAAGAGTAGCAGACCCTACATCCTACCATTGAAGCCATTATAGCAACGAGTGGAAGTCAAAGCTGACCATTCCTGGATCGTAACTTGAGGCGTCACTGTTTGGGTTCTTAGACGTCACTGGGACAGTTCTAGACAGATGGAGAAGACACTCAGTCAAGAGATGGAGAACAAGCTGTGTGATGCTGAGATGAAGAGGATCCAGCAATATGAGGTGGATGTGACTCTGGACCCTGATACAGCACATCCCTGCCTCAACCTGTCTGAGGATGGGAAACAAGTGAGTCATCATGGAAATGTAAGGAAGAATCGCTCAGAGAACAGAGAGAGATTCTCTTTATGTCGCTGTGTCTTAGGAAAACAAAGCTTCTCTTCAGGAAGGTTTTACTATGAGGTTCAGGTTGGAGGGAAGACTGACTGGGAGGTAGGAGTGGCCAGAGAGTCCATCAACAGGAAGGGAGACTTCTATCTGAGTCCCGAAAATGGTTACTGGACTATATGGTTGAGGAATGTAAATCAGTACAAGGCTCTAGTTGGTCCTGGCCGTGACGTCGTCCTCCCTGTAAGAGAGGAGCTCCAGAGAGTGGGAGTGTTTGTGGATTATGAGGAGGGTCTGGTCTCCTTTTATGATGTGGAGACCAGAGTTAATCTCTATACTTTCACTGGCTGCACCTTCACTGAGAAACTCTACCCATACTTCAGTCCATGTATGAACCTTAATGGTAACTCTGCTCCTCTGATCATCTCTCCTGTCAATCACACTGATTGACAGGATTCATCCTTACATTTACAATAGAATGTGTAAACTACACAGTGTGATTGTATCTCTTAACAAACCTGCTTATCTGCAGCAGTTAGGGCTTCAGTGCCTTGCTCAAGGACGCTTCATCCAGTTCAAAACACTGGTGACGACCTACAAGGCAGTCAAGGTCACGTCACCTCCTGACCTTCAGGACATGATCCACCCCTACAGCCCTTCACAAACACTTTGCATCAGATATCAGTTTGTTCTTTTTGCCAGACCAAGGGGGTCAGGCCTACATGAGGCTTTGTCGGTCCCCTTTTCATCCATATATGGACGAAAACGTTTTCTTACAGGTCCCTCTTTTTCTTTCATATTTACGGCCATTCAGATTTCAACCACTAGGGGTCTGGCAGTACCAGGTCCCCTGGTTCCCTTTTTTTTTTACCAAATTAGGTAGAAATGGTGTCGTGAGTCATGTAGCCTCGATCTCCAGGCTTTTATTGTTTAGTTTTGCTTAAAAAATTAAAAAAGCCTGGACCAGCGCATCGGTGTACCCGGTATAGGAAGTGTTTCATTTCCCCAACCAACCAGAGTTCAGTGGGCGTCGCTCGTAATGTTGCGTTGATGGGCGGGGGCTGACGGACAGATCGGTGAACCGAATGGGATCAGGCGCATTCTCTCCGCGCTGATCTTAAACCCGCCCCTCTATAAACAAAAGCAGGAAGGCTAGTGCAGCCTATGAGTCATGTGACAATTAGCATCAAACAGGGTTCTGATACTCCATATTTTTTGACTGTAATTGGATTCATAAATGTGTGGGCGGGCTGGGACCTATTTCTAATCCAAAAAACTAAACCTATCATGAACACAGCATCCAATCTAATCAACCCCACATTAGAATCACATATATAGAGCACACCTCCAAAAGGATAAATTCTATGTTTTTATAGGTGTTTCTGCAGGCTTTGTATAACGTAATGGTTCTACAAGAACATCAGGTGGTTTCAGAGAATTACTTCTCTGAAATGAGAGTCACAAGGTCCTATAAATTCATTGTGAAAACATTACAGCAATTCATGGATATAAAAATTAAGAAAAGTACCTCTCTACTTTTACTTGTATTTGTACGTACTTTAAGTATTTTTAAAAGCATGTACTTTTGAATACTTAAGTATATTTAAAAGCAATGACTTTTGTACTCTTACTTGAATAACATTTTTACTAAGCTACTTTTACTTATAGTGGAGTAAATTTGACCTGCTGAGGCCTGGAGTCGAACCTGGGACCACTGCCTTCCCAGGCGGGCTCTCTAACGATTGGCCGCCCCATGTTGCCATGGTTACCCGATGTGTCCGATCACAGTACGTTGAGGCCGGTCTGGAGTAACGTGGAACTCCATTTTGGGGAAAATGACGTCATATTTGATGTGAGTGGAGATTCGAGGAGCTGGATTTAAAGGCTGATTCCACACAGTTTGAGGACATTAGTGAAAGAGAAGCAGACCTTACATCCTACTATTGAAGCCATTATAGCAACGAGTGGAAGTCAAAGCTGACCATTCCTGGATCGTAACTTAAGGCGTCACTGTTTGGGTTCTTAGACGTCACTGGGACAGTTCTAGACAGATGGAGAAGACACTCAGTCAAGAGATGGAGAACAAGCTGTGTGATGCTGAGATGAAGAGGATCCAGCAATATGAGGTGGATGTGACTCTGGACCCTGATACAGCACACTGTGAACTCATCCTGTCTGAGGATGGAAAACAAGTGAGTAATGGAAATGTAAGGAAGAATCTCCCAAACAACAAAGAGAGATTCTCTACACCGTTCACGGTCTTAGGAAAACAAAGCTTCTCCTCTGGAAGATTTTACTATGAGGTTCAGGTTGGAGGGAACACTTCCTGGAGTGTAGGAGTGGTCAGAGAGTCCATCAACAGGAAGGGACACTTCTATCCGGATTCCGACGATGGTTACTGGAATATCTCGTTGAGGAATGGAAATGAGTACAAGGCTCTAGTTGGTCGTGGCCGTAACGTCGTCCTCCCTGTAAGAGAGGAGCTCCAGAGAGTGGGAGTGTTTGTGGATTATGAGGAGGGTCTGGTCTCCTTTTATGATGTGGAGACCAGAGTTAATCTCTAGACTTTCACTGGCTGCACCTTCACTGAGAAACTCTACCCATTCTTCTGTCCATGTTGGAACCTTGATGGTACAAACTTTGCTCCTCTGATCATCTCTCCTGTCAATCACACTGATTGACAGGATTCATCCTTACATTTACAATAGAATGTGTAAACTACACAGTGTAATTGTATCTCTGAACAAACCTGCTTATCTGCAGCAGTCAGGGCTTCAGTGCCTTGCTCAAGGACGCTTCATCTAGTTCAAAACACTGGTGACGACCTACAAGGCAGTCAAGGTCACGTCACCTCCTGACCTTCAGGACATGATCCACCCCTACAGCCCTTCACTTTGCATCAGATATCAGGTTTTTTTTACCAAACTAGGTAGAAATGGTGTGGTGAGTCATGTGACAATGAGCATCAAACAGGGTTCTGATACTCCATACTGTTTGACTGTAATTGGATTCATAAATGTGTGGGCGGGCTGGGACCTATTTCTTATCCAAAATCATGGGCTTATCCAATCACGAACACAGCATCCAATCTAATCAACCCCACATTAGAATCACACATATAGAGCACACCTCCAAAAAGATAATTTATATATTTTTATAGGTGTTTCTGCAGGCTTTGTATAACGTAGTTGTTCTACAAGCACATCAAGTGGTTTCATAGAGTTACAAGGTCCTATAAATTCATTTTGAAAACATTACAGAAATGTATTGATACAAAAATTAAGAAAAGTACCTCTCTACTTTTACTTTTATTTGTACTTTAAGTATTTAAGTATATATAAAAACAAAAAAAATAGTCCCTGTGGGTTAGCGGAGGGATCTGTGTATCCATAGGAACGACAACATTCCAACCGCGATCCGCCATTTTGGGGCTGTGGCCCACTGAAAACGGTGGTTTTCAATGCAAAAAAACAGCAACTGAGTTACAGCTGCTTTTCTGAAAATCCCATCGCCAGGGCGGGCGGATGTGACGTTTTTTGGAATGATGTCACTTCCACATACTTCTTCTCTGAATGACGATGGATCATCCCAGCTCTGTGTTACGGTGCCTAACAGAGCGCTTTTAGTTACAACTTTTACTTTAACACATTGGGTGCCAGCATTTTATAATAACAGATTACGTTCTCTGCCAGAAATCTCACCGTTAAGCTGCGCGGCACTGTTTAAGCTGTAGACTCCAAGAGGAGAAATCCATGTGAAACAAAGCATGCGTTAATTTTGCACGATGGTCCTGGCTAACGCCTGGAACGATCTCTCACGCGAGTAACAATGGCGGAGCGATCGTGCATACAAAATGAGTCGTTTTCCCCAGCGTAAAAAGTTTCGGAGTTATAGGGGTTTTAGAGAAGGAGATAGAACGGAAGCGGATGGGAGCCATGTTTTTTGACACGGTGATCCATCTGTCCTTTCCTTCTCAGAATCACCATGGGTGATTCCAGAGCTGCTCCAGCCCCTCCTGTGTGGAAAAAAACGAAAAAAACGAAAAGACTGAAAACACGGTTCAGACCGTGTTCGGTACCGAAGCTCTACTCTGTGAAAACACGGTTCAGACTGTGTTTGGCACCCGATGTGTTAAGTATTTTTAAAAGCATGTACTTTTGAATACTTAAGTATATTTAAAAGCAATGACTTTTGTACTATTACTTGAGTAACATTTTGACTGAGCTACTTTTACTTGTAGTGGAGTAAATTTGACCAGGAGTATCTGTACTTTTACTCAAGTACTGGGGTCGAGTTACTTCGTCCACCACTGCTAGTAACTTAAGTGTTCAAATACATGTAGTGTAAAAGTACAATATCTGCCTCTGAGATGTAGTGGAGTAAAGGACAAGTATTGGAAGAAGTTGGAAATACTCAAGTAAAGTACAAATACCTCAAAATTGTACAGTACTTAAGTTACTTTCCACCTCTGTGCAGAAGAAAAAATAAAATAAAATAAAAAATAACACGCACCTCCAAGTTAATCCATTAAGACCGGGAACGCATCTGTGTCATTTTATGATTTATTTGGGCTATTCAAAAATAGAAAATATGAGCTTGTATATCTGCTATTTTTGCAAATCTTTGAATATATATATTTATTTAAAGCGAACATTAGTAACTCAAATCTTTGCTTCTGGGGGGTCCCTGGAACCACATATTTTGAGATGGGGGTCCGCGGCCAAATACATATCATTTTGTACATCTTAATTTTTTGGTACATAGAATGTAGAATCCCCCAGAAGCAAAGATTTGAGTAACAAATGTTCTCTATAAATATATATATATATTCAAAGATCTGCACACATTGTCATGATAAAAAATAAAAAAATGCAGATCTACAAGCTCATAGCACAGCACTCGTGGTTCAAATCTAAAATGACACAGATACGTTCCCAGTCTTAATGGCTTAAATACCCCTTATTTCCCGACCGGTACCAGCTGCCCACGGCCTCAAAATGTCAAGCTATCATGTGGGTTAGGCGTCATAATGGGGCGAGAGGCAGCGGCACGGTTTTTCCAGCTGGAATGTTACACAGAGAAATGAATTACCGTTGTGCCTTAATAACATCCGTCTCTGTAACCGTGGAGTCCTGAATGTTCTGAGTCTGCAGGCTGTTTGGAAATATATTTACCGTTACGTTAGAGTTAGAGAGCTGAGGAGGAGGATCGCCTGCTGGGCCAGATCTACTGGAGCACAGAGGTGATCAATTAACCCGTTCAGACCCGGAATCATTTTTAGATGTCTTTGGCTATTCAAAAATAGCAGATCTACAAGCTCATAGCGCGGAACTCGGTGCCGCGCTTTGACACATTGCTGAGGCCTCGAGTGGAACCTGGGACCACTGCCTTCCCAGGCGGGCTCTCTAACGATTGGCCGCCCCATGTTGCCATGGTTACCTGATGTGTCCAATCACAGTACGTTGAGGCCGGTCTGGAATAACGTGGAACTTAATTTTTGGGAAAATGACGTCATATTTGATGTGAGTGGAGATTCGAGGAGCTGGATTTAAAGGCTGATTCCACACAGTGTGAGAGACATTAGTGAAAGAGTAGCAGACCCTACATCCTACTATTGAAGCCATTATAGCAACGAGTGGAAGTCAAAGCTGACCATTCCTGGATCGTAACTTGAGGCGTCACTGTTTGGGTTCTTAGACGTCACTGGGACAGTTCTAGACAGATGGAGAAGACACTCAGTCAAGAGATGGAGAACAAGCTGTGTGATGATGAGATGAGGAGGATCCAGCAATATGAGGTGGATGTGACTCTGGACCCTGATACAGCACACTGTGAACTCATCCTGTCTGAGGATGGGAAACAAGTGAGTCATCATGGAAATGTGAGGAAGAATCTCTCAGAGAACAAAGAGAGATTCTCTTTATTTCGCTGTGTCTTAGGAAAACAAAGCTTCTCTTCAGGAAGGTTTTACTATGAGGTTCAGGTTGGAGGGAAGACTGACTGGGAGGTAGGAGTGGCCAGAGAGTCCATCAACAGGAAGGGAGACATCTATCTGAGTCCCGAAAATGGTTACTGGACTATATGGTTGAGGAATGTAAATCAGTACAAGGCTCTAGTTGGTCCTGGCCGTGACGTCGTCCTCCCTGTAAGAGAGGAGCTCCAGAGAGTGGGAGTGTTTGTGGATTATGAGGAGGGTCTGGTCTCCTTTTATGATGTGGAGACCAGAGTTAATCTCTACTCTTTCACTGGCTGCACCTTCACTGAGAAACTCTACCCATTCTTCTGTCCATGTTGGAACCGTAATGGTACAAACTCTGCTCCTCTGATCATCTCTCCTGTCAAGCACACTGATTGACAGGATTAATCCTTACATTTACAATAGAATGTGTAAACTACACAGTGTAATTGTAACTCTGAACAAACCTGCTTATCTGCAGCAGTCAGGGCTTCAGTGCCTTGCTCAAGGACGCTTCATCCAGTTCAAAACACTGGTGACGACCTACAAGGCAGTCAAGGTCACGTCACCTCCTGACCTTCAGGACCTGATCCACCCCTACAGCCCTTCACTTTGCATCAGATATCAGTTTTTCTTTTTACCAAAATAGGTAGAAATGGTGTGGTGAGTCATGTGACAATGAGCATCAAACAGGGTTCTGATACTCCATACTGTTTGACTGTAATTGGATTCATAAATGTGTGGGCGGGCTGGGACCTATTTCTGATCCAACAAACTAAACATATCATGAACACAGCATCCAATCTAATCAACCCCACATTAGAATCACACATATAGAGCACACCTCCAAAAAGATAAATTCTATATTTTTAATGGTGTTTCTGCAGGCTTTGTATAACGTAATGGTTCTACAAGCACATCAGGTGGTTTCAGAGAATTACTTCTCTGAAACGAGAGTTAAAAGGTCCTATAAATTAATTGTGAAAACATTACAGCAATTCATTGATATTAAAATAAAGAAAAATACCTCTCTACTTTTACTTGTATTTGTACTTTAAGTATTTTTTAAAAGCATGTACTTCTACTTTTACTTTTACTTTAAGTATTTTTAAAAGCATGTGCTTTTGAATACCTAAGTATATTTAAAAGCAATGACTTTTGTACTCTTACTTGAGTAACATTTTGACTGTGCTACTTTTACTTGTATTGGAGTAAATTTGACCTGCTGAGGCCTGGAGTCAAACTTGGGACTACCGCCTTCCCAGGCGGGCTCTCTAACGATTGGCCGCCCCATGTTGCCATGGTTACCTGATGTGTCCAATCACAGTACGTTGAGGCCGGTCTGGAGTCACGTGGAACTTCATTTTTGGGAAAGTGACGTCATATTTGATGTGAGTGGAGATTCGAGGAGCTGGATTTAAAGGCTGATTCCACACAGTTTGAGGACATTAGTGAAAGAGAAGCAGACCCTACATCCTACTATTGAAGCCATTATAGCAACGAGTGGAAGTCAAAGCTGACCGTTCCTGGATCGTAACTTGAGGCGTCACTGTTTGGGTTCTTAGACGTCACTGGGACAGTTCTAGACAGATGGAGAAGACACTCAGTCAAGAGATGGAGAACAAGCTGTGTGATGATGAGATGAAGAGGATCCAGCAATATGAGGTGGATGTGACTCTGGACCCTGATACAGCACACCGTGGACTCATCCTGTCTGAGGATGGAAAACAAGTGAGTCATGGATATGTAAGGAAGAATCTCTCAGAGAACAAAGAGAGATTCTCTTTATTTCGCTGTGTCTTAGGAAAACAAAGCTTCTCCTCAGGAAGGTTTTACTATGAGGTTCAGGTTGGAGGGAAGACTGCCTGGGATGTAGGAGTGGTCAGAGAGTCCATCAACAGGAAGGGATACTTCTATCCGGATCCCGACGATGGTTACTGGACTATATGGTTGAGGGATGGAAATGAGTACAAGGCTGTAGTTGGTGGCCGTAACGTCGTCCTCCCTGTAAGAGAGGAGCTCCAGAGAGTGGGAGTGTTTGTGGATTATGAGGAGGGTCTGGTCTCCTTTTACGATGTGGAGGCCAGAGTTAATCTCTATTCTTTCACTGGCTGCACCTTCACTGAGAGACTATATCCATTCTTCAGTCCATTTTGGAACCTTTATGGTACAAACTCTGCTCCTCTGATCATCTTTCCTGTCAATCACACTGATTGTCAATAGCTCATTGATCTGCTATTGTAGAATAGCTAAAGTGTAAAATATTTCTTTTTTTTTAGCTCAAATAAAAAAATGACACAGATGCGTTCCCGGTCTTAAAGGGTTAATCTAACGCAGAAAGTGTGAAACTTGACCTCCGAAGGTTTCTGGATTATATTTTTGTTGCTTTGCATCGTATCTCAAGTTCCACTCCAGCCTTTTATCTTCCTTGAAATGGAACTCATTGTGGTTACTATGTTTCCCCGTGCCATCTGTCAGGGTTGCTCCTGAATCCAATGAACTGGAAACAATGAATCCTTCAATGGATTTCAGTAGAAATTGCGTATAATGAGCCATGAGGTGATGATGAAATCGGGTAAAACAGCCTCTGTCAGTGGTGGGAAAAAGTACACACGTCTTTTGCTTAAGTAAAAATATCAATACTGCAATGTAGAAATACTCTAGTATTCTAATAGTAAAAGTCCGGAATACAACATTTACTCTAGTAAAAGTACAACAGTATTGGTATCAACATGTACTTAAAGTACCAAAAGTAAAAGTACTCACTATGCAGAATGTCCCATTTCAAGTTTTCAAATGTATAAACATCTTTTGAAAATAGCAGAAGTGTTCACAATGCAGAAAGTGTTTACAATGCGTCGCATCGTGACGCATTGTGAGCTTGTAGATCGGCTATTTTAAAATGGCCAAAATGTATATAGGGCTGAAGTGGTTAATGTATGTTTTGTTATAATAATCAAAATATTTACAGTAACTAGTCATACGTCACAATATTTCTATCCTAGCATTGGTTGTAGCATCTCGGGGACATTGGCCCCCCATGTTGCCATGGTTACCCGATGTGTCCAATCACAGTACACTGAGGCCGGTCTGGAGTCACTGGAACTCCATTTGACGTCATATTTGATGTGAGTGGAGATTCGAGGAGCTGGATATAAAGGCTGATTCCACACAGTGTGAGGACATTAGTGAAAGAGAAGCAGACTTTACATCCTCCTATTGAAACCATTAGAGCACCGAGTGGAAGTCAAAGCTGACCATTCCTGCATCATAACTTGAGGCATCACTGTTTGGGTTCTTAGACGTCACTGGGACAGTTCTAGACAGCTGGAGAAGACACTCAGTGAAGAGATGGACAACAAGCTCTGTGATGCTGAGATGAAGAGGATCCAGCAATATGAGGTGGATGTGACTCTGGACCCTGATACAGCACACCGCAAACTCATCCTGTCTGAGGATGGAAAACAAGTGAGTAATGGAAATATATCTCTCAGAAAACATAGAAAGATTCTCATACTGTGTCTGTGTCTTAGGAAAACAAAGGTTCTCCTCAGGAAGATTTTACTATGAGGTTCAGGTTGGAGGGAAGACTAACTGGGAGGTAGGAGTGGCCAGAGAGTCCATCAACAGGAAGGGATACTTCTATCTGGATCCCGATCGCGATAATGGTTACTGGACTATATTGAGGAATGGAAATGAGTACAAGGCTCTAGTTGGTCCTGGCCGTGACGTCGTCCTCCCTGTAAGAGAGGAGCTCCAGAGAGTGCGAATGTTTGTGGATTATGAGGAGGGTCTGGTCTCCTTTTACGATGTGGAGGCCAGAGTTAATCTCTACTCTTTCACTGGCTGCACCTTCACTGAGAGACTCTACCCATACTTCAGTCCATGTATGAACCTTAATGGTAACTCTGCTCCTCTGATCATCTCTCCTGTCAAGCACACTGATTGACAGGATTAATCCTTACATTTACAATAGAATGTGTAAACTACACAGTGTAATTGTAACTCTGAACAAACCTGCTTATCTGCAGCAGTCAGGGCTTCAGTGCCTTGCTCAAGGACGCTTCATCCAGTTCAAAACACTGGTGACGACCTACAAGGCAGTCAAGGTCACGTCACCTCCTGACCTTCAGGACATGATCCACCCCTACAGCCCTTCACTTTGCATCAGATATCAGGGTTTTCTTCTTATTTATTTTTTTTACCAAATTAGGTAGAAATGGTGTTGTGAGTCATGTGACAATGAGCATCAAACAGGGTTCTGATACTCCATACTGTTTTACTGTAATTGGATTTGTTCCCGGTTGTAATGTGTTAAGTTGTGAATGCTTTTTTAAAGTGTGATGCAACTTTCAAGTGGTATCATAACAAGGGAACCAGGAGACCTAGTACTGCCAGACCCCTAGTGGTTGAAAGATCAGAGCACTACGTCACGCTAAGTTTGGCCAATCAAAAAGAGGACAGAAGACAGACCTCTTTTATTCCCATGTATGGACGAAAACGTTTGGAGAGGGGGACAGACAAAGCCTCATGTAGGCCCGACCCCCTGGGTCTGGCAAAAACGTGATAATCTTAGTTTCCCTCTTTGTTATTCCCTAATGAGATTCCTCTTCCCTCCCACAAGCAATAGCATATCGACTGCGTTTAACGACTACAGATAACCTTACGATGTGTGGACCATCTGTATCTAACTGAAGGAGCTTTGTTTAGGTTTTGTTTTCCTCATTCCATTCTGAAAAACTCCACTCGTTCTCACTTTGTGCACTCTTACACAGTTCGGAGTGTTATTAACCCATTAAGGAACGCATCTGTGTGTCACTTTTAGATTTCTTTGGCTATTCAAGAATAGCAGATCTAAAAGCTTGTAGCGCGGCAGCTTGTAGATCTGCTATTTTTAGAAATATCATGAACATTTGTAACTCAAATCTTTGCTTCTGTACGTTGGATCAACAGCGACTCCTGTTGATGATTTTTATTTTAATCTTTATGCCAGAGATATAAAAGCTTGATGAGAAAAATCTTATGTTATTACAAACTTCTCGATCTGCTTGAGAGGCGTGTATCTCGGAGCTCCGATGTAATATATATCTGGTGTAGTATCTTTATTGTTTGTTTGATAATTCATTCTAATAGTTTCTAGGCTCATAAATAATTGTAAAACTTAGACTAAGGATAATAAATGATTTGATCTCACAATTGTTAATCTCCTGTCACTTTCATTTTTAAGGGTGTTTTCACGTCTCCCCACTTAACAGAACCACTGAACCAATACCTTACGATAGATTTACTTTTATGGTGTCATAGGTTCAGCAGAAATCTAACAAATTGGTGCCGAAACCCTTACGGTTCTAAAGGGGAGGACATCCTTGACAGGTGACCGCCTGAACATCATTTCAGATGGTCGCGACGTTGCTTTCTGGTTTGAGCAAACTTGCCCCGGGGTGAAAGATAAGGCTTGCTGAAGCCTGTTTCGACGAATTCAGTGATTGATTACTCTAACCTGAGTTTGTTTGACTGAGATAAGCAATTGTCGTAATCCCAAAGCATTGATTTAAATTTAGCGATTGTAGGACATTGATTTATAACCAAATTTGAATGAATTGTCATTAAGCTGTGTGTTTTAACTGTGCAAAATCGGACTCAGGGAGTTTGACGGAAGACTATTATTTATGGGTATTAACAGTAGAGAGATTACCAGATTTTAACGCACGAGTGCAGCATTTACTTTGATCCAGTATCTATGTTGTCACACAAAGTGCGGTTAAAATCAGGTATAACAGTTTATAACTGCCGAGATATAACAGCAATATAGCTGCCGCGATATTACAGTTTATGACTGCCGAGATATAACAGCAATATGGTAAAAATAGTAGTACCTTAGTCCCCTGCTGTAAAAAAGTTGACATGGCGACAATTGCTGATATGAAAAAAAGGCTTCTCAGATTACAAATACAACAAGTGGAACAACAGATTAGTACAACCAAAAAGAATGCACCTGATCTTAACACAGTGCCTACACAGCCAGTGGTACAGGTAGCACCCACATCACAACCTCAGGCGCCGAACACACAGTCCACGCCCATGTTTTCATTTGAGCAAATGCAACAGATGTTATTAATGCAACAAATGCGGTTACAACAGCAAAATAGCAACCATGGGTACTATAAGGGTGGAGGAAGAGGAGGATATGGTGGAGGAAGAGGGGGTTATAGGGGGGAGGTTAGGGGGTAGGCTCCCCAATCCCTTGCCCCTAACAGGCGGCAGCGGGGTCGCAAGGCTCCCAGAGCACGTTAAAGACTAACTATAGTGCGGGGGAGAGACTGAAGGCCCCCGTGTTCTGTCAAGGATGAATTAACATCCTAGCTGTGTCAACCGTCTAGTCTGCGTGGTTGTCGCACATGGTGGTGTGTCGGGCAACTGCGTGGTACGTGGATGACACACCTAGCAGAGGGTGCGGTCTTGAGGGACGGCCTCTGTGAAAAGGCAAGGCGGGTGAAAACGGTTAAAATTTTGGTTCCCGTAGCCAAGCGGGGCCAGGACAAGACCGTCGGTTTCCTGCCTGGGGCGCCAACCACGCCTACGGGTAAGGGATCGCTATCGACTGGGTCACCTGCCGGTCGGATCGCACATAGCATTAAAGCCATGGCGTGCTGTGGTCGCTGCGTTCGGCTAAATGTACAGTCAGGCCACCATAAGCCCAAAGCGAGTGAGTTATTAGGCGAGTGGTGCTCCTGTGATCGGTGGGCTTTGAAAAGAAGACGCCGGGAAGCAGAAGGCTTGAACTCTCTATCCAGGGTTTCCTGGGTGTAGATCTCAAGTGGAAAGGGGTCTAGCCTGGGACTGCGCCCCGGGGGGGAGGTCCGAAAGACTTAAGTGCCACGTGACATGTCTCAGGTCAGATGTTTTAACTGCAATGATATGGGACATTTTGCCCGTGATTGCACACAACCCAGACGGCAGCGAACACACGGTGACTGCCAGCAGGGTGGTCATAGCCAGCAACAATCTTAAATGAGGCAGAATAGAACAGACTAGTTATAGGGGTGAGGTTAGGGGGTAGGCTCCCCAATCCCTTGCCCCTAACAGGCGGCAGCGGGGTCGCAAGGCTCCCAGAGCACGTTAAAGACTAACTATAGTGCGGGGGAGAGACTGAAGGCCCCCGTGTTCTGTCAAGGATGAATTAACATCCTAGCTGTGTCAACCGTCTAGTCTGCGTGGTTGTCGCACATGGTGGTGTGTCGGGCAACTGCGTGGTACGTGGATGACACACCTAGCAGAGGGTGCGGTCTTGAGGGACGGCCTCTGTGAAAAGGCAAGGCGGGTGAAAACGGTTAAAATTCTGGTTCCCGTAGCCAAGCGGGGCCAGGACAAGACCGTCGGTTTCCTGCCTGGGGCGCCAACCACGCCTACGGGTAAGGGATCGCTATCGACTGGGTCACCTGCCGGTCGGATCGCACATAGCATTAAAGCCATGGCGTGCTGTGGTCGCTGCGTTCGGCTAAATGTACAGTCAGGCCACCATAAGCCCAAAGCGAGTGAGTTATTAGGCGAGTGGTGCTCCTGTGATCGGTGGGCTTTGAAAAGAAGACGCCGGGAAGCAGAAGGCTTGAACTCTCTATCCAGGGTTTCCTGGGTGTAGATCTCAAGTGGAAAGGGGTCTAGCCTGGGACTGCGCCCCGGGGGGGAGGTCCGAAAGACTTAAGTGCCACGTGACATGTCTCAGGTCAGATGTTTTAACTGCAATGATATGGGACATTTTGCCCGTGATTGCACACAACCCAGACGGCAGCGAACACACGGTGACTGCCAGCAGGGTGGTCATAGCCAGCAACAATCTTAAATGAGGCAGAATAGAACAGACTAGTTATAGGGGTGAGGTTAGGGGGTAGGCTCCCCAATCCCTTGCCCCTAACAGGCGGCAGCGGGGTCGCAAGGCTCCCAGAGCACGTTAAAGACTAACTATAGTGCGGGGGAGAGACTGAAGGCCCCCGTGTTCTGTCAAGGATGAATTAACATCCTAGCTGTGTCAACCGTCTAGTCTGCGTGGTTGTCGCACATGGTGGTGTGTCGGGCAACTGCGTGGTACGTGGATGACACACCTAGCAGAGGGTGCGGTCTTGAGGGACGGCCTCTGTGAAAAGGCAAGGCGGGTGAAAACGGTTAAAATTCTGGTTCCCGTAGCCAAGCGGGGCCAGGACAAGACCGTCGGTTTCCTGCCTGGGGCGCCAACCACGCCTACGGGTAAGGGATCGCTATCGACTGGGTCACCTGCCGGTCGGATCGCACATAGCATTAAAGCCATGGCGTGCTGTGGTCGCTGCGTTCGGCTAAATGTACAGTCAGGCCACCATAAGCCCAAAGCGAGTGAGTTATTAGGCGAGTGGTGCTCCTGTGATCGGTGGGCTTTGAAAAGAAGACGCCGGGAAGCAGGAGGCTTGAACTCTCTATCCAGGGTTTCCTGGGTGTAGATCTCAAGTGGAAAGGGGTCTAGCCTGGGACTGCGCCCCGGGGGGGAGGTCCGAAAGACTTAAGTGAAGCAAGGTGTTAAGGCAGGAAAGGAAGGTTACAGGGTTAAGCAGGACCAGCAGAGAAGGCAGAGGAAAGTGAATAGAAGAGAGTATGATAGGGTATGATAGGGGTCAGAGTGCAAGCACGGTCACACACAACATACATGACATTGCTTAGCTGCTGCAGTACACATACGAAACCATACATTTCACACACATGATAAGCAAAAGTTTAAGAGGAATAAATAATAATGATGATAATACTGCTAACTGCCAAATTATTATAACTGCCATTTTTCAAAGTACATAACCCTGCTGAGGATAATTGCGTTCACATCCGAGGGGTCCACGATGTTTATGGTCTGGACAATTTGCTTTTTCACATGAAGTGACACTGTCTGCAGCTATTGGACGAGACATTACAGGCGTGAAGGGGTCAGTCTATGCGACCTGGGATATAAACGATGCTACTGGATTGTTTGCAATGCACATGCGACACGTGCAGGAGGGAGAACTATATCGAATGAGCATTTTGGGGGTGCTCAGGAAAACATAAACTGTTTTGCGTCTGTCTTCCGGCAGGAGGAGTGTGGAGGAGTGTGTCACGTGACCGAGCCACTGGAAGATGTCAAACCAGGGTCTCCAGCCCCGAAACATGTGAAAGCTAATTTTCCTCTGGCAAGTTGGTAATTAAAGTATTAAATGGCGAAAGTAGGGCAGAATTGGTTTTAATCACAACACCCTTTTATTTGTATGTTTCTGAAAAAGGAGATAACGTTGTCCTTTTTTCAGAAAAAGGGGGAGAGAGACAGGTCCAGGTTTTAACAAGCATTGCGACATTCATCACATTTAAGTGTTACAATGGAAAATGTAAGACAAACCATATATAACCACACATACTGTAGTATACGACCATGGCAGAGACATAGAAAACTCACACTATACACTGACTGGCACCCTGACCAAAGATTACAAGTGTATGTAGTAATTAAGTAAGTAGGCGTAGTGGAGGTGAAGTTTGGAACAATAGGACAAGAAAGTTTGTTAAAATATTAAATGAGGGACGTTGAATGGAAAAAAGAATGTTATCAGAGGGCTTGAGAGAGAAAGAGAGGAGGGAGAGCTTCTGTATGTGATGTTTAGAAGTAAAAGAGCCAAGAGGGTGATTTGACTGCCACGGCCTGTATGTAAGTGGTGTGATTGAACAGACAGAGAAGTTTAGTTTAGTTTAGTTGTATTAAAAGCTCAATAAAAACGATATAAAATAATGCAAGCTTATAAGGGGAGCAGTGGGAAAATAATGAGTACGAAATAATTGGAGTACAGTATGGAATAAATTAAATATAGTGGAGGTTCCATAAGTAAGGGCCTCTGAATTTGATGTTTGATATGACAGTAAATTAAAATTATCTCATTGTCTTGTGGGGTAGGACTGAATGTCAGAAGGAACATAAATAATAATAAAATATATGATAAGAACAAGGAATGTTTTTATTTTTTATTTTATTTTTTAACGAGTGGCAGATGGCGCGGGGCATGTTTAGTTGAGAATGAATACATTCTAAAAATAATTTGGTCAGATATGATGAAAGTGGAGGTGTAGCAGCCCAAAACGATATTACAATAGTGTTTCAATTCAAAATTTGAGGTAAGCAGTGCGATTGTATTAACTTTTGTACAGTCATCTGTTAACAGCAGTATTGGTTATTCCCCATACAAACTAACCACAGGGCGACACATTCGAGGACCATCTACAGGTCTGAAGGGGGACGCCCCTGGACCTGAGCAAAATGTGTAGAAAATGTATTACAAAGTGTACAGACCCTAATTACATTGAAAGCCTCTATTTTTCTAACAGACACAGGAGAAACGGACAGGAGGTATACCCAGAATCCAGCATAATCTGTGTGTGTGTCATGCTATGCTTGCTTCATGTTGTGTGCCTGTCTGTCTGTTTTGATTCCTCCCCAGCCAGTCAGCTAAGGGGGACACTGGGGCAGTCCTTTGGGGTTTTGGCTGTTCGCAGTTGGTAGTGGCATGGGAGAATGTGTGTCTTAATTACAATTTTTTCATTGCGGCACCTGAAGACCCAGAATGACGTGCCTAACCTTTTATTCTAACCCAGACACACACGAGGACCAAATGGCAATGATTTGTGACATAACACTGTAGATTTAGGTGTACCCGGTCCTCCACAATTTCCCTTCTTAGATTCCACCTATTTTTAAAGGTGGAAAAGGGGGAATTGTAAGGAAATTAGTGTTTTTAGAGTTAAACTCAGCTATTCAGATTTATTTGAGCAATACACTAATAGTTAGATTTTATACTGTGCGTATATTTAAATAATTTGTAGGTCTAATAGTATTGAGTGTTAGTATAAATGTGTCACTATGACCTTATATTCCAAAGCGATGTTATTAGCATGAGATGAGATCATATCGCCTTAGAGGCTCTCTCTCTCTCTCACTCCCCTCGAGTGATTCATCTGACTGCAGGCAAACTTACTTTAATGGTCAGAGTGCCTTAATGATTTCATAAAGTTAGTATTTTTGGTCTAAAACTATTGTATACATTCATTGTAGTGCCAACTGATAATAGCTATGATGTCAATCAAATGTCTCCTGAAGCAAAACTCAGTGTAACATTTCCTCAGATTCAGTATAACGCTCCAAGACAGTAGACAGTGTTAGACAGAGTGTTATCTACAGTAGTTCGAATCAGAAGAGAGGAGTGTTAGGGAGGGTACATTCCACAGGTACCCTGAAGGAGCCAAGGTCATCTTGCAGCCCGGAGTAGCCGTGGGAGAATGAACACACAGGGAGGGGGGCCTTTGCCCGCCCCAACGATGGGTCGCGAGATGGCACGGGATTAGGGGCCGCTTGCTCAATCCCCTACGTTGGATCAACAGCGACTCCTGTTGATGATTTTTATTTTAATCTTTATGCCAGAGATATAAAAGCTTGATGAGAAAAATCTTATGTTATTACAAACTTCTCGATCTGCTTGAGAGGCGTGTATCTCGGAGCTCCGATGTAATATATATCTGGTGTAGTATCTTTATTGTTTGTTTGATAATTCATTCTAATAGTTTCTAGGCTCATAAATAATTGTAAAACTTAGACTAAGGATAATAAATGATTTGATCTCACAATTGTTAATCTCCTGTCACTTTCATTTTTAAGGGTGTTTTCACGTCTCCCCACTTAACAGAACCACTGAACCAATACCTTACGATAGATTTACTTTTATGGTGTCATAGGTTCAGCAGAAATCTAACACTTCTGAGGGGTCCCTGGAACGACATATTTTGAAATGGGGTCCACGGTCATTTTGGGGGTCCTTGACATGAAAGTTAGGATTTTGAAGACATTTGTAGAATCCCCCCAAAAGCAAAGATTTGAGTTACAAGTGTTCGCTTTAAAAATATATATATTCAAAGATTTGCACACATTTTCACGATCTTTAAAAAATAGCAGATCTACGAGTGCCGCGCTACGAGCTTGTAGATCTGCTATTTTTGAAGAGCCAAAGAAATCTAAAATGACACGGATGCGTTTCCGGTCTTAATGGGTTAATTTAACCCATTAAGAATTGAGGCCGATTCTACAAAATGACTTCTAAATCCTAACAGTTTTTAAAAAACCTATGTTTTTCAGTGGTTTCATGGACCCCCAAAATCATATGTATTTGGCCGTGGACCCCCGTCTAAAGATATTTTGTTCCAGGGACCCCCCAAAAAAACAAAGATTTTTGGTAAAAATGTCCGCTTTGACCTGGGCCGTAGCGTGAAGGTCCAGGCCTATAGGCTGCAATGCTGCAAAGCCTGACAGCGTGTCGCGGGTTCGAGTCCCGTTCCCCACAACCTTTGTTGCGTGTCACCCCCCCCAACCCCACCTCTCTCCCCATTTCCTACTTTCCCTATCCCTCTCTAAATAAAGGTATAAAAAAAGCCCCCCAAAAAAATATTTAAAAATGTTCGCTTTAAAAGAATATATATATATTTTGCATATAATTTTCTAAATATTTGTTTTTTTGCAGATCTGCAAGATCGTAGCGCGGCATGAAGTGACGCGCTATGAGCTTGTAGATCTGCTATTTTAGAATAGCTAAAGTGTAAAATATATATATTTTTTTAGCTCAAATCATAAAATGACACAGATGCGTTCCCGGTCTTAATGGGTTAATCTAAACAGAAAGTGTGTAAATTGAGCCCCGAATGTTTCAGGATTTTTTTCGTTTGTTGTTGCTGTGCATCGTATCTCGACGCATTGTGAGCTTGTAGATCGGCTATTTTAAAATGGCCAAAATGTATATAGGACTGAAGTGGTTAATGTATGTTTTGTTATAATAATAAACATATTTATAGAAACTAGTCATACGTCCCAATATTTTTATCTTAGGATTGGTTGTAGCGTCTCGGGGAGCAGTCAGGGCTTTAAGTGTCTTGCTCAGTTTGACGCTTTGACACATTGCTGAGGCCTGGAGTCGAACCTGGGACCACTGCCTTACCAGGCGGGCTCTCTAACGATTGGCCGCCCCATGTTGCCATGGTTACCTGATGTGTCCAATCACAGTACGTTGAGGCCCGTCTGGAGTCACGTGGAACTCAATTTTTGGGAAAATGACGTCATATTTGATGTGAGGAGCTGGATTTAAAGGCTGATTCCACACAGTGTGAGGAAATTAGTGAAAGAGAAGCAGACTTTACGTCCTCCTATTGAAACCATTAGAGCACCGAGTGGAAGTAAAGACTGACCATTCCTGGATCGTAATTAGAGGCGTCACTGTTTGGGTTCTTAGACGTCACTGGGACAGTTCTAGACAGATGGAGAAGACATTCAATCAAGAGATGGAGAACAAGCTGTGTGATGCTGAGATGAAGAGGATCCAGCAATATGAGGTGGATGTGACTCTGGACCCTGATACAGCACACTGCATGCTCATCCTGTCTGAGGATGGAAAACAAGTGAGTCAGGGAAATGTAAGGACGAATCTCCCAAACAACACAGAGAGATTCTCTACACCGTACAAGGTCTTAGGAAAACAAAGCTTCTCCTCAGGAAGGTTTTACTATGAGGTTCAGGTTGGAGGGAACACTTCCTGGAGTGTAGGAGTGGCCAGAGAGTCCATCAACAGGAAGGGATACTTCTATCCCGATCCCGATAATGGTTACTGGACTATATGGTTGAGGAATGGAAATGAGTACAAGGCTGTAGTTGGTCGTGGCCGTAACGTCGTCCTTTCTGTAAGAGAGGAGCTCCAGAGAGTGGGAGTGTTTGTGGATTATGAGGAGGGTCTGGTCTCCTTTTACGATGTGGAGACCAGAGTTAATCTCTGCTCTTTCACTGGCTGCACCTTCACTGAGAGACTCTACCCATACTTCTGTCCATGTATGTACCGTTATGGTACAAACTCTGCTCCTCTGATCATCTCTCCTGTCAATCACACTGATTGACAGGATTAATCCTTACATTTACAATAGAATGTGTAAACTACACAGTGTAATTGTAACTCTGAACAAACCTGCTTATCTGCAGCAGTCAGGGCTTCAGTGCCTTGCTGAAGGACGCTTCATCCAGTTCAAAACACTGGTGACGACCTACAAGACAGTCAAGGTCACGTCACCTCCTGACCTTCAGGACATGATCCACCCCTACAGCCCTTACAGTTTTATTTTCTTTTTTTTTTACCAAATTAGGTAGAAATGGTGTCGTGAGTCATGTGACAATAAGCATCAAACAGGGTATGGTTTTCAGTGGTTCTCAAATTTTTTCATGTTATGGACCCCCAACATTATATGAATTTGGCCGCGGACCCCCGTCTAAAGATATTTTGTTCCAGGGACCCCCCAAAAAGCAAAGATTTGTGTTAAAAATGTTCGCTTTGGCCTGGGCCGTAGCGTGAAGGTCCGTGTGAAAGCCTGACAGCGTGTCGCGGGTTCGACTCCCGTTCCCGACGACCTTTGATGCGTGTCACCCCCCCCCCCCACCTCTCTCCCCATTTCCTTTTCCCCCTCCTTTCCCTATCCCTCTCTACATAAAGAAAAAGTCTTTAAAAATGTTCGCTTTAAAATAATATATATATAAAATGTTTTGCATACATTTTCAAAATTAAAAGAAAATAGCAGATGTGCAAGATCAATGAGCTTGTAGATCTGCTATTTTAGAATATCTAAAGTGTAAAATAATGCTTATTTTTTTGCTCAAATCTAAAAATGACACTGATGCGTTCCCAGTCTTAATGGGTTAATCTAACGTAGAAAGTGTGAAAATTGACCCCCGAAGGTTTCTGGATTTTTTTTGTTTTTGTTGCTTTGCATCGTATCTCAAGTTCCACTCCATCCTTTTATCTTCCTTGAAATGGAACTCATTGTGGTTACTATGTTTCCCCGTGACATCTGTCAGGGTTGCTCCTGAATCCAATGAACTGGAAACAATGAATCCTTCTATGGATTTCAGTAGAAATTGCGTATAATGAGCCGTGAGGTGATGATGAAATCTGGTACAACAGCCTCTGTCAGTGGTGGGAAAAGTACACACATCTACTCTGTTACAAGTGAAAGTCCAGATTACAACATTTACTCTAGTAAAAGTACAAAAGTATTGGTATAAACATGTACTTAAAGTACCAAAAGTAAAAGTACTCATTATGCAGAATGTCCCATTTCAATCTTTTGAAAATAGATTTTCGCGACGCATTGTGAGCTTGTAGATCGTCTATTTTAAAATGGCCAAAATGTATATAGGGCTGAAGTGGTTAATGTATGTTTTGTTATAATAATTAAATGTTTTATAGTAACTAGTCATACGTTCCAATATTTTGATCCTAGGATTGGTTGTAGCGTCTCGGGGAGCAGTTAGGGCTTTAGGTGTCTTGCTCAGTTTGACGCTTTGACACATTGCTGAGGCCTGGAGTCGAACCTGTGACCAATGCCTGCCCAGGCGGGCTCTCTAACGATTCGCCGCCCCATGTTGCCATGGTTACCTGATGTGTCCAATCACAGTACGTTGAGGCCGGTCTGGAGTCACGTGGAACTCCATTTTTGGGGAAATGACGTCATAGTTGATGTGAGTGGAGATTCGAGGAGCTGGATTTAAAGGCTGATTCCACACAGTGTGAGGACATTAGTGAAAGAGAAGCAGACTTTACATCCTACTATTGAAACCATTAGAGCAACGAGTGGAAGTCAAAGCTGACCGTTCCTGGATCGTAATTTGAGGCGTCACTGTTTGGGTTCTGAGGCTTCACTGGGACAGTTCTAGACAGATGGAGAAGACACTCAGTCAAGAGATGGGGAACAAGCTGTTTGATGATGAGATGAAGAGGATCCAGCAATATGAGGTGGATGTGACTCTGGACCCTGATACAGCACATCCCTACCTCATCCTGTCTGAGGATGGAAAACAAGTGAGTCATGGAAATGTAAGGAAGAATCTCTCAGACAACATAGAAAGATTCTCTTACTGTGTCTGTGTTCTAGGAAAACAAAGCTTCTCCTCAGGAAGGTTTTACTATGAGGTTCAGGTTGGAGGGAAGACTGACTGGTGTGTAGGAGTGGTCAGAGAGTCCATCAACAGGAAGGGATACTTCCATATGTATCCCAACAATGGTTACTGGACTATATGGTTGAGGAATGTAAATCAGTACAAGGCTCTAGTTGGTCCTGGCCGTGACGTCGTCCTCCCTGTAAGAGAGGAGCTCCAGAGAGTGGGAGTGTTTGTGGATTATGAGGAGGGTCTGGTCTCCTTTTACGATGTGGAGACCAGAGTTACTCTCTATACTTTCACTGGCTGCACCTTCACTGAGAAACTCTACCCATTCTTCTGTCCATGTATGAACCTTAATGGTAACTCTGCTCCTCTGATCATCTCTCCTGTCAAGCACACTGATTGACAGGATTCATCCTTACATTTACAATAGAATGTGTAAACTACACAGTGTAATTGTAACTCTTAACAAACCTGCTTATCTGCAGCAGTCAGGGCTTCAGTGCCTTGCTGAAGGACGCTTCATCCAGTTCAAAACACTGGTGACGACCTACAAGGCAGTCAAGGTCACGTCACCTCCTGACCTTCAGGACATGATCCACCCCTACAGCCCTTCACTTTGCATCAGATATCAGTTTGTTCTTCTTTTTTTTTACCAAATTAGGTAGAAATGGTGTCGTGAGTCATGTAGCCTCGATCTCCAGGCTTTTATTGTTTAGTTTTGCTAAACATAAATAAAAGCCTGGACCAGCGCATCGGTGTACCCGGTATAGGAAGTGTTTCATTTCCCCAACCAACCAGAGTTCAGTGGGCGTCGCTCGTAATGTTGTGTTGACGGAGCGGGGGCTGACGGACAGATCGGTGAACCAATGGGATCAGGCGCGTTCTCCCCGCGCTGATTTTAAACCCGCCCCTTTTTACACGAAAGCAGGAAGGCTAGTGCAGCCTATGAGTCATGTGACAATGAGCATCAAACAGGGTTCTGATACTCCATACTGTTTGACTGTAATTGGATTCATAAATGTGTGGGCGGGCTGGGACCTATTTCTAATCCACAAAAACTAAACATATCATGAACACAGCATCCAATCTAATCAACCCCACATTAGAATCACACATATAGAGCACACCTCCAAAAAGATAAATTCTATATTTTTATTGGCGTTTCTGCAGGCTTTGTATAACGTAATGGTTCTACAAGCACATCAGGTGGTTTCAGAGAGTTACTTCTCTGAAACGAGAGTTACAAGGTCCTATAAATTCATTGTGAAAACATTACAGCAATTCATTGATATAAAAATTAAGAAAAGTACCTCTCTACTTTTACTTGTATTTGTACTTTAAGTATTTTTAAAAGCATGTACTTCTGAATACTTAAGTATATTTAAAAGCGATGACTTTTGTACTCTTACTTGAGTAACATTTTCACTGAGCTACTTTTACTTATAGTGGAGTAAATTTGACCTGCTGAGGCCTGGAGTCGAACCTGGGACCACTGCCTTCCCAGGCAGGCTCACTAACGATTGGCCGCCCCATGTTGCCATGGTTACCTGATGTGTCCAATCACAGTACGTTGAGGCCGGTCTGGAGTAACGTGGAACTTCATTTTTTGGAAAATGACGTCATAGTTGAGATTCGAGGAGCTGGATTTAAAGGCTGATTCCACACAGTTTGAGGACATTAGTGAAAGAGAAGCAGACTTTACATCCTACTATTGAAGCCATTAGAGCAACGAGTGGAAGTCAAAGCTGACCGTTCCTGGATCGTAATTTGAGGCGTCACTGTTTGGGTTCTTAAGACGTCACTGGGACATTTCTAGACAGATGGAGAAGACACTCAATCAAGAGATGGAGAACAAGCTGTGTGATGCTGAGATGAGGAGGATCCAGCAATATGAGGTGGATGTGACTCTGGACCCTGATACAGCACACCTCGAACTCATCCTGTCTGAGGATGGAAAACAAGTGAGTCATGGAAATGTAAGGATGAATCTCTCAGACAACAAAGAGAGATTCTCTTTATGTCGCTTTGTCTTAGGAAAACAAAGCTTTTCCTCAGGAAGTTTTTACTATGAGGTTCAGGTTGGAGGGAGGACTGACTGGGAGGTAGGAGTGGCCAGAGAGCCCATCAACAGGAAGGGAGACATCTATCTGAGTCCCGACGATGGTTACTGGACTATATGGTTGAGGCATGGAAATGAGTACAAGGCTGTAGTTGGTGGCGGTAACGTCATCCTCCCTGTAAGAGAGGAGCTCCAGAGAGTGGGAGTGTTTGTGGATTATGAGGAGGGTCTGGTCTCCTTTTATGATGTGGAGGCCAGAGTTAATCTCTGCTCTTTCACTGGCTGCACCTTCACTGAGAAACTATACCCATTCTTCAGTCCATGTTGGAACCGTTATGGTACAAACTCTGCTCCTCTGATCATCTCTCCTGTCAATCACACTGATTGTCAATAGCTCATTGATCTGCTATTGTAGAATAGCTAAAGTGTAAAATATTTCTTTTTTTTTAGCTCAAATCTAAAAATCACACAGATGCGTTCCCGGTCTTAAAGGGTTAATCTAACGCAGAAAGTGTGAAACTTGACCTCCGAAGGTTTCTGGATTATATTTTTGTTGCTGTGCATCGTATCTCAAGTTCCACTCCAGCCTTTTATCTTCCTTGAAATGGAACTCATTGTGGTTACTATGTTTCCCTGTGCCATCTGTCAGGGTTGCTCCTGAATCCAATGAACTGGAAACATTTAATCCTTTAATGGATTTCAGTAGAAATTGAGTATAATAAGCCATGAGGTGATGATGAAATCGGGTACAACAGCCTCTGTCAGTGGTGGGAAAAAGTCCAGACGTCTTTTACTTAAGTAAAAATATCGATACTGCAATGTAGAAATACTCTAGTATTCTAATAGTAAAAGTCCGGAATACAACATTTACTCTAGTAAAAGTACAAGAGTATTGGTATCAACATGTACTTAAAGTACCAAAAGTAAAAGTACTCAGTATGCAGAATGTCCAATTTCAAGTTTTCAAATGTATACATATCTTTTGAAAATTGCAGAAGTGTTCACAATGCAGAAAGTGTTTACAATGCGTCGCATCGTGACGCATTGTGAGCTTGTAGATCGGCTATTTTAAAATGGCCAAAATGTATATAGGGCTGAAGTGGTTAATGTATGTTTTGTTATAATAATCAAAATATTTATAGTAACTAGTCATACGTCACAATATTTCTATCCTAGCATTGGTTGTAGCATCTCGGGGACATTGGCCCCCCATGTTGCCATGGTTACCCGATGTGTCCAATCACAGTACGCTGAGGCCGGTCTGGAGTCACTGGAACTCCATGTGACGTCATATTTGATGTGAGTGGAGATTCGAGGAGCTGGATATAAAGGCTGATTCCACACAGTGTGAGGACATTAGTGAAGAGAAGCAGACTTTACACCCTCCTATTGAAACCATTAGAGCACCGAGTGGAAGTCAAAGCTGACCATTCCTGCATCATAACCTTGAGGCATCACTGTTTGGGTTCTTAGACGTCACTGGGACAGTTCTAGACAGCTGGAGAAGACACTCAGTGAAGAGATGGACAACAAGCTCTGTGATGCTGAGATGAAGAGGATCCAGCAATATGAGGTGGATGTGACTCTGGATCCTGATACAGCACACTGCATGCTCATCCTGTCTGAGGATGGAAAACAAGTGAGTCAGGGAAATGTAAGGACGAATCTCCCACACAACACAGAGAGATTCTCTACACCGTACAAGGTCTTAGGAAAACAAAGCTTCTCCTCAGGAAGGTTTTACTATGAGGTTCAGGTTGGAGGGAACACTTCCTGGAGTGTAGGAGTGGCCAGAGAGTCCATCAACAGGAAGGGATACTTCTATCCCGATCCCGATTGGTTACTGGACTATATGGTTGAGGAATGGAAATGAGTACAAGGCTGTAGTTGGTCGTGGCCGTAACGTCGTCCTTTCTGTAAGAGAGGAGCTCCAGAGAGTGGGAGTGTTTGTGGATTATGAGGAGGGTCTGGTCTCCTTTTACGATGTGGAGGCCAGAGTTCATCTCTACTCTTTCACTGGCTGCACCTTCACTGAGAAACTCTACCCATACTTCTGTCCATGTATGTACCGTTATGGTACAAACTCTGCTCCTCTGATCATCTCTCCTGTCAATCACGCTGATTGACAGGATTAATCCTTACATTTACAATAGAATGTGTAAACTACACAGTGTAATTGTAACTCTGAACAAACCTGCTTATCTGCAGAAGTCAGGGCTTCAGTGCCTTGCTCAAGGACGCTTCTTCCAGTTCAAAACACTGGTGACGACCTACAAGGCAGTCAAGGTCACGTCACCTCCTGACCTTCAGGACATGATCCACCCCTACAGCCCTTCACTTTGCATCAGATATCAGTTTGTTCTTTTTTTTTTTTACCAAATTAGGTAGAAATGGTGTCGTGAGTCATGTAGCCTCGATCTCCAGGCTTTTATTGTTTAGTTTTGCTAAACAAAATAAAAGCCTGGACCAGCGCATCGGTGTACCCGGTATAGGAAGTGTTTCATTTCCCCAACCAACCAGAGTTCAGTGGGCGTCGCTCGTAATGTTGTGTTGACGGAGCGGGGGCTGACGGACAGATCGGTGAACCAATGGGATCAGGCGCGTTCTCCCCGCGCTGATTTTAAACCCGCCCCTCTATACACAAAAGCAGGAAGGCTAGTGCAGCCTATGAGTCATGTGACAATGAGCATCAAACAGGGTTCTGATACTCCATACTGTTTGACTGTAATTGGATTCATAAATGTGTGGGCGGGCTGGGACCTATTTCTGATCCAAAAAACTAAACATATCATGAACACAGCATCCAATCTAATCAACCCCACATTAGAATCACACATATAGAGCACACCTCCAAAAAGATAAATTCTATATTTTTATAGGTGTTTCTACAGGCTTTGTATAACGTAATGGTTCTACAAGCACATCAGGTGGTTTCAGAGAGTTACTTCTCTGAAACGAGAGTTACAAGGTCCTATAAATTCATTGTGAAAACATTACAGCAATTCATTGATATAAAAATTAAGAAAAGTACCTCTCTACTTTTAAGTGTGTCGCTTCTGCTCTCGTACAGTGAGGACGCTTTTGCTGCTCGCTCTGCCCTATGCTTACATTCCTCAGCTGATATCCATGTTTTATTTTTATTTTTTTCCCCTGAGAAACCACGAATGGATCCTGGATATTTATAAACACATGGGACTCTATTTCTTCTATAGATAGAAGCTTTTGCCATATTTCAATATACTATTTTTCGATCTATTTGTCGACCTCCAGTGACTGGGTACGTGGCATATAGCCAAAGCTAATTAGCATCAGGATGTACCCGACTGTTTCAACAGAGGAATACCAAAAATTGCTTCAAAGGATTGCAGTGCTGGAAACGGACTTAAACTTTTTAAGAGTTAATGTGGAAGTGAATCAACACTATGGAATTCCACAGTCTCAGAGCAACGGACAAGACCATGACAAAGCTTTCTCATGGAACACTCTCGGGGCAAAGCCAAAGGCTTTGAAGGGGCGAATAACTGGCAGAACTCGGAGCCCTGTGATTACAGATCTGACCGGCTGGCCTGCGCTACCACCCGCGCGTCACCATCATCGCCCCCGGACACAGGGTACCGCGTCTTTCACCCCCCTTCAACAGCGGAAAACTGCCAACGGGAGATCTACAAACAAATCTCCCAAAACATCGAGTGCTGAGCGTCAACTGTGGAAAACTGCCAAGGGGAGATCTACAAACAAATCTCCCAAAACATCGAGTGCTGAGTGTCCGGTGCGGCTGGGAAATAGATTCAGCCCATTGCTTCAGGACCCCAGATGCCCGTCTGATGACAGACCAAACAAATCTTCTTCACCCAGCAGGGTAAGAACCAAGAGTAACTCAGAAGGAAAAAGGCTATATGATGAGCCTGAATTTCTGATCATAGGGGATGCCGCTATTAAAGATGTTAAAAGCTTGATAAGAAGAAAGGCAAAAGTGTTATGCTTCCCCAGAGACAAAGTCTCTGACATGAATGACAGAATTCTGAATCTTGTCGCTGAACACCCAACGGTGAAAACCCTGATTTTGCACGTTGGCACATGTGATACAGAGGACAAACAGTCAGAAATCCTAAAACGGAATTTCACTGCCTTATTCAGCAAAATCAGCTCACTTGATGTGAAGGTGTGCATCAGCGGCCCAATACCACCTACAAGAGGCGGCGATGAACGTTTCAGTAGACTGTCTGCACTGAGCAAATGGCTTTCAACTACGTGCACCAACAAATCTGTACATTTTATTGACAATTTCAATTTTTTTTGGGATAGAAGACACCTATTTTCCTCGGACGGGCTTAAATTGAACAAGCTGGGAGCAAAATTGTTCATGTCTAACCTTTTCTATAATGTTCCTATGTCTTCACCAAGCTCTCCCAAGGCCAGAGCACAAGATTCCATAACAACAGATAGTGCTCTGTTATCTGCTACCGCTGCTGAAAAACATGAATGGCTTTGTGTAGACGCTACCACACCATCCCCCACCGCTGCTGAGGGGGAGGGGGGCGCCACACCCCCCCCTACCAAGGATGGTGGAACAGCCATAACAAATGAACTCTCTGATAACTCGGAAACAAAAACAAAAGCTGATGACAGCCTGGAGGAGATTGTCGACTCTGATGACAGCCTGGAGGAGATTGTCGACTCTGCAGCCACGGTCTGCAGAGGGAAGGGATGGACTCTCGATGAGAGGGAGGGATGGACTCTCGATGAGGAAGATCTATTACCTTCCTCCTCCTCATCATCATCTTTTTCCCTGTCCCCAATACCCCTTCTGGAGTTCACCAGTAGCATGAACGACTTGATTAAAGAGGGGACTAGAATCACCCCCCAAATCAAACGCCAGGCCCCACAACCATCAACCGTGCCCTGCCCCCCAACCATCCCCCCTCGACGGTTGACGCTGTTGGCACTAGCGATACAGAGGCGCAAGATCAGGAACGAAGAACGTGAAGAACAGCGCAAGAATTGTCCCTACGAATTGTCCCTACGTCTAGAGAATACATTTGACTGCTGAGATAGGCAGGGTCCATTATGCATAGCCAAAATCATGTCTGGGCCCAAGGCTATTTCAGTTAGCCTTGTTGAAAACAAGGTTTACAATATTCCCACTGTTATCTCAAATAGAGCCTCCGGGACAAGGAGTGACTTTAAACACTCTGCAAATATAGCAAATTTAACACGCATTCCCTGTAGAGGCAACAGCCAGATAGTTGAATGCCTGAAGCTAAACCTGGCCCTATTTAACATCAGGTCACTTAATGACAAGTCTTCCTCTGTAAATGATATCATCTGTAAAGAGAAACTAGATATTATCTTTTTAACAGAAACTTGGCTTGGATCTGATGGAGCGGTGCCCCTAGCTGCAGCATGCCCACCAAAGTACAGTTTCATTCACTCAGGACGTGAGGGAAAAAGAGGAGGTGGTCTGGCGAATATCTTTTCTGACACTTTAAAATTCAAACCTCTGCCAAACCTCGGCAGTTTTAAATCATTTGAATACCAGGCCACCATATTGGAGAGTCAATCCTCTGTGCTTATGATTAGTATGTATCGACCTCCAAAGTGCAGCAAAGCCTTATTTCTAACAGAAATATCAGAACTTTTATCTATCTGTTCCACTAATTATGACAGAACTCTGATTACTGGAGATGCTAATCTACATGTTGACATTGTTTCGGATGTTGTGGCTATGGGTTTCCTACAGTTACTGCACAACTTTGACTTTATTCAACATGTTGTTGGGCCAACACATAAACATGGCCATACCCTGGACTTGGTGATCACTAAAGGTTTGAATATCACTGTTGACAGTATTATTGATAAGCCCGAACTAACAGACCACTATTTATTGTGTTTTAATATGACTGTCTCTGATCTAGGGAAAAACAATACAGAATATACTATAAAAAAACGTTTTTTTAGCTCATCTGCAGCAAACGAGTTTCCTCGTCATCTGGCGTGTGTGCAGGTGCCCCCCCTACTTGATGCTCCCTCAGTGAATGATATGGTTCAACATTTTAATCTCAAATTAGAGTCAGCTCTCGACATAGTGGCTCCTATGAAAACTAAAAAGAAACTTAACTCTAGAGTAACACCCTGGATCGACACGCACATGCGCTCACTCAAGAAAGAATGTCGTAAAGCTGAGCGAATTTGGAGAAAAAACAAACTCACTGTCCACCTAGAGATCTTTAAGAAGTCAACAGTGGCCTATAACAAAGCACTGCGCTTGGCAAGGCAGGCATATTTTTCACGCATTATCAATGACAACAAGCAAAATGCCAGAGTCTTATTCTCTACCATTGAACATCTCTTAAACCCCCCCCAGGCTTACAAGGAGTCGCTCCCTGCTTCTAAAGCTAAGTGTGATGAGTTCGCATCCTTTTTTGAAAACAAAATTTTTAGCATTCGAGCTGGTATTATAAATGCTGCTGCTAGCACTGCAAATGCGGCAAATGGTGCATGGTGCAAAAATGTAGATCCCTCCAGAGGAAGCCTAATATCATTCTGCGCAATTAATGAAGAGGAACTCCGTAAAACTATATCACAGATGACATCATCATCTTGCTCACTGGATGTAGTACCCACCCCGTTTCTCAAAGAGGTTTTAGACAGTGTTATTGGAGATATCCTAAGAATTGTAAACAGCTCTCTACTTTCAGGCGTCTTTCCAGACTCACTGAAAACGGCTGTAGTCAGGCCGCTACTCAAGAAACACAACCTTGATCCATTGGTGCTGGGTAATTATAGACCAATCTCAAATCTGCCATTTTTGGGCAAGGTCTTAGAAAAAACTATCTTTCATCAACTGGATGTGTTCCTACAGAACAATAAGGTTCATAACAAATTCCAATCTGGCTTCAGGAAAGGTCATAGTACAGAAACAGCACTTGTAAAAGTAATTAATGATCTAAGGGTGTCCGCTGACGACAAAAATGTATCTGTTCTCCTACTTCTTGACTTAACCGCTGCTTTTGATACGATTGATCACACAATTCTACTACAACGTTTGGAGTACTGGATTGGTTTGTCAGGCACAGCCTTGTCTTGGTTTCACTCTTACCTAACAGGCAGAAGCTATTTTGTCAGTCTAGCTAACTTTGACTCAGACAAACACAACATCTGTTCTGGTATTCCACAGGGCTCAATTCTGGGTCCCTTATTGTTCTCCCTGTATATACTACCGCTGGGAGAACTCATCGCCGATCACGGAGTGAACTTCCATTTCTATGCTGATGATACCCAGCTGTATCTTTCAGTAGCTCCAGACGACCCCTGCGCTCTAGACCCATTGTTGACCTGTCTGTCCAGTATAAAATGCTGGATGAGTGAGAACTTTCTTAAGCTAAATGAGGATAAAACAGAAGTTCTCATAATTGGCTCCAGTGAGCAGAGAGAATCAATAACAAGTAGACTTGGTAACCTGGCTGTAGAAAGTAACACCACAGTAAAGAACCTGGGGGTGATTATCGATTCTGAATTGAATTTCAATACACACATTAATCATGTCACCAAGATTGCTTTCTTTCATCTTAGAAATATTGCGCGAATTAGAGACTATCTGTCGTTAGACGATGCAAAGACGCTGATCCACGCTTTTGTTTTCTCTCGGCTTGATTACTGCAACGCACTCTACTCTGGCCTGCCAAAGAAAACAACTGACAGATTACAACTTGTTCAAAATGCGGCAGCCAGAATTTTAACTAAAACCAGGATGAGAGAACATATCACTCCAGTTCTTGCTTCACTACACTGGCTCCCGGTTGTTTTTAGGATTGATTTTAAAATTCTTTTAATAGTTTATAAAGCTCTAAATGGTCTGGCACCTACCTACCTCTCTGACTGCCTAGAGAGATATGTTCCAAACCGGGCCCTCAGGTCTTCAAGTGCTGACCTGCTCGAGGTGCCTACAATGACATATAAAAAATACGGTGAAGCAGCATTCTGCTTTTACGGACCGACAGTGTGGAATAAACTCCCATTACACCTAAGACAGGCAGCCTCTGTCGATAGCTTTAAAGCACAGCTCAAGACCTATTACTTCACTCTTGCTTTTAGCTGATTCTTTGGTTGATTTTTAATTCCTCACTGTATTCCCTATTTTAATGTTGTTTTATGCCTTTGCTTTTGCTTGCTTTTATTTTATTTTATTTTATCTTTGTTTGCTTTATTGTTAAATTGGTTCTAACTGTAATTGTATTATTGCTCTGTAAAGCACTTTGAGCTGCATTTCATGTCATGAAAGGTGCTATACAAATAAAGTTTATTATTATTATTATTTATTACTTGTATTTGTACTTTAAGTATTTTTTAACAGCATGTACTTTTACTTTAACTTTAACTTTAAGTATTTTTAAAAGCATGTACTTTTGAATACTTAAGTATATTTAAAAGCAATGACTTTTGTACTCTTACTTGAGTAACATTTTGACTGAGCTACTTTTACTTAGTGGAGTAAATTTGACCTGCTGAGGCCTTGAGTCGAACCTGGGACCACTGCCTTCCCAGGCGGGCTCTCTAACGATTGGCCGCCCCATGTTGCCATGGTTACCTGATGTGTCCAATCACAGTACGTTGAGGCCGGTCTGGAGTAACGTGGAACTTCATTTTTGGGAAAATGACGTCATAGTTGAGATTCGAGGAGCTGGATTTAAAGGCTGATTCCACACAGTTTGAGGACATTAGTGAAAGAGAAGCAGATTTTACATCCTACTATTGAAGCCATTAGAGCAACGAGTGGAAGTCAAAGCTGACCGTTCCTGGATCGTAATTTGAGGCGTCACTGTTTGGGTTCTTAAGACGTCACTGGGACATTTCTAGACAGATGGAGAAGACACTCAATCAAGAGATGGAGAACAAGCTGTGTGATGCTGAGATGAAGAGGATCCAGCAATATGAGGTGGATGTGACTCTGGACCCTGATACAGCACACCTCGAACTCATCCTGTCTGAGGATGGAAAACAAGTGAGTCATGGAAATGTAAGGATGAATCTCTCAGAGAACAAAGAGAGATTCTCTTTATGTCGCTTTGTCTTAGGAAAACAAAGCTTCTCCTCAGGAAGTTTTTACTATGAGGTTCAGGTTGGAGGGAGGACTGACTGGGAGGTAGGAGTGGCCAGAGAGCCCATCAACAGGAAGGGAGACATCTATCTGAGTCCCGACGATGGTTACTGGACTATATGGTTGAGGAATGGAAATGAGTACAAGGCTGTAGTTGGTGGCGGTAACGTCATCCTCCCTGTAAGAGAGGAGCTCCAGAAAGTGGGAGTGTTTGTGGATTATGAGGAGGGTCTGGTCTCCTTTTACGATGTGGAGGCCAGAGTTAATCTCTGCTCTTTCACTGGCTGCACCTTCACTGAGAAACTATATCCATTCTTCAGTCCATGTTGGAACCTTTATGGTACAAACTCTGCTCCTCTGATCATCTCTCCTGTCAATCACACTGATTGTCAATAGCTCATTGATCTGCTATTTTAGAATAGCTAAAGTGTAAAATATTTCTTTTTTTTTAGCTCAAATCTAAAAATGACACAGATGCGTTCCCGGTCTTAAAGGGTTAATCTAACGCAGAAAGTGTGAAACTTGACCTCCGAAGGTTTCTGGATTATATTTTTGTTGCTGTGCATCGTATCTCAAGTTCCACTCCAGCCTTTTATCTTCCTTGAAATGGAACTCATTGTGGTTACTATGTTTCCCTGTGCCATCTGTCAGGGTTGCTCCTGAATCCAATGAACTGGAAACAATTAATCCTTTAATGGATTTCAGTAGAAATTGAGTATAATAAGCCATGAGGTGATGATGAAATCGGGTAAAACAGCCTCTGTCAGTGGTGGGAAAAAGTCCAGACGTCTTTTACTTAAGTAAAAATATCGATACTGCAATGTAGAAATACTCTAGTATTCTAATAGTAAAAGTCCGGAATACAACATTTACTCTAGTAAAAGTACAAGAGTATTGGTATCAACATGTACTTAAAGTACCAAAAGTAAAAGTACTCAGTATGCAGAATGTCCAATTTCAAGTTTTCAAATGTATACATATCTTTTGAAAATTGCAGAAGTGTTCACAATGCAGAAAGTGTTCACAATGCGTCGTATCGTGACACATTGTGAGCTAGTAGATCGATTATTTTAAAATGGCCAAAATGTATATAGGGCTGAAGTGGTTAATGTATGTTTTGTTATAATAATCAAAATATTTACAGTAACTAGTCATACGTCACAATATTTCTATCCTAGCATTGGTTGTAGCATCTCGGGGACATTGGCCCCCCATGTTGCCATGGTTACCCGATGTGTCCAATCACAGTACGCTGAGGCCGGTCTGGAGTCACTGGAACTCCATTTGACGTCATATTTGATGTGAGTGGAGATTCGAGGAGCTGGATATAAAGGCTGATTCCACACAGTGTGAGGACATTAGTGAAAGAGAAGCAGACTTTACATCCTCCTGTTGAAACCATTAGAGTTGAGTGAAAGTCAAAGCTGACCAGTCCTGCATCATTACTTGAGGCATCACTGTTTGGGTTCTTAGACGTCACTGGGACAGTTCTAGACAGATGGAGAAGACACTCAGTGAAGAGATGGAGAACAAGCTCTGTGATGCTGAGATGAAGAGGATCCAGCAATATGAGGTGGATGTGACTCTGGACCCTGATACAGCACACCGCAAACTCATCCTGTTGGAGGATGGAAAACAAGTGAGTCATGGAAATGTATGGAAGGTAACTGGACTATATTGAGGAATGGAAATGAGTACAAAGCTCTAGTTGGTCCTGGCCGTGACGTCGTCCTCCCTGTAAGAGAGGAGGTCCAGAGAGTGGGAGTGTTTGTGGATTATGAGGAGGGTCTGGTCTCCTTTTACGATGTGGAGACCAGAGTTAATCTCTACCTTTTCACTGGCTGCACCTTCACTGAGAAACTCTACCCATACTTCAGTCCATGTATGAACCGCAATGGTAGAAACTCTGCTCCTCTTATTATCTCTCTTGTCAAGCACACATATTGACAGGATTCATCCTTACATTTACAATAGAATGTGTAAACTACACAGTGTAATTGTAACTCTGAACAAACCTGCTTATCTGCAGCAGTCAGGGCTTCAGTGCCTTGCTCAAGGACGCTTCATCCAGTTCAAAACACTTGTGACGACCTACAAGGCAGTCAAGGTCACGTCACCTCCTGACCTTCAGGACATGATCCACCCCTACAGCCCTTCACTTTGCATCAGATATCAGTTTGTTCTTTTTTTTTTAACCAAATTAGGTAGAAATGGTGTCGTGAGTCATGTAGCCTCGATCTCCAGGCTTTTATTGTTTAGTTTTGCTAAACAAAATAAAAGCCTGGACCAGCGCATCGGTGTACCCGGTATAGGAAGTATTTCATTTCCCCAACCAACCAGAGTTCAGTGGGCGTCGCTCGTAATGTTGTGTTGACGGGGCGGGGGCTGACGGACAGATCGGTGAACCAATGGGATCAGGCGCATTCTCTCCGCGCTGATTTTAAACCCGCCCCTTTTTACACGAAATCAGGAAGGCTAGTGCAGCCTATGAGTCATGTGACAATGAGCATCAAACAGGGTTCTGATACTCCATACTGTTTGACTGTAATTGGATTCATAAATGTGTGGGCGGGCTGGGACCTATTTCTGATCCAAAAAACTAAACATATCATGAACACATCATCCAATCTAATCAACCCCACATTAGAATCACATATAAAGAGCACACCTCCAAAAAGATAATTTCTATATTTTTAGTGGTGTTTCTGCAGGCTTTGTATAACGTAGTGGTTCTACAAGCACATCAGGTGGTTTCAGAGAATTACTTCTCTGAAACGAGAGTTACAAGGTCCTATAAATTTATTGTGAAAACATTACAGCAATTCATTGATATGAAAATTAAGAAAAGTACCTTTTACTTTTACTTGTATTTGTACTTTAAATATTTTTTAACAGCATGTACTTTTACTTTAACTTTTACTTTAAGTATTTTTAAAAGCATGTACTTTTGAATACTTAAGTATATTTAAAAGCAATGACTTTTGTACTCTTACTTGAGTAACATTTTGACTGAGCTACTTTTACTTATAGTGGAGTAAATTTGACCTGCTGAGGCCTGGAGTCGAACCTGGGACCACTGCCTTCCCAGGCGGGCTCTCTAACGATTGGCCGCCCAATGTTGCCATGGTTACCTGATGTGTCCAATCACAGTACGTTGAGGCCGGTCTGGTGTCACGTGGAACTCCATTTTGGGGAAAATTACGTCACATTTGATGTGAGTGGAGATTCGAGGAGCTGGATTTAAAGGCTGATTCCACACAGTGTGAGGACATTAGTGAAAGAGAAGCAGACCTTACATCCTACTATTGAAGCCATTAGAAGCACAGAGTGGAAGTAAAGACTGACCAGTCCTGGATCGTAATTTGAGGCGTCACTGTTTGGGTTCTTAGACGTCACTGGGACAGTTCTAGACAAATGGAGAAGACACTCAGTGAAGAGATGGACAACAAGCTGTGTGATGATGAGATGAAGAGGATCCAGCAATATGAGGTGGATGTGACTCTGGACCCTGATACAGCACATCCCTGCCTCAACATGTCTGAGGATGGAAAACAAGTGAGTCATGGAAATGTAAGGAAGAATCTCTCAGAGAACAAAGATAGATTCTCTTTATTTCGCTGTGTCTTAGGAAAACAAAGCTTCTCCTCAGGAAGGTTTTACTATGAGGTTCAGGTTGGAGGGAAGACTCACTGGGATGTAGGAGTGGTCAGAGAGTCCATCAACAGGAAGGGACACTTCTATCTGGATCCCGACGATGGTTACTGGACTATATGGTTGAGGAATGGAAATGAGTACAAGGCTGTAGTTGGTGGCCGTAACGTCGTCCTCCCTGTAAGAGAGGAGCTCCAGAGAGTGGGAGTGTTTGTGGATTATGAGGAGGGTCTGGTCTCCTTTTACGATGTGGAGACCAGAGTTAATCTCTACACCTTCACTGGCTGCACCTTCACTGAGAAACTATATCCATTCTTCTGTCCATGTATGAACCGTTATGGTACAAACTATGCTCCTCTGATCATCTCTCCTGTCAATCACACTGATTGACAGGATTCATCCTTACATTTACAACAGAATGTGTAAACTACACAGTGTAATTGTATCTCTTAACAAACCTGCTTATCTGCAGCAGTCAGGGCTTCAGTGCCTTGCTCAAGGACGCTTCTTCTAGTTCAAAACACTGGTGACGACCTACAAGGCAGTTAAGGTCACGTCACCTCCTGACCTTCAGGACATGATCCACCCCTACAGCCCTTCACTTTGCATCAGATATCTTTTTTTTTTTTTACCAAACTAGGTAGAAATGGTGTGGTGAGTCATGTGACAATGAGCATCAAACAGGGTTCTGATACTCCATACTGTTTGACTGTAATTGGATTCATAAATGTGTGGGCGGGCTGGGACCTATTTCTGATCCAAAAAACTAAACATATCATGAACACAGCATCCAATCTAATCAACCCCACTTTAGAATCACACATATAGAGCACACCTCCAAAAAGAGAATTTATATATTTTTATAGGTGTTTCTGCAGGCTTTGTATAACGTAGTGGTTCTACAAGCACATCAAGTGGTTTCATAGAGTTACAAGGTCCTATAAATTCATTTTGAAAACATTACAGCAATTTATTGATACAAAAATTAAGAAAAGTACCTCTCTACTTTTACTTTATTTGTACTTTAAGTATTTAAGTATATATAAAAACAAAAAAAAATAGTCCCTGTGGGTTAGTGGAGGGATCTGTGTATCCATAGGAACGACAACATTCCAACCGCGATCCGCCATTTTGGGGCTGTGGCCTGCTGAAAACGGTGGTTTTCAATGCAAAAAAACAGCAACTGAGTTACAGCTGCTTTTCTGAAAATCCCATCGCCAGGGCGGGCGGATGTGACGTTTTTTGGAATGATGTCACTTCCACATACTTCTTCTCTGAATGACGATGGATCATCCCAGCTCTGTGTTACGGTGCCTAACAGAGCGCTTTTAGTTACAACTTTTACTTTAACACATTGGGTGTCAGCATTTTATAATAACAGATTACGTTTGGTGCCAGAAATCTCACCGTTAAGCTGCGCGGCGCTGTTTAAGCTGTAGACTCCAAGAGGAGAAATCCATGTGAAACAAAGCATGCGTTAATTTTGCACGATGGTCCTGGCTAACGCCTGGAACGATCTCTCACGCGAGTAACAATGGCGGAGCGATCGTGCATACAAAATGAGTTATAGGGGTTTTAGAGAAGGAGATAGAACGGAGGCGGATGGGAGCCATGTTTTTTGACACGGTGATCCATCTGTCCTTTCCTTCTCAGCATCACCGTGGGTGATTCCAGAGCTGCTCCAGCCCCTCCCGTGTGGAAAAAAACGAAAAAAACACAAAAAGACTGAAAACACGGTTCAGACCGTGTTTGGTACCGAAGCGCTACTCTGTGAAAACACGGTTCAGACTGTGTTTGGCACCCGATGTGTTAAGTATTTTTAAAAGCATGTACTTTTGAATACTTAAGTATATTTAAAAGCAATGACTTTTGTACTCTTACTTGAGTAACATTTGGACTGAGCTACTTTTACTTGTAGTGGAGTAAATTTGACCAGGAGTATCTGTACTTTTACTCAAGTACTGGGGTCGAGTTACTTCGTCCACCACTGCTAGTAACTTAAGTGTTCAAATACATGTAGTGTAAAAGTACAATATCTGCCTCTGAGATGTAGTGGAGTAAAGGACAAGTATTGGAAGAAGTTGGAAATACTCAAGTAAAGTACAAATACCTCAAAATTGTACAGTACTTAAAGGGATATTTCACTTTCAAAATAAGGGGTCAACTTTGGGTCATTTTATCATCTACTCAGGCTTTTGTGAGCCCCCCAGACCTTTTTTAAGTTGCTTGATTCAGTATTTAGATATATGATATAAATTTTATCAGACACGCCCCCTTCCTATACAAACCCATTATAACTTCAAACTCCATTTTAACCATGTTAGATTCATCAAAAACACCCGTCCTTGGTTCTGGTGACTCACCCTGCCCTCCTAATACGCGAGGGGGCCGTGTTTTTTCGATAACTTTTTTCATTTATTTTATTTAATTTTTCTATTGTATTTATTTTTTTTCATTTTCCAAAAATAATACTAAAAATAAATTTAAAAAGTTAGCGAAAAAACACGGCCCTCTCGCGTATTAGGAGGGCAGGGTGAGTCACCAGACTCATAGCACAGCACTCGGTGGTTCAAATCTAAAATGACACAGATACGTTCCCAGTCTTAATGGCTTAAATACCCCTTATTTCCCGACCGGTACCAGCTGCCCACGGCCTCAAAATGTCAAGCTATCATTTGGGTTAGGCGTCATAATGGGGCGAGAGGCAACGGCACGGTTTTTCCTGCTGGAATGTTACACAGAGAAATGAATTACCGTTGTGCCTTAATAACATCCGTCTCTGTAACCGTGGAGTCCTGAATGTTCTGAGTCTGCAGGCTGTTTGGAAATATATATATACCGTTAAGTTAGAGTTAAGGCAACTCCGCACCAAACAGACTCGTCCAGACTATTGCAGACTACTCCAGACTGCAACAGACTGGTATTCGGTTGGCAAAAGTTGCCATTTAAGTCTGTCAGCCGACTGGCCATTCATGTGCTAATTTGACTTTTAGCGTGCCAGCGTTGCCAGGTCTGCTTATTATAAGCGACTTTGGGCTTGTTTCCCTGCAAAGCCACTTAGGGATGTTCCCAGCGTTTTTTCTTCACTGACGTGCAGTGGTGTAAAGTAACTAGTACATTTACTCAAGTACTGTACTTAAGTACAATTTTGAGGTACTTTTACTTTACTGGAGTATTTCCAATTGTCTATACTTGTACTCCACAACAATTATTTGAAATGTTTAGTTACTAGTTACTTTGCAGATATAAATCATTATGAAACATACATTAACCACTTTAGCCCTATTTTATACCTATAAGCTATTTGAAAATAGCAGATCTACAAGCTCACAACGTGTTGCGATGCACGCGTTCTGAGCTTGTAGATCTGCTATTTTCAAACATTTTTGTACTTTTACTTTTGGTACTTTAAGTACATTTTTATACCAATACTTTAGTACTTTTATTCAAGTAAATGTTGAATTCCGGACTTTTACTTGTAACAGACTCAGAGTACATCTATTGCATTCAAGCCTGGAATTTCGTCATTTTAGGGGCAAGGCCACTTGGCCTTTGGTGTTGTAATTTTTTGGAGGGCACAAAGGCCCTGCCCGGCCTTCCTGCCAGGGCAGGAAGGCCATCCAAAAAAATAATAAAGATTTTTAAGTCCAAAAATGATTTTTAAGTCCACGGAAATAATGCATTTAACTTGAAGGTTAAGGATGATTGTATTTTAATATATTATAAGAATAGTATAACTATCTGTGAAATATTACCCATTTATTTCACAAAATAATGTGTTGGCAAATGACCAATATTTAGTTATATAGGTCTCAATATGTCACATTCAGCCCTGGACTTCACTGACTGAAGTAGCGGTCACATTAATCACATTAGATTCACAGAATGTATTTTACCCACAAGTTATTTTCATTCAAATGAAATGTGAATGAACTTGCACTAATAATGACTTTAGTTGATTTTTCACTCTTTGAAATATAGTATTTCTTAATTATTAATAATTACAGCTTGTAGATTGGCTATTTTCACGATTTTAAATTGTTTTTAAATAATAATAAAAAAGGAACATACAAGATTTCCACCCGACAGCCATAATATATAGCCAATATATGGTTCTGTATCAGTATATGAGTCAGTTTTTGAAGATTTCATTCTAATTGGCTACTAGCCTGAATATGAATTTCATGAGCCTGGGTAGGTCACCCTGGCTTGGCGGAGATATGCCCTGTAGCACACTCCGCACAGCAGCAGCAGCAGCAGGTGAAAGCAATTCACTTAATTGCTCGTTCTCTCTCCCTCTTTCCGTCTCCTCAATCTCTCGCTCGCTCTTTCTCTCTCAATCTTTCACTCTCCCTTTTTTCTCTCCCTCTGTCTCTCCCTCTTTCTTTCTTTCCTTCTCTCTCTGCCGCTTTTTACCTCCCTCTTTCTCCCTCCCTCCGTTTCTCTCTCCGTCTCTCTCCCTTTCTTTCTCCCTCCCGCTTTCTCCGTTCCTCTCTCTCCCTCGCTCCTGGTATCTCCCTCTCTCTCACCCACTTTCTCTCTGTCTTCCTCCCCTCTCTCTTTCTCTTTCTCTCCCCTCCTCTCTCTCTTTCCCTCTCTCTCTCTCTTTCTCCCCCCTCTTTCTCTCCCCCTCTACCACTCTTCCTCTGTCACTATCTCCCTGCTTTACGAGCCTATTCATGCAATGCTTGAACTCCCACTCAGAAGGACATGTTTACATACTTGCGCATTACATATTTATACATAAACACGGATGCATGTGACTCCGTCACTGGACAAATTTACACACCTGCTCCCAATCACCACAGCGCAAAAGTAGGGCAAATCAATCAATCTCTCTCTCTCTGTGAGCAACAACAAGAAACAGTGAATGTAGGTTTTCATAGACATGGTCGCTTGTTTCTCTCACATAATCTGGCAACACCGACAGCCCTCTGTTGTCACTGCCACTGCGCTACCAGTCGGCTAAAAAGCTGAACATGTTCGGTCGGCTCTGGGTCGGCCGAAAAGGTCCCGACGGACCCCCCGACGGACCCCTAACGGACTGGCCGACGCTTCCCGAAGCCAATTCGGCCCAAAATCGGGCCGACTCAGATTGGTCTGGAGAGGGCTTTAGAGAGCTGAGGAGAGACCGCCTGCTGGGCCAGATCTACTGGAGCACAGAGGTGATGAATTAACCCGTTCAGACCCGGAATCATTTTTATATGTCTTTGGCTATTCAAAAATAGCAGATCTACAAGCTCATAGCGCGGAACTCGGTGCCGCGCTTTGACACATTGCTGAGGCCTGGAGTCGAACCTGGGACCACTGCCTTCCCAGGCGGGCTCTCTAACGATTGGCCGCCCCATGTTGCCATGGTTACCTGATGTGTCCAATCACAGTACGTTGAGGCCGGTCTGGAGTAACGTGGAACTCCATTTTTGGGAAAATGACGTCATATTTGATGTGAGTGGAGATTCGAGGAGCTTGATTTAAAGGCTGATTCCACACAGTGTGAGGAAATGAGTGAAAGAGAAGCAGACTTTATCCTACTATTGAAGCCATTATAGCAACGAGTGGAAGTCAAAGCTGACCATTCCTGGATCGTAACTTGAGGCGTCACTGTTTGGGTTCTTAGACGTCACTGGAGAAGACACTCAGTGAAGAGATGGAGAACAAGCTGTGTGATGATGAGATGAAGAGGATCCAGCAATATGAGGTGGATATGACTCTGGACCCTGATACAGCACATACCTGGCTCATCCTGTCTGAGGATGGAAAACAAGTGAGTGATGGAAATGTATGGAAGAATCTCCCAGAGAACAAAGAGAGATTCTTTTTATGTTGCTGTGTCTTAGGAAAACAAAGCTTCTCCTCAGGAAGGTTTTACTATGAGGTTCAGGTTGGAGGGAACACTGACTGGGATGTAGGAGTGGTCAGAGAGTCCATCAACAGGGAGGGACACTTATATCCGTCTCCCGACGATGGTTACTGGACTATAAGGTTGAGGAATGGAAATGAGTACAAGGCTGTAGTTGGTCGTGTCCGTAACGTTGTCCTCCCTGTAAGAGAGGAGCTCCAGAGAGTGGGAGTGTTTGTGGATTATGAGGAGGGTCTGGTCTCCTTTTATGATGTGGAGGCCAGAGTTAATCTCTACACGTTCACTGGCTGCACCTTCACTGAGAAACTCTACCCATTCTTCAGTCCATGTTTAAACCTTAATGGTACAAACTCTGCTCCTCTGATCATCTCTCCTGTCAAGCACACTGATTGACAGGATTCATCCTTACATTTACAATGAGGGTTGCATTTACAATAGAATGTGTAAACTACACAGTGTAATTGTATCTCTTAACAAACCTGCTTCTGCAGCAGTCAGGGCTTCAGTGCCTTGCTGCAGGACGCTTCATCCAGTTCAAAACACTGGTGACGACCTACAAGGCAGTCAAGGTCACGTCACCTCCTGACCTTCAGGACATGATCCACCCCTACAGCCCTTCACAAACACTTTGCATCAGATATCAGTTTGTTATACTGCCTCCCCCTGGCCAGCCGGGGCGCCTGATGGAGGGGAAAGGAACTGGTTGGAATAACGTGTTCCACGTGCTACGTCCAACCAGGGGGAAGCTCCCCTGTCAGGTGACAAGAAGGTCAGTTGGCTCTCATGCATTGAAGGAGGCATGAGCTCAGCCCTGGCCTCCCTAGGTTGGCAGAGGGAAGGTAGTGCCCAGGATTACATAGACAATTGGCACTGGGTGTAAAAAAATGGGGTTACAAAATTGTGGGATAAAAAATTGGAATAAAAAAAAATATATATGTTTATATCGGTTCTTTTTTTTTTACCAAATGACGTAGAAATTGTGTCTTGAGTCATGTGACAATGAGCATCAAACAGGGTTCTGATACTCCATACTGTTTGACTGTAATTGGATTCATAAATGTGTGGGCGGGCTGGGACCTATTTCTGATCCAAAAAACTAAACATATCATGAACACAGCATCCAATCTAATCAACCCCACATTAGAATCACACATATAGAGCACACCTCCAAAAAGATAATTTCTATGTTTTTATAGGTGTTTCTGCAGGCTTTGTATAACTTAATGGTTCTACAAGCACATCAAGTGGTTTCAGAGAGTTACTTCTCTGAAACAGGAGTTACAAGGTCCTATAAATTCAATGTGAAAACATTACAGCAATTCATTGATATAAAAATTAAGAAAAGTACTTCTACTTTTACTTGTACTTTAAGTATTTTTTAAAAGCATGTACTTTTGAATACTTAAGTATATTTAAAAACAATGACTTTTGTACTCTTACTTGAGTAACATTTTGACTGAGCTACTTTTACTTATAGTGGAGTAAATTTGACCAGGTGTATATGTACTTTTACTGAAGTACTGGGGTCGAGTTAATATATATAAATATAATATAAATATAATATAAATAATATTATACAAACCTTGAAAATGTGCACTAGAAGCCGTCAAATAATCTGCTATTCTCTTCTTGTCAGATTCCTATTACAGTTGTCATGTGAAGAAAGAGGTCCTTTGTGCCAACACTCAGCTCTATGTGAAAGGCCCATATAAAAACATGCACCGCCAGGTTACTCCATTAAGACCGGGAGAGCAGCCGTGTCATTTTAAGATTTCTTTGGCTATTCAAACAAGGGAACCAGGGGACCTGGTACTGCCAGACCCCTAGTGGTTGAAATCTGAATGGCCGGAGATCTGAATGGTTTCTAAACTACGTCACGCTAAGCTTGGCCAATCAAAAAGAGGGACATGTAAGAAAACGTTTTCGTCCATATATGGACGAAAACGTTTGGAGAGGGGGACAGACGAAGCCTCTGTAGGCCCGACCCCCTGGGTCTGGCAACAAAAATAGCAGATCTACAAGCACTCGGTGCCGCGCTATGAGCCTGTATATCTGCTATTTTTTAATAACCAAAGAAATCTAAAATGACGCAGATGCGTACCCGGCGGCAGTGGCTCAGGGGTAGAGCGGCCGGATGGAAGCCGTGAGGTTTCCAGTTCGATCCCGGGGCTCTCCCAGAGTTAGTGTCGAAGTGTCCTTGAGCAAGACGCTGAACCCCTAATTACTCCCGATGAGCAGGTTGGTGCCTTGCATGGTTTCCTCCGCCATCGGTGTATGAATGTGTGTGTGAATGGGTGAATGTAATGCACGATCTATGTAAAGCGCTTTGGATAAAAGCGCTATATAAATGCACCATTTACCCGGATTGAATGGGTTAAATATCCCCATTTCCCCTTCCTGCCCACGGACTCAAAATGTCAAGCTATCATGTGGGTTAGGCGTCATAATGGGGCGAGAGGCAGCGGCACGGTTTTTCCTGCTGGAATGTTACACAGAGAAATGAATTACCGTTGTGCCTTAATAACATCTGTCTCTGTAACCGTGGAGTCCTGAATGTTGTGAGTCCACAGGCTGTTTGGAAATATATATACCGTTACGTTAGAGTTAAAGAGCTGAGGAGAGACCGCCTGCTGGGCCAGATCTACTGGAGCACAGAGGTGATGAATTAACCCGTTCAGACCCGGAATCATTTTTAGATGTCTTTGGCTATTCAAAAATAGCAGATCTACAAGCTCATAGCGCGGCACTCGGTGCCGCGCTTTGACACGTTGCTGAGGCCTGGAGTCGAACCTGGGACCACTGCCTTCCCAGGCGGGCTCTAACGATTGGCCGCCCCATGTTGCCATGGTTACCACATCACAGTACGTTGAGGCCGCCGGTCTGGAGTAACGTGGAACTTCATTTTTGGGAAAATTACGTCATATTTGATGTGAGTGGAGATTCGAGGAGCTGGATTTAAAGGCTGATTCCACACTGTGAGAGGACATTAGTGAAAGAGAAGCAGACCTCAAATCCTACTATTGAAACCCTTAGAGCACAGAGTGGAAGTAAAGACTGACCAGTCCTGGATCGTAATTTGAGACGTCACTGTTTGGGTTCTTAGACGTCACTGTTTGGGTTCTTAGACATCTCTGGGACAGTTCTAGACAGATGGAGAAGACACTCTGTCAAGAGATGGAGAACAAGCTGTGTGATGCTGAGATGAAGAGGATCCAGCAATATGAGGTGGATGTGACTCTGGACCCTGATACAGCACAATGTCAGGGTCTGGTCTCCTTTTATGATGTGGAGGCCAGAGTTAATCTCTATCCTTTCACTGGCTGCACCTTCACTGAGAAACTCTACCCATACTTCAGTCCATATATGAACCGTTATGGTACAAACTCTGCTCCTCTGATCATCTCTCCTGTCAATCACACTGATTGACAGGATTAATCCTTACATTTACAATAGAATGTGTAAACTACACAGTGTAATTGTAACTCTGAACAAACCTGCTTATCTGCAGCAGTTAGGGCTTCAGTGCCTTGCTCAAGGACGCTTCATCCAGTTCAAAACACTGGTGACGACCTACAAGGCAGTCAAGATCACGTCACCTCCTGACCTTCAGGACCTGATCCATCCCTACAGCCCTTCACTTTGCATCAGATATCAGGTTTTCTTTTTTTTTACCAAATTAGGTAGAAACGGTGTCGTGAGTCATGTGACAATGAGCATCAAACAGGGTTCTGATACTCCATACTGTTTGACTGTAATTGGATTTGTTCCCGGTTGTAATGGGTTAAGTTGTGAATGCTTTTTTAAAGTGTGATGCAACTTTCAAGTGGTATCAGAAAAACGTGATAATCTTAGTTTCCCTCTTTGTTATTCCCTAATGAGATTCCTCTTCCCTCCCACAAGCAATAGGATATATCGACTGCGTTTACGACTACAGATAACCTTACGATGTGTGGACCATCTGTATCTAACTGAAGGAGCTTTGTTTAGGTTTTGTTTTCTCATTCCATTCTGAAAACTCCACTCGTTCTCACTTTGTGCACTTTTACACAGTTAAGTGTTATTATTTTAACCCATTAAGACCTGAGGCCGATTCTAGAAAATGTCTTCTAGATCTAAATAACATTTTTTTTTTGTTGCTATAATATCAGTGGTTCTCAAACTTTTTCATATCATGGACCCCCAAATTGATATATATTTGGCCGCGGACCCCCGTCTCAAAATGTTTTGTTCCAGGGACCCCCCAAAAAGCAAAGATTTGTGTTAAAAATGTACGCTTTGACCTGGGTCGTAGCGTGAAGGTCCAGGCACCCCATAGACTGCAATGCTGCAAAGCCTGACAGCGTGTCGCGGGTTCGACTCCCGTTCCCGACCACCTTTGTTGCGTGTCACCACCCCCCCCACCTCTCTCCCCATTTCCTGTCCGCCTACTTTCCCTATCCCTCTCTAAATAAAGGCATAAAAAAAGCCCCCCCCAAAAAGAATCTTTAAAATGTTCGCTTTAAAATAATATTATATTCAAAGTTTTGCATACATAAGAACAAAAGAAACGCAGATCTGCAAGATCATAGCCACTATGATCTTCTGTCCATGTTGGAACCTTTATGGTACAAACTCTGCTCCTCTGATCATCTCTCCTGTCAATCACACTGATTGACAGGATTAATCCTTGCATTTACAATAGAATGTGTAAACTACACAGTGTAATTGTATCTCTTAACAAACCTGCTTATCTGCAGCAGTCAGGGCTTCAGTGCCTTGCTCAAGGACGCTTCATCCAGTTCAAAACACTGGTGACGACCTACAAGACAGTCAAGGTCACGTCACCTCCTGACCTTCAGGACATGATCCACCCCTACAGCCCTTCACAAACACTTTGCATCACATATCAGTTTGTTATACTGCCTCCCCCTGGCCAGCCGGGGAGCCTGATGGAGGGGAAAGGAACTGGTTGGAATAACGTGTTCCACGTGCTACGTCCAACCAGGGGGAAGCTCCCCTGTCAGGTGACAAGAAGGTCAGTTGGCTCTCATGCATTGAAGGAGGCATGAGCTCAGCCCTGGCCTCCCTAGGTTGGCAGAGGGAAGGTAGTGCCCAGGATTACAGAGACAATTGGCACTGGGTGTAAAAAAATGGGGTTACAAAATTGTGGGATAAAAATTTAGAATAAATTAAAAAAATATATATATCAGTTCTTTTTTTTTTAACCAAATTACATAGAAATTGTGTCTTGAGTCATGTGACAATGAGCATCAAACAGGGTTCTGATACTCCATACTGTTTGACTGTAATTGGATTCATAAATGTGTGGGCGGGCTGGGACCTTTCTAATCCAACAAACTAAACATATCACGAACACAGCATCCAATCTAATCAACCCCACATTAGAATCACACATATAGAGCACACCTCCAAAAAGATAATTTCTATGTTTTTATAGGTGTTTCTGCAGGCTTTGTATAACGTAATGGTTCTTCAAGCACATCAGGTGGTCTCAGAGAGTTACTTCTCTGAAACGAGAGTTACAAGGTCCTATACATTCATTGTGAAAACATTACAGCAATTCATTGATATAAAAATTAAGAAAAGTACCTCTCTACTTTTACTTGTATTTGTACTTTAAGTATTTTTAAAATAATGTACTTTGGAATACTTAAGTATATTTAAAATAAATGACTTTTGCACTCTTTCTTGAGTAACATTTTGACTGAGCTACGTTTACTTGTAGTCGAGTAAATACTTTTACTCAAGTACTGGGATCAAGTTACTTCGTCCACCACTGCTAGTAACTTAAGTGTTCAAATAAATGTAGTGTAAAAGTACAATATCTGCCTCTGAGATGTAGTGGAGTAAAGGACAAGTATTGGAAATTTGAAATACTCAAGTAAAGTACAAATACCTCAAAATTGTACGTAAGTTCAGTACTTAAGTATACTGTATGTACTAACTATATATATATATATATATATATATATATACACACACACACAAACCTTGACAATGTGCAATATAGTAGCTGTCAAATAATCTGCTATTCCCTTGTCAGATTCCTATTACAGATTTGTCATGACAAAAAAAGAGGTCCTTTGTGCCCACACTCAGCTCTATGTGAAATGCTCTATGTGAAATATAAAAACATGCACCGCCAGGTTAAATACCCCTTATTTCCCGACCGGTACCAGCTGCCCACGGCCTCAAAATGTCAAGCTATCATATGGGTTAGGCGTCATAATGGGGCGAGAGGCAGCGGCACGTTTTTTCCTGCTGGAATGTTAAACGATTACCGTTGTGCCTTAATAACATCCGTCTCTGTAACCGTGGAGTCCTGAATGTTGTGAGTCCACAGGCTGTTTGGAAATATATATACCGTTACGTTAGAGTTAGAGAGCTGAGGAGAGACCGCCTGCTGGGCCAGATCTACTGGAGCACAGAGGTGATGAATTAACCCGTTCAGACCCGGAACACATCTGTGTCATTTTTAGATGTCTTTGGCTATTCAAAAATAGCAGATCTACAAGCTCATAGCGCGGCACCGAGTGCCGCGCTATGAGCTTGTAGATCTGCTATTTTTTAGGCGGGGAAAAAAACGTAAAAATGTATGCAAATCTTTGAATATAATACATAATTATTTGTTTTTACTCAAATCTTCAATCAAATATTTGAGTAGTATAAAGTATAAAATAATGGTTATAGCAACAAAACAAAAAAAATCTAAAATGACACAGTATATGCGTCCCCGGATTGATTGGTTTAATGGACATTGTAATGGCTCTACACAGAATGGTGATGGAGTTTTGCTGGTTGCAAAACAGAGGCCTTGGGTTCAAAGGCTTAATGGTTTATTTGTCCTCTATAGAACCACTGGGGGCAAATAGAGCTGTGAGAGGAGAGGAGAGGAGAGGAGAGGAGAGGAGAGGAGAGGAGGGGAGGGGAGGGGAGGGGAGGGGAGAGGAGAGGAGAGGAGAGGAGAGGAGAGGAGAGGAGAGGAGAGGAGAGGAGAGGAGAGGAGAGGGAGTAAAAGAGAAAAGAGACTCTATTATTGTCAGTGGTGGAAAAAGTACTCAAATTCTTTACTTAAGTAAAAGTACCAATACTGCAATATAAAAATACTCTGTTACAAGTAAAAGTCCAGAATTCAAAATTTACTTGAGTAAAAGTATAAAAGTATTGGCATCAAAATGTACTTAAAGTACCAAAAGTAAAAGTACTAAATATTTGAAAATAGCAGATCTACAAGCTCACAACGCGTCGCAACGCGACGCGTTGTGAGCTTGTAGATCGGCTATTTTCAAATAGCCCAGGTATAAAATAGGGCTAAAGTGGTTAATGTTTGTTTCATAATATCATAATTTATATCTGAAAAGTAACTAGTAATTAAAGTTTTCAAATAATTGTAGTGGAGTAAAAGTACAATATTTGCCTCTGAGATGTAGTGGAGTAGAAGTAAAAGTATTGGAAATTGGAAATACTCCAGTAAAGTACAAATACCTCAAAATTGTACTTAAGTACAGTACTTAAGTAAATGTACTTAGTTACTTTCCGCCACTGATTATTGTGTTTGTTTTTTGCACAATCAGTTTCCAGCTGTGTGTGAAATCTTGGGACATCGACCGTGAACCAATCAACAACAGAAAGACCTTCTGACTTCTTCCTCTTCTCTTGCTTTCTTTGCTCTGTTCTTCTTTTCCTCATTTCATCCTTCCATCTCTTTTCTTCTATCTCTCCACCTTCCTAAAGGTGAGCGATGACATCATCTCACTAATGCTCATCAGCATCATCATCCTCCTCCCGCTTCTCAAAATTATTCATTGGCTCATTTATTCGCATTAAATACTAATTTAGATTCTTCATCCAGACTTGATTGCAAGTTTAATATCCGCGTTTTGTCACGGACGAGTGGAGAAATGATTAAACCCTTAGAACCGGGAAACGCATCTGTGTCATTTTTAGACGTCTTTGGGCTATTCAAAAATAGCAGATCTACAAGCTCATAGCTATGAGCTTGTAGATCTGCATTTTTTTTTTTAAATCGTGAAAATGTGTGCACATCTTTGAATATATATATTTTTTAAAGCGAACATTTGTAACTCAAATCTTTGCTTCTGGACGTCCCTGCATGGAACAAAATATTTTACAAATGTTCGCTTTAAAAAATATATATTCAAAGATTTGCACAAATTGTCACGATTTAAAAATAAAATAGCTAGATCTACAAGCTCATCGCACGGGCCTCGCTATGAGCTTGTATATCTGCTATTTTTGAATAGCCAAAAGTAAGTAAGTGTAACTATAAAAAATCTAAAATGACACAGGATGCGTTCCTGGATTGAATGGGTTAAATAATTAATCATCTCCTCCTTCCATCAAAAGGCATCTCTCACAATATCACCTGTTCTCTCTCTCTCTCTCTCTCTCTCTCTCTCTCTCTCTCTCTCTCTCTCTCTCTCTCTCTCTCTCTCTGAGTAATGAGTAAACAAATGACAGCTGACATAGTTGTGTTGACATCGTAGAAGTTCACGACCTTAATTATGATGAAATGAAGACTGTGTATGCTAATTAACAAAAACCCACTGAGGTGTTTTAAACCCCCTGCTCTTCTTGCCCTCTCCGCCCCTCCGTTGGACTCTCGGTTGGATAATTATGTTTTAAACGACTTTAACCCATTTAGACCAGGAACTTTGTCATTTTTGAGCGGTGCAACCGCTCCTATAAGAGGGTTTAGGACCCATCCGTGGTGAAAGTTTTTCTTTCCGTCGTGAAAAATGGGTTTTTCGCTGTGACGCCATGCTGTGGAAAACACGCCCATAGGCTAAGCTTTGCAGGACGCGCTGTGATTGGCTAGCGAGACACATGATGAAATTAACTTCAAACTTCACAGACGCGCTGTGATTGGCTAGCGAGACGCACGATGAAATTAATTATAATGTAAAACATTTAAGCACGTCACTTCGCAGGACGTGCTGTGATTGGCTACCGAGATGCATGATGAAATTAATAACTCATAAATAGCACCGCTCACTTCACACTGGGTGTGATTTTTCGATTTCTTTGGCTATTCAAAAATAGCAGCTATACAAGCTCATAGCTATTTTTGAAAAATCGTGAAAATGTGTGCACATCTTTGAATATTATATACATTTTTAAAGCAAACATTTGTTACTCAAATCTTTGATTCTGGGGGATTCTACAAATGTTTTCTAAATCCTAAAGGATTTTGAAAAACGTATGTTTCTATATCAGTGGTTATCAAACTTTTTTCATGTCAAGGACCCCCAAAACGATGTGTATTTGGCCGCGGACCCCCATCTCAAAATAGTTAGTTAAACCCCCATGAAGCAAAGATTTGAGTAAAAAAATGCTCCCCTTAAAAAAAAGATATATATATATAAGATTTTTCATTAAAAATAGTAGATCTACAAGCTCATAGCGCGGCACTCGGTGCCGCGCTGTGAGCTTGTAGATCTGCTATTTTTGAATAGCCAAATAAATCCTAAAATGACACAGATGCGTTCCCGGTCGTAATGGGTTAAATAAATGAATGGATGGGAGAATGTGAGGCCTGCGTTAAGGTGATTAGACATAGTCAGGGACAAAGTGCAAACACCAGCAACTTAAGTAAAGACAAATTAAAATATATAGTACTCGTTAAACGCAAAGTTACGTTTTCATAATAAATATCACAATGTTTTATATCCAACACAAGGTCAATAAAGTATTTACTTTGACACTAAACTATTTTGACATTTTGTCTGAAGTATAATAAATACTTCAGACATAATAAGGCACGGCAACATTATTTATACGGCAACTTTCATACAACAAGGCAACTCAAAGTGATAAAAAGGTGATAAAAAAAATTGATAGCATTAAAATAGATGAAAGGAAAAGAAAACACAGAAGATAAAGGAGCATAATATAACAAATGCTCCCACCTTTGATGCAAGAAATGATACAAATGAAATATAAAAACAGCTCAATTTAAGCCCAAGACCCAGCTGTTCTTAGCCATCACTCACAGCCATCATTGGGTAGATTAAGCTTAATCCAGTAAAACTGGCAAGCAATGAGCTTGTAGATCAGCATTTTTTTTTTTGCATGATTTTTTTTTTCAAATCTCTTGTTTGAATATATATATTTTTTTAAAGCAAACATTTTTAACTCCAAACTTTGCTTCTGGGGGGGGGGGTCCCTGGAACAACATATTTTGAGATGGGGGTCCGCGGACAAAATACTGTACATATAATTCTGGGGTAGGGGGGAAGTTGAACAAGTTAGAGCACCAATAGCAACATACTGTTCGGATTTAGAAATCATTTTTAGATATGTAATGTATTTGACCATGGACCCCCCCCACCCCCTCCCCCCCCTCAGAAGCAAAGATTTGAGTTAAAAATGTTTGCTTTAAAAAAGATATATAATTCGAAAGATTTGCACACATTTTCACGATTTAAAAAAAAAATAGCAGATCTACAAGCTCATAGCACGGCACCGCCAAATAAATCTTAAAACGACACAGATGCGTTCCTGGATTTCATGGATTAAAACAGGGGTCTTCAACAGGGGGTCCGGGATCCCTAGGGGGTCCTCAGAGCTACTATAGGGGGTCCGCCAAATCTTTGTGTGATATGATTTAGTTTTTTTTACATTAACCACTTGAACCCTAGAATTCCTTTTCTGAGGGGAACATTAGCCGAAAATAGCTGATCTACAAGCTCTCAACGCCTCGCGCTGCGAGGCGTTGAGAGCTTGTAGATCGGCTATTTTTGGCAAAGAGGCATAGGTGTAGAGGGAAAAAAGAGCAGACTAAGTAAAAAAACTTTAATCTGAAACACAATTTTATACAATATAGAGTAGGGGGTCCCTGCTTCATCTCTCTCTCAGCTAGGGGGTCCTTGGCCTGAAAATGTTGAAGACCCCTGCTTTAAAAACATTACACATTTTCCATAAAACTTAAACTGCCAGCATGTGTCATAGCATTTTTTGAATAATTCTTTGCCAGCGTTGTGACAGTTTGTCCCCAAATTGTAAACGGTGGATCCTGACTGAGCATTCATTCCATGTCAAACAGCCTGAGGGGTGTTGTGATGAATATGAATGAGTGTGACATGAACTAACTGGGGATCAGGGTGCAAACTATACAGGAGAGAGAGCCAGAGGCAGCTTATTGGCTGAGGGAGGGAGTCCTCAAGGGGGCTCAGACCCCTCATGCTCACATATTGTGGAAAAAGTACTAATTTTTTTAAGTAAAAGTCTGGAATTCAAAATGTACTTGAGTAAAAGTACAAAAGTATTGGTATCAAAATGTACTTAAAGTAGGCTACCAAAAGTAGAAGGTACTCATTATGCAGAATATCCCATTTCACAAGTTTTCAAATCATTTGAAAATAGCAGATCTACAAGCTGACAATGTGTCGATGAAGGAAGAGAGACAGACAGACAGAGGAAGACAGACAGACAGACAGACAGACAGACAGACAGACAGACAGAGGAAGAGACAGACAGACAGACAGACAGACAGACAGACAGACAGACAGACAGACAGACAGACAGACAGACAGACAGACAGACAGACAGACAGACAGACAGACAGACAGACAGACAGAGGAAGAGAGACAGACAGACAGACAGACAGACAGACAGACAGACAGACAGACAGACAGACAGACAGACAGACAGACAGACAGAGGAAGAGAGACAGGGTAAAATAAAGAGAGAGTGAGATAGTGGGGTTAAGGGGATGCATTATGGAAATATTTAAATTGGTCAGAGCTGGTGAAAAATGGAGGATTTATTTGGACCTCAAAGAGCAGAAATAAAATAATGATTATAGTGAGAGTACATTTACTGATGCAGATGTATTCATCCTAATTGCATCTTGGACTGGTGCTTTTTTTTAATTCATTTTTTACAAACCATCAGAGAGATATAGCCTATAATATAATATAACTGGCAATAATATAAAATAATAAAATAATAAAATAGAATCAAGCTATGATGAATCAAAGAGGGTGAATATCTACTGTATGAAAATGTACTTTCACTGATGTAAATGTTTTCTTCCTCTAATTGCCAATTTGGGTGCTGAAAAGAAAGAGACAGACAGACAGAGGCCGTCTGCTTTCTGTCTGATTTGAGACCAGTAAATGAGGACAAATCAGGACAAATTCTGAGACCGTAAATGTCTAAAGTGTTACTCAGTGCTGCTTAACTCATTCAAACCAGGAAGTGCCGAGTGCCCGCACTATGATCTTGTAGATCTGCTATTTTTGAAAAATCTTGACAATTTTGTGCAAATCAATTTTTTCTTTTAAGGGAACATTTGTAACCCAAATCTTTGCTTCTGGGGGGTCCCTGGAACAAAATATTTTGGGATGGGGGTCGGCGGCCAAATACATTATCATTTTAGGTGGTCCTTGACATGAAAAAGTTTGAGACCCCCTGATATTAAAGCAACATACATTTTTCAGAAAACTGTTAGAATTTGTTAGACATTTTTTGAATCCCCAGAAGCAAAGATTTGAGTTACAAATGTTCGCTTTAAAACAATATTTTATATAAAAGATTTGCTCAAATCTTCCATGATTAAAAAAAATTATAATGCAAAACAAAATTCCGCACGCTATGAGCTTGTAAATCTGCTATTTTTTGAATAGCCAAATAAATCCAAAATGACACACAGATGCGTTCCCGGTCTTAATGGATTAATGCATAATGTATTCAGTGGAGTTACTACATCTTTCCTCTCCACTCTGACAGCTCTGCCTGTAGCCTTGACACTGTAGCGTTTCAGAGAGTTGTGTCCCGGAAAAAAAGGAAAAGGAAAAATTGCATAAAGCACAGTGGTGGAAAGTAACTAAGTACATTTACTTAAGTACTGTACTTAAGTAACATTTTGAGGTATTTGTACTTTACTTGAGTATTTCCAATTTCCAATACTTTTTACTTCTACTCCACTACATCTCAGAGGCAAATATTGTACTTTTACTCCACTACAATTATTTGAAAACTTTAGTTACTAGTTACTTTTCAGATATAAATTATGATATAATGAAACATACATTAACCACTTTAGCCCTATTTTATACATAGGCTATTTGAAAATAGCAGATCTACAAGCTCACAACGCGTCGCATCGCGACGCGTTGTGAGCTTGTATCGGCTACTTTAAGTACATTTTGATGCCAATACTTTTGTACTACTCGAGTACATTTTTTATTCTGGACTTTTACTTGTAACAGAGTATTTTTATATTGCAGTATTGGTACTTTTACTTAAGTAAAGAATTACTTTTTCCACCACTGCATGCATTAAACAATGAAATATGTATGCACAAACAAAGTGTGAATGATGAATTGTTAAATATTTGTTTATATCATTCTCTGCTGTTGTTTATAGCAGAGAATGATGAAGTTGATTATAGCGTTTAAATATTAAGTGTCTAAACATTTACAATACGAAATGGAAACCAGTTTTAACATTAACCATATGTTAACCCTGCTGCTATAGCGTCAGTATTCTGGGGTGAACATTCGGCCCAAAAAAAAAGTACATTTACAAGCTGGCAATGCATCGCAATTGTGTTGTGAACTTGTAGATCGCCTATATTTTGAGGGGGGCTATTATAGATCTCTGGGGGACTATGGTCAACTAAGTTTATTGTAAGTATTTATGATGCAACTACATCAATCTACATTTACCGTTAATCTAACTGTGTTCATTCTAAAGTTACAAATCAGCAGTGGTGGAAAGTAACTAAGTACATTTACTTAAGTACTGTACTTAAGTACAATTTTGAGGTATTTGTACTTTACTTGAGTATTTCCAATTTCCAATACTTTTTACTTCTACTCCACTACATCTCAGAGGCAAATATTGTACTTTTACTCCACTACAATTATTTGAAAACTTTAGTTACTAGTTACTTTTCAGATATAAATTATGATATAATGAAACATACATTAACCACTTTAGCCCTATTTTATACATAGGCTATTTGAAAATAGCAGATCTACAAGCTCACAACGCGTCGCATCGCGACGCGTTGTGAGCTTGTATCGGCTACTTTAAGTACATTTTGATGCCAATACTTTTGTACTACTCGAGTACATTTTTTATTCTGGACTTTTACTTGTAACAGAGTATTTTTATATTGCAGTATTGGTACTTTTACTTAAGTAAAGAATTACTTTTTCCACCACTGCATGCATTAAACAATGAAATATGTATGCACAAACAAAGTGTGAATGATGAATTCTTAAATATTTGTTTATATCATTCTCTGCTGTTGTTTATAGCAGAGAATGATGAAGTTGATTATAGCGTTTAAATATTAAGTGTCTAAACATTTACAATACGAAATGGAAACCAGTTTTAACATTAACCACATGTTAACCCTGCTGCTATAGTGTCAGTATTCTGGGGTGAACATTCGGCCCAAAAAAAAAGTACATTTACAAGCTGGCAATGCATTGCAATTGTGTTGTGAACTTGTAGATCGCCTATATTTTGAGGGGGGCTATTATAGATCTCTGGGGGACTATGGTCAACTCAGTTTATTGTAAGCAGTGGTGGAAAGTAACTAAGTACATTTACTTAAGTACTGTACTTAAGTACAATTTTGAGGTATTTGTACTTTACTTGAGTATTTCCAATTTCCAATACTTTTACTTCTACTCCACTACATCTCAGAGGCAAATATTGTACTTTTACTCCACTACAATTATTTGAAAACTTTAGTTACTAGTTACTTTTCAGATATAAATTATGATATAATGAAACATACAATAACCACTTTAAACCTATTTTAAACCTAGGCTATTTGAAAATAGCCGATCTACAAGCTCACAACGCGTCGCATCGCGACGCGTTGTGAGCTTGTAGATCTGCTATTTTCAAATATTTAGTACTTTTACTTTTGGTACTTTAAGTACATTTTTATGCCAATACTTTTGTACTTTTACTCAAGTAAATTTTTTATTCTGGACTTTTACTTGTAACAGAGTATTTTTATATTGCAGTATTGGTACTTTTACTTAAGTAAAGAATGTGAGTACTTTTTCCACCACTGGTTGACTGAAGCTTTTGCCAAACAGTCTCTTGTAAAAGGTAAAGGAGAAATGCAGTCCTCGTTTTTCTCTACAATACCCTTTAAAGTTCAGCATAGATTGTGAATTGTCATATCAAAGGCCTTTTAAAGATTTTGATGGTCTGATGTGCAAACACAAAGACCTTTCTCTTCTTCATAATCATCCCTAATTGGACTTTATTAACATTTCTGTCAAGAGTCAGATTTTAGGCATTTAGGCATATTATGGCGCCCTGTACAGTCGCTGACTCTGACACCACGACCGAGTGTGTTCCATACAAAAGACCTATAAGTCATTTCGTCTGACTGTGTTGGTAATTGAAATGAGTTTTTTTTTTTAAATGGCTTGCAGCTGTTCCTGAGCCACTCCACTGCCTCTCCTCACATTGTCTTCTGTATCCCATTCAATCCGGGGAATAAATTCTCTGTCATGTTAGATTTCTTTGGCTATTCAAAACAATAGCAGATCTACAAGCTCCCGCGCTATGAGCCTTGTAGATCTGCTATTTTTGGAGAAAAAAAAACGTGAAAATGTGTGTACATCTTTGAATATACTGTATATATATACACTTTTAACTGAAATCTTTGCTTCTGGGGGTCCCGAGATGGGGGTCCGTGGCTAAATGCATATCATTTTGGGGGTCCTTGACATGAAAAAGTTTGAGAACCACTGATGTTTCTAGCAACATACGTTTAAAAAAAAGATAGGATTTAGAAGACATTTGTAGAATCCCCCAGAAGCAAAGATTTGAGTTACAAATGTTCGCTTTAAATTAAATAACATTTGCACAATTTTCCCACTTAAATAGCAGATATACAAGCTCGTAGCGCGGCACTCGAGCTTGTATATCTGCTATTTTTTAATAGCCAAAGTATAAGATAATGGTTTAACTGGTTACACAGATGCGTTCCCGGTCTTATTGGGTTATGTTGCATGCATACCAAAGTGAGTCTCTGCCTATGATGGATGCTCCACTCTCTCTACATTCACAGCAAAACTGATGCAAGGCCAAGCCGAGCCGTTCGGGAGCCTTTTAGCTCGGCCAGCTGGCCAGTTGGCTGAAACGAATAAAAAACAGTTCATTTAACCCGTTTAGACCAGGAAAGAATCTGTGTCTTTGGCTTTAAAAAAAATTGCATATCTAAAAGCTCATAGGCTCTGAGCTTGTAGATCTGCATTTTTTTTGAAAAATCGTGGAAAATCTGTGTAAATCTTTGAATATATATATATTTTTTCAAGCGAACATCTTTGCTTCTGGGGGGGGGGGGGGGGGGCTGGAACAAAATAGTTTCAGACGGGGGTCCGCGGCGCCAAATACATATAATTTTGGGTGGTCCTTGACATGAGAAGTTTTGAGAACCACTGATATTATAGCAACATACGTTTTTTCAGAAAACTGTTGTTAGGATTTAGAAGACATTTGTAGAATCCCCCCAGAAGCAAAGATTTGAGTTACAAATGTTCTCTTTAAAAAAAACATATCTTCAAATATTTGCCACAAATGTTCACGATAAAAAAAAAAAATGCAGATCTACAAGCTCATAGCGCGGCACTCGGTGCCGTGCTATGAGCTTGTATATCTGTTATTTTAGAATATAGCCAAAGAAATCTCAAAATGACACAGATGCGTTCCAGGTCTAAATGGGCTAAAGAGGAGGGAGCAGAGATCACTGCTGGTTGAAACGTTTTTCCAAGAGAAGGTGAGCAGGAAGTAAATCATGAATGTTTTGTGGAGAGGAGAGGGAACACGGTAGCTTCTGTCAGGTGGAGATATAGCGGGGCCATGGTGCGGGTCATGTGGGTGTTTGACACGGAACCGGAGAGGTCCTCTGTCAAGCGAAAAAACCTACAGCAAGGTATATTGTGGGTGTAATGGTGGGAGGTTTGAGATGAAAGTTTAATGTTCTCTCTGTTATTTATTAAGCCTGTCTCAGGGCGGTGTGGGGGCGGCGTGAAGGTTTGATATAAAAACTGGTCGCTTGTCGTGTTTACTTGAGTGCCCCCAGTGGGTTGTGGGTTGTAATGCGGTCAGACAGAAATGGCTGGTCTTCTGTCTTACTGCAAAGGTGATGTAGAGGAGTTCTTCCTGACACTGTAAAAGACTCTCTCTACACACTATATACCAGGAGTCTTCAACAGCCTTTTTGTTTTTCTTTACTGACCCCATTTTGTTGCATTTCTAGGCCAATAATTTGATGACCGCCAGCGGTTCCGGTAGGAGACACAAAGAGTCTCCTTTGTGTCTCCTACCGGAACCGCTGGTCATCAAATTATGATGCGACGTAAATTATGAATGCGACAAAAAATAAAAATAAATCCATGAATTCAAGGCTCCATGGGGTCAGTAATCAATAGGAAAAAAAGCTATTTGTTTGGTTAACTATCCCTTTGATCTCTCTTTCAGCTATAGGGGGTCCTTGGCCTGAATCACATTGAAGTTCCCTGCACTATACTGTACTCAACCCAGGGGCGTCACGGCCATTCACTGTGCGTACGACGCGACACCCTCACTCTCACAGATCCGTGATTTCATACCCCCCTCTTTTTGAAAATAAAAAAATATATATATATTTTTTTATAATAAATCGGTAAAATCAGGCAAAAATAAGAATTAAATAACCTAACCCTAACCCTAAAACTGAAATAGAGTAACCAAAACACGAAAAAAAACAAAATCCGCCCAAAATTTTGAAAATACATAATTTGTTTACATTTGACAGTTACAAATGTTTTTCAAGCTTTTTCAAAAATAGCAGATTTACAAGCTCATAGCACTCGGTGCCGCGCTATGAGCTTGTATATCTGCTATTTTTGAATAGCCAAAGTGTAAAGTAAGGGGTATAGTCCACCAAAAGTCCATCCCCCCCACCTTCTGAGAGCCCGTGACAACCACCGTGTTGATTCAGGATCCCACAGACAGAGCTCCATGCACTGACTTCATGGCACACAGAGACACAGAGCCATGCCATATGGAGGACTGGCAACCTGGTGGTACTTGGCATTTCACAGGCCTCGTAAATCCACTCAGTATACTGAGGACTGAGGACCTCTGAGAGGACAGTGAGGGGAGGAGAGAGAGTATCACCCATCGTACTGCAGTGGTGTAAAGTAACTATGTACATTTACTCAAGTACTGTACAATTTTGAGGTACTTTTACTTTACTGGAGTATTTCCAATTTTCAGTACTTTTACTTCAACGCCGCTACATCTCAGAGGAAAATATTGTACTTTTACCCCACTACAATTATTTGAAAACTTTAGTTACTATAGTTACTTTGTAGATTTTGATTATTACAAAACACACTAACCATTTGAAAATAGCAGATCTACAAGCTCACAATGCGTCGCGATGCATTGTGAGCTTGTAGATCTGCTATTTTCAAAAGATTTTAAAAAACTTTTTATACATTTGAAAACTTGTGAAATGGGACCTTCTGCATAATGAGTACTTTCTACTTTTGGTACGTTATGTACATTTTGATACCAATACTTTTGTACTTTTACTCAAGTGAATTTTAAAATCCGGACTTTTGCTTGTAACAGAGTATTTCTGCATTGCAGTCGTACTGCTTCAGTATTGGGTCAGTGGAGGAATACCAACCTCTGGGTGTTCATGCCTCAAAGGCTGTATAACATTTCCCCCCCAAAAAAGACGAAAAGAAAAAAAAGGTCAAAACATCAGAGGTTATAGTGAGGTGTCTGGAATATAAACCAATTCAGTTCCCAAACCTCCATGCTGGAAGATGTCAGCAAGAATGAGACTCATCAATAATAAGAGTATAGAATCATGACGGAGCAAAGAAAAGCACACACACACACACACACACACACACACACACACGCACACACACACACACACACACACACACACACACACACACACACACACACACACACACACACACACACACACACACACACACACACTCACACACACACACACAGAATGCTACAGACTGGCAGTCGGGTCCTACTAGGTCGGATGATGTGTGATTTTTAGGCGTCCAAAAAGTTATATTCTTCTAAAAAAAACTATTGCAAACTGTCGGCCGACGACACTTTGTCGTGTGCATTGTGTGATTCTACGCTCCTTATCGCTGGCACGGTCGGCTATAGACGGATGTTTTACACTGGCGGTTAATCAGTTAACAAACAAAATAGAGAAGATCTGTTTTTATATCGCTCCCTGAATGAGGCCCGTTGTCTCTAGCTTATCCAGGCTTGCTCCCAGGGTTGATTTCGTCGACTAAAATTATAAAAGATGTTCGTCGACTACCTTTTTTTCACTGACGAAAACTAAATGAAAACTAACTAGAAAAAGTGCTCCTCGGAGCACAAGTCTCCGCCAGGTCAGGTAGATTATTGTGGCCTCCTGGTGGCGCTATAATAGGCTAATGTGAAAAGGGTGCCATTTCTCCTTAGGCCTTGCACGACAATCGGACACTGCATTCATGATTTGAGGCATTTTGTTCCAAAAATGTGGTTTGCTAAATTAGACCTGCTGGTGGCGCTATAACAGGCCAATGTGAAAAGGGTGGCATTTCTTCCTCGGCCTAGTGGGAATGTGCGTGCCAAATTTCACGGAAATCACCCACTGCGTTCATGATTTGAGGAATTTTGTTCAAAAGGGACCTATCCTGCACAATTTGGAAGCCAATGTTAGCCAAGTAGGATGGAATAATATGAAATATCGGACACATCCATCTTGATCACATGACTATAGAGATACTGTGTACCGATTTGCGTGATTTCTGGACAGAATCTGAAGGAGTAAGAGCAAAAAAAATGTTTTACAAAAGTCGGCCTCATGGTGGCGCTATGACAGGCTGATCTGAAAAATGTGGGGCAGAGGTTCTGCTGTGGCATCCAGGGAGTGTGTGTGCGCAGTTTCACAGCGACCGGGCCAACGGTGGCGGAGATTAGCTGGTCGCAGACAGAAGGACGGACACACACACACGGACGGACGGACACACGGACGGACGGACAGGGGGCAAAACATACTTTACTTTATTTGTTTATTTAGACAGGACAGAGCATATTAATGAACGTCACATGAACGTAAATACACCGGATTTAGCAAAGATGCTAATTTTCATCCGCAGTCCTCACAGAAAACAGAAAAACAGAAAAACAATAACATCAGAAAACAGACAAACGGTGAAATACAATTACATTACATCACATAGCCTAAAAAAACCTAAAATATGATCACAAATGGTTGCAGCTTTGGTTTTCAAGCAACCATCTTTTCACATTGAATTACTCTCCGCCTTTCGGCCTGGCGGAGACAATAAAAACAAAATATAAAGTAAGCTACGATGACTAAGACTAAATAAATTGACAATTCCATCGCAGACAAATAAAAACTAGACTAAAATGTTTGTGAGGGACGAGTGGAGAAGAGATCCAGTAGAACTAAAAGACAAGTCATTTAATGTTTGGTTGCGCTCGGGTGTTGTGCTCTTAAAATAGCCGATCTACAAGCTCACAACGCGTCGCAGCGCGACGCGTTGTGAGCTTGTAGATCGGCTATTTTCAGCATGTAAAACATTTCAGATGACTGAGACTAAATGGAATTTTATTCAAAAGACTATTACTGAAACTAAATCAATATGTGCTGTCAAAATCAACACCTGCACCAAACAAGCTAAACAGCCAACCAGGGAGCTCTACGGAGCCTTTCTCTCCCACCCTGCTGCTACCTACGGGCAGTAGCTGTCGGTAGCCGACCGAGCATGTTTGGTCGACGCTTCCACTTACGACCCGACACGACAGTGTACCCACCGCCCATTCAACAACCGATTTTCGGCTAAAGTACGGACGCTTACCTCTGCCGACGTCGGTGCGGGTGGAGAGCTATACCTTTAGATGTGCAGCACAGCACAAAGTGAAACTTTATCGATTAGAAGGCAACTTACGTAAGTTACAGTACCTGTTTGACAAAATGGAACCATGTTCACGGCGTATATTTTAACCCCTTAAGACCGGGAAAGCATCTGTGTCATTTTTCTGTTTTTATTTCTGGCTATTACAAAAAATAGGAGATAGCTACGAGCTTGTAGATCTCGTGAACATTTGTGCAAATCTTTCAATATATATATTTTTAAAGCGAACATTTTTTAACTTTCGACAAATGTCTTCTAAATCCTTTTTTTTTAATGTTGCTATATATATATCAGTGGTTCTCAAACTTTTTCATGAGAAGGACCATCCAAAATGATATGTATTGGGTCGCGGACCCCCATCTCAAAATATTTTGTTCCAGGGACCCGCCCCTCCCACCCCAGAAGCAAAGATTAGAGTTATAAGTGTATATATATATACACATATATATTCATTTTTATATTCATTTGCAAACAATTTCACGATTTCTTTTTCAAAAATCTGTCAAAATTTGTCAAAAATCTTTTTTGGGGGGAAAAGCAGATATACAAGCTATAGCCAAATAGCCAAAGAAATCGTGAAAATTTAACTATTTAAATATTTCCCAGTCTAAATGGGTTAATAATAATAATAATAAAAATCCATGCACAGTAGAGCATTTTTAAATGGACCATTTATCCATAGTCCATCTCCAACAGCCTTGTCCTCTGGACAGCCGTATCGTATATCTAACAGAACAAAAGCCTTTGGAAATAGCTTTCTGGTTTTGTGGCGCTCAGGTCCTGCACTGTTCATTTTAGCTGTGGTTTGGTTTCCCTTATTGACGCCGTGTTACTTATAGTTTCCATTATTCAAGAGATACAAGATTCAATCTAAAAGTTTTTGTTAGATACAAAAGTATAAGAGAGTAAAATGATTTGGTTTCAGCTCCTCAACTTTGCTGCAGCAAGTAAAACAGTAACAGCAACAAAATAGCAACACAATAAAAATAGATGTGTGTGTGTGTGTGTGTGTGTGTGTGTGTGTGTGTGTGTGTGTGTGTGTGTGTGTGTGTGTGTGTGTGTGTGTGTGTGTGTGTGTGTGTGTGTGTGTGTGTGTGTGTGTGTGTGTGTGTGTGTGTGTGTGTGTCGCATATTAACCATGGTTCCAGAAACGTCAAATATCTGACCTTGAAATGTCATCTTTGGATCTCTGTGCTCTCGTGTTGTGTTATTTGGAAGCAGAGCAGGTCTGGGATAAAGGCTGCACTCTCAGAGTCACACATTTACACTGAGGTTGTATACTGTGTAATGGTCAAGTGAAGCCTATTGTATGTAAATAGGAAACTAACCAACAATACTCAACAACTTTCAACAACTTTCAAGGTGCCTTTTGGCAAGGCAGTTTAACCCATTAAGACCGGGAACGCATCTGTGTCATTTTTTGATTTGGCTATTCAAAAATAGCAGATATACAAGCTCACAGCGTGGCACCGAGTGCCGCGCTATGAGCTTGTAGATCTGCTATTTTGGGGGAAAATCATGAACATTTTTGTTTTAAAGCGAACATTTTAAATTCCGATCTGTGCTTCTGGGGGTCCCTGGGACAACATATTTTGGGTCCGCGGCCAAATACATATCATTTTGGGGGTCCTTGGCATGGAAAAGTTGGCGCACCACTGATAAAGCAACATACTGTTAGGATTTAAAAAACAGTTTAGATATGTATTTGGCCGCCGACCCCCATCTCAAAATATGTTGTTCCAGGGACCCCCAGAAGCAAAGATTTGAGTTACAAATGTTCACTTTAAAAATATATATATTCAAGATAGCAGATTTACAAGCTCGAGTGCCACGCTACGAGCTTGTAGATCTGCTCTTTTTGAATAGCCAAAGAAAGGTTAAAGGTATCATGACATTCATTTTCACTTTTTTTATTTTCAATGTTTTATTTGGGGTTTTATGACCTCAATTAAACCCAAAAAACCTGAACTTAAAACATTCAGTGGATTTTCTGTGGTCTGGGGTTTTCTGAATAATTAGGCTGAAAAGTAATCTGAGCTTGGCCCTTCGACAGTGAGGTCACTGTCGAATAATCCCGCCCACTCTCCTCCTCGCCCCTCCCCTCCCCTATCCTTTCCTTTGGGGGGGGCGGAGCAGAGGCGATGATTGACAGGCAAAATCCCTCACCAGCGACACCCGCAGGCAAAGATTTCTTTTTTCATTGCAGTTGAAAAGGCTTTAGAAATGTGAGAGAAAAACACCTGCCATTGATCACTGGAATGGAATTTTCACTTAAAACTTTTTGTACACTTTTGAAGGACCAGGACAAAGACTTTGAATGTGGTGTAAAAGTGAATGTCATTAAACCTTTAAGACCCAAATGCTGAACTGGATGTTCTCAGCTATTTATGTATGTACAGTATGGGCATACTGAGAAGCTCTGAGGTGTGAATGATTATACAGTACATGTAACCGTGTAAAAATATGTAGCCGGGCGGGCTCTGCAGGAAAAAGAGCATTCATGATGAGCAAGCCTTCCCTCCATGGGAAAACAAAGGCTATTGAAGCTACGCTAGCAAAAACCTCACCATAGCAGCACTGGGTCATGGCAATGACCTGCTGTTTCATCAATAACACATCAAGGTAGAGGAGGAGAGAGAGAGCCTAGAGGAGGTTGGGTTGCAGGTGTGTGCGTGTGTGTGTGTGTGTGTGTGTGTGTGTGTGTGTGTGTGTGTGTGTGTGTGTGTGTGTGTGTGTGTGTGTGTGTGTGTGTGTGTGTGTGTGTGTGTGTGTGTGTGTGTGTGTGTGTGTGTGTGTGTGTGTGTGTGTCACACACAGTGTTTGTGTGTGTGTGTGTGTGTGTGTGTGTGTGTGTGTGTGTGTGTGTGTGTGTGTGTGTGTGTGTGTGTGTGTGTGTGTGTGTGTGTGTACGCAGCTGACCTTGATATCAAGAGCTGAACTACACATGAACTGAAAAAACATGTTAATGCAGCCTGGAGTTATGGTTCACCACATAACAGGAGAATTCACCATGATGTCTTATTTATACCTTTTTATTTATACTTGGCCGTGGGCCAGTGTTGCACCACACCCAACATAGCAGATTTGAAAGCTCCCACCACATCGCGTTATCCGCTCCTGGTCAGGGGAGATATTAGGCTTCTTGGCTACAGGCAGGGCTACTCTGCTCAATCCCCCCTGGGGAAACCCAGTGCAGGTCACCAGTGCTGGACTAAAGTACTCAACCCCAGTACTTGAGTCAAAGTATATTGGTGCCATCGGGCAGAAACCTCTCGTAAATGTAGTAAATTAACGCCCTACTTGACCGGCAGCGGTTCCGGTAGGAGACACAAAGAGTCTCCTTTGTGTCTCCTACCGGAACCGCTGCCTATACCGGTCCGCTGGTCATCAAATTATTGGCTTAGGAATGTGACAAAAACTAAAAAAATATCCATGAATTCAAGTCTCCACGGGGTGACTAATAGATTTTGCGTGAACTATCCCTTTAAACAAGTGAAACATTGTAAGTGATGACACACAGAAATGAGCAGACACACAATTGGAACTGGAACACTATAAAAGGCTGATGAATGGGTACCTTGAATTGGCTGACATTTTGCCACCCACCTGAAAACGTATTTTCTGTTTGTTAAAGAGCTGGAGAGACATGGAGACCCCCTGTGACTGAACAAAACACTCTATAGCAATGATTACTATCACAATATAGTGCTTTAACATTTTAACAAAAACAAAAAACGTTTTGTTTTCTCCAAAAAATATCACTTCCCGTACCTTTAACCCCAATTTCCAAGCTACAGTATACTAGGCCCGGCTCCTGTTTCCGCTCGACACTAAATATCTTTGCTGAAAATAGCCGATATTCAAGCTCACAACACGACGCAATGCGACACGTTGTGAGCATACTAGATCTGCTATTCTTGCCGAATGTTGATCTGCTATTTTTGCCCCTCAAACATGTTTGGGATCATTTTAACATCTACTCAGGCTTTTGGGTTTTACCCCAGACAGTTTTTAAGTTGCTTGATTCACTATTTAGATATTTGATATTCATTTTATCAGACACGCCCCCTTCCTATTCAAACCCATTGTAACTTCAAACTCCATTTTAACCATGATGGATTCATTGAAAACTGTAAATTTTTCTTTTCTTTTATTCTCATATTTTATTTTATTCAATTTTCCAAAAAGTTACAAAAATTTAAAAAAAACTTAACACACACACACACACACACCTGAACATCTAGTTCATGTGGCGGTATTATAGATATAGATTTGGTCATAACAAGACTGTAGACTTCATTAATACATTGCTCAGCATACAGCATATAGTCTACACATCCCACAATGATTAAAACTAAGAAGAATATCAACAGATAGTGCAACAATGATAGATTGATTGAGAACATGTGAGTTATACATTACATTACATTACAGTCATTTAGCAGACGCTTTTATCCAAAGCGACTTACAATAAGTGCATTCAACATAGGTAGGGAACGAAAACTACTAATCACCAGAAGTCTTAAGTGCATTTTCTGCTAAAACAAGCAACTAAGAGTATACCTAGCGCTAAGGTAAAAGTGCAATATATCAGCTACCTACTTTCTTAAACAGATGAGACAAAATGGCTAAATCAAATGAGCAAGAGCTAAAACAAATAAGTGTATCAACTAAACAAGATCCAATAAAACAATACAACAATAAAACAAGAGTTCGTACAACTAGTTAACAACAAGTAGGCCAGGCAAAGAGGAAGGGTATAGTTTCCTGAAGAGGTGGGTTTTCAGCCTGCGGTGAAAGATGGGCAGTGACTCTGCTGTCCTGACATCAGTGGGAAGTTCGGGCCAGAACAGAAAAAAGTCGTGACATGTTATACACAAAACACAGGAAGCCATCAGTGCATTTAAGGGAGACTTAATGCCTGAAAAGAGGTTTATGTTGAAGAAGAAGAAGAAAAAAAGAAGCAGTTAAGCCTGCACTTCCTACATTAAAGGAACACAGAACCCAAATTGCCCGTTAAAAGGAATCCAGAGGGAATAATAAATAATGTGGATAAACTATGCATTCCTAAGGGGCTGCAGAATGCATGCAAGAAGAAAAATACACTCTACAGGAAATACCTGATTGAAAATAAAATAAATAAAAAGCTGTATAAAAATAAAAATGCTAACCATTATAAGCTGTAATAAGAAAGAGTGTTGTAGGAATTGTTTTCTGGGAAATAGAAGTGATATTCAGGGAACATGGAAAGTGCTCAACGGCATAATCAAAAGCAAGGTAATGGGAAAAAGTTGAGCATAGCAAGGGATGCACAGCAGTGGTGTGAAGTAACTAAGTACATTTACTCAAGTACTGTACTTAAGTACAATTTTGAGGTATGAGGTATATATTTATTTATTTATTTGTATAGTATTTCCAATTTTCTGTACTTTTACTTCTACGTTAAATCTCAAAGGCAAATATTGTACTTTTACTCCGCTACAACAGTTACTTTGTAGATCTTCTAGATTATTATTACAAAGCGTACATTAACCACTTCAGCCCTATATACATTTCGGCCATTTGAAAATAGTCGATCTACAAGCTCACAATGCGTTGCAATGCGACGCATTGTGAGCTTGTAGATCGGCTATTTTCAAAAGATTTTTGAAAACTTGTGAAATGGGACATTCTGGATAATGAGTGCTTTCTACTTTTGGTACTTTAATCACATTGTGATGCCGATACTTTTGTACTTTACTCAAGTACATTTTTAATTCAGGACTTTAACAGAGTATTTCTACATTGCAGTATTGTTACTTTTACCTAAGTAAACATTGTGAGTACGTTTTCCATTACTGGGGGATGCACAGAGATACGTGAGGTGAATGGGACAGCCAGTTCAGAGGATTAACAGCAAGTTATATTACTATAGTTATGTCCACAGAAAAGTGCTGATGTAAGACTTTGAACACCCTTGCCCTAGTTATTTTATTATAACAATTATAACAATGTAAATGTATTTTAACAATGAATAATATAACAACATTTGCTGAAGAATGTAATGACAACATTGTTAAAGTTGGGCCTAATTTTGTCAAATTAGATTGTTGAGTAACAAGGAATAAGGTTTAGAAAAGGACAGCACTGATATCAGTGGTGGAAAAAGTACTCAGATATTTTTACTAAATTGTAAAAGTATCAATACTGCAATTTAGAAATACTCCGTTACAAGTAAAAGTCCGGAATTCAATTTACTTGAGTAAAAGTACAAAAGCATTGGTATCAAAATGTACTTAAAGTACCTAAAAGTAACAGTACTAAAATGTTTGAAAATAGCCGATCTACAAGCTCACAACGCGTCACGATGCGACGCGTTGTGAGCTTGTAGATCTACTATTTTCAAATAGCCTAGGTATAAAATAGGGCTAAAGTGGTTAATGTATATGTTTTATAATGTAATGATTTATCTGCAAAGTAACTAGTAACTAAAGTTTTCAAATAATTGCAGTGGAGTAAAAGTACAATTTGCCTCTGAGATGTAGTGGAGTAAAAGTAAAAGTTCCTCAAAATTGTACTTAAGTACAGTACTTGAGTAAATGTACTTGGTTACTTTACACCACTGTCTGATATAAACATTAATTCCATGTATTACAGTGAAGTTCCTGAAAATTAAGTAACAGATATTGTTAAACAGAAAATTTAAGTAATTTCAGTAGAAACACACACACGCACAAACACACGCACACACATATGCAGTATACACTGTATATGTGTGTGCGTGCGTTGACTGTATATTGTCCTCACTGACATGAAAAAGATGCTGTTCCATAAGCTACGGAGTATTAATGGACATCACACCTTCATTCACACCATGTGCCTTTACAGACCCATGTTGTACCCTTTCTTCTGCTGATAGAATGGAGGAAGATACTTTTCACAGGAACATTTATTTTTTACAGACGCTGATGAAATCACAACTCAGTCGTCAAAGCCAGGGGAAGTGATGCACAGCTCTTCAAAATGAGACCCCATTCTGCCAATTCTATTCTAGCCCACATGATGGTTTATAGTGATTTTATCAAACCACTGACATGTGTGGTGTGGCATCAACAAATCCTTCTTTTTAACCCATTCAAACCGGGAACGCATCTGTGTAACCACTTTAACCGTTATTTTATACTTTGACTGTTCAAAAATAGCAGATCTACACGCTTGTAGATCTGCTATTTTTTTTTAAATCGTGAAAATGTGTGCAAATCTTTGAATATATTTATATAACTCAAGTCTTTGCTTCAGGGTGGGGGGGGGGGGGGAGACGGACACGTATATTTTGAGATGGGGGTCCATTATTTGTGTCGTCACTTCCAGTTTAACTTGTTTAAATATGTATCCTGACTGAGTTCTCTATCCTGATTGGATAAAACTGGTATCCCGACCTGAATATGCATTTTCTGTTTAATAAAGAGCTGGAGAGACGTGGAGACTCCTCTTACTGAACACACACTAGTCTATAGCAATGAGTACTATCAGAATATAGAGCTATTTACTCACTTACCCTACCTTTAATATAAGACATTAGGCCAATCCCTCAGTGGAATCATGCTGATTGGACTGAGGGATTGGCAGTTGAATCAGACTCCCTTGATCGATTAGTCGACCATTCGACTAATGGAGGACAGGCCTACAAGCTTGTAGATCGTCTATTTTGGGCATGTGACACCATGATGAAGTATGAATCATCAGAGTTCATTCTTTTTCTGCTCACACTCACATGTCCATTATTCTAGTGGAGGGGCTGTTTCTGCCCCTCGGGACACAGTGTTATCTGGAGACAGAAAGGGGACAATCTCTCTTGTCCTTGGCTGAGCTGAGCTGGTCAATGGAACTATAGAGAGAGAGCCACAGAGAGAGAGAGAGAGAGGGGGGGGGAGGGGGACTGATGGGGTTTGGGAGAAAGAGAGAGGGACGGAGAGAATGGCCCTTTGAAGTTGGTCAAGAGGGAGAGACAGAATGGTGGCCAGAGCCTTTTGAGGCTCCGATATCTTTGTGTGTGTGTGTGTGTGTGTGTGTGTGTGTGTGTGTGTGTGTGTGTGTGTGTGTGTGTGTGTGTGTGTGTGTGTGTGTGTGTGTGTGTGTGTGTGTGTGTGTGTGTGTGTGTGTGTGTGTGTGTGTGTGTGTGTGTGTGTGTGTGTGTGTGTTCCTCTTTAGTCTATTCTCCAGAAGGACACCTGATATGATCAGGAAACAGCCCACTGGTTCCTCTGTGTGCAGTCAGTCACCTGGTCACTGCGCTGCTGGGATATGTGTGTGTTTGTGTGTGTGCTGCTTGGATATGTGTGTGTATGTGTGCAGTGGTGGAAAGTAACTAAGTACATTTACTTAAGTACTGTACTTAAGTACAATTTTGAGGTATTTGTACTTTACTTGAGTATTTCCAATTTCCAATACTTTTACTTCTACTCCACTACATCAGAGGCAAATATTGTACTTTTACTCCACTACATTTACTTGAAAACTTTAGTTACTAGTTACTTTTCAGATATAAATTATGATATAATGAAACATACACTAACCACTTTAAACCTATTTTAAACCTAGGCTATTTGAAAATAGCAGATCTACAAGCTCACAACGCGTCGCGATGCGACGCGTTGTGAGCTTGTAGATCGGCTATTTTCAAATATTTAGTACTTTTACTTTTGGTACTTTAAGTACATTTTGATGCCAATACTTTTGTACTTTTACTCAAGTAAATGCTTAATTCTGGACTTTTACTTGTAACAAAGTATTTTTATATTGCAGTATTGGTACTTTTACTTAAGTAAAGAATTTGAGTACTTTTTCCACCTCTGTATGTGTGTGCTGCTGGGATATATGTGTGTGTGTTTGCGCACGCGTGCTTGTGCATGCTTCTTTACTATAACTATGAGTGCCAGTTGATAATTTGTTCAACATACATAGAAAGATTTATTCACAGTGACAGTGAGAAAAATTTGCATTTTGTCCAACACTTTCAGTTAGTATAGATTAAAGGGATAGTTCACCCAAAACTTTTTTTTTCCTATCGATTAGTCACCCTGTGAAGACTTGAATTCATGGATATTTTTTATAGCATTCCTAAGCCAATAATGTGATGACCAGCGGACCGGTAGGCAGCGGTTCCGGTGGAGGACACAAAGGAGACTCTTTGTGTTTCCTACCGGAACCGCTGCCGGTCATCAAGTATTGGCTTAGGAATGAGACAAAAACATATACAGTATATGAATTCTAGTCTCCATGGGATGACTAATCGATAGAGGAAAAAAAAGTGATTTTGGGGGTGAACTATCCCTTTAACATTTCTGTCAACAGGTAATTGCAGGGAGTTGTTGGCTCAACTCAAGGCACAGGCAGCCAGATCTGCTTATTATAATTTCCCCGCAAGATTTTATTTGAAAATAGCCGATGTATATGTTAAAGTGCTCATGTGGCCCATAGTCGCTTAATTATTTTGGGCTGGTTTTCCTTGGCCTGGTTGCTTGTTTCTCTCACAGAATCTGGCAACACTGGGCACAGGTGTGTTGCTGGCATTTGTCTGTGTGATGCAGCAGCCATTCTGTTGAACCACTGAAGATCACTGTTTCTCCTCTCCTCTGTGTTTTGGTTCCTTTTGCACACTGGATAAACCCCAGTGATGGAAGAAGTACTCACAAAAATCCTCACATTTGTACTCAAGTAGAGTACTTGAGTAAGTACATGTACTTAGTTACTTTCCACCACTGATAAACTCCAACGTCTCCCCATCTGATGTCTCTACCAAACAGTCCTCAGTGGCCGAGTTGCATGCAGCGAAGTTTGCCGATTGGTCAGCTGCTGTATAGCCCCACCCCCTCTAGGCAAGATACAGCTGTGTGGTCAGATGCCCAACCCCCTATGGAAGATATGGCAGCTGACCAATCAGGGCAGGCTTGTCAACAGCGTTGCCAGGTCTGCTTATTATAAGCGACTTTGGTCACATATTGTAACTTTTTAATG